>NC_090653.1:89655023-90255023 GCF_040937935.1 Hyperolius riggenbachi | reverse complement strand
TTTCAAAAGGTTGCCTCGGTTCCCAATTTATATGAAGAGTTCTTGCCTGAAATTTGGAAAGTATGTCTGTCATTTCCTCTGAAAAGATATGATCCACACCGCAAATGGAACACTGCAATTGGTTTTCTTGCAAACTGAACTCTTTTCAAGGAAGGGTCCGTTGAAATTTCAACAAATGAGTCTTGTCAGAAGAGGGAATAACCCCACCTCTTTCACCAAAGGTCAGAAGATACAGGGAAGACCTGTAAGTTATTGCCAAAACCTATCTCCTGAGTTCGGTCTCCTTACATATTTGTCACTTTACCTGTACACTAACCTTTTAAGATTTAGCAAAACAAATTGCCTCCAAAGCTTCTGATCCTGATGAAGTGAACTAGAAGAGAAGATGAGCTAACCCATATGACTGTAGGTGTGCCAAAGGGGATGGAATTTGTCAGTTTGTAAAACGTGTGTTAGAAAGCTTGTAGAAAAAAGTCGGCCTTGTTCCTTTTCTGCGAGATTTTCCAAAAGTCCATGTGAGGTTGCTGTTGAGAAGGCCCTTTGAAGAGCCTAGTAAACGAAAAGACCCAAGAGCTTGTTTTAGCAGGCCCGACCAATGTGCCATGATGGACAAAATGAAAAAGCTCTGTCAGAAGTGGGATTTGAACCCACGCCTCCATTCGGAGACCAGAAGGCCCATGAGAAGGGAAGAGAAGCCTCTTGAGTCTGGCGCCTTAGACCACTCGGCCATCCTGACAAGCGGTGTACTATGTGCCCATGCAGCTGGCACAATGACTATACTTAACAGAGAAGAGATAACCACAAACTTAGCCTAGAAGACTTCATGAACACTGCAAGGCATGTTTTTTCTCTGAAAACACTCATCAAACTGCCATTTTGGATCACTGCAATACCTTAGACAGCAATGTCGTGTGCCTGCTCTAACAAATGAAATCCTTTGTGCTCCTTGAGCGTCTTTTCCTATGCGGTGGCTGTTTCCAGTGGAAAATGGTTTCTTCATAAAGAGGCATGAGACCGCGTGGCCTAATGGATAAGGCGTCTGACTTCAGATCAGAAGATTGAGGGTTTGAGTCCCTTTGTGGTCCTTGAGCTCTGTTCTTGTCACTTCTGTAGAGTGTTTGCTCCTCTTGTTGTAAATGTCCTCGGAGACTTTGCAAAAGCCTGTGCTTCCTCACTCATGCTTATCATTCAATCCCTGCCCTTGACTGTTTACAGCTACAAAGGTGGCTGCTTTTGCTGAGCTTTCACCACAATGTCAATGACGCTAACTCTTTTCTTACAACTTGTGCAAGTCCCAGCAAAGTTTTTACATCAACCTCAAATAAACACTGCTAGTCCACACTGGGATTCTAACCTTTGCCTTACTTTGAACCCAATACCCTGATGGACCTTGGAAGAGACTCTAAGTAAACTATATGACCCAGGGTTCAAACATTCATGGTGGCATCTCCCTTTCTGCTAAGCATTTTGTTTACTAAAATGAGAAAATTAATTTCCTATATGATTTAGGAAATCCTTGTCTGCAATTCTGCTGTAAGCCAGACTTTTACAAAGGTGCAGACACAGCATGTCAAGTGGCACGATGCGATTCCATCTTGTTGCAAGCTCAACAATTTCAAAAGGTTGCCTCGGTTCCCAATTTATATAAAGAGTTCTTGCCTGAAATTTGGAAAGTATGTCTGTCATTTCCTCTGAAAAGATATGATCCACACCGCAAATGGAACACTGCAATTGGTTTTCTTGCAACCTGAACTCTTTTCAAGGAAGGGTCCGTTGAAATTTCAACAAATGAGTCTTGTCAGAAGAGGGAATAACCCCACCTCTTTCACCAAAGGTCAGAAGATACAGGGAAGACCTGTAAGTTATTGCCAAAACCTATCTCCTGAGTTCGGTCTCCTTACATATTTGTCACTTTACCTGTACACTAACCTTTTAAGATTTAGCAAAACAAATTGCCTCCAAAGCTTCTGATCCTGATGAAGTGAACTAGAAGAGAAGATGAGCTAACCCATATGACTGTAGGTGTGCCAAAGGGGATGGAATTTGTCAGTTTGTAAAACGTGTGTTAGAAAGCTTGTAGAAAAAAGTCGGCCTTGTTCCTTTTCTGCGAGATTTTCCAAAAGTCCATGTGAGGTTGCTGTTGAGAAGGCCCTTTGAAGAGCCTAGTAAACGAAAAGACCCAAGAGCTTGTTTTGGCAGGCCCGACCAATGTGCCATGATGGACAAAGTGAAAAAGCTCTGTCAGAAGTGGGATTTGAACCCACGCCTCCATTCGGAGACCAGAAGGCCCATGAGAAGGGAAGAGAAGCCTCTTGAGTCTGGCACCTTAGACCACTCGGCCATCCTGACAAGTGGTGTACTATGTGCCCATGCAGATGGCACAATGACTATACTTAACAGAGAAGAGAAAACCACAAACTTAGCCTAGAAGACTTCATGAACACTGCAAGGCATGTTTTTTCTCTGAAAACACTCATCAAACTGCCATTTTGGATCACTGCAATACCTTAGACAGCAATGTCATGTGCCTGCTCTAACAAATGAAATCCTTTGTGCTCCTTGAGCGTCTTTTCCTATGCGGTGGCTGTTTCCAGTGGAAAATGGTTTCTTCATAAAGAGGCATGAGACCGCGTGGCCTAATGGATAAGGCGTCTGACTTCGGATCAGAAGATTGAGGGTTCGAGTCCCTTCGTGGTCGTTGAGCTCTGTTCTTGTCACTTCTGTAGAGTATTTGCTCCTCTTGTTGTAAATGTCCTCGGAGACTTTGCAAAAGCCTGTGCTTCCTCACTCATGCTTATCATTCAATCCCTGCCCTTGACTGTTTACAGCTACGAAGGTGGCTGCTTTTGCTGAGCTTTCACCACAATGTCAATGACGCTAACTCTTTTCTTACAACTTGTGCAAGTCCCAGCAAAGTTTTTACATCAACCTCAAATAAACACTGCTAGTCCACACTGGGATTCTAACCTTTGCCTTACTTTGAACCCAATACCCTGATGGACCTTGGAAGAGACTCTAAGTAAACTATATGACCCAGGGTTCAAACATTCATGGTGGCATCTCCCTTTCTGCTAAGCATTTTGTTTACTAACATGAGAAAATTATTTTCCTATATGATTTAGGAAATCCTTGTCTGCAATTCTGCTGTAAGCCAGACTTTTACAAAGGTGCAGACACAGCATGTCAAGTGGCACGATGCGATTCCATCTTGTTGCAAGCTCAACAATTTCAAAAGGTTGCCTCGGTTCCCAATTTATATAAAGAGTTCTTGCCTGAAATTTGGAAAGTATGTCTGTCATTTCCTCTGAAAAGATATGATCCACACCGCAAATGGAACACTGCAATTGGTTTTCTTGCAACCTGAACTCTTTTCAAGGAAGGGTCCGTTGAAATTTCAACAAATGAGTCTTGTCAGAAGAGGGAATAACCCCACCTCTTTCACCAAAGGTCAGAACATACAGGGAAGACCTGTAAGTTATTGCCAAAACCTATCTCCTGAGTTCGGTCTCCTTACATATTTGTCACTTTACCTGTACACTAACCTTTTAAGATTTAGCAAAACAAATTGCCTCCAAAGCTTCTGATCCTGATGAAGTGAACTAGAAGAGAAGATGAGCTAACCCATATGACTGTAGGTGTGCCAAAGGGGATGGAATTTGTCAGTTTGTAAAACGTGTGTTAGAAAGCTTGTAGAAAAAAGTCGGCCTTGTTCCTTTTCTGCGAGATTTTCCAAAAGTCCATGTGAGGTTGCTGTTGAGAAGGCCCTTTGAAGAGCCTAGTAAACGAAAAGACCCAAGAGCTTGTTTTGGCAGGCCCGACCAATGTGCCATGATGGACAAAGTGAAAAAGCTCTGTCAGAAGTGGGATTTGAACCCACGCCTCCATTCGGAGACCAGAAGGCCCATGAGAAGGGAAGAGAAGCCTCTTGAGTCTGGCACCTTAGACCACTCGGCCATCCTGACAAGCGGTGTACTATGTGCCCATGCAGCTGGCACAATGACTATACTTAACAGAGAAGAGACAACCACAAACTTAGCCTAGAAGACTTCATGAACACTGCAAGGCATGTTTTTTCTCTGAAAACACTCATCAAACTGCCATTTTGGATCACTGCAATACCTTAGACAGCAATGTCATGTGCCTGCTCTAACAAATGAAATCCTTTGTGCTCCTTGAGCGTCTTTTCCTATGCGGTGGCTGTTTCCAGTGGAAAATGGTTTCTTCATAAAGAGGCATGAGACCGCGTGGCCTAATGGATAAGGCGTCTGACTTCGGATCAGAAGATTGAGGGTTTGAGTCCAGTTGTTGAGCTCTGTTCTTGTCACTTCTGTAGAGTATTTGCTCCTCTTGTTGTAAATGTCCTCGGAGACTTTGCAAAAGCCTGTGCTTCCTCACTCATGCTTATCATTCAATCCCTGCCCTTGACTGTTTACAGCTACAAAGGTGGCTGCTTTTGCTGAGCTTTCACCACAATGTCAATGACGCTAACTCTTTTCTTACAACTTGTGCAAGTCCCAGCAAAGTTTTTACATCAACCTCAAATAAACACTGCTAGTCCACACTGGGATTCTAACCTTTGCCTTACTTTGAACCCAATACCCTGATGGACCTTGGAAGAGACTCTAAGTAAACTATATGACCCAGGGTTCAAACATTCATGGTGGCATCTCCCTTTCTGCTAAGCATTTTGTTTACTAACATGAGAAAATGAATTTCCTATATGATTTAGGAAATCCTTGTCTGCAATTCTGCTGTAAGCCATACTTTTACAAAGGTGCAGACACAGCATGTCAAGTGGCACGATGCGATTCCTTCTTGTTGCAAGCTCAACAATTTCAAAAGGTTGCCTCGGTTCCCAATTTATATAAAGAGTTCTTGCCTGAAATTTGGAAAGTATGTCTGTCATTTCCTCTGAAAAGATATGATCCACACCGCAAATGGAACACTGCAATTGGTTTTCTTGCAACCTGAACTCTTTTCAAGGAAGGGTCCGTTGAAATTTCAACAAATGAGTCTTGTCAGAAGAGGGAATAACCCCACCTCTTTTACCAAAGGTCAGAAGATACAGGGAAGACCTGTAAGTTATTGCCAAAACCTATCTCCTGAGTTCGGTCTCCTTACATATTTGTCACTTTACCTGTACACTAACCTTTTAAGATTTAGCAAAACAAATTGCCTCCAAAGCTTCTGATCCTGATGAAGTGAACTAGAAGAGAAGATGAGCTAACCCATATGACTGTAGGTGTGCCAAAGGGGATGGAATTTGTCAGTTTGTAAAACGTGTGTTAGAAAGCTTGTAGAAAAAAGTCGGCCTTGTTCCTTTTCTGCGAGATTTTCCAAAAGTCCATGTGAGGTTGCTGTTGAGAAGGCCCTTTGAAGAGCCTAGTAAACGAAAAGACCCAAGAGCTTGTTTTGGCAGGCCCGACCAATGTGCCATGATGGACAAAGTGAAAAAGCTCTGTCAGAAGTGGGATTTGAACCCACGCCTCCATTCGGAGACCAGAAGGCCCATGAGAGGGGAAGAGAAGCCTCTTGAGTTTGCGCCTTAGACCACTCGGCCATCCTGACAAGTGGTGTACTATGTGCCCATGCAGATGGCACAATGACTATACTTAACAGAGAAGAGAAAACCACAAACTTAGCCTAGAAGACTTCATGAACACTGCAAGGCATGTTTTTTCTCTGAAAACACTCATCAAACTGCCATTTTGGATCACTGCAATACCTTAGACAGCAATGTCATGTGCCTGCTCTAACAAATGAAATCCTTTGTGCTCCTTGAGCGTCTTTTCCTATGCGGTGGCTGTTTCCAGTGGAAAATGGTTTCTTCGTAAAGAGGCATGAGACCGCGTGGCCTAATGGATAAGGCGTCTGACTTCGGATCAGAAGATTGAGGGTTCGAGTCCCTTCGTGGTCGTTGAGCTCTGTTCTTGTCACTTCTGTAGAGTATTTGCTCCTCTTGTTGTAAATGTCCTCGGAGACTTTGCAAAAGCCTGTGCTTCCTCACTCATGCTTATCATTCAATCCCTGCCCTTGACTGTTTACAGCTACAAAGGTGGCTGCTTTTGCTGAGCTTTCACCACAATGTCAATGACGCTAACTCTTTTCTTACAACTTGTGCAAGTCCCAGCAAAGTTTTTACATCAACCTCAAATAAACACTGCTAGTCCACACTGGGATTCTAACCTTTGCCTTACTTTGAACCCAATACCCTGATGGACCTTGGAAGAGACGCTAAGTAAACTATATGACCCAGGGTTCAAACATTCATGGTGGCATCTCCCTTTCTGCTAAGCATTTTGTTTACTAACATGAGAAAATTAATTTCCTATATGATTTAGGAAATCCTTGTCTGCAATTCTGCTGTAAGCCAGACTTTTACAAAGGTGCAGACACAGCATGTCAAGTGGCACGATGCGATTCCTTCTTGTTGCAAGCTCAACAATTTCAAAAGGTTGCCTCGGTTCCCAATTTATATGAAGAGTTCTTGCCTGAAATTTGGAAAGTATGTCTGTCATTTCCTCTGAAAAGATATGATCCACACCGCAAATGGAACACTGCAATTGGTTTTCTTGCAACCTGAACTCTTTTCAAGGAAGGGTCCGTTGAAATTTCAACAAATGAGTCTTGTCAGAAGAGGGAATAACCCCACCTCTTTCACCAAAGGTCAGAACATACAGGGAAGACCTGTAAGTTATTGCCAAAACCTATCTCCTGAGTTCGGTCTCCTTACATATTTGTCACTTTACCTGTACACTAACCTTTTAAGATTTAGCAAAACAAATTGCCTCCAAAGCTTCTGATCCTGATGAAGTGAACTAGAAGAGAAGATGAGCTAACCCATATGACTGTAGGTGTGCCAAAGGGGATGGAATTTGTCAGTTTGTAAAACGTGTGTTAGAAAGCTTGTAGAAAAAAGTCGGCCTTGTTCCTTTTCTGCGAGATTTTCCAAAAGTCCATGTGAGGTTGCTGTTGAGAAGGCCCTTTGAAGAGCCTAGTAAACGAAAAGACCCAAGAGCTTGTTTTGGCAGGCCCGACCAATGTGCCATGATAGACAAAGTGAAAAAGCTCTGTCAGAAGTGGGATTTGAACCCACACCTCCATTCGGAGACCAGAAGGCCCATGAGAAGGGAAGAGAAGCCTCTTGCGTCTGGCGCCTTAGACCACTCGGCCATCCTGACAAGCAGTGTACTATGTTCCCATGCAGCTGGCACAATGACTATACTTAACAGAGAAGAGACAACCACAAACTTAGCCTAGAAGACTTCATGAACACTGCAAGGCATGTTTTTTCTCTGAAAACACTCATCAAACTGCCATTTTGGATCACTGCAATACCTTAGACAGCAATGTCATGTGCCTGCTCTAACAAATGAAATCTTTGTGCTCCTTGAGCGTCTTTTCCTATGCGGTGGCTGTTTCCAGTGGAAAATGGTTTCTTCATAAAGAGGCATGAGACCGCGTGGCCTAATGGATAAGGCGTCTGACTTCGGATCAGAAGATTGAGGGTTTGAGTCCCTTTGTGGTCGTTGAGCTCTGTTCTTGTCACTTCTGTAGAGTATTTGCTCCTCTTGTTGTAAATGTCCTCGGAGACTTTGCAAAAGCCTGTGCTTCCTCACTCATGCTTATCATTCAATCCCTGCCCTTGACTGTTTACAGCTACAAAGGTGGCTGCTTTTGCTGAGCTTTCACCACAATGTCAATGACGCTAACTCTTTTCTTACAACTTGTGCAAGTCCCAGCAAAGTTTTTACATCAACCTCAAATAAACACTGCTAGTCCACACTGGGATTCTAACCTTTGCCTTACTTTGAACCCAATACCCTGATGGACCTTGGAAGAGACTCTAAGTAAACTATATGACCCAGGGTTCAAACATTCATGGTGGCATCTCCCTTTCTGCTAAGCATTTTGTTTACTAACATGAGAAAATTAATTTCCTATATGATTTAGGAAATCCTTGTCTGCAATTCTGCTGTAAGCCAGACTTTTACAAAGGTGCAGACACAGCATGTCAAGTGGCACGATGCGATTCCATCTTGTTGCAAGCTCAACAATTTCAAAAGGTTGCCTCGGTTCCCAATTTATATAAAGAGTTCTTGCCTGAAATTTGGAAAGTATGTCTGTCATTTCCTCTGAAAAGATATGATCCACACCGCAAATGGAACACTGCAATTGGTTTTCTTGCAACCTGAACTCTTTTCAAGGAAGGGTCCGTTGAAATTTCAACAAATGAGTCTTGTCAGAAGAGGGAATAACCCCACCTCTTTCACCAAAGGTCAGAAGATACAGGGAAGACCTGTAAGTTATTGCCAAAACCTATCTCCTGAGTTCGGTCTCCTTACATATTTGTCACTTTACCTGTACACTAACCTTTTAAGATTTAGCAAAACAAATTGCCTCCAAAGCTTCTGATCCTGATGAAGTGAACTAGAAGAGAAGATGAGCTAACCCATATGACTGTAGGTGTGCCAAAGGGGATGGAATTTGTCAGTTTGTAAAACGTGTGTTAGAAAGCTTGTAGAAAAAAGTCGGCCTTGTTCCTTTTCTGCGAGATTTTCCAAAAGTCCATGTGAGGTTGCTGTTGAGAAGGCCCTTTGAAGAGCCTAGTAAACGAAAAAACCCAAGAGCTTGTTTTGGCAGGCCCGACCAATGTGCCATGATAGACAAAGTGAAAAAGCTCTGTCAGAAGTGGGATTTGAACCCACGCCTCCATTCGGAGACCAGAAGGCCCATGAGAAGGGAAGAGAAGCCTCTTGCGTCTGGCGCCTTAGACCACTCGGCCATCCTGACAAGCAGTGTACTATGTTCCCATGCAGCTGGCACAATGACTATACTTAACAGAGAAGAGACAACCACAAACTTAGCCTAGAAGACTTCATGAACACTGCAAGGCATGTTTTTTCTCTGAAAACACTCATCAAACTGCCATTTTGGATCACTGCAATACCTTAGACAGCAATGTCATGTGCCTGCTCTAACAAATGAAATCTTTGTGCTCCTTGAGCGTCTTTTCCTATGCGGTGGCTGTTTCCAGTGGAAAATGGTTTCTTCATAAAGAGGCATGAGACCGCGTGGCCTAATGGATAAGGCGTCTGACTTCGGATCAGAAGATTGAGTGTTTGAGTCCCTTTGTGGTCGTTGAGCTCTGTTCTTGTCACTTCTGTAGAGTATTTGCTCCTCTTGTTGTAAATGTCCTCGGAGACTTTGCAAAAGCCTGTGCTTCCTCACTCATGCTTATCATTCAATCCCTGCCCTTGACTGTTTACAGCTACAAAGGTGGCTGCTTTTGCTGAGCTTTCACCACAATGTCAATGACGCTAACTCTTTTCTTACAACTTGTGCAAGTCCCAGCAAAGTTTTTACATCAACCTCAAATAAACACTGCTAGTCCACACTGGGATTCTAACCTTTGCCTTACTTTGAACCCAATACCCTGATGGACCTTGGAAGAGACTCTAAGTAAACTATATGACCCAGGGTTCAAACATTCATGGTGGCATCTCCCTTTCTGCTAAGCATTTTGTTTACTAACATGAGAAAATTAATTTCCTATATGATTTAGGAAATCCTTGTCTGCAATTCTGCTGTAAGCCAGACTTTTACAAAGGTGCAGACACAGCATGTCAAGTGGCACGATGCGATTCCATCTTGTTGCAAGCTCAACAATTTCAAAAGGTTGCCTCGGTTCCCAATTTATATAAAGAGTTCTTGCCTGAAATTTGGAAAGTATGTCTGTCATTTCCTCTGAAAAGATATGATCCACACCGCAAATGGAACACTGCAATTGGTTTTCTTGCAACCTGAACTCTTTTCAAGGAAGGGTCCGTTGAAATTTCAACAAATGAGTCTTGTCAGAAGAGGGAATAACCCCACCTCTTTCACCAAAGGTCAGAAGATACAGGGAAGACCTGTAAGTTATTGCCAAAACCTATCTCCTGAGTTCGGTCTCCTTACATATTTGTCACTTTACCTGTACACTAACCTTTTAAGATTTAGCAAAACAAATTGCCTCCAAAGCTTCTGATCCTGATGAAGTGAACTAGAAGAGAAGATGAGCTAACCCATATGACTGTAGGTGTGCCAAAGGGGATGGAATTTGTCAGTTTGTAAAACGTGTGTTAGAAAGCTTGTAGAAAAAAGTCGGCCTTGTTCCTTTTCTGCGAGATTTTCCAAAAGTCCATGTGAGGTTGCTGTTGAGAAGGCCCTTTGAAGAGCCTAGTAAACGAAAAGACCCAAGAGCTTGCTTTGGCAGGCCCGACCAATGTGCCATGATGGACAAAGTGAAAAAGCTCTGTCAGAAGTGGGATTTGAACCCACGCCTCCATTCGGAGACCAGAAGGCCCATGAGAAGGGAAGAGAAGCCTCTTGAGTCTGGCACCTTAGACCACTCGGCCATCCTGACAAGCGGTGTACTATGTGCCCATGCAGCTGGCACAATGACTATACTTAACAGAGAAGAGACAACCACAAACTTAGCCTAGAAGACTTCATGAACACTGCAAGGCATGTTTTTTCTCTGAAAACACTCATCAAACTGCCATTTTGGATCACTGCAATACCTTAGACAGCAATGTCATGTGCCTGCTCTAACAAATGAAATCCTTTGTGCTCCTTGAGCGTCTTTTCCTATGCGGTGGCTGTTTCCAGTGGAAAATGGTTTCTTCATAAAGAGGCATGAGACCGCGTGGCCTAATGGATAAGGCGTCTGACTTCGGATCAGAAGATTGAGGGTTTGAGTCCCTTCGTGGTCGTTGAGCTCTGTTCTTGTCACTTCTGTAGTGTATTTGCTCCTCTTGTTGTAAATGTCCTCGGAGACTTTGCAAAAGCCTGTGCTTCCTCACTCATGCTTATCATTCAATCCCTGCCCTTGACTGTTTACAGCTACAAAGGTGGCTGCTTTTGCTGAGCTTTCACCACAATGTCAATGACGCTAACTCTTTTCTTACAACTTGTGCAAGTCCCAGCAAAGTTTTTACATCAACCTCAAATAAACACTGCTAGTCCACACTGGGATTCTAACCTTTGCCTTACTTTGAACCCAATACCCTGATGGACCTTGGAAGAGACTCTAAGTAAACTATATGACCCAGAGTTCAAACATTCATGGTGGCATCTCCCTTTCTGCTAAGCATTTTGTTTACTAACATGAGAAAATTAATTTCCTATATGATTTAGGAAATCCTTGTCTGCAATTCTGCTGTAAGCCAGACTTTTACAAAGGTGCAGACACAGCATGTCAAGTGGCACGATGCGATTCCTTCTTGTTGCAAGCTCAACAATTTCAAAAGGTTGCCTCGGTTCCCAATTTATATGAAGAGTTCTTGCCTGAAATTTGGAAAGTATGTCTGTCATTTCCTCTGAAAAGATATGATCCACACCGCAAATGGAACACTGCAATTGGTTTTCTTGCAACCTGAACTCTTTTCAAGGAAGGGTCCGTTGAAATTTCAACAAATGAGTCTTGTCAGAAGAGGGAATATGCCCACCTCTTTCACCAAAGGTCAGAACATACAGGGAAGACCTGTAAGTTATTGCCAAAACCTATCTCCTGAGTTCGGTCTCCTTACATATTTGTCACTTTACCTGTACACTAACCTTTTAAGATTTAGCAAAACAAATTGCCTCCAAAGCTTCTGATCCTGATGAAGTGAACTAGAAGAGAAGATGAGCTAACCCATATGACTGTAGGTGTGCCAAAGGGGATGGAATTTGTCAGTTTGTAAAACGTGTGTTAGAAAGCTTGTAGAAAAAGTCGGCCTTGTTCCTTTTCTGCGAGATTTTCCAAAAGTCCATGTGAGGTTGCTGTTGAGAAGGCCCTTTGAAGAGCCTAGTAAACGAAAAGACCCAAGAGCTTGTTTTGGCAGGCCCGACCAATGTGCCATGATGGACAAAGTGAAAAAGCTCTGTGAGAAGTGGGATTTGAACCCACGCCTCCATTCGGAGACCAGAAGGCCCATGAGAAGGGAAGAGAAGCCTCTTGAGTCTGGTGCCTTAGACCACTCGGCCATCCTGACAAGCGGTGTACTATGTGCCCATGCAGCTGGCACAATGACTATACTTAACAGAGAAGAGACAACCACAAACTTAGCCTAGAAGACTTCATGAACACTGCAAGGCATGTTTTTTCTCTGAAAACACTCATCAAACTGCCATTTTGGATCACTGCAATACCTTAGACAGCAATGTCATGTGCCTGCTCTAACAAATGAAATCCTTTGTGCTCCTTGAGCGTCTTTTCCTATGCGGTGGCTGTTTCCAGTGGAAAATGTTTTTTTTCTTAAAGAGGCATGAGACCGCGTGGCCTAATGGATAAGGCGTCTGACTTCAGATCAGAAGATTGAGGGTTTGAGTCCCTTCGTGGTCGTTGAGCTCTGCTCTTGTCACTTCTGTAGAGTGTTTGCTCCTCTTGTTGTAAATGTCCTCGGAGACTTTGCAAAAGCCTGTGCTTCCTCACTCATGCTTATCATTCAATCCCTGCCCTTGACTGTTTACAGCTACAAAGGTGGCTGCTTTTGCTGAGCTTTCACCACAATGTCAATGACGCTAACTCTTTTCTTACAACTTGTGCAAGTCCCAGCAAAGTTTTTACATCAACCTCAAATAAACACTGCTAGTCCACACTGGGATTCTAACCTTTGCCTTACTTTGAACCCAATACCCTGATGGACCTTGGAAGAGACTCTAAGTAAACTATATGACCCAGGGTTCAAACATTCATGGTGGCATCTCCCTTTCTGCTAAGCATTTTGTTTACTAACATGAGAAAATTAATTTCCTATATGATTTAGGAAATCCTTGTCTGCAATTCTGCTGTAAGCCATACTTTTACAAAGGTGCAGACACAGCATGTCAAGTGGCACGATGCGATTCCTTCTTGTTGCAAGCTCAACAATTTCAAAAGGTTGCCTCGGTTCCCAATTTATATGAAGAGTTCTTGCCTGAAATTTGGAAAGTATGTCTGTCATTTCCTCTGAAAAGATATGATCCACACCGCAAATGGAACACTGCAATTGGTTTTCTTGCAACCTGAACTCTTTTCAAGGAAGGGTCCGTTGAAATTTCAACAATTGAGTCTTGTCAGAAGAGGGAATAACCCCACCTCTTTCACCAAAGGTCAGAAGATACAGGGAAGACCTGTAAGTTATTGCCAAAACCTATCTCCTGAGTTCGGTCTCCTTACATATTTGTCACTTTACCTGTACACTAACCTTTTAAGATTTAGCAAAACAAATTGCCTCCAAAGCTTCTGATCCTGATGAAGTGAACTAGAAGAGAAGATGAGCTAACCCATATGACTGTAGGTGTGCCAAAGGGGATGGAATTTGTCAGTTTGTAAAACGTGTGTTAGAAAGCTTGTAGAAAAAAGTCGGCCTTGTTCCTTTTCTGCGAGATTTTCCAAAAGTCCATGTGAGGTTGCTGTTGAGAAGGCCCTTTGAAGATCCTAGTAAACGAAAAGACCCAAGAGCTTGTTTTGGCAGGCCCGACCAATGTGCCATGATGGACAAAGCTCTGTCAGAAGTGGGATTTGAACCCACGCCTCCATTCGGAGACCAGAAGGCCCATGAGAAGGGAAGAGAAGCCTCTTGAGTCTGGCACCTTAGACCACTCGGCCATCCTGACAAGCGGTGTACTAGGTGCCCATGCAGCTGGCACAATGACTATACTTAACAGAGAAGAGACAACCACAAACTTAGCCTAGAAGACTTCATGAACACTGCAAGGCATGTTTTTTCTCTGAAAACACTCATCAAACTGCCATTTTGGATCACTGCAATACCTTAGACAGCAATGTCATGTGCCTGCTCTAACAAATGAAATCCTTTGTGCTCCTTGAGCGTCTTTTTCTATGCGATGGCTGTTTCCAGTGGAAAATGGTTTCTTCATAAAGAGGCATGAGACCGCGTGGCCTAATGGATAAGGCGTCTGACTTCGGATCAGAAGATTGAGGGTTTGAGTCCCTTCGTGGTCGTTGAGCTCTGTTCTTGTCACTTCTGTAGAGTATTTGCTCCTCTTGTTGTAAATGTCCTCGGAGACTTTGCAAAAGCCTGTGCTTCCTCACTCATGCTTATCATTCAATCCCTGCCCTTGACTGTTTACAGCTACAAAGGTGGCTGCTTTTGCTGAGCTTTCACCACAATGTCAATGACGCTAACTCTTTTCTTACAACTTGTGCAAGTCCCAGCAAAGTTTTTACATCAACCTCAAATAAACACTGCTAGTCCACACTGGGATTCTAACCTTTGCCTTACTTTGAACCCAATACCCTGATGGACCTTGGAAGAGACTCTAAGTAAACTATATGACCCAGAGTTCAAACATTCATGGTGGCATCTTCCTTTCTGCTAAGCATTTTGTTTACTAACATGAGAAAATTAATTTCCTATATGATTTAGGAAATCCTTGTCTGCAATTCTGCTGTAAGCCAGACTTTTACAAAGGTGCAGACACAGCATGTCAAGTGGCACGATGCGATTCCTTCTTGTTGCAAGCTCAACAATTTCAAAAGGTTGCCTCGGTTCCCAATTTATATGAAGAGTTCTTGCCTGAAATTTGGAAAGTATGTCTGTCATTTCCTCTGAAAAGATATGATCCACACCGCAAATGGAACACTGCAATTGGTTTTCTTGCAACCTGAACTCTTTTCAAGGAAGGGTCCGTTGAAATTTCAACAAATGAGTCTTGTCAGAAGAGGGAATATGCCCACCTCTTTCACCAAAGGTCAGAACATACAGGGAAGACCTGTAAGTTATTGCCAAAACCTATCTCCTGAGTTCGGTCTCCTTACATATTTGTCACTTTACCTGTACACTAACCTTTTAAGATTTAGCAAAACAAATTGCCTCCAAAGCTTCTGATCCTGATGAAGTGAACTAGAAGAGAAGATGAGCTAACCCATATGAGTGTAGGTGTGCCAAAGGGGATGGAATTTGTCAGTTTGTAAAACGTGTGTTAGAAAGCTTGTAGAAAAAAGTCGGCCTTGTTCCTTTTCTGCGAGATTTTCCAAAAGTCCATGTGAGGTTGCTGTTGAGAAGGCCCTTTGAAGAGCCTAGTAAACGAAAAGACCCAAGAGCTTGTTTTGGCAGGCCCGACCAATGTGCCATGATGGACAAAGTGAAAAAGCTCTGTCAGAAGTGGGATTTGAACCCACGCCTCCATTCGGAGACCAGAAGGCCCATGAGAAGGGAAGAGAAGCCTCTTGAGTCTGGCGCCTTAGACCACTCGGCCATCCTGACAAGCGGTGTACTATGTGCCCATGCAGCTGGCACAATGACTATACTTAACAGAGAAGAGACATCCACAAACTTAGCCTAGAAGACTTCATGAACACTGCAAGGCATGTTTTTTCTCTGAAAACACTCATCAAACTGCCATTTTGGATCACTGCAATACCTTAGACAGCAATGTCATGTGCCTGCTCTAACAAATGAAATCCTTTGTGCTCCTTGAGCGTCTTTTCCTATGCGGTGGCTGTTTCCAGTGGAAAATGTTTTTTTTCATAAAGAGGCATGAGACCGTGTGGCCTAATGGATAAGGCGTCTGACTTCAGATCAGAAGATTGAGGGTTTGAGTCCCTTCGTGGTCGTTGAGCGTTGTTCTTGTCACTTCTGTAGAGTGTTTGCTCCTCTTGTTGTAAATGTCCTCGGAGACTTTGCAAAAGCCTGTGCTTCCTCACTCATGCTTATCATTCAATCCCTGCCCTTGACTGTTTACAGCTACAAAGGTGGCTGCTTTTGCTGAGCTTTCACCACAATGTCAATGACGCTAACTCTTTTCTTACAACTTGTGCAAGTCCCAGCAAAGTTTTTACATCAACCTCAAATAAACACTGCTAGTCCACACTGGGATTCTAACCTTTGCCTTACTTTGAACCCAATACCCTGATGGACCTTGGAAGAGACTCTAAGTAAACTATATGACCCAGGGTTCAAACATTCATGGTGGCATCTCCCTTTCTGCTAAGCATTTTGTTTACTAACATGAGAAAATTAATTTCCTATATGATTTAGGAAATCCTTGTCTGCAATTCTGCTGTAAGCCAGACTTTTACAAAGGTGCAGACACAGCATGTCAAATGGCACGATGCGATTCCTTCTTGTTGCAAGCTCAACAATTTCAAAAGGTTGCCTCGGTTCCAAATTTATATGAAGAGTTCTTGCCTGACATTTGGAAAGTATGTGTGATGATCGCTGCTGCAGCAGCTGTTGCTGGAAGTAGTAGTGCTGCAGCTCAGGCAGTTCTGATCTATTTCCATGCAAGCTGCATAGCTTTGTCTGTCTTTCCCTGCTGTCAGCTTGTGACTGATTATCATTCACCTGTGTGGGAATCTGCATGTCTGCTCCCATTGGATGACCTCAGTATAAAGATCTGCTTCCTGCAGGGTTTCCTTGGGTTTTCATAGCTTCAGTTAAGCCCGTCTTGCTGTCGCTTCAGCCCCCAATCATGTTTCTTGTTCTAAAGATACTTTGCTGGTTTTACATCATATATTGGTTCATTGCCAATATATATGCATACCAGCACGTTTATTATTTTCCTTGTATTCGTGTTACGTTGATACATCAGTGTCGCTGATATATACGTACACGAACTGTTTATTTCCTGTGTTCAGTTAGTCAGTTTTCCAGCACGTTTTGGTAGTTTGCGCGTTCCGTGAGCACCCGTGCTGAGCTAGTTATCCTGTTCCTGGTCCTGTTTGTGGATTGCGTTCATCTCTGCGAAGAGATAACGAATCCTTCTGAATCCTGTTCTGTTACTGTTTGTGGATTGCGTTCATCTCTGCGAAGAGATAGCGAATCCTTCTGATTCCTGTTCCCTGTATTACTCCAGTCCTAGTCAGCGTTCCTGCTTATGTCATATATCGGTTCATTGCCGATATATACATATGTTAGTCAGACGTTACAAATAGTTTCAATGATAGCTGTAATTGTAATACGCTAGGAAAACATACTTATTGTATATTTATCTGTGTTACGTTCATCTATCTCGATCCTGCTATTTCCTGACTATCCTGTCCTGTCTTTGTGAGGCACGCCATCGCCGCAACGCATTGGCTGCCTCATTCCAGTCTGTCTGGTTTTGGACGCTTGCTGTCGCTAAGTAGCCGCTAGCTAGCAAGCGTTCATTCTGTCTACCTGTCCTGATCTCCTCAGTTCTGGTTTATGCGCTCAGCGCTACTTTGCGCTGAGACGTTATAACGAAAGCATTGTTTGTGGCTGTCAGATCTGCACCGGCTCTGTGCGCCACAATCTCCTATTGGAGTCAGTCCTCCCCTCCACTATACTAGGGATAGCCTGTTTCTTTGTGCTAGTGTGTGTACCTCCTCCACGTCAGCTCATGCGTTGCATGCTGACTGTGGAGAATACACCACCAAGCCTTACAGTATGTCTGTCATTTCCTCTGAAAAGATATGATCCACACCGCAAATGGAACACTGCAATTGGTTTTCTTGCAACCTGAACTCTTTTCAAGGAAGGGTCCGTTGAAATTTCAACAAATCAGTCTTGTCAGAAGAGGGAATAACCCCACCTCTTTCACTAAAGGTCAGAACATACAGGGAAGACCTGTAAGTTATTGCCAAAACCTATCTCCTGAGTTCGGTCTCCTTACATATGTAATGCTATGTTTTTGGCGTTGCTAAGGCCTCACACTCGACTCACACTAGCACACAGACTAGGTAAATACATAGCTTACGACTTCACACTGTATTAGGATATTTATTCAATTATTTACATTATTTACAGGTATAGCAGTGAATCATGGATAAGTAATAGAGTAAAGAATCAATACATTACCGGATATTGCATCATCACTCCGTATCGGGGGACCAGCGATCGTCAGGAGGCAGCGCATACACAACATCACACAACTCGTCAGTAGTGGAGAGTCCCATCAGAGCAAGGGAAATCTCTCTTTCTTATACTCATAGCTCCACCCATTTTCCCTATTGCATCCTGGGGATGCACAGGCATGAGCTTCACTATGGTTGGATGACTTATAGTCAATATTTTCATAAACAGAACTAGTTCTAGTTAAGTTGCGCATTCCCTGAAACAGTTAATTCAGGGTTACGCGCTTATTGCAACACAATGTTATATAACCATATCACGTGCCACGCATGCTCAGTACTTGTTGTGACTGGGTGGGTTCGTCCTTCAGCCTATCCACAACGTGGAAGTATGATTCATCCCTCGTGATAACCGCGTGAACACAGCGCACAGCCGTATGTTTTTATAACTTGCAGTAACCTTTTGTTCTTCTGTCAATGGTTTTCTTATGGAGAATGGTGCATCACTACTAAAAGATCAAAATATGTCCTATCTGCCTACAGACTAGCTTGCTAATGTGTTTCTTACCTAACAGCCAGTCATTCACACAGACTCTTCAGACTTGTATCACATTCGGTCCTTAGTGATGACCATTAACATATGAAACCATGACAACTTTTTTCCTCTTACAACAGATCCCATATGCCACATACCAGTTCCATCTGGATAGGATAACTATAACAATCATTACAATCAAAAAATAGGATGAACTATACACTTCATCATTGTTTCTGCTGATGGCGAATAACCCATAAATACATCCCACCAATGGTGAGAGGTGGCATCTGCTATGGCAGAGCCCACTTTAACAATTTTGTTTGCAATCACGGCAGTACTGAGCTGGTGTACGATTATACTTCTATTCAACTTTTTAATAGCACTTTGTCACTTCCGTTAGATTTTTCAACAATCCGCTTTAGTTTAGTCAGGTTTAGTTCCCAATTGGGAACTTCCAAACCTTGGCCTTGCCAGGAAACCTTTGTAGTTAACGTTATGTCTGGCATCAACATAAAAGTTTCATTTTCCCATTGGAATACAGTGATACTGTGTATGCATCCTGCAAAAGGCACCCTCATTTTAGGGACCACCTGATGATCTGTCACTACACATACCACTTGAGGTGTTATTTCCACCATCCAGCGGTATGTTATAGGCATTATGGTCCACCCACATTTGTTTACAGTGTTCTGTAACAAACAAGGTTCATATGCAGTAGACTGTAACTTACATATTTTACTGTTTAAAGTATTATCACAAAAAGTCAAATCATGTGTTCTGTTGCTGTCATCAATAACCTGTCCATAAAACGTAGGTACCCAGAAGTGCTGATCACCTTCTGGCCCAATTAATAATGGCAAAATAACATACTTACACATTATACCACTTTTAGTAACATTGTAAAGTGTCAATTGTCCCATGCAAAATGTATCATTGCACATCACTTTAGGTGCTTTGATATCTGTCCAGTGATCAGTTCTTATCATGGAACTGAACACGGTCCTCCAAACCACCTCACATCCAGTCAACAACCTAGTTTGAAATAACCCTTTCTGTTGTTGCTGTTGTAAGGTTTGCATGGACCAGATAGTCCAGTTTACAATTCTAGTTATATCAACATCTGTTTCATACATAACAGAGGCACTTGCGTTAATTAAATCAAGCAAATCATCATCTATTTTAGCTTGTAACTTAAATGGCGCCCATATAGTTGGCATCCATTTAGCTTGCAAAATTAAGACATCATTTATTTTACTTCCAACGTTATGCAATCTATTTGCTAATGTTTCAATATCAAAACTATTAAGAGTTCCAGTCAATGTCCCATATCCTCCTAACAAAGTGTCATACCACTCTCTTCGTATTTGGTGTGGTTTAGAACAGTTTATGGCAGCTGGAAACGTGATTTTAGCATGAATCACAGTCTTTTAGGCATGTTGCCCCACCTTTACACAAGTGGAAGGTAGTCTCTTTATATGCCCAGGGTCCACTTTAGCATCCATCATATCCACAAATATCAAAGTAGGCCCCACCGAGACATGTTCCATTGAAAGTAACATTGAGAACGTCACATGCTTGCCTAGCATTACCGGTAAAGTTTCTCTGTAGACAACTCTTGGTTTTATTTCCCCACACGAAAGTCACCGTGGATCCCCTGTATCGGTTACTCGACTACCTGAAGTCCATGCATTAACGCCACAGCTTTCCAACCACACGATACCAAGGATTCCAAGGACAATGCCATAGACATGGAGATCAATCTGCAAAAAACCCAAACAAGTGTGACTTATTCTTGCAAATAACATTTTTCCTGTGGGATATATTCCCACTTTTCCTGTTCTGGCCTCCAGCAGAGTTCGGTCCTTGCCTACTGCAATCACATCTGCTGGAGGAGGCGGTCCTTGGGGATTCTGACCCACATTTTAGCTCCAACATTTACTGTATTAGTAGAACCAAAATATTCATCACCCTTTACTGATGGGCTTCCCTCTCTACAAATAAAGGAATTAGGGTCCCTTTACACTTAATCAGCTGCTGTTAACTGTAATCAAAAAATAACAACTGACGTACAGTCCAGCGTCCGTGTCCCCCTATGGCCTCTTTCACACCATACACTGAAAAAACATTGAAATCTTTTCACAGTGCATTGCCATTGGGGAAAAAACAACAACAACAAAAAACAAGAAAAAACAAACAACAACAAAATTGTATGCGTACTACTACTAATGCATACCAGCGCATTAAGTGTAAAAGGGCCCTCAGGAGAACCTGGGCTATACAACTCTTTGGCCTGTGTATACACAGTGTCCTCCCCTAAAAACTTTAACCCATCCTCTCTCCTCTTCCAATAATTAACTCACTATTTCCCAGGTTAATCATGATCACTTTAATTTATTCTTGATAGTCGGAGTCAATTACTCCTCCTATTACTATAGCTCCTTTCTGAGCAAAACTGAATTGGGTAGCTATTTGCCCATAATGTTAGTCAGGTATTTTACATCCTATACCTGTGGGAATGGTTGTAACCTGTGAGGGGTTAATGATAACAACTTCTAAAGCATGCAAATCCAACCCAGCTGATACAGGTTTTCCCCTATATGGAGCTACCGCATCCTTATGCATTTTTCAATAAGAAATCGTTTCTACTTTAACCACCCCACCAGCTAGTTTCTGGTATAAACAAAAATCTGTTATCTTCACAGTTTGTATTATTCTAAACTAGCATATGCATACATTCTAGCATCTTTAACAGAGGTATTCTTAAACATATAATACACTATATCAGTAGGGTCTCAAAGCAAACTTCATACAATTCATTAGAAACAACTCAATTCACACTTCATCATCAACACATTCTGCCACTTCACGCCATTCAGCTAATCAGTACAACATTCAACCCTAGAGAAACCAGACATTTCTCTGCAAGACAAACAAATCTCATTTAGTAACTAATGACCTTAGCCCGTTTAAAAAAAAACAAGCTAGGCCTTTCGCTGCGCATGCATGTGCCCGCTGTGCACATGCACCCGCCACGCGCGTGCCCTCATACACCGTTGCGCACACGCTGGCCGCCTCTGGCCCTATCCCCCCTCAACTTTTCCCCTGTGTTTCTGCGCCCCTCCCTGCACATGTGCAGTGCTAAAAAAAAAAAAAACAAAAAAAAAAAAAAAAACTCTGAATAGACGCAGAGACACAGGCATATTATATAAAAAGGTTTTCCAGTCTAATTACGCAATATTTTCATTCTACATTGCCATAATAGACTTCACAATTCTATTTCTTTCACACGGTCTCATCTAATCTAGCTTTCAGCTCAACAGGTAAACAATTTCACTCCTGCACAATTATAGCTAGAAACCAGGGGAAAAGTTTTGCTGGCACAGATGTCACCGTGACATCATAATCACATTTAACCCTGTAACCAAAAAAAAAAAATTAGCATTTGCAGGGATTTGGAAGTTCTAGCAAAACCCAGCACAACACACAACGCACACAAGAAAGTTGCTTTACTGTTTCTCACCTCTTTAACCATTTATTTTATCAAACAAGATGCATGTCCCATGAAGTAAGAGTTAAAGGTCAATATTTTTTTTACAACATGTACTCCTGAATGAAAAAAAAATAATGCTTGCCAAGCGCCCCCAGCTGAGGAGAGCAGCATCTCAAACACTCACTGGCTCGCACACATTCCCTAGGAGCACTCACCGCCCGTGCACAAATGCATTTTTAAAAAAAAAAAACATTCCTCTATGCATTCAATTAAACAAAAAACAGACATATGAATACACGATTAATCAGGACTCGCTATAACGGATTCACCATATAAAACATTCACTAGAAACAACAATGTTAACCCACCTGTCTTGTCCAGATTATATTACCATTTCAACTCTGCAAGTGCAGTCAGATACTGTCACTTTAAGGAATTTGCTTTACAAGTTTAAACACAGCACTCCAAGATTATACTCCGAAATCTACCAACAAAGACACAGACTGTATTAAAAACCGTAGTAGTAAAAGCTGAGATTCACTGTCAGGTTACTCTCTGCCCCTTTTTCCCATCCATATTTTATCATTAAAAATATGGGGTTTTCCTTAAGAGGGACAAAAACAGCAGTAACAACCTAAAGAAAGTTCCCAGCTATTCCTAATCTTTTCAAATGGAACAAAATACATTTGTGCTAAACACTTCCAATTCCAGTTCAATGCACATTGTCCTATTTCTTGTGCAATGATCAGTGGCAGAGTTTGGCTTCCTTTTATTCACAGAAGCTCCCTGCTCCACTGATAACAATCCAAAATGTGTCATCACAGGAGCCTCTTCCCCAGCTACTTCCTCCAGTACATTTATTTTACCAGCTGCAGATTCTGTTACATGTTGGTATTTATCTGCAGCTGCCTGTGATGACACTTGTGCAACTATCACTCTGTCATCCTACTCTAGTTCCTTTTTCTAACAGGACTACCCTTTTTCCAACAGGAATACCCTCAAGTAAAGTAACAACATTGAGGGATTCTGATTCTTTCAACTTACACAATCTTTGTTGAAGCTTTCTATAAGCTGTCAACAACATCCCACTATGCCGCCCGAGAGCGACATCATGCCCCGCCTTAACAGGGCCCCCCCCTAGAGTCTTATCTACATCTAGAGAGAGCAACAACATCACCCGCTTTAACGGGGAAACACTATATTCCAGCATCAGGCAGCGTCCCTCAACCTCAAGTTGAGCCTGTTCCGCCTTTTCTTGATCCTGGAACGCCTTCTGCAATCGCTTGTGCACACCACGATATGCAGAGGCCAACACCCAGCTAATTCTAGCTGGGGTAACTGCATCACCTACCTTGGTAGGGAGTTTCTCAAGTACTTGAACTAAATCAACCGGTTCTGATTCTTTCAACTGCTTATCCCACAATTCTACCAACCCATGGCTAGCTAATTCTACTGCTATAATATTATACGGAGACTCGGTCCAGCCGGGGATCTCCGCAGGTTCTTTTAGGCATTTGGCCTTTTTCTTAAACATATTGCCTTACTTTTGGCACACTGCTAACTGGGCGTGGCTTTGACCAGAGGTGCCCCTCAATTTCTAGACACCAATGGCCAAACTTCCCACAAATAAATTTTGCTTAGTTCAAAAGATATCTTGACTTGAAACTAAGTGGGAGGAGCTATCGACTCCAAACTTTTCCCACACCTGTAATCTGTCCTAAGATATATATATATCAAGTATCAAGTCAATATACCATACAGGGGCAATTTTGCAAAGATTTAGATTACTTGCCCCACTAACTGGCAAAATGCCAAATTTTGCAAAATTACACCCAGAGACCCACAGAATCATAGGCAATATATTTCAGAGGTCAAAAGTCATCCTCGTCGCCATTTATGTAATGCTATGTTTTTGGCGTTGCTAAGGCCTCACACTCGACTCACACTAGCACACAGACTAGGTAAATACATAGCTTACGACTTCACACTGTATTAGGATATTTATTCAATTATTTACATTATTTACAGGTATAGCAGTGAATCATGGATAAGTAATAGAGTAAAGAATCAATACATTACCGGATATTGCATCATCACTCCGTATCGGGGGACCAGCGATCGTCAGGAGGCAGCGCATACACAACATCACACAACTCGTCAGTAGTGGAGAGTCCCATCAGAGCAAGGGAAATCTCTCTTTCTTATACTCATAGCTCCACCCATTTTCCCTATTGCATCCTGGGGATGCACAGGCATGAGCTTCACTATGGTTGGATGACTTATAGTCAATATTTTCATAAACAGAACTAGTTCTAGTTAAGTTGCGCATTCCCTGAAACAGTTAATTCAGGGTTACGCGCTTATTGCAACACAATGTTATATAACCATATCACGTGCCACGCATGCTCAGTACTTGTTGTGACTGGGTGGGTTCGTCCTTCAGCCTATCCACAACGTGGAAGTATGATTCATCCCTCGTGATAACCGCGTGAACACAGCGCACAGCCGTATGTTTTTATAACTTGCAGTAACCTTTTGTTCTTCTGTCAATGGTTTTCTTATGGAGAATGGTGCATCACTACTAAAAGATCAAAATATGTCCTATCTGCCTACAGACTAGCTTGCTAATGTGTTTCTTACCTAACAGCCAGTCATTCACACAGACTCTTCAGACTTGTATCACAACATATTTGTCACTTTACCTGTACACTAACCTTTTAAGATTTAGCAAAACAACTTGCCTCCAAAGCTTCTGATCCTGATGAAGTGAACTAGAAGAGAAGATGAGCTAACCCATATGACTGTAGGTGTGCCAAAGGGGATGGAATTTGTCAGTTTGTAAAACGTGTGTTAGAAAGCTTGTAAAAAAAAGTCGGACTTGTTCCTTTTCTGCGAGATTTTCCAAAAGTCCATGTGAGGTTGCTGTTGAGAAGGCCCTTTGAAGATCCTAGTAAACGAAAAGACCCAAGAGCTTGTTTTGGCAGGCCCGACCAATGTGCCATGATGGACAAAGTGAAATAGCTCTGTCAGAAGTGGGATTTGAACCCACGCCTCCATTCGGAGACCAGAAGGCCCATGAGAAGGGAAGAGACGCCTCTTGAGTCTGGTGCCTTAGACCACTCGGCCATTCTGACAAGCGGTGTACTATGTTCCCATGCAGCTGGCACAATGACTATACTTAACAGAGAAGAGACAACCACAAACTTAGCCTAGAAGACATCATGAACACTGAAAGGCATGCTTTTTCTCTGAAAACACTCATCAAACTGCCATTTTGTATCACTGCAATACCTTAGACAGCAATGTCATGTGCCTGCTCTAACAAATGAAATCCTTTGTGCTCCTTGAGCGTCTTTTTCTATGCGGTGGCTGTTTCCAGTGGAAAATGGTTTCTTCATAAAGAGGCATGAGACCGCGTGGCCTAATGGATAAGGCGTCTGACTTCGGATCAGAAGATTGAGGGTTTGAGTCCCTTCGTGGTCGTTGAGCTCTGTTCTTGTCACTTCTGTAGAGTGTTTGCTCCTCTTGTTGTAAATGTCCTCAGAGACTTTGCAAAAGCCTGTGCTTCCTCACTCATGCTTATCATTCAATCCCTGCCCTTGACTGTTTACAGCTACAAAGGTGGCTGCTTTTGCTGAGCTTTCACCACAATGTCAATGACGCTAACTCTTTTCTTACAACTTGTGCAAGTCCCAGCAAAGTTTTTACATCAACCTCAAATAAACACTGCTAGTCCACACTGGGATTCTAACCTTTGCCTTACTTTGAACCCAATACCCTGATGGACCTTGGAAGAGACTCTAAGTGAACTATATGACCCAGGGTTCAAACATTCATGGTGGCATCTCCCTTTCTGCTAAGCATTTTGTTTACTAACATGAGAAAATTTATTTCCTATATGATTTAGGAAATCCTTGTCTGCAATTCTGCTGTAAGCCAGACTTTTACAAAGGTGCAGACACAGCATGTCAAGTGGCACGATGCAATTCCTTCTTGTTGCAAGCTCAACAATTTCAAAAGGTTGCCTCGGTTCCCAATTTATATGAAGAGTTCTTGCCTGAAATTTGGAAAGTGTGTCTGTCATTTCCTCTGAAAAGATATGATCCACACCGCAAATGGAACACTGCAATTGGTTTTCTTGCAACCTGAACTCTTTTCAAGGAAGGGTCCGTTGAAATTTCAACAAATGAGTCTTGTCAGAAGAGGGAATATGCCCACCTCTTTCACCAAAGGTCAGAAAATACAGGGAAGACCTGTAAGTTATTGCCAAAACCTATCTCCTGAGTTCGGTCTCCTTACATATTTGTCACTTTACCTGTACACTAAACTTTTAAGATTTAGCAAAACAAATTGCCTCCAAAGCTTCTGATCCTGATGAAGTGAACTAGAAGAGAAGATGAGCTAACCCATATGACTGTAGGTGTGCCAAAGGGGATGGAATTTGTCAGTTTGTAATATGTGTGTTAGAAAGCTTGTAGAAAAAAGTCGGCCTTGTTCCTTTTCTGCGAGATTTTCCAAAAGTCCATGTGAGGTTGCTGTTGAGAAGGCCCTTTGAAGAGCCTAGTAAATGAAAAGACCCAAGAGCTTGTTTTGGCAGGCCCGACCAATGTGTCATGATGGACAAAGTGAAAAAGCTCTGTCAGAAGTGGGATTTGAACCCACGCCTCCATTTGGAGACCAGAAGGCCCATGAGAAGGGAAGAGAAGCCTCTTGAGTCTGGCGCCTTAGACCACTCGACCATCCTGACAAGCGGTGTACTATGTGCCCATGCAGCTGGCACAATGACTATACTTAACAGAGAAGAGACAACCACAAACTTAGCCTAGAAGACTTCATGAACACTGCAAGGCATGTTTTTTCTCTGAAAACACTCATCAAACTGCCATTTTGGATCACTGCAATACCTTAGACAGCAATGTCATGTGCCTGCTCTAACAAATGAAATCCTTTGTGCTCCTTGAGCATCTTTTCCTATGCGGTGGCTGTTTCCAGTGGAAAATGGTTTCTTCATAAAGAGGCATGAGACCGCGTGGCCTAATGGATAAGGCGTCTGACTTCGGATCAGAAGATTGAGGGTTCGAGTCCCTTCGTGGTCGTTGAGCTCTGTTCTTGTTACTTCTGTAGAGTATTTGCTCCTCTTGTTGTAAATGTCCTCGGAGACTTTGCAAAAGCCTGTGCTTCCTCACTCATGCTTATCATTCAATCCCTGCCCTTGACTGTTTACAGCTACAAAGGTGGCTGCTTTTGCTGAGCTTTCACCACAATGTCAATGACGCTAACTCTTTTCTTACAACTTGTGCAAGTCCCAGCAAAGTTTTTACATCAACCTCAAATAAACACTGCTAGTCCACACTGGGATTCTAACCTTTGCCTTACTTTGAACCCAATACCCTGATGGACCTTGGAAGAGACTCTAAGTAAACTATATGACCCAGGGTTCAAACATTCATGGTGGCATCTCCCTTTCTGCTAAGCATTTTGTTTACTAACATGAGAAAATTAATTTCCTATATGATTTAGGAAATCATTGTCTGCAATTCTGCTGTAAGCCAGACTTTTACAAAGGTGCAGACACAGCATGTCAAGTGGCACGATGCGATTCCTTCTTGTTGCAAGCTCAACAATTTCAAAAGGTTGCCTCGGTTCCCAATTTATATGAAGAGTTCTTGCCTGAAATTTGGAAAGTATGTCTGTCATTTCCTCTGAAAAGATATGATCCACACCGCAAATGGAACACTGCAATTGGTTTTCTTGCAACCTGAACTCTTTTCAAGGAAGGGTCCGTTGAAATTTCAACAAATGAGTCTTGTCAGAAGACGGAATAACCCCACCTCTTTCACCAAAGGTCAGAAGATACAGGGAAGACCTGTAAGTTATTGCCAAAACCTATCTCCTGAGTTCGGTCTCCTTACATATTTGTCACTTTACCTGTACACTAACCTTTTAAGATTTAGCAAAACAAATTGCCTCCAAAGCTTCTGATCCTGATGAAGTGAACTAGAAGAGAAGATGAGCTAACCCATATGACTGTAGGTGTGCCAAAGGGGATGGAATTTGTCAGTTTGTAAAACGTGTGTTAGAAAGCTTGTAGAAAAAAGTCGGCCTTGTTCCTTTTCTGCGAGATTTTCCAAAAGTCCATGTGAGGTTGCTGTTGAGAAGGCCCTTTGAAGAGCCTAGTAAACGAAAAGACCCAAGAGCTTGTTTTGGCAGGCCCGACCAATGTACCATGATGGACAAAGTAAAAAAGCTCTGTCAGAAGTGGGATTTGAACCCACGCCTCCATTCGGAGACCAGAAGGCCCATGAGAAGGGAAGAGAAGACTCTTGAGTCTGGCGCCTTAGACCACTCGGGCATCCTGACAAGCGCTGTACTATGTGCCCATGCAGCTGGCACAATGACTATACTTAACAGAGAAGAGACAACCACAAACTTAGCCTAGAAGACTTCATGAACACTGCAAGGCATGTTTTTTCTCTGAAAACACTCATCAAACTGCCATTTTGGATCACTGCAATACCTTAGACAGCAATGTCATGTGCCTGCTCTAACAAATGAAATCTTTGTGCTCCTTGAGCGTCTTTTCCTATGCGGTGGCTGTTTCCAGTGGAAAATGGTTTCTTCATAAAGAGGCATGAGACCGCGTGGCCTAATGGATAAGGCGTCTGACTTCGGATCAGAAGATTGAGGGTTCGAGTCCCTTCGTGGTCGTTGAGCTCTGTTCTTGTTACTTCTGTAGAGTATTTGCTCCTCTTGTTGTAAATGTCCTCGGAGACTTTGCAAAAGCCTGTGCTTCCTCACTCATGCTTATCATTCAATCCCTGCCCTTGACTGTTTACAGCTACAAAGGTGGCTGCTTTTGCTGAGCTTTCACCACAATGTCAATGACGCTAACTCTTTTCTTACAACTTGTGCAAGTCCCAGCAAAGTTTTTACATCAACCTCAAATAAACACTGCTAGTCCACACTGGGATTCTAACCTTTGCCTTACTTTGAACCCAATACCCTGATGGACCTTGGAAGAGACTCTAAGTAAACTATATGACCCAGGGTTCCAACATTCATGGTGGCATCTCCCTTTCTGCTAAGCATTTTGTTTACTAACATGAGAAAATTAATTTCCTATATGATTTAGGAAATCATTGTCTGCAATTCTGCTGTAAGCCAGACTTTTACAAAGGTGCAGACACAGCATGTCAAGTGGCACGATGCGATTCCTTCTTGTTGCAAGCTCAACAATTTCAAAAAGTTGCCTCGGTTCCCAATTTATATGAAGAGTTCTTGCCTGAAATTTGGAAAGTATGTCTGTCATTTCCTCTGAAAAGATATGATCCACACCGCAAATGGAACACTGCAATTGGTTTTCTTGCAACCTGAACTCTTTTCAAGGAAGGGTCCGTTGAAATTTCAACAAATGAGTCTTGTCAGAAGACGGAATAACCCCACCTCTTTCACCAAAGGTCAGAACATACAGGGAAGACCTGTAAGTTATTGCCAAAACCTATCTCCTGAGTTCGGTCTCCTTACATATTTGTCACTTTACCTGTACACTAACCTTTTAAGATTTAGCAAAACAAATTGCCTCCAAAGCTTCTGATCCTGATGAAGTGAACTAGAGGAGAAGATGAGCTAACCCATATGACTGTAGGTGTGCCAAAGGGGATGGAATTTGTCAGTTTGTAAAACGTGTGTTAGAAAGCTTGTAGAAAAAAGTCGGCCTTGTTCCTTTTCTGCGAGATTTTCCAAAAGTCCATGTGAGGTTGCTGTTGAGAATGCCCTTTGAAGAGCCTAGTAAACGAAAAGACCCAAGAGCTTGTTTTGGCAGGCCCGACCAATGTACCATGATGGACAAAGTGAAAAAGCTCTGTCAGAAGTGGGATTTGACCCCACGCCTCCATTCGGAGACCAGAAGGCCCATGAGAAGGGAAGAGAAGACTCTTGAGTTTGGCGCCTTAGACCACTCGGCCATCCTGACAAGCGGTGTACTATGTGCCCATGCAGCTGGCACAATGACTATACTTAACAGAGAAGAGAAAACCACAAACTTAGCCTAGAAGACTTCATGAACACTGCAAGGCATGTTTTTTCTCTGAAAACACTCATCAAACTGCCATTTTGGATCACTGCAATACCTTAGACAGCAATGTCATGTGCCTGCTCTAACAAATGAAATCCTTTGTGCTCCTTGAGCGTCTTTTCCTATGCGGTGGCTGTTTCCAGTGGAAAATGGTTTCTTCATAAAGAGGCATGAGACCGCGTGGCCTAATGGATAAGGCGTCTGACTTTGGATCAGAAGATTGAGGGTTTGAGTCCCTTCGTGGTCGTTGAGCTCTGTTCTTGTCACTTCTGTAGAGTGTTTGCTCCTCTTGTTGTAAATGTCCTCGGAGACTTTGCAAAAGCCTGTGCTTCCTCACTCATGCTTATCATTCAATCCCTGCCCTTGACTGTTTACAGCTACAAAGGTGGCTGCTTTTGCTGAGCTTTCTTTCACCACAATGTTAATGACGCTAACTCTTTTCTTACAACTTGTGCAAGTCCCAGCAAAGTTTTTACATCAACCTCAAATAAACACTGCTAGTCCACACTGGGATTCTAACCTTTGCCTTACTTTGAACCCAATACCCTGATGGACCTTGGAAGAGACTCTAAGTAAACTATATGACCCAGGGTTCAAACATTCATGGTGGCATCTCCCTTTCTGCTAAGCATTTTGTTTACTAACATGAGAAAATGAATTTCCTATATGATTTAGGAAATCCTTGTCTGCAATTCTGCTGTAAGCCAGACTTTTACAAAGGTGCAGACACAGCATGTCAAGTGGCACGATGCGATTCCTTCTTGTTGCAAGCTCAACAATTTCGAAAGGTTGCCTCGGTTCCCAATTTATATGAAGAGTTCTTGCCTGAAATTTGGAAAGTATGTCTGTCATTTCCTCTGAAAAGATATGATCCACACCGCAAATGGAACACTGCAATTGGTTTTCTTGCAACCTGAACTCTTTTCAAGGAAGGGTCCGTTGAAATTTCAACAAATGAGTCTTGTCAGAAGACGGAATAACCCCACCTCTTTCACCAAAGGTCAGAACATAGAGGGAAGACCTGTAAGTTATTGCCAAAACCTATCTCCTGAGTTCGGTCTCCTTACATATTTGTCACTTTACCTGTACACTAACCTTTTAAGATTTAGCAAAACAAATTGCCTCCAAAGCTTCTGATCCTGATGAAGTGAACTAGAAGAGAAGATGAGCTAACCCATATGACTGTAGGTGTGCCAAAGGGGATGGAATTTGTCAGTTTGTAAAACGTGTGTTAGAAAGCTTGTAGAAAAAAGTCGGCCTTGTTCCTTTTCTGCGAGATTTTCCAAAAGTCCATGTGAGGTTGCTGTTGAGAAGGCCCTTTGAAGAGCCTAGTAAACGAAAAGACCCAAGAGCTTGTTTTGGCAGGCCCGACCAATGTGCCATGATGGACAAAGTGAAAAAGCTCTGTCAGAAATGGGATTTGAACCCACGCCTCCATTCGGAGACCAGAAGGCCCATGAGAAGGGAAGAGAAGACTCTTGAGTTTGGCGCCTTAGACCACTCAGCCATCCTGACAAGCGGTGTACTATGTGCCCATGCAGCTGGCACAATGACTATACTTAACAGAGAAGAGAAAACCACAAACTTAGCCTAGAAGACTTCATGAACTCTGCAAGGCATGTTTTTTCTCTGAAAACACTCATCAAACTGCCATTTTGGATCACTGCAATACCTTAGACAGCAATGTCATGTGCCTGCTCTAACAAATGAAATCCTTTGTGCTCCTTGACTGTCTTTTCCTATGCGGTGGCTGTTTCCAGTGGAAAATGGTTTCTTCATAAAGAGGCATGAGACCGCGTGGCCTAATGGATAAGGCGTCTGACTTCGGATCAGAAGATTGAGAGTTCGCGTACCTTTGTGGTCGTTGAGCTCTGTTCTTGTCACTTCTGTAGAGTATTTGCTCCTCTTGTTGTAAATGTCTTCGGAGACTTTGCAAAAGCCTGTGCTTCCTCACTCATGCTTATCATTCAATCCCTGCCCTTGACTGTTTACAGCTACAAAGGTGGCTGCTTTTGCTGAGCTTTCACCACAATGTCAATGACGCTAACTCTTTTCTTACAACTTGTGCAAGTCCCAGCAAAGTTTTTACATCAACCTCAAATAAACACTGCTAGTCCACACTGGGATTCTAACCTTTGCCTTACTTTGAACCCAATACCCTGATGGACCTTGGAAGAGACTCTAAGTAAACTATATGACCCAGGGTTCAAACATTCATGGTGGCATCTCCCTTTCTGCTAAGCATTTTGTTTACTAACATGAGAAAATTAATTTCCTATATGATTTAGGAAATCATTGTCTGCAATTCTGCTGTAAGCCAGACTTTTACAAAGGTGCAGACACAGCATATCAAGTGGCACGATGCGATTCCTTCTTGTTGCAAGCTCAACAATTTCAAAAGGTTGCCTCGGTTCCCAATTTATATGAAGAGTTCTTGCCTGAAATTTGGAAAGTATGTCTGTCATTTCCTCTGAAAAGATATGATCCACACCGCAAATGGAACACTGCAATTGGTTTTCTTGCAACCTGAACTCTTTTCAAGGAAGGGTCCGTTGAAATTTCAACAAATGAGTCTTGTCAGAAGACGGAATAACCCCACCTCTTTCACCAAAGGTCAGAAGATACAGGGAAGACCTGTAAGTTATTGCCAAAACCTATCTCCTGAGTTCGGTCTCCTTACATATTTGTCACTTTACCTGTACACTAACCTTTTAAGATTTAGCAAAACAAATTGCCTCCAAAGCTTCTGATCCTGATGAAGTGAACTAGAAGAGAAGATGAGCTAACCCATATGACTGTAGGTGTGCCAAAGGGGATGGAATTTGTCAGTTTGTAAAACGTGTGTTAGAAAGCTTGTAGAAAAAAGTCGGCCTTGTTCCTTTTCTGCGAGATTTTCCAAAAGTCCATGTGAGGTTGCTGTTGAGAAGGCCCTTTGAAGAGCCTAGTAAACGAAAAGACCCAAGAGCTTGTTTTGGCAGGCCCGACCAATGTACCATGATGGACAAAGTGAAAAAGCTCTGTCAGAAGTGGGATTTGACCCCACGCCTCCATTCGGAGACCAGAAGGCCCATGAGAAGGGAAGAGAAGACTCTTGAGTTTGGCGCCTTAGACCACTCGGCCATCCTGACAAGCGGTGTACTATGTGCCCATGCAGCTGACACAATGACTATACTTAACAGAGAAGAGAAAACCACAAACTTAGCCTAGAAGACTTCATGAACACTGCAAGGCATGTTTTTTCTCTGAAAACACTCATCAAACTGCCATTTTGGATCACTGCAATACCTTAGACAGCAATGTCATGTGCCTGCTCTAACAAATGAAATCCTTTGTGCTCCTTGAGCGTCTTTTCCTATGCGGTGGCTGTTTCCAGTGGAAAATGGTTTCTTCATAAAGAGGCATGAGACCGCGTGGCCTAATGGATAAGGCGTCCGACTTTGGATCAGAAGATTGAGGGTTTGAGTCCCTTCGTGGTCGTTGAGCTCTGTTCTTGTCACTTCTGTAGAGTGTTTGCTCCTCTTGTTGTAAATGTCCTCGGAGACTTTGCAAAAGCCTGTGCTTCCTCACTCATGCTTATCATTCAATCCCTGCCCTTGACTGTTTACAGCTACAAAGGTGGCTGCTTTTGCTGAGCTTTCACCACAATGTTAATGACGCTAACTTTTTTCTTACAACTTGTGCAAGTCCCAGCAAAGTTTTTACATCAACCTCAAATAAACACTGCTAGTCCACACTGGGATTCTAACCTTTGCCTTACTTTGAACCCAATACCCTGATGGACCTTGGAAGAGACTCTAAGTAAACTATATGACCCAGGGTTCAAACATTCATGGTGGCATCTCCCTTTCTGCTAAGCATTTTGTTTACTAACATGAGAAAATGAATTTCCTATATGATTTAGGAAATCCTTGTCTGCAATTCTGCTGTAAGCCAGACTTTTACAAAGGTGCAGACACAGCATGTCAAGTGGCACGATGCGATTCCTTCTTGTTGCAAGCTCAACAATTTCGAAAGGTTGCCTCGGTTCCCAATTTATATGAAGAGTTCTTGCCTGAAATTTGGAAAGTATGTCTGTCATTTCCTCTGAAAAGATATGATCCACACCGCAAATGGAACACTGCAATTGGTTTTCTTGCAACCTGAACTCTTTTCAAGGAAGGGTCCGTTGAAATTTCAACAAATGAGTCTTGTCAGAAGACGGAATAACCCCACCTCTTTCACCAAAGGTCAGAACATAGAGGGAAGACCTGTAAGTTATTGCCAAAACCTATCTCCTGAGTTCGGTCTCCTTACATATTTGTCACTTTACCTGTACACTAACCTTTTAAGATTTAGCAAAACAAATTGCCTCCAAAGCTTCTGATCCTGATGAAGTGAACTAGAAGAGAAGATGAGCTAACCCATATGACTGTAGGTGTGCCAAAGGGGATGGAATTTGTCAGTTTGTAAAACGTGTGTTAGAAAGCTTGTAGAAAAAAGTCGGCCTTGTTCCTTTTCTGCGAGATTTTCCAAAAGTCCATGTGAGGTTGCTGTTGAGAAGGCCCTTTGAAGAGCCTAGTAAACGAAAAGACCCAAGAGCTTGTTTTGGCAGGCCCGACCAATGTGCCATGATGGACAAAGTGAAAAAGCTCTGTCAGAAATGGGATTTGAACCCACGCCTCCATTCGGAGACCAGAAGGCCAATGAGAAGGGAAGAGAAGACTCTTGAGTTTGGCGCCTTAGACCACTCAGCCATCCTGACAAGCGGTGTACTATGTGCCCATGCAGCTGGCACAATGACTATACTTAACAGAGAAGAGAAAACCACAAACTTAGCCTAGAAGACTTCATGAACACTGCAAGGCATGTTTTTTCTCTGAAAACACTCATCAAACTGCCATTTTGGATCACTGCAATACCTTAGACAGCAATGTCATGTGCCTGCTCTAACAAATGAAATCCTTTGTGCTCCTTGAGTGTCTTTTCCTATGCGGTGGCTGTTTCCAGTGGAAAATGGTTTCTTCATAAAGAGGCATGAGACCGCGTGGCCTAATGGATAAGGCGTCTGACTTCGGATCAGAAGATTGAGAGTTCGCGTACCTTTGTGGTCGTTGAGCTCTGTTCTTGTCACTTCTGTAGAGTATTTGCTCCTCTTGTTGTAAATGTCCTCGGAGACTTTGCAAAAGCCTGTGCTTCCTCACTCATGCTTATCATTCAATCCCTGCCCTTGACTGTTTACAGCTACAAAGGTGGCTGCTTTTGCTGAGCTTTCACCACAATGTCAATGACGCTAACTCTTTTCTTACAACTTGTGCAAGTCCCAGCAAAGTTTTTACATCAACCTCGAATAAACACTGCTAGTCCACACTGGGATTCTAACCTTTGCCTTACTTTGAACCCAATACCCTGATGGACCTTGGAAGAGACTCTAAGTAAACTATATGACCCAGGGTTCAAACATTCATGGTGGCATCTCCCTTTCTGCTAAGCATTTTGTTTACTAACATGAGAAAATTAATTTCCTATATGATTTAGGAAATCATTGTCTGCAATTCTGCTGTAAGCCAGACTTTTACAAAGGTGCAGACACAACATGTCAAGTGGCACGATGCGATTCCTTCTTGTTGCAAGCTCAACAATTTCAAAAGGTTGCCTCGGTTCCCAATTTATATGAAGAGTTCTTGCCTGAAATTTGGAAAGTATGTCTGTCATTTCCTCTGAAAAGATATGATCCACACCGCAAATGGAACACTGCAATTGGTTTTCTTGCAACCTGAACTCTTTTCAAGGAAGGGTCCGTTGAAATTTCAACAAATGAGTCTTGTCAGAAGACGGAATAACCCCACCTCTTTCACCAAAGGTCAGAAGATACAGGGAAGACCTGTAAGTTATTGCCAAAACCTATCTCCTGAGTTCGGTCTCCTTACATATTTGTCACTTTACCTGTACACTAACCTTTTAAGATTTAGCAAAACAAATTGCCTCCAAAGCTTCTGATCCTGATGAAGTGAACTAGAAGAGAAGATGAGCTAACCCATATGACTGTAGGTGTGCCAAAGGGGATGGAATTTGTCAGTTTGTAAAACGTGTGTTAGAAAGCTTGTAGAAAAAAGTCGGCCTTGTTCCTTTTCTGCGAGATTTTCCAAAAGTCCATGTGAGGTTGCTGTTGAGAAGGCCCTTTGAAGAGCCTAGTAAACGAAAAGACCCAAGAGCTTGTTTTGGCAGGCCCGACCAATGTACCATGATGGACAAAGTAAAAATGCTCTGTCAGAAGTGGGATTTGAACCCACGCCTCCATTCGGAGACCAGAAGGCCCATGAGAAGGGAAGAGAAGACTCTTGAGTCTGGCGCCTTAGACCACTCGGGCATCCTGACAAGCGGTGTACTATGTGCCCATGCAGCTGGCACAATGACTATACTTAACAGAGAAGAGACAACCACAAACTTAGCCTAGAAGACTTCATGAACACTGCAAGGCATGTTTTTTCTCTGAAAACACTCATCAAACTGCCATTTTGGATCACTGCAATACCTTAGACAGCAATGTCATGTGCCTGCTCTAACAAATGAAATCTTTGTGCTCCTTGAGCGTCTTTTCCTATGCGGTGGCTGTTTCCAGTGGAAAATGGTTTCTTCATAAAGAGGCATGAGACCGCGTGGCCTAATGGATAAGGCGTCTGACTTCGGATCAGAAGATTGAGGGTTCGAGTCCCTTCGTGGTCGTTGAGCTCTGTTCTTGTTACTTCTGTAGAGTATTTGCTCCTCTTGTTGTAAATGTCCTCGGAGACTTTGCAAAAGCCTGTGCTTCCTCACTCATGCTTATCATTCAATCCCTGCCCTTGACTGTTTACAGCTACAAAGGTGGCTGCTTTTGCTGAGCTTTCACCACAATGTCAATGACGCTAACTCTTTTCTTACAACTTGTGCAAGTCCCAGCAAAGTTTTTACATCAACCTCAAATAAACACTGCTAGTCCACACTGGGATTCTAACCTTTGCCTTACTTTGAACCCAATACCCTGATGGACCTTGGAAGAGACTCTAAGTAAACTATATGACCCAGGGTTCAAACATTCATGGTGGCATCTCCCTTTCTGCTAAGCATTTTGTTTACTAACATGAGAAAATTAATTTCCTATATGATTTAGGAAATCATTGTCTGCAATTCTGCTGTAAGCCAGACTTTTACAAAGGTGCAGACACAGCATGTCAAGTGGCACGATGCGATTCCTTCTTGTTGCAAGCTCAACAATTTCAAAAAGTTGCCTCGGTTCCCAATTTATATGAAGAGTTCTTGCCTGAAATTTGGAAAGTATGTCTGTCATTTCCTCTGAAAAGATATGATCCACACCGCAAATGGAACACTGCAATTGGTTTTCTTGCAACCTGAACTCTTTTCAAGGAAGGGTCCGTTGAAATTTCAACAAATGAGTCTTGTCAGAAGACGGAATAACCCCACCTCTTTCACCAAAGGTCAGAACATACAGGGAAGACCTGTAAGTTATTGCCAAAACCTATCTCCTGAGTTCGGTCTCCTTACATATTTGTCACTTTACCTGTACACTAACCTTTTAAGATTTAGCAAAACAAATTGCCTCCAAAGCTTCTGATCCTGATGAAGTGAACTAGAAGAGAAGATGAGCTAACCCATATGACTGTAGGTGTGCCAAAGGGGATGGAATTTGTCAGTTTGTAAAACGTGTGTTAGAAAGCTTGTAGAAAAAAGTCGGCCTTGTTCCTTTTCTGCGAGATTTTCCAAAAGTCCATGTGAGGTTGCTGTTGAGAAGGCCCTTTGAAGAGCCTAGTAAACGAAAAGACCCAAGAGCTTGTTTTGGCAGGCCCGACCAATGTGCCATGATGGACAAAGTGAAAAAGCTGTGTCAGAAGTGGGATTTGAACCCACGCCTCCATTCGGAGACCAGAAGGCCCATGAGAAGGGAAGAGAAGCCTCTTGAGTTTGACGCCTTAGACCACTCGGCAATCCTGACAAGCGGTGTACTATGTGCCCATGCAGCTGGCACAATGACTATACTTAACAGAGAAGAGAAAACCACAAACTTAGCCTAGAAGACTTCATGAACACTGCAAGGCATGTTTTTTCTCTGAAAACACTCATCAAACTGCCATTTTGGATCACTGCAATACCTTAGACAGCAATGTCATGTGCCTGCTCTAACAAATGAAATCCTTTGTGCTCCTTGAGCGTCTTTTCCTATGCGGTGGCTGTTTCCAGTGGAAAATGGTTTCTTCATAAAGAGGCATGAGACCGCGTGGCCTAATGGATAAGGCGTCTGACTTCGGATCAGAAGATTGAGGGTTTGAGTCCCTTTGCGGTTGTTGAGCTTTGTTCTTGTCACTTCTGTAGAGTGTTTGCTCCTCTTGTTGTAAATGTCCTCGGAGACTTTGCAAAAGCCTGTGCTTCCTCACTCATGCTTATCATTCAATCCCTGCCCTTGACTGTTTACAGCTACAAAGGTGGCTGCTTTTGGTGAGCTTTCACCACAATGTTAATGACGCTAACTCTTTTCTTACAACTTGTGCAAGTCCCAGCAAAGTTTTTACATCAACCTCAAATAAACACTGCTAGTCCACACTGGGATTCTAACCTTTGCCTTACTTTGAACCCAATACCCTGATGGACCTTGGAAGAGACTCTAAGTAAACTATATGACCCAGGGTTCAAACATTCATGGTGGCATCTCCCTTTCTGCTAAGCATTTTGTTTACTAACATGAGAAAATGAATTTCCTATATGATGTAGGAAATCCTTGTCTGCAATTCTGCTGTAAGCCAGACTTTTACAAAGGTGCAGACACAGCATGTCAAGTGGCACGATGCGATTCCTTCTTGTTGCAAGCTCAACAATTTCGAAAGGTTGCCTCGGTTCCCAATTTATATGAAGAGTTCTTGCCTGAAATTTGGAAAGTATGTCTGTCATTTCCTCTGAAAAGATATGATCCACACCGCAAATGGAACACTGCAATTGGTTTTCTTGCAACCTGAACTCTTTTCAAGGAAGGGTCCGTTGAAATTTCAACAAATGAGTCTTGTCAGAAGACGGAATAACCCCACCTCTTTCACCAAAGGTCAGAACATAGAGGGAAGACCTGTAAGTTATTGCCAAAACCTATCTCCTGAGTTCGGTCTCCTTACATATTTGTCACTTTACCTGTACACTAACCTTTTAAGATTTAGCAAAACAAATTGCCTCCAAAGCTTCTGATCCTGATGAAGTGAACTAGAAGAGAAGATGAGCTAACCCATATGACTGTAGGTGTGCCAAAGGGGATGGAATTTGTCAGTTTGTAAAACGTGTGTTAGAAAGCTTGTAGAAAAAAGTCGGCCTTGTTCCTTTTCTGCGAGATTTTCCAAAAGTCCATGTGAGGTTGCTGTTGAGAAGGCCCTTTGAAGAGCCTAGTAAACGAAAAGACCCAAGAGCTTGTTTTGGCAGGCCCGACCAATGTGCCATGATGGACAAAGTGAAAAAGCTCTGTCAGAAATGGGATTTGAACCCACGCCTCCATTCAGAGACCAGAAGGCCCATGAGAAGGGAAGAGAAGACTCTTGAGTTTGGCGCCTTAGACCACTCAGCCATCCTGACAAGCGGTGTACTATGTGCCCATGCAGCTGGCACAATGACTATACTTAACAGAGAAGAGAAAACCACAAACTTAGCCTAGAAGACTTCATGAACACTGCAAGGCATGTTTTTTCTCTGAAAACACTCATCAAACTGCCATTTTGGATCACTGCAATACCTTAGACAGCAATGTCATGTGCCTGCTCTAACAAATGAAATCCTTTGTGCTCCTTGAGTGTCTTTTCCTATGCGGTGGCTGTTTCCAGTGGAAAATGGTTTCTTCATAAAGAGGCATGAGACCGCGTGGCCTAATGGATAAGGCGTCTGACTTCGGATCAGAAGATTGAGAGTTCGCGTACCTTTGTGGTCGTTGAGCTCTGTTCTTGTCACTTCTGTAGAGTATTTGCTCCTCTTGTTGTAAATGTCCTCGGAGACTTTGCAAAAGCCTGTGCTTCCTCACTCATGCTTATCATTCAATCCCTGCCCTTGACTGTTTACAGCTACAAAGGTGGCTGCTTTTGCTGAGCTTTCACCACAATGTCAATGACGCTAACTCTTTTCTTACAACTTGTGCAAGTCCCAGCAAAGTTTTTACATCAACCTCAAATAAACACTGCTAGTCCACACTGGGATTCTAACCTTTGCCTTACTTTGAACCCAATACCCTGATGGACCTTGGAAGAGACTCTAAGTAAACTATATGACCCAGGGTTCAAACATTCATGGTGGCATCTCCCTTTCTGCTAAGCATTTTGTTTACTAACATGAGAAAATTAATTTCCTATATGATTTAGGAAATCATTGTCTGCAATTCTGCTGTAAGCCAGACTTTTACAAAGGTGCAGACACAACATGTCAAGTGGCACGATGCGATTCCTTCTTGTTGCAAGCTCAACAATTTCAAAAGGTTGCCTCGGTTCCCAATTTATATGAAGAGTTCTTGCCTGAAATTTGGAAAGTATGTCTGTCATTTCCTCTGAAAAGATATGATCCACACCGCAAATGGAACACTGCAATTGGTTTTCTTGCAACCTGAACTCTTTTCAAGGAAGGGTCCGTTGAAATTTCAACAAATGAGTCTTGTCAGAAGACGGAATAACCCCACCTCTTTCACCAAAGGTCAGAAGATACAGGGAAGACCTGTAAGTTATTGCCAAAACCTATCTCCTGAGTTCGGTCTCCTTACATATTTGTCACTTTACCTGTACACTAACCTTTTAAGATTTAGCAAAACAAATTGCCTCCAAAGCTTCTGATCCTGATGAAGTGAACTAGAAGAGAAGATGAGCTAACCCATATGACTGTAGGTGTGCCAAAGGGGATGGAATTTGTCAGTTTGTAAAACGTGTGTTAGAAAGCTTGTAGAAAAAAGTCGGCCTTGTTCCTTTTCTGCGAGATTTTCCAAAAGTCCATGTGAGGTTGCTGTTGAGAAGGCCCTTTGAAGAGCCTAGTAAACGAAAAGACCCAAGAGCTTGTTTTGGCAGTCCCGACCAATGTACCATGATGGACAAAGTAAAAAAGCTCTGTCAGAAGTGGGATTTGAACCCACGCCTCCATTCGGAGACCAGAAGGCCCATGAGAAGGGAAGAGAAGACTCTTGAGTCTGGCGCCTTAGACCACTCGGGCATCCTGACAAGCGGTGTACTATGTGCCCATGCAGCTGGCACAATGACTATACTTAACAGAGAAGAGACAACCACAAACTTAGCCTAGAAGACTTCATGAACACTGCAAGGCATGTTTTTTCTCTGAAAACACTCATCAAACTGCCATTTTGGATCACTGCAATACCTTAGACAGCAATGTCATGTGCCTGCTCTAACAAATGAAATCTTTGTGCTCCTTGAGCGTCTTTTCCTATGCGGTGGCTGTTTCCAGTGGAAAATGGTTTCTTCATAAAGAGGAATGAGACCGCGTGGCCTAATGGATAAGGCGTCTGACTTCGGATCAGAAGATTGAGGGTTCGAGTCCCTTCGTGGTCGTTGAGCTCTGTTCTTGTTACTTCTGTAGAGTATTTGCTCCTCTTGTTGTAAATGTCCTCGGAGACTTTGCAAAAGCCTGTGCTTCCTCACTCATGCTTATCATTCAATCCCTGCCCTTGACTGTTTACAGCTACAAAGGTGGCTGCTTTTGCTGAGCTTTCACCACAATGTCAATGACGCTAACTCTTTTCTTACAACTTGTGCAAGTCCCAGCAAAGTTTTTACATCAACCTCAAATAAACACTGCTAGTCCACACTGGGATTCTAACCTTTGCCTTACTTTGAACCCAATACCCTGATGGACCTTGGAAGAGACTCTAAGTAAACTATATGACCCAGGGTTCAAACATTCATGGTGGCATCTCCCTTTCTGCTAAGCATTTTGTTTACTAACATGAGAAAATTAATTTCCTATATGATTTAGGAAATCATTGTCTGCAATTCTGCTGTAAGCCAGACTTTTACAAAGGTGCAGACACAGCATGTCAAGTGGCACGATGCGATTCCTTCTTGTTGCAAGCTCAACAATTTCAAAAAGTTGCCTCGGTTCCCAATTTATATGAAGAGTTCTTGCCTGAAATTTGGAAAGTATGTCTGTCATTTCCTCTGAAAAGATATGATCCACACCGCAAATGGAACACTGCAATTGGTTTTCTTGCAACCTGAACTCTTTTCAAGGAAGGGTCCGTTGAAATTTCAACAAATGAGTCTTGTCAGAAGACGGAATAACCCCACCTCTTTCACCAAAGGTCAGAACATACAGGGAAGACCTGTAAGTTATTGCCAAAACCTATCTCCTGAGTTCGGTCTCCTTACATATTTGTCACTTTACCTGTACACTAACCTTTTAAGATTTAGCAAAACAAATTGCCTCCAAAGCTTCTGATCCTGATGAAGTGAACTAGAAGAGAAGATGAGCTAACCCATATGACTGTAGGTGTGCCAAAGGGGATGGAATTTGTCAGTTTGTAAAACGTGTGTTAGAAAGCTTGTAGAAAAAAGTCGGCCTTGTTCCTTTTCTGCGAGATTTTCCAAAAGTCCATGTGAGGTTGCTGTTGAGAAGGCCCTTTGAAGAGCCTAGTAAACGAAAAGACCCAAGAGCTTGTTTTGGCAGGCCCGACCAATGTGCCATGATGGACAAAGTGAAAAAGCTGTGTCAGAAGTGGGATTTGAACCCACGCCTCCATTCGGAGACCAGAAGGCCCATGAGAAGGGAAGAGAAGCCTCTTGAGTTTGACGCCTTAGACCACTCGGCAATCCTGACAAGCGGTGTACTATGTGCCCATGCAGCTGGCACAATGACTATACTTAACAGAGAAGAGAAAACCACAAACTTAGCCTAGAAGACTTCATGAACACTGCAAGGCATGTTTTTTCTCTGAAAACACTCATCAAACTGCCATTTTGGATCACTGCAATACCTTAGACAGCAATGTCATGTGCCTGCTCTAACAAATGAAATCCTTTGTGCTCCTTGAGCGTCTTTTCCTATGCGGTGGCTGTTTCCAGTGGAAAATGGTTTCTTCATAAAGAGGCATGAGACCGCGTGGCCTAATGGATAAGGCGTCTGACTTCGGATCAGAAGATTGAGGGTTTGAGTCCCTTTGCGGTTGTTGAGCTTTGTTCTTGTCACTTCTGTAGAGTGTTTGCTCCTCTTGTTGTAAATGTCCTCGGAGACTTTGCAAAAGCCTGTGCTTCCTCACTCATGCTTATCATTCAATCCCTGCCCTTGACTGTTTACAGCTACAAAGGTGGCTGCTTTTGGTGAGCTTTCACCACAATGTTAATGACGCTAACTCTTTTCTTACAACTTGTGCAAGTCCCAGCAAAGTTTTTACATCAACCTCAAATAAACACTGCTAGTCCACACTGGGATTCTAACCTTTGCCTTACTTTGAACCCAATACCCTGATGGACCTTGGAAGAGACTCTAAGTAAACTATATGACCCAGGGTTCAAACATTCATGGTGGCATCTCCCTTTCTGCTAAGCATTTTGTTTACTAACATGAGAAAATGAATTTCCTATATGATTTAGGAAATCCTTGTCTGCAATTCTGCTGTAAGCCAGACTTTTACAAAGGTGCAGACACAGCATGTCAAGTGGCACGATGCGATTCCTTCTTGTTGCAAGCTCAACAATTTCGAAAGGTTGCCTCGGTTCCCAATTTATATGAAGAGTTCTTGCCTGAAATTTGGAAAGTATGTCTGTCATTTCCTCTGAAAAGATATGATCCACACCGCAAATGGAACACTGCAATTGGTTTTCTTGCAACCTGAACTCTTTTCAAGGAAGGGTCCGTTGAAATTTCAACAAATGAGTCTTGTCAGAAGACGGAATAACCCCACCTCTTTCACCAAAGGTCAGAACATAGAGGGAAGACCTGTAAGTTATTGCCAAAACCTATCTCCTGAGTTCGGTCTCCTTACATATTTGTCACTTTACCTGTACACTAACCTTTTAAGATTTAGCAAAACAAATTGCCTCCAAAGCTTCTGATCCTGATGAAGTGAACTAGAAGAGAAGATGAGCTAACCCATATGACTGTAGGTGTGCCAAAGGGGATGGAATTTGTCAGTTTGTAAAACGTGTGTTAGAAAGCTTGTAGAAAAAAGTCGGCCTTGTTCCTTTTCTGCGAGATTTTCCAAAAGTCCATGTGAGGTTGCTGTTGAGAAGGCCCTTTGAAGAGCCTAGTAAACGAAAAGACCCAAGAGCTTGTTTTGGCAGGCCCGACCAATGTGCCATGATGGACAAAGTGAAAAAGCTCTGTCAGAAATGGGATTTGAACCCACGCCTCCATTCAGAGACCAGAAGGCCCATGAGAAGAGAAGAGAAGACTCTTGAGTTTGGCGCCTTAGACCACTCAGCCATCCTGACAAGCGGTGTACTATGTGCCCATGCAGCTGGCACAATGACTATACTTAACAGAGAAGAGAAAACCACAAACTTAGCCTAGAAGACTTCATGAACACTGCAAGGCATGTTTTTTCTCTGAAAACACTCATCAAACTGCCATTTTGGATCACTGCAATACCTTAGACAGCAATGTCATGTGCCTGCTCTAACAAATGAAATCCTTTGTGCTCCTTGAGTGTCTTTTCCTATGCGGTGGCTGTTTCCAGTGGAAAATGGTTTCTTCATAAAGAGGCATGAGACCGCGTGGCCTAATGGATAAGGCGTCTGACTTCGGATCAGAAGATTGAGAGTTCGCGTACCTTTGTGGTCGTTGAGCTCTGTTCTTGTCACTTCTGTAGAGTATTTGCTCCTCTTGTTGTAAATGTCCTCGGAGACTTTGCAAAAGCCTGTGCTTCCTCACTCATGCTTATCATTCAATCCCTGCCCTTGACTGTTTACAGCTACAAAGGTGGCTGCTTTTGCTGAGCTTTCACCACAATGTCAATGACGCTAACTCTTTTCTTACAACTTGTGCAAGTCCCAGCAAAGTTTTTACATCAACCTCAAATAAACACTGCTAGTCCACACTGGGATTCTAACCTTTGCCTTACTTTGAACCCAATACCCTGATGGACCTTGGAAGAGACTCTAAGTAAACTATATGACCCAGGGTTCAAACATTCATGGTGGCATCTCCCTTTCTGCTAAGCATTTTGTTTACTAACATGAGAAAATGAATTTCCTATATGATTTAGGAAATCCTTGTCTGCAATTCTGCTGTAAGCCAGACTTTTACAAAGGTGCAGACACAGCATGTCAAGTGGCACGATGCGATTCCTTCTTGTTGCAAGCTCAACAATTTCAAAAGGTTGCCTCGGTTCCCAATTTATATGAAGAGTTCTTGCCTGAAATTTGCAAAGTATGTCTGTCATTTCCTCTGAAAAGATATGATCCACACCGCAAATGGAACACTGCAATTGGTTTTCTTGCAACCTGAACTCTTTTCAAGGAAGGGTCCGTTGAAATTTCAACAAATGAGTCTTGTCAGAAGAGGGAATAACCCCACCTCTTTCACCAAAGGTCAGAACATACAGGGAAGACCTGTAAGTTACTGCCAAAACCTATCTCCTGAGTTCGGTCTCCTTACATATTTGTCACTTTACCTGTACACTAACCTTTTAAGATTTAGCAAAACAAATTGCCTCCAAAGCTTCTGATCCTGATGAAGTGAACTAGAAGAGAAGATGAGCTAACCCATATGACTTTAGGTGTGCCAAAGGGGATGGAATTTGTCAGTTTGTAAAACGTGTGTTAGAAAGCTTGTAGAAAAAAGTCGGCCTTGTTCCTTTTCTGCGAGATTTTCCAAAAGTCCATGTGAGGTTGCTGTTGAGAAGGCCCTTTGAAGAGCCTAGTAAACGAAAAGACCCAAGAGCTTGTTTTGGCAGGCCCGACCAATGTGCCATAATAGACAAAGTGAAAAAGCTCTGTCAGAAGTGGGATTTGAACCCACGCTTCCATTTGGAGACCAGAAGGCCCATGAGAAGGGAAGAGAAGCCTCTTGAGTCTGGCGCCTTAGACCACCCGGCCATCCTGACAAGCGGTGTACTATGTACCCATGCAGCTGGCACAATGACTATACTTAACAGAGAAGAGACAACCACAAACTTAGCCTAGAAGACTTCATGAACACTGCAAGGCATGTTTTTTCTCTGAAAACACTCATCAAACTGCCATTTTGGATCACTGCAATACCTTAGACAGCAATGTCATGTGCCTGCTCTAACAAATGAAATCCTTTGTGCTCCTTGAGCGTCTTTTCCTATGCGGTGGCTGTTTCTTCATAAAGAGGCATGAGACCGCGTGGCCTAATGGATAAGGCGTCTGACTTCGGATCAGAAGATTGAGGGTTTGAGTCCCTTCGCGGTCGTTGAGCTCTGTTCTTGTCACTTCTGTAGAGTGTTTGCTCCTCTTGTTGTAAATGTCCTCGGAGACTTTGCAAAAGCCTGTGCTTCCTCACTCATGCTTATCATTCAATCCCTGCCCTTGACTGTTTACAGCTACAAAGGTGGCTGATTTTGCTGAGCTTTCACCACAATGTTAATGACGCTAACTCTTTTCTTACAACTTGTGCAAGTCCCAGCAAAGTTTTTACATCAACCTCAAATAAACACTGCTGGTCCACACTGGGATTCTAACCTTTGCCTTACTTTGAACCCAATACCCTGATGGACCTTGGAAGAGACTCTAAGTAAACTATATGACCCAGGGTTCAAACATTCATGGTGGCATCTCCCTTTCTGCTAAGCATTTTGTTTACTAACATGAGAAAATGAATTTCCTATATGATTTAGGAAATCCTTGTCTGCAATTCTGCTGTAAGCCAGACTTTTACAAAGGTGCAGACACAGCATGTCAAGTGGCACGATGCGATTCCTTCTTGTTGCAAGCTCAACAATTTCGAAAGGTTGCCTCGGTTCCCAATTTATATGAAGAGTTCTTGCCTGAAATTTGGAAAGTATGTCTGTCATTTCCTCTGAAAAGATATGATCCACACCGCAAATGGAACACTGCAATTGGTTTTCTTGCAACCTGAACTCTTTTCAATGAAGGGTCCGTTGAAATTTCAACAAATGAGTCTTGTCAGAAGTCGGAATAACCCCACCTCTTTCACCAAAGGTCAGAACATAGAGGGAAGACCTGTAAGTTATTGCCAAAACCTATCTCCTGAGTTCGGTCTCCTTACATATTTGTCACTTTACCTGTACACTAACCTTTTAAGATTTAGCAAAACAAATTGCCTCCAAAGCTTCTGATCCTGATGAAGTGAACTAGAAGAGAAGATGAGCTAACCCATATGACTGTAGGTGTGCCAAAGGGGATGGAATTTGTCAGTTTGTAAAACGTGTGTTAGAAAGCTTGTAGAAAAAAGTCGGCCTTGTTCCTTTTCTGCGAGATTTTCCAAAAGTCCATGTGAGGTTGCTGTTGAGAAGGCCCTTTGAAGAGCCTAGTAAACGAAAAGACCCAAGAGCTTGTTTTGGCAGGCCCGACCAATGTGCCATGATGGACAAAGTGAAAAAGCTCTGTCAGAAGTGGGATTTGAACCCACGCCTCCATTCGGAGACCAGAAGGCCCATGAGAAGGGAAGAGAAGATTCTTGAGTTTGGCGCCTTAGACCACTCGGCCATCCTGACAAGCGGTGTACTATGTGCCCATGCAGCTGGCACAATGACTATACTTAACAGAGAAGAGAAAACCACAAACTTAGCCTAGAAGACTTCATGAACACTGCAAGGCATGTTTTTTCTCTGAAAACACTCATCAAACTGCCATTTTGGATCACTGCAATACCTTAGACAGCAATGTCATGTGCCTGCTCTAACAAATGAAATCTTTGTGCTCCTTGAGCGTCTTTTCCTATGCGGTGGCTGTTTCCAGTGGAAAATGGTTTCTTCATAAAGAGGCATGAGACCGCGTGGCCTAATGGATAAGGCGTCTGACTTTGAATCAGAAGATTGAGAGTTTGAGTCCCTTCGTGGTCGTTAAGCTCTGTTCTTGTGACTTCTGTAGAGTATTTGCTCCTCTTGTTGTAAATGTACTCAGAGACTTTGCAAAAGCCTGTGCTTCCTCACTCATGCTTATCATTCAATCCCTGCCCTTGACTGTTTACAGCTACAAAGGTGGCTGCTTTTGCTGAGCTTTCACCACAATGTCAATGACGCTAACTCTTTTCTTACAACTTGTGCAAGTCCCAGCAAAGTTTTTACATCAACCTCAAATAAACACTGCTAGTCCACACTGGGATTCTAACCTTTGCCTTACTTTGAACCCAATACCCTGATGGACCTTGGAAGAGACTCTAAGTAAACTATATGACCCAGGGTTCAAACATTCATGGTGGCATCTCCCTTTCTGCTAAGCATTTTGTTTACTAACATGAGAAAATTAATTTCCTATATGATTTAGGAAATCATTGTCTGCAATTCTGCTGTAAGCCAGACTTTTACAAAGGTGCAGACACAGCATGTCAAGTGGCACGATGCGATTCCTTCTTGTTGCAAGCTCAACAATTTCAAAAGGTTGCCTCGGTTCCCAATTTATATGAAGAGTTCTTGCCTGAAATTTGGAAAGTATGTCTGTCATTTCCTCTGAAAAGATATGATCCACACCGCAAATGGAACACTGCAATTGGTTTTCTTGCAACCTGAACTCTTTTCAAGGAAGGGTCCGTTGAAATTTCAACAAATGAGTCTTGTCAGAAGAGGGAATAACCCCACCTCTTTCACCAAAGGTCAGAACATAGAGGGAAGACCTGTAAGTTATTGCCAAAACCTATCTCCTGAGTTCGGTCTCCTTACATATTTGTCACTTTACCTGTACACTAACCTTTTAAGATTTAGCAAAACAAATTGCCTCCAAAGCTTCTGATCCTGATGAAGTGAACTAGAAGAGAAGATGAGCTAACCCATATGACTGTAGGTGTGCCAAAGGGGATGGAATTTGTCAGTTTGTAAAACGTGTGTTAGAAAGCTTGTAGAAAAAAGTCGGCCTTGTTCCTTTTCTGCGAGATTTTCCAAAAGTCCATGTGAGGTTGCTGTTGAGAAGGCCCTTTGAAGAGCCTAGTAAACGAAAAGACCCAAGAGCTTGTTTTGGCAGTCCCGACCAATGTACCATGATGGACAAAGTAAAAAAGCTCTGTCAGAAGTGGGATTTGAACCCACGCCTCCATTCGGAGACCAGAAGGCCCATGAGAAGGGAAGAGAAGACTCTTGAGTCTGGCGCCTTAGACCACTCGGGCATCCTGACAAGCGGTGTACTATGTGCCCATGCAGCTGGCACAATGACTATACTTAACAGAGAAGAGACAACCACAAACTTAGCCTAGAAGACTTCATGAACACTGCAAGGCATGTTTTTTCTCTGAAAACACTCATCAAACTGCCATTTTGGATCACTGCAATACCTTAGACAGCAATGTCATGTGCCTGCTCTAACAAATGAAATCTTTGTGCTCCTTGAGCGTCTTTTCCTATGCGGTGGCTGTTTCCAGTGGAAAATGGTTTCTTCATAAAGAGGAATGAGACCGCGTGGCCTAATGGATAAGGCGTCTGACTTCGGATCAGAAGATTGAGGGTTCGAGTCCCTTCGTGGTCGTTGAGCTCTGTTCTTGTTACTTCTGTAGAGTATTTGCTCCTCTTGTTGTAAATGTCCTCGGAGACTTTGCAAAAGCCTGTGCTTCCTCACTCATGCTTATCATTCAATCCCTGCCCTTGACTGTTTACAGCTACAAAGGTGGCTGCTTTTGCTGAGCTTTCACCACAATGTCAATGACGCTAACTCTTTTCTTACAACTTGTGCAAGTCCCAGCAAAGTTTTTACATCAACCTCAAATAAACACTGCTAGTCCACACTGGGATTCTAACCTTTGCCTTACTTTGAACCCAATACCCTGATGGACCTTGGAAGAGACTCTAAGTAAACTATATGACCCAGGGTTCAAACATTCATGGTGGCATCTCCCTTTCTGCTAAGCATTTTGTTTACTAACATGAGAAAATTAATTTCCTATATGATTTAGGAAATCATTGTCTGCAATTCTGCTGTAAGCCAGACTTTTACAAAGGTGCAGACACAGCATGTCAAGTGGCACGATGCGATTCCTTCTTGTTGCAAGCTCAACAATTTCAAAAAGTTGCCTCGGTTCCCAATTTATATGAAGAGTTCTTGCCTGAAATTTGGAAAGTATGTCTGTCATTTCCTCTGAAAAGATATGATCCACACCGCAAATGGAACACTGCAATTGGTTTTCTTGCAACCTGAACTCTTTTCAAGGAAGGGTCCGTTGAAATTTCAACAAATGAGTCTTGTCAGAAGACGGAATAACCCCACCTCTTTCACCAAAGGTCAGAACATACAGGGAAGACCTGTAAGTTATTGCCAAAACCTATCTCCTGAGTTCGGTCTCCTTACATATTTGTCACTTTACCTGTACACTAACCTTTTAAGATTTAGCAAAACAAATTGCCTCCAAAGCTTCTGATCCTGATGAAGTGAACTAGAAGAGAAGATGAGCTAACCCATATGACTGTAGGTGTGCCAAAGGGGATGGAATTTGTCAGTTTGTAAAACGTGTGTTAGAAAGCTTGTAGAAAAAAGTCGGCCTTGTTCCTTTTCTGCGAGATTTTCCAAAAGTCCATGTGAGGTTGCTGTTGAGAAGGCCCTTTGAAGAGCCTAGTAAACGAAAAGACCCAAGAGCTTGTTTTGGCAGGCCCGACCAATGTGCCATGATGGACAAAGTGAAAAAGCTGTGTCAGAAGTGGGATTTGAACCCACGCCTCCATTCGGAGACCAGAAGGCCCATGAGAAGGGAAGAGAAGCCTCTTGAGTTTGACGCCTTAGACCACTCGGCAATCCTGACAAGCGGTGTACTATGTGCCCATGCAGCTGGCACAATGACTATACTTAACAGAGAAGAGAAAACCACAAACTTAGCCTAGAAGACTTCATGAACACTGCAAGGCATGTTTTTTCTCTGAAAACACTCATCAAACTGCCATTTTGGATCACTGCAATACCTTAGACAGCAATGTCATGTGCCTGCTCTAACAAATGAAATCCTTTGTGCTCCTTGAGCGTCTTTTCCTATGCGGTGGCTGTTTCCAGTGGAAAATGGTTTCTTCATAAAGAGGCATGAGACCGCGTGGCCTAATGGATAAGGCGTCTGACTTCAGATCAGAAGATTGAGGGTTTGAGTCCCTTTGCGGTTGTTGAGCTTTGTTCTTGTCACTTCTGTAGAGTGTTTGCTCCTCTTGTTGTAAATGTCCTCGGAGACTTTGCAAAAGCCTGTGCTTCCTCACTCATGCTTATCATTCAATCCCTGCCCTTGACTGTTTACAGCTACAAAGGTGGCTGCTTTTGGTGAGCTTTCACCACAATGTTAATGACGCTAACTCTTTTCTTACAACTTGTGCAAGTCCCAGCAAAGTTTTTACATCAACCTCAAATAAACACTGCTAGTCCACACTGGGATTCTAACCTTTGCCTTACTTTGAACCCAATACCCTGATGGACCTTGGAAGAGACTCTAAGTAAACTATATGACCCAGGGTTCAAACATTCATGGTGGCATCTCCCTTTCTGCTAAGCATTTTGTTTACTAACATGAGAAAATGAATTTCCTATATGATTTAGGAAATCCTTGTCTGCAATTCTGCTGTAAGCCAGACTTTTACAAAGGTGCAGACACAGCATGTCAAGTGGCACGATGCGATTCCTTCTTGTTGCAAGCTCAACAATTTCGAAAGGTTGCCTCGGTTCCCAATTTATATGAAGAGTTCTTGCCTGAAATTTGGAAAGTATGTCTGTCATTTCCTCTGAAAAGATATGATCCACACCGCAAATGGAACACTGCAATTGGTTTTCTTGCAACCTGAACTCTTTTCAAGGAAGGGTCCGTTGAAATTTCAACAAATGAGTCTTGTCAGAAGACGGAATAACCCCACCTCTTTCACCAAAGGTCAGAACATAGAGGGAAGACCTGTAAGTTATTGCCAAAACCTATCTCCTGAGTTCGGTCTCCTTACATATTTGTCACTTTACCTGTACACTAACCTTTTAAGATTTAGCAAAACAAATTGCCTCCAAAGCTTCTGATCCTGATGAAGTGAACTAGAAGAGAAGATGAGCTAACCCATATGACTGTAGGTGTGCCAAAGGGGATGGAATTTGTCAGTTTGTAAAACGTGTGTTAGAAAGCTTGTAGAAAAAAGTCGGCCTTGTTCCTTTTCTGCGAGATTTTCCAAAAGTCCATGTGAGGTTGCTGTTGAGAAGGCCCTTTGAAGAGCCTAGTAAACGAAAAGACCCAAGAGCTTGTTTTGGCAGGCCCGACCAATGTGCCATGATGGACAAAGTGAAAAAGCTCTGTCAGAAATGGGATTTGAACCCACGCCTCCATTCAGAGACCAGAAGGCCCATGAGAAGAGAAGAGAAGACTCTTGAGTTTGGCGCCTTAGACCACTCAGCCATCCTGACAAGCGGTGTACTATGTGCCCATGCAGCTGGCACAATGACTATACTTAACAGAGAAGAGAAAACCACAAACTTAGCCTAGAAGACTTCATGAACACTGCAAGGCATGTTTTTTCTCTGAAAACACTCATCAAACTGCCATTTTGGATCACTGCAATACCTTAGACAGCAATGTCATGTGCCTGCTCTAACAAATGAAATCCTTTGTGCTCCTTGAGTGTCTTTTCCTATGCGGTGGCTGTTTCCAGTGGAAAATGGTTTCTTCATAAAGAGGCATGAGACCGCGTGGCCTAATGGATAAGGCGTCTGACTTCGGATCAGAAGATTGAGAGTTCGCGTACCTTTGTGGTCGTTGAGCTCTGTTCTTGTCACTTCTGTAGAGTATTTGCTCCTCTTGTTGTAAATGTCCTCGGAGACTTTGCAAAAGCCTGTGCTTCCTCACTCATGCTTATCATTCAATCCCTGCCCTTGACTGTTTACAGCTACAAAGGTGGCTGCTTTTGCTGAGCTTTCACCACAATGTCAATGACGCTAACTCTTTTCTTACAACTTGTGCAAGTCCCAGCAAAGTTTTTACATCAACCTCAAATAAACACTGCTAGTCCACACTGGGATTCTAACCTTTGCCTTACTTTGAACCCAATACCCTGATGGACCTTGGAAGAGACTCTAAGTAAACTATATGACCCAGGGTTCAAACATTCATGGTGGCATCTCCCTTTCTGCTAAGCATTTTGTTTACTAACATGAGAAAATGAATTTCCTATATGATTTAGGAAATCCTTGTCTGCAATTCTGCTGTAAGCCAGACTTTTACAAAGGTGCAGACACAGCATGTCAAGTGGCACGATGCGATTCCTTCTTGTTGCAAGCTCAACAATTTCAAAAGGTTGCCTCGGTTCCCAATTTATATGAAGAGTTCTTGCCTGAAATTTGCAAAGTATGTCTGTCATTTCCTCTGAAAAGATATGATCCACACCGCAAATGGAACACTGCAATTGGTTTTCTTGCAACCTGAACTCTTTTCAAGGAAGGGTCCGTTGAAATTTCAACAAATGAGTCTTGTCAGAAGAGGGAATAACCCCACCTCTTTCACCAAAGGTCAGAACATACAGGGAAGACCTGTAAGTTACTGCCAAAACCTATCTCCTGAGTTCGGTCTCCTTACATATTTGTCACTTTACCTGTACACTAACCTTTTAAGATTTAGCAAAACAAATTGCCTCCAAAGCTTCTGATCCTGATGAAGTGAACTAGAAGAGAAGATGAGCTAACCCATATGACTTTAGGTGTGCCAAAGGGGATGGAATTTGTCAGTTTGTAAAACGTGTGTTAGAAAGCTTGTAGAAAAAAGTCGGCCTTGTTCCTTTTCTGCGAGATTTTCCAAAAGTCCATGTGAGGTTGCTGTTGAGAAGGCCCTTTGAAGAGCCTAGTAAACGAAAAGACCCAAGAGCTTGTTTTGGCAGGCCCGACCAATGTGCCATAATAGACAAAGTGAAAAAGCTCTGTCAGAAGAGGGATTTGAACCCACGCTTCCATTTGGAGACCAGAAGGCCCATGAGAAGGGAAGAGAAGCCTCTTGAGTCTGGCGCCTTAGACCACCCGGCCATCCTGACAAGCGGTATACTATGTACCCATGCAGCTGGCACAATGACTATACTTAACAGAGAAGAGACAACCACAAACTTAGCCTAGAAGACTTCATGAACACTGCAAGGCATGTTTTTTCTCTGAAAACACTCATCAAACTGCCATTTTGGATCACTGCAATACCTTAGACAGCAATGTCATGTGCCTGCTCTAACAAATGAAATCCTTTGTGCTCCTTGAGCGTCTTTTCCTATGCGGTGGCTGTTTCTTCATAAAGAGGCATGAGACCGCGTGGCCTAATGGATAAGGCGTCTGACTTCGGATCAGAAGATTGAGGGTTTGAGTCCCTTCGCGGTCGTTGAGCTCTGTTCTTGTCACTTCTGTAGAGTGTTTGCTCCTCTTGTTGTAAATGTCCTCGGAGACTTTGCAAAAGCCTGTGCTTCCTCACTCATGCTTATCATTCAATCCCTGCCCTTGACTGTTTACAGCTACAAAGGTGGCTGATTTTGCTGAGCTTTCACCACAATGTTAATGACGCTAACTCTTTTCTTACAACTTGTGCAAGTCCCAGCAAAGTTTTTACATCAACCTCAAATAAACACTGCTGGTCCACACTGGGATTCTAACCTTTGCCTTACTTTGAACCCAATACCCTGATGGACCTTGGAAGAGACTCTAAGTAAACTATATGACCCAGGGTTCAAACATTCATGGTGGCATCTCCCTTTCTGCTAAGCATTTTGTTTACTAACATGAGAAAATGAATTTCCTATATGATTTAGGAAATCCTTGTCTGCAATTCTGCTGTAAGCCAGACTTTTACAAAGGTGCAGACACAGCATGTCAAGTGGCACGATGCGATTCCTTCTTGTTGCAAGCTCAACAATTTCGAAAGGTTGCCTCGGTTCCCAATTTATATGAAGAGTTCTTGCCTGAAATTTGGAAAGTATGTCTGTCATTTCCTCTGAAAAGATATGATCCACACCGCAAATGGAACACTGCAATTGGTTTTCTTGCAACCTGAACTCTTTTCAATGAAGGGTCCGTTGAAATTTCAACAAATGAGTCTTGTCAGAAGTCGGAATAACCCCACCTCTTTCACCAAAGGTCAGAACATAGAGGGAAGACCTGTAAGTTATTGCCAAAACCTATCTCCTGAGTTCGGTCTCCTTACATATTTGTCACTTTACCTGTACACTAACCTTTTAAGATTTAGCAAAACAAATTGCCTCCAAAGCTTCTGATCCTGATGAAGTGAACTAGAAGAGAAGATGAGCTAACCCATATGACTGTAGGTGTGCCAAAGGGGATGGAATTTGTCAGTTTGTAAAACGTGTGTTAGAAAGCTTGTAGAAAAAAGTCGGCCTTGTTCCTTTTCTGCGAGATTTTCCAAAAGTCCATGTGAGGTTGCTGTTGAGAAGGCCCTTTGAAGAGCCTAGTAAACGAAAAGACCCAAGAGCTTGTTTTGGCAGGCCCGACCAATGTGCCATGATGGACAAAGTGAAAAAGCTCTGTCAGAAGTGGGATTTGAACCCACGCCTCCATTCGGAGACCAGAAGGCCCATGAGAAGGGAAGAGAAGATTCTTGAGTTTGGCGCCTTAGACCACTCGGCCATCCTGACAAGCGGTGTACTATGTGCCCATGCAGCTGGCACAATGACTATACTTAACAGAGAAGAGAAAACCACAAACTTAGCCTAGAAGACTTCATGAACACTGCAAGGCATGTTTTTTCTCTGAAAACACTCATCAAACTGCCATTTTGGATCACTGCAATACCTTAGACAGCAATGTCATGTGCCTGCTCTAACAAATGAAATCTTTGTGCTCCTTGAGCGTCTTTTCCTATGCGGTGGCTGTTTCCAGTGGAAAATGGTTTCTTCATAAAGAGGCATGAGACCGCGTGGCCTAATGGATAAGGCGTCTGACTTTGAATCAGAAGATTGAGAGTTTGAGTCCCTTCGTGGTCGTTAAGCTCTGTTCTTGTGACTTCTGTAGAGTATTTGCTCCTCTTGTTGTAAATGTACTCAGAGACTTTGCAAAAGCCTGTGCTTCCTCACTCATGCTTATCATTCAATCCCTGCCCTTGACTGTTTACAGCTACAAAGGTGGCTGCTTTTGCTGAGCTTTCACCACAATGTCAATGACGCTAACTCTTTTCTTACAACTTGTGCAAGTCCCAGCAAAGTTTTTACATCAACCTCAAATAAACACTGCTAGTCCACACTGGGATTCTAACCTTTGCCTTACTTTGAACCCAATACCCTGATGGACCTTGGAAGAGACTCTAAGTAAACTATATGACCCAGGGTTCAAACATTCATGGTGGCATCTCCCTTTCTGCTAAGCATTTTGTTTACTAACATGAGAAAATTAATTTCCTATATGATTTAGGAAATCATTGTCTGCAATTCTGCTGTAAGCCAGACTTTTACAAAGGTGCAGACACAGCATGTCAAGTGGCACGATGCGATTCCTTCTTGTTGCAAGCTCAACAATTTCAAAAGGTTGCCTCGGTTCCCAATTTATATGAAGAGTTCTTGCCTGAAATTTGGAAAGTATGTCTGTCATTTCCTCTGAAAAGATATGATCCACACCGCAAATGGAACACTGCAATTGGTTTTCTTGCAACCTGAACTCTTTTCAAGGAAGGGTCCGTTGAAATTTCAACAAATGAGTCTTGTCAGAAGAGGGAATAACCCCACCTCTTTCACCAAAGGTCAGAACATAGAGGGAAGACCTGTAAGTTATTGCCAAAACCTATCTCCTGAGTTCGGTCTCCTTACATATTTGTCACTTTACCTGTACACTAACCTTTTAAGATTTAGCAAAACAAATTGCCTCCAAAGCTTCTGATCCTGATGAAGTGAACTAGAAGAGAAGATGAGCTAACCCATATGACTGTAGGTGTGCCAAAGGGGATGGAATTTGTCAGTTTGTAAAACGTGTGTTAGAAAGCTTGTAGAAAAAAGTCGGCCTTGTTCCTTTTCTGCGAGATTTTCCAAAAGTCCATGTGAGGTTGCTGTTGAGAAGGCCCTTTGAAGAGCCTAGTAAACGAAAAGACCCAAGAGCTTGTTTTGGCAGGCCCGACCAATGTGCCATGATGGACAAAGTGAAAAAGCTCTGTCAGAAGTGGGATTTGAACCCACGCCTCCATTCGGAGACCAGAAGGCCCATGAGAAAGGAAGAGAAGATTCTTGAGTTTGGCGCCTTAGACCACTCGGCCATCCTGACAAGCGGTGTACTATGTGCCCATGCAGCTGGCACAATGACTATACTTAACAGAGAAGAGACAACCACAAACTTAGCCTAGAAGACTTCATGAACACTGCAAGGCATGTTTTTTCTCTGAAAACACTCATCAAACTGCCATTTTGGATCACTGCAATACCTTAGACAGCAATGTCATGTGCCTGCTCTAACAAATGAAATCTTTGTGCTCCTTGAGCGTCTTTTCCTATGCGGTGGCTGTTTCCAGTGGAAAATGGTTTCTTCATAAAGAGGCATGAGACCGCGTGGCCTAATGGATAAGGTGTCTGACTTTGAATCAGAAGATTGAGAGTTCGAGTCCCTTCGTGGTCGTTAAGCTCTGTTCTTGTGACTTCTGTAGAGTATTTGCTCCTCTTGTTGTAAATGTCCTCAGAGACTTTGCAAAAGCCTGTGCTTCCTCACTCATGCTTATCATTCAATCCCTGCCCTTGACTGTTTACAGCTACAAAGGTGGCTGCTTTTGCTGAGCTTTCACCACAATGTCAATGACGCTAACTCTTTTCTTACAACTTGTGCAAGTCCCAGCAAAGTTTTTACATCAACCTCAAATAAACACTGCTAGTCCACACTGGGATTCTAACCTTTGCCTTACTTTGAACCCAATACCCTGATGGACCTTGGAAGAGACTCTAAGTAAACTATATGACCCAGGGTTCAAACATTCATGGTGGCATCTCCCTTTCTGCTAAGCATTTTGTTTACTAACATGAGAAAATTAATTTCCTATATGATTTAGGAAATCATTGTCTGCAATTCTGCTGTAAGCCAGACTTTTACAAAGGTGCAGACACAGCATGTCAAGTGGCACGATGCGATTCCTTCTTGTTGCAAGCTCAACAATTTCAAAAGGTTGCCTCGGTTCCCAATTTATATGAAGAGTTCTTGCCTGAAATTTGGAAAGTATGTCTGTCATTTCCTCTGAAAAGATATGATCCACACCGCAAATGGAACACTGCAATTGGTTTTCTTGCAACCTGAACTCTTTTCAAGGAAGGGTCCGTTGAAATTTCAACAAATGAGTCTTGTCAGAAGACGGAATAACCCCACCTCTTTCACCAAAGGTCAGAACATACAGGGAAGACCTGTAAGTTATTGCCAAAACCTATCTCCTGAGTTCGGTCTCCTTACATATTTGTCACTTTACCTGTACACTAACCTTTTAAGATTTAGCAAAACAAATTGCCTCCAAAGCTTCTGATCCTGATGAAGTGAACTAGAAGAGAAGATGAGCTAACCCATATGACTGTAGGTGTGCCAAAGGGGATGGAATTTGTCAGTTTGTAAAACGTGTGTTAGAAAGCTTGTAGAAAAAAGTCGGCCTTGTTCCTTTTCTGCGAGATTTTCCAAAAGTCCATGTGAGGTTGCTGTTGAGAAGGCCCTTTGAAGAGCCTAGTAAACGAAAAGACCCAAGAGCTTGTTTTGGCAGGCCCGACCAATGTGCCATGATGGACAAAGTGAAAAAGCTGTGTCAGAAGTGGGATTTGAACCCACACCTCCATTCGGAGACCAGAAGGCCCATGAGAAGGGAAGAGAAGCCTCTTGAGTTTAACGCCTTAGACCACTCGGCAATCCTGACAAGCGGTGTACTATGTGCCCATGCAGCTGGCACAATGACTATACTTAACAGAGAAGAGAAAACCACAAACTTAGCCTAGAAGACTTCATGAACACTGCAAGGCATGTTTTTTCTCTGAAAACACTCATCAAACTGCCATTTTGGATCACTGCAATACCTTAGACAGCAATGTCATGTGCCTGCTCTAACAAATGAAATCCTTTGTGCTCCTTGAGCGTCTTTTCCTATGCGGTGGCTTTTTCCAGTGGAAAATGGTTTCTTCATAAAGAGGCATGAGACCGCGTGGCCTAATGGATAAGGCGTCTGACTTCGGATCAGAAGATTGAGGGTTTGAGTCCCTTTGCGGTTGTTGAGCTTTGTTCTTGTCACTTCTGTAGAGTGTTTGCTCCTCTTGTTGTAAATGTCCTCGGAGACTTTGCAAAAGCCTGTGCTTCCTCACTCATGCTTATCATTCAATCCCTGCCCTTGACTGTTTACAGCTACAAAGGTGGCTGCTTTTGCTGAGCTTTCACCACAATGTTAATGATGCTAACTCTTTTCTTACAACTTGTGCAAGTCCCAGCAAAGTTTTTACATCAACCTCAAATAAACACTGCTAGTCCACACTGGGATTCTAACCTTTGCCTTACTTTGAACCCATTACCCTGATGGACCTTGGAAGAGACTCTAAGTAAACTATATGACCCAGGGTTCAAACATTCATGGTGGCATCTCCCTTTCTGCTAAGCATTTTGTTTACTAACATGAGAAAATGAATTTCCTATATGATTTAGGAAATCCTTGTCTGCAATTCTGCTGTAAGCCAGACTTTTACAAAGGTGCAGACACAGCATGTCAAGTGGCACGATGCGATTCCTTCTTGTTGCAAGCTCAACAATTTCAAAAGGTTGCCTCGGTTCCCAATTTATATGAAGAGTTCTTGCCTGAAATTTGGAAAGTGTGTCTGTCATTTCCTCTGAAAAGATATGATCCACACCGCAAATGGAACACTGCAATTGGTTTTCTTGCAACCTGAACTCTTTTCAAGGAAGGGTCAGTTGAAATTTCAACAAATGAGTCTTGTCAGAAGAGGGAATAACCCCACCTCTTTCACCAAAGGTCAGAAGATACAGGGAAGACCTGTAAGTTATTGCCAAAACCTATCTCCTGAGTTTGGTCTCCTTACATATTTGTCACTTTACCTGTACACTAACCTTTTAAGATATAGCAAAACAAATTGCCTCCAAAGCTTCTGATCCTGATGAAGTGAACTAGAAGAGAAGATGAGCTAACCCATATGACTGTAGGTGTGCCAAAGGGGATGGAATTTGTCAGTTTGTAAAACGTGTGTAAGAAAGCTTGTAGAAAAAAGTCGGCCTTGTTCCTTTTCTGCGAGATTTTCCAAAAGTCCATGTGAGGTTGCTGTTGAGAAGGCCCTTTGAAGAGCCTAGTAAACGAAAAGACCCAAGAGCTTGTTTTGGCAGGCCCGACCAATGTGCCATGATGGACAAAGTGAAAAAGCTCTGTCAGAAGTGGGATTTGAACCCACACCTCCATTCGGAGACCAGAAGGCCCATGAGAAGGGGAGAGACGCCTCTTGAGTCTGGCGCCTTAGACCACTCGGCCATCCTGACAAGCAGTGTACTATGTGCCCATGCAGCTGGCACAATGACTATACTTAACAGAGAAGAGGCAACCACAAACTTAGCCTAGAAGACTTCATGAACACTGCAAGGCATGTTTTTTCTCTGAAAACACTCATCAAACTGCCATTTTGGATCACTGCAATACCTTAGACAGCAATGTCATGTGCCTGCTCTAACAAATGAAATCCTTTGTGCTCCTTGAGTGTCTTTTCCTATGCGGTGGCTGTTTCCAGTGGAAAATGGTTTCTTCATAAAGAGGCATGAGACCGCGTGGCCTAATGGATAAGGCGTCTGACTTCGGATCAGAAGATTGAGAGTTCGTGTCCCTTCGTGGTCGTTGAGCTCTGTTTTTGTCACTTCTGTAGAGTATTTGCTCCTCTTGTTGTAAATGTCCTCGGAGACTTTGCAAAAGCCTGTGCTTCCTCACTCATGCTTATCATTCAATCCCTGCCCTTGACTGTTTACAGCTACAAAGGTGGCTGCTTTTGCTGAGCTTTCACCACAATGTCAATGACGCTAACTCTTTTCTTACAACTTGTGCAAGTCCCAGCAAAGTTTTTACATCAACCTCAAATAAACACTGCTAGTCCACACTGGGATTCTAACCTTTGCCTTACTTTGAACCCAATACCCTGATGGACCTTGGAAGAGACTCTAAGTAAACTATATGACCCAGGGTTCAAACATTCATGGTGGCATCTCCCTTTCTGCTAAGCATTTTGTTTACTAACATGAGAAAATGAATTTCCTATATGATTTAGGAAATCCTTGTCTGCAATTCTGCTGTAAGCCAGACTTTTACAAAGGTGCAGACACAGCATGTCAAGTGGCACGATGCGATTCCTTCTTGTTGCAAGCTCAACAATTTCAAAAGGTTGCCTCGGTTCCCAATTTATATGAAGAGTTCTTGCCTGAAATTTGCAAAGTATGTCTGTCATTTCCTCTGAAAAGATATGATCCACACCGCAAATGGAACACTGCAATTGGTTTTCTTGCAACCTGAACTCTTTTCAAGGAAGGGTCCGTTGAAATTTCAACAAATGAGTCTTGTCAGAAGAGGGAATAACCCCACCTCTTTCACCAAAGGTCAGAACATACAGGGAAGACCTGTAAGTTATTGCCAAAACCTATCTCCTGAGTTCGGTCTCCTTACATATTTGTCACTTTACCTGTACACTAACCTTTTAAGATTTAGCAAAACAAATTGCCTCCAAAGCTTCTGATCCTGATGAAGTGAACTAGAAGAGAAGATGAGCTAACCCATATGACTGTAGGTGTGCCAAAGGGGATGGAATTTGTCAGTTTGTAAAACGTGTGTTAGAAAGCTTGTAGAAAAAAGTCGGCCTTGTTCCTTTTCTGCGAGATTTTCCAAAAGTCCATGTGAGGTTGCTGTTGAGAAGGCCCTTTGAAGAGCCTAGTAAACGAAAAGACCCAAGAGCTTGTTTTGGCAGGCCCGACCAATGTGCCATGATGGACAAAGTGAAAAAGCTCTGTCAGAAGTGGGATTTGAACCCACGCCTCCATTCAGAGACCAGAAGGCCCATGAGAAGGGAAGAGAAGCCTCTTGAGTCTGGCGCCTTAGACCACTCGGCCATCCTGACAAGCGGTGTACTATGTGCCCATGCAACTGGCACAATGACTATACTTAACAGAGAAGAGACAACCACAAACTTAGCCTAGAAGACTTCATGAACACTGCAAGGCATGTTTTTTCTCTGAAAACACTCATCAAACTGCCATTTTGGATCACTGCAATACCTTAGACAGCAGAGTCATGTGCCTGCTCTAACAAATGAAATCCTTTGTGCTCCTTGAGCGTCTTTTCCTATGCGGTGGCTGTTTCCAGTGGAAAATGGTTTCTTCATAAAGAGGCATGAGACCGCGTGGCCTAATGGATAAGGCGTCTGACTTCGGATCAGAAGATTGAGGGTTTGATATTCCTTCATGGTCGTTGAGCTCTGTTCTTGTCACTTCTGTAGAGTATTTGCTCCTCTTGTTGTAAATGTCCTCGGAGACTTTGCAAAAGCCTGTGCTTCCTCACTCATGCTTATCATTCAATCCCTGCCCTTGACTGTTTACAGCTACAAAGGTGGCTGCTTTTGCTGAGCTTTCACCACAATGTTAATGACGCTAACTCTTTTCTTACAACTTGTGCAAGTCCCAGCAAAGTTTTTACATCAACCTCAAATAAACACTGCTAGTCCACACTGGGATTCTAACCTTTGCCTTACTTTGAACCCAATACCCTGATGGACCTTGGAAGAGACTCTAAGTAAACTATATGACCCAGGGTTCAAACATTCATGGTGGCATCTCCCTTTCTGCTAAGCATTTTGTTTACTAACATGAGAAAATTAATTTCCTATATGATTTAGGAAATCCTTGTCTGCAATTCTGCTGTAAGCCAGACTTTTACAAAGGTGCAGACACAGCATGTCAAGTGGCACGATGCGATTCCTTCTTGTTGCAAGCTCAACAATTTCAAAAGGTTGCCTCGGTTCCCAATTTATATGAAGAGTTCTTGCCTGAAATTTGGAAAGTATGTCTGTCATTTCCTCTGAAAAGATATGATCCACACCGCAAATGGAACACTGCAATTGGTTTTCTTGCAACCTGAACTCTTTTCAAGGAAGGGTCCGTTGAAATTTCAACAAATGAGTCTTGTCAGAAGAGGGAATAACCCCACCTCTTTCACCAAAGGTCAGAAGATACAGGGAAGACCTGTAAGTTATTGCCAAAACCTATCTCCTGAGTTCGGGCTCCTTACATATTTGTCACTTTACCTGTACACTAACCTTTTAAGATTTAGCAAAACAAATTGCCTCCAAAGCTTCTGATCCTGATGAAGTGAACTAGAAGAGAAGATGAGCTAACCCATATGACTGTAGGTGTGCCAAAGGGGATGGAATTTGTCAGTTTGTAAAACGTGTGTTAGAAAGCTTGTAGAAAAAAGTCGGCCTTGTTCCTTTTCTGCGAGATTTTCCAAAAGTCCATGTGAGATTGCTGTTGAGAAGGCCCTTTCAGAATCAGAATCAGAATCATCTTTATTATCGCCAAGCACCCCAGAGGAGTACCCGGAATTGCTTGTGGTTCACATGGCAAGAGTAAATCAGGAACATATAACAACACATGTTTGCAAACATAGCGAAGGCAAGCAGGACATACATACATTTAAAGCATCCTAGTTTCAATTAGAGTCCTGGGGGGCGGGGGGGGGACAGGGATTGCTGCTGTAGGAGTCCAGTTTCAGTCAGAGTTTACAGCTGAGAGGAGGGGATGTCTGGGGCTAGAGTGTCCCCGGGATGTAGGGCGGGGGTGTGAGTTTTGAGTTCAGTGAGTTCAACAAGAGAACTGCTTGGGGGAAGAAGGTGTTCATGCGCCTAGTGGTCTTGGCGGGGATGGATCTGAGACGACGTCCCAGTGGGAGGGTCTCAAAGTATCGTCTGCCCGGGTGGGAGGGGTCGAGTAAGATTTTGGAGGCTCTTGTCTTCATTCTCGGGGAGTAGAGGAGATCTAGTGAGGGCAGTTGGGCTCCAATGATCTTTTCTGCTGTCTTTATCACTCTGTGGAGTTTATACTTGTCTTTGGCGGTTGCTCCTGCATACCAGACGATGATGGAGCAGCAGAGGATGGATTCGATGGTCGCGGAGTAAAAGCTGGTGAGCAGGTCCCGTGACATTCCAAATTTTTTCAGTTGGCGTAGGAAGAAAAGCCGCTGTTGAGCTTTCTTCTGGGTTCTGGAGGTGTTCTGCTCCCATTTGAGGTCACTTGTAAGGGTTGAGCCTAGGAACCGAACGCTTTGGACTCTGGAGACCTCAGACCCATCGATGTACACAGGTAGGGGGGCCGGAGGGAGTTTCCGGAAGTCCACGATAAGTTCCACAGTCTTTGCCGCATTGAGAACAAGCTTGTTGGCCTTGCACCAGTTACAGATCCTCGCAACTTCGTTTCGGTAGTTGTCCTCTCCGCCGTTTCTGTCGATGAGGCCGATAAGCGTGGTATCATCTGCGAATTTGATAACTTTGACGGAGTCTGAGGCTGAGGTGCAGTTGTTCGTGTACAGAGAGAACAGGAGAGGGGACAGCACGCAGCCCTGCGGAGCACCGACGTTAGTGGTTCTTTCGCTGGAGATGCGACTGCCAAGCTTGACCCGTTGAGTTCTGTTGGAGAGAAAGTCCTTAACCCACCTGCAGAGGAGGGAATCTGCCCCAAGATGCGCAAGGTTGTTGATCAGAATGTCTGGACAGATGGTGTTAAAGGCCGAGCTGAAGTCCAGGAAAAGGACCCTAGCATAGGCCCCTGGGCTGTCGAGGTGTTCCGAGATGTATGCCAGGCTGACATTGATGGCATCGTCCACTGATCGGTTTTCCCTGTAGGCAAACTGGAGTGGTTCGAGGAGGGAGCTGGTGGAGTGCTTCAGGTGGGCCAGCACTAGCCTCTCGAATACTTTCATGGTGATGGGGGTCAGGGCTACGGGTCTGAAGTTGTTGAGTTCCGTGTTCCCTGGTTTTTTGGGGACTGGGATGATTGTGGACCTTTTGAAGCAGGAGGGGACCTTTCCTTCTGATAAGGATCTGTTGTAGAGGGAGGTGAGGATGGGAGCTAGTTGGATTGCGCAGGTTCTCAAGCAGAGTGAGGATACCCCATCCGGGCCCGAGGCTTTCCTGGGATTGAGTCTGCGGAGGAGTCGTAGCACATCCTCTTCCTGTACTGCGGTCAGAGCGGGGATTCCACTGGCCCCTGGGGGGCCCTGGGCATCCTCTGTCGCGGATGCCATGAAGTCTGGAGCTGGCTGGGATGCTGGGGCCGCAGGCTGCTTGGATTGGAGGTCAAACCTACAGTAGAACTCGTTGAGTTCTTCCGCCAGTTGTGAGCTGGAAGCTGCTTGGTGAAGGGGAGGTTTGAAGTTTGTTGCCGCCTTGAGACCCTTCCAGACTTCCCGCGAGTTGTTGGACTGTAGGCTGTGGCCTACCTTATTAGAGTAGGACCTTTTTGCTGCTCTCAGTTCTCTGTTCAGGGTATTCCTGGCCTCCCTGTACTCTTCTGGGGTGCCCGACTTGTGAGCCTCCTCCTTGATCTTCCGGAGACGTCGTAGGTTGCTGTTGAACCAGGGCTTATCGTTTGGGAAGACTTTGAAGGTTTTGGTTGGAATGCATGCATCCTCGCAGAAGCGGACGTAGGAGAGGATGTTTTCAGACCATTCCTCCAAGGTGGGTGCCTCCAGGGTCGGCCAGTCAGTGCATTCCAGGCATGCCTGCAGCCTCAGTTTTGCTTCCTCGGACCACTAGGCCTTTGAAGAGCCTAGTAAACGAAAAGACCCAAGAGCTTGTTTTGGCAGGCCCGACCAATGTGCCATGATGGACAAAGTGAAAAAGCTCTGTCAGAAGTGGGATTTGAACTCACGCCTCCATTCGGAGACCAGAAGGCCCATGAGAAGGGGAGAGAAGCCTCTTGAGTCTGGCGCCTTAGACCACTCGGCCATCCTGACAAGCAGTGTACTATGTGCCCATGCAGCTGGCACAATGACTATACTTAACAGAGAAGAGGCAACCACAAACTTAGCCTAGAAGACTTCATGAACACTGCAAGGCATGTTTTTTCTCTGAAAACACTCATCAAACTGCCATTTTGGATCACTGCAATACCTTAGACAGCAATGTCATGTGCCTGCTCTAACAAATGAAATCCTTTGTGCTCCTTGAGCGTCTTTTCCTATGCGGTGGCTGTTTCCAGTGGAAAATGGTTTCTTCATAAAGAGGCATGAGACCGCGTGGCCTAATGGATAAGGCGTCTGACTTCCGATCAGTAGATTGAGGGTTCGAGTCCCTTCGTGGTCGTTAAGCTCTGTTCTTGTCACTTCTGTAGAGTATTTGCTCCTCTTGTTGTAAATGTCCTCGGAGACTTTGCAAAAGCCTGTGCTTCCTCACTCATGCTTATCATTCAATCCCTGCCCTTGACTGTTTACAGCTACAAAGGTGGCTGCTTTTGCTGAGCTTTCACCACAATGTCAATGACGCTAACTCTTTTCTTACAACTTGTGCAAGTCCCAGCAAAGTTTTTACATCAACCTCAAATAAACACTGCTAGTCCACACTGGGATTCTAACCTTTGCCTTACTTTGAACCCAATACCCTGATGGACCTTGGAAGAGACTCTAAGTAAACTATATGACCCAGGGTTCAAACATTCATGGTGGCATCTCCCTTTCTGCTAAGCATTTTGTTTACTAACATGAGAAAATTAATTTCCTATATGATTAAGGAAATCCTTGTCTGCAATTCTGCTGTAAGCCAGACTTTTACAAAGGTGCAGACACAGCATGTCAAGTGGCACGATGCGATTCCTTCTTGTTGCAAGCTCAACAATTTCAAAAGGTTGCCTCGGTTCCCAATTTATATGAAGAGTTCTTGCCTGAAATTTGAAAAGTATGTCTGTCATTTCCTCTGAAAAGATATGATCCACACCGCAAATGGAACACTGCAATTGGTTTTCTTGCAACCTGAACTCTTTTCAAGGAAGGGTCCGTTGAAATTTCAACAAATGAGTCTTGTCAGAAGAGGGAATAACCCCACCTCTTTCACCAAAGGTCAGAACATACAGGGAAGACCTGTAAGTTATTGCCAAAACCTATTTGTCACTTTACCTGTACACTAACCTTTTAAGATTTAGCAAAACAAATTGCCTCCAAAGCTTCTGATCCTGATGAAGTGAACTAGAAGAGAAGATGAGCTAACCCATATGACTGTAGGTGTGCCAAAGGGGATGGAATTTGTCAGTTTGTAAAACGTGTGTTAGAAAGCTTGTAGAAAAAAGTCGGCCTTGTTCCTTTTCTGCGAGATTTTCCAAAAGTCCATGTGAGGTTGCTGTTGAGAAGGCCCTTTGAAGAGCCTAGTAAACGAAAAGACCCAAGAGCTTGTTTTGGCAGGCCCGACCAATGTGCCATGATGGACAAAGTGAAAAAGCTCTGTCAGAAGTGGGATTTGAACCCACGCCTCCATTCGGAGACCAGAAGGCCCATGAGAAGGGAAGAGAAGCCTCTTGAGTCTGGCGCCTTAGACCACTCGGCCATCCTGACAAGCGGTGTACTATGTACCCATGCAGCTGGCACAATGACTATACTTAACAGAGAAGAGACAACCACAAACTTAGCCTAGAAGACTTCATGAACACTGCAAGGCATGTTTTTTTCTCTGAAAACACTCATCAAACTGCCATTTTGGATCACTGCAATACCTTAGACAGCAATGTCATGTGCCTGCTCTAACAAATGAAATCCTTTGTGCTCCTTGAGCGTCTTTTCCTATGCGGTGGCTGTTTCCAGTGGAAAATGGTTTCTTCATAAAGAGGCATGAGACCGCGTGGCCTAATGGATAAGGCGTCTGACTTTGGATCAGAAGATTGAGGGTTCGCGTCCCTTTGTGGTCGTTGAGCTCTGTTCTTGTCACTTCTGTAGAGTATTTGCTCCTCTTGTTGTAAATGTCCTCGGAGACTTTGCAAAAGCCTGTGCTTCCTCACTCATGCTTATCTTTCAATCCCTGCCCTTGACTGTTTACAGCTACAAAGGTGGATGGTTTTGCTGAGCTTTCACCACAATGTCAATGACGCTAACTCTTTTCTTACAACTTGTGCAAGTCCCAGCAAAGTTTTTACATCAACCTCAAATAAACACTGCTAGTCCACACTGGGATTCTAACCTTTGCCTTACTTTGAACCCAATACCCTGATGGACCTTGGAAGAGACTCTAAGTAAACTATATGACCCAGGGTTCAAACATTCATGGTGGCATCTCCCTTTCTGCTAAGCATTTTGTTTACTAACATGAGAAAATTAATTTCCTATATGATTTAGGAAATCCTTGTCTGCAATTCTGCTGTAAGCCAGACTTTTACAAAGGTGCAGACACAGCATGTCAAGTGGCACGATGCGATTCCTTCTTGTTGCAAGCTCAACAATTTCAAAAGGTTGCCTCGGTTCCCAATTTATATGAAGAGTTCTTGCCTGAAATTTGGAAAGTATGTCTGTCATTTCCTCTGAAAAGATATGATCCACACCGCAAATGGAACACTGCAATTGGTTTTCTTGCAACCTGAACTCTTTTCAAGGAAGGGTCCGTTGAAATTTCAACAAATGAGTCTTGTCAGAAGAGGGAATAACCCCACCTCTTTCACCAAAGGTCAGAACATACAGGGAAGACCTGTAAGTTATTGCCAAAACCTATCTCCTGAGTTCGGTCTCCTTACATATTTGTCACTTTACCTGTACACTAACCTTTTAAGATTTAGCAAAACAAATTGCCTCCAAAGCTTCTGATCCTGATGAAGTGAACTAGAAGAGAAGATGAGCTAACCCATATGACTGTAGGTGTGCCAAAGGGGATGGAATTTGTCAGTTTGTAAAACGTGTGTTAGAAAGCTTGTAGAAAAAAGTCGGCCTTGTTCCTTTTCTGTGAGATTTTCCAAAACTCCATGTGAGGTTGCTGTTGAGAAGGCCCTTTGAAGAGCCTAGTAAATGAAAAGACCCAAGAGCTTGTTTTGGCAGGCCTGACCAATGTGCCATGATGGACAAAGTGAAAAAGCTCTGTCAGAAGTGGGATTTGAACCCACGCCTCCATTCGGAGACCAGAAGGCCCATGAGAAGGGAAGAGAAGCCTCTTGAGTCTGGCGCCTTAGACCACTCGGCCATCCTGACAAGCGGTGTACTATGTACCCATGCAGCTGGCACAATGACTATACTTAACAGAGAAGAGACAACCACAAACTTAGCCTAGAAGACTTCATGAACACTGCAAGGCATGTTTTTTTCTCTGAAAACACTCATCAAACTGCCATTTTGGATCACTGCAATACCTTAGACAGCAATGTCATGTGCCTGCTCTAACAAATGAAATCCTTTGTGCTCCTTGAGCGTCTTTTCCTATGCGGTGGCTGTTTCCAGTGGAAAATGGTTTCTTCATAAACAGGCATGAGACCGCGTGGCCTAATGGATAAGGCGTCTGACTTTGGATCAGAAGATTGAGGGTTTGCGTCCCTTTGTGGTCGTTGAGCTCTGTTCTTGTCACTTCTGTAGAGTATTTGCTCCTCTTGTTGTAAATGTCCTCGGAGACTTTGCAAAAGCCTGTGCTTCCTCACTCATGCTTATCATTCAATCCCTGCCCTTGACTGTTTACAGCTACAAAGGTGGCTGCTTTTGCTGAGCTTTCACCACAATGTCAATGACGCTAACTCTTTTCTTACAACTTGTGCAAGTCCCAGCAAAGTTTTTACATCAACTTCAAATAAACACTGCTAGTCCACACTGGGATTCTAACCTTTGCCTTACTTTGAACCCAATACCCTGATGGACCTTGGAAGAGACTCTAAGTAAACTATATGACCCGGGGTTCAAACATTCATGGTGGCATCTCCCTTTCTGCTAAGCATTTTGTTTACTAACATGAGAAAATTAATTTCCTATATGATTTAGGAAAGCCTTGTCTGCAATTCTGCTGTAAGCCAGACTTTTACAAAGGTGCAGACACAGCATGTCAAGTGGCACGATGCGATTCCTTCTTGTTGCAAGCTCAACAATTTCAAAAGGTTGCCTCGGTTCCCAATTTATATGAAGAGTTCTTGCCTGAAATTTGGAAAGTATGTCTGTCATTTCCTCTGAAAAGATATGATCCACACCGCAAATGGAACACTGCAATTGGTTTTCTTGCAACCTGAACTCTTTTCAAGGAAGGGTCCGTTGAAATTTCAACAAATGAGTCTTGTCAGAAGAGGGAATAACCTCACCTCTTTCACCAAAGGTCAGAACATACAGGGAAGACCTGTAAGTTATTGCCAAAACCTATCTCCTGAGTTCGGTCTCCTTACATATTTGTCACTTTACCTGTACACTAACCTTTTAAGATTTAGCAAAACAAATTGCCTCCAAAGCTTCTGATCCTGATGAAGTGAACTAGAAGAGAAGATGAGCTAACCCATATGACTGTAGGTGTGCCAAAGGGGATGGAATTTGTCAGTTTGTAAAACGTGTGTTAGAAAGCTTGTAGAAAAAAGTCGGCCTTGTTCCTTTTCTGCGAGATTTTCCAAAAGTCCATGTGAGGTTGCTGTTGAGAAGGCCCTTTGAAGAGCCTAGTAAATGAAAAGACCCAAGAGCTTGTTTTGGCAGGCCTGACCAATGTGCCATGATGGACAAAGTGAAAAAGCACTGTCAGAAGTGGGATTTGAACCCACGCCTCCATTCAGAGACCAGAAGGCCCATGAGAAGGGAAGAGAAGCCTCTTGAGTCTGGCGCCTTAGACCACTCGGCCATCCTGACAAGCGGTGTACAATGTACCCATGCAGCTGGCACAATGACTATACTTAACAGAGAAGAGACAACCACAAACTTAGCCTAGAAGACTTCATGAACACTGCAAGGCATGTTTTTTTCTCTGAAAACACTCATCAAACTGCCATTTTGGATCACTGCAATACCTTAGACAGCAATGTCATGTGCCTGCTCTAACAAATGAAATCCTTTGTGCTCCTTGAGCGTCTTTTCCTATGCGGTGGCTGTTTCCAGTGGAAAATGGTTTCTTCATAAAGAGGCATGAGACCGCGTGGCCTAATGGATAAGGCGTCTGACTTCGGATCAGAAGATTGAGGGTTCGAGTCCTTTCGTGGTCGTTGAGCTCTTTTCTTGTCACTTCTGTAGAGTATTTGCTCCTCTTGTTGTAAATGTCCTCGGAGACTTTGCAAAAGCCTGTGCTTCCTCACTCATGCTTATCATTCAATCCCTGCCCTTGACTGTTTACAGCTACAAAGGTGGCTGCTTTTGCTGAGCTTTCACCACAATGTCAATGACGCTAACTCTTTTCTTACAACTTGTGCAAGTCCCAGCAAAGTTTTTACATCAACCTCAAATAAACACTGCTAGTCCACACTGGGATTCTAACCTTTGCCTTACTTTGAACCCAATACCCTGATGGACCTTGGAAGAGACTCTAAGTAAACTATATGACCCAGGGTTCAAACATTCATGGTGGCATCTCCCTTTCTGCTAAGCATTTTGTTTACTAACATGAGAAAATTAATTTCCTATATGATTTAGGAAATCCTTGTCTGCAATTCTGCTGTAAGCCAGACTTTTACAAAGGTGCAGACACAGCATGTCAAGTGGCACGATGCGATTCCTTCTTGTTGCAAGCTCAACAATTTCAAAAGGTTGCCTCGGTTCCCAATTTATATGAAGAGTTCTTGCCTGAAATTTGGAAAGTATGTCTGTCATTTCCTCTGAAAAGATATGATCCACACCGCAAATGAAACACTGCAATTGGTTTTCTTGCAACCTGAACTCTTTTCAAGGAAGGGTCCGTTGAAATTTCAACAAATGAGTCTTGTCAGAAGAGGGAATAACCCCACCTCTTTCACCAAAGGTCAGAACATACAGGGAAGACCTGTAAGTTATTGCCAAAACCTATCTCCTGAGTTCGGTCTCCTTACATATTTGTCACTTTACCTGTACACTAACCTTTTAAGATTTAGCAAAACAAATTGCCTCCAAAGCTTCTGATCCTGATGAAGTGAACTAGAAGAGAAGATGAGCTAACCCATATGACTGTAGGTGTGCCAAAGGGGATGGAATTTGTCAGTTTGTAAAACGTGTGTTAGAAAGCTTGTAGAAAAAAGTCGGCCTTGTTCCTTTTCTGTGAGATTTTCCAAAACTCCATGTGAGGTTGCTGTTGAGAAGGCCCTTTGAAGAGCCTAGTAAATGAAAAGACCCAAGAGCTTGTTTTGGCAGGCCTGACCAATGTGCCATGATGGACAAAGTGAAAAAGCTCTGTCAGAAGTGGGATTTGAACCCACGCCTCCATTCGGAGACCAGAAGGCCCATGAGAAGGGAAGAGAAGCCTCTTGAGTCTGGCGCCTTAGACCACTCGGCCATCCTGACAAGCGGTGTACTATGTACCCATGCAGCTGGCACAATGACTATACTTAACAGAGAAGAGACAACCACAAACTTAGCCTAGAAGACTTCATGAACACTGCAAGGCATGTTTTTTTCTCTGAAAACACTCATCAAACTGCCATTTTGGATCACTGCAATACCTTAGACAGCAATGTCATGTGCCTGCTCTAACAAATGAAATCCTTTGTGCTCCTTGAGCGTCTTTTCCTATGCGGTGGCTGTTTCCAGTGGAAAATGGTTTCTTCATAAACAGGCATGAGACCGCGTGGCCTAATGGATAAGGCGTCTGACTTTGGATCAGAAGATTGAGGGTTTGCGTCCCTTTGTGGTCGTTGAGCTCTGTTCTTGTCACTTCTGTAGAGTATTTGCTCCTCTTGTTGTAAATGTCCTCGGAGACTTTGCAAAAGCCTGTGCTTCCTCACTCATGCTTATCATTCAATCCCTGCCCTTGACTGTTTACAGCTACAAAGGTGGCTGCTTTTGCTGAGCTTTCACCACAATGTCAATGACGCTAACTCTTTTCTTACAACTTGTGCAAGTCCCAGCAAAGTTTTTACATCAACTTCAAATAAACACTGCTAGTCCACACTGGGATTCTAACCTTTGCCTTACTTTGAACCCAATACCCTGATGGACCTTGGAAGAGACTCTAAGTAAACTATATGACCCAGGGTTCAAACATTCATGGTGGCATCTCCCTTTCTGCTAAGCATTTTGTTTACTAACATGAGAAAATTAATTTCCTATATGATTTAGGAAAGCCTTGTCTGCAATTCTGCTGTAAGCCAGACTTTTACAAAGGTGCAGACACAGCATGTCAAGTGGCACGATGCGATTCCTTCTTGTTGCAAGCTCAACAATTTCAAAAGGTTGCCTCGGTTCCCAATTTATATGAAGAGTTCTTGCCTGAAATTTGGAAAGTATGTCTGTCATTTCCTCTGAAAAGATATGATCCACACCGCAAATGGAACACTGCAATTGGTTTTCTTGCAACCTGAACTCTTTTCAAGGAAGGGTCCGTTGAAATTTCAACAAATGAGTCTTGTCAGAAGAGGGAATAACCTCACCTCTTTCACCAAAGGTCAGAACATACAGGGAAGACCTGTAAGTTATTGCCAAAACCTATCTCCTGAGTTCGGTCTCCTTACATATTTGTCACTTTACCTGTACACTAACCTTTTAAGATTTAGCAAAACAAATTGCCTCCAAAGCTTCTGATCCTGATGAAGTGAACTAGAAGAGAAGATGAGCTAACCCATATGACTGTAGGTGTGCCAAAGGGGATGGAATTTGTCAGTTTGTAAAACGTGTGTTAGAAAGCTTGTAGAAAAAAGTCGGCCTTGTTCCTTTTCTGCGAGATTTTCCAAAAGTCCATGTGAGGTTGCTGTTGAGAAGGCCCTTTGAAGAGCCTAGTAAATGAAAAGACCCAAGAGCTTGTTTTGGCAGGCCTGACCAATGTGCCATGATGGACAAAGTGAAAAAGCACTGTCAGAAGTGGGATTTGAACCCACGCCTCCATTCAGAGACCAGAAGGCCCATGAGAAGGGAAGAGAAGCCTCTTGAGTCTGGCGCCTTAGACCACTCGGCCATCCTGACAAGCGGTGTACAATGTACCCATGCAGCTGGCACAATGACTATACTTAACAGAGAAGAGACAACCACAAACTTAGCCTAGAAGACTTCATGAACACTGCAAGGCATGTTTTTTTCTCTGAAAACACTCATCAAACTGCCATTTTGGATCACTGCAATACCTTAGACAGCAATGTCATGTGCCTGCTCTAACAAATGAAATCCTTTGTGCTCCTTGAGCGTCTTTTCCTATGCGGTGGCTGTTTCCAGTGGAAAATGGTTTCTTCATAAAGAGGCATGAGACCGCGTGGCCTAATGGATAAGGCGTCTGACTTCGGATCAGAAGATTGAGGGTTCGAGTCCTTTCGTGGTCGTTGAGCTCTTTTCTTGTCACTTCTGTAGAGTATTTGCTCCTCTTGTTGTAAATGTCCTCGGAGACTTTGCAAAAGCCTGTGCTTCCTCACTCATGCTTATCATTCAATCCCTGCCCTTGACTGTTTACAGCTACAAAGGTGGCTGCTTTTGCTGAGCTTTCACCACAATGTCAATGACGCTAACTCTTTTCTTACAACTTGTGCAAGTCCCAGCAAAGTTTTTACATCAACCTCAAATAAACACTGCTAGTCCACACTGGGATTCTAACCTTTGCCTTACTTTGAACCCAATACCCTGATGGACCTTGGAAGAGACTCTAAGTAAACTATATGACCCAGGGTTCAAACATTCATGGTGGCATCTCCCTTTCTGCTAAGCATTTTGTTTACTAACATGAGAAAATTAATTTCCTATATGATTTAGGAAATCCTTGTCTGCAATTCTGCTGTAAGCCAGACTTTTACAAAGGTGCAGACACAGCATGTCAAGTGGCACGATGCGATTCCTTCTTGTTGCAAGCTCAACAATTTCAAAAGGTTGCCTCGGTTCCCAATTTATATGAAGAGTTCTTGCCTGAAATTTGGAAAGTATGTCTGTCATTTCCTCTGAAAAGATATGATCCACACCGCAAATGGAACACTGCAATTGGTTTTCTTGCAACCTGAACTCTTTTCAAGGAAGGGTCCGTTGAAATTTCAACAAATGAGTCTTGTCAGAAGAGGGAATAACCTCACCTCTTTCACCAAAGGTCAGAACATACAGGGAAGACCTGTAAGTTATTGCCAAAACCTATCTCCTGAGTTCGGTCTCCTTACATATTTGTCACTTTACCTGTACAGTAACCTTTTAAGATTTAGCAAAACAAATTGCCTCCAAAGCTTCTGATCCTGATGAAGTGAACTAGAAGAGAAGATGAGCTAACCCATATGACTGTAGGTGTGCCAAAGGGGATGGAATTTGTCAGTTTGTAAAACGTGTGTTAGAAAGCTTGTAGAAAAAAGTCGGCCTTGTTCCTTTTCTGCGAGATTTTCCAAAAGTCCATGTGAGGTTGCTGTTGAGAAGGCCCTTTGAAGAGCCTAGTAAATGAAAAGACCCAAGAGCTTGTTTTGGCAGGCCTGACCAATGTGCCATGATGGACAAAGTGAAAAAGCACTGTCAGAAGTGGGATTTGAACCCACGCCTCCATTCAGAGACCAGAAGGCCCATGAGAAGGGAAGAGAAGCCTCTTGAGTCTGGCGCCTTAGACCACTCGGCCATCCTGACAAGCGGTGTACAATGTACCCATGCAGCTGGCACAATGACTATACTTAACAGAGAAGAGACAACCACAAACTTAGCCTAGAAGACTTCATGAACACTGCAAGGCATGTTTTTTTCTCTGAAAACACTCATCAAACTGCCATTTTGGATCACTGCAATACCTTAGACAGCAATGTCATGTGCCTGCTCTAACAAATGAAATCCTTTGTGCTCCTTGAGCGTCTTTTCCTATGCGGTGGCTGTTTCCAGTGGAAAATGGTTTCTTCATAAAGAGGCATGAGACCGCGTGGCCTAATGGATAAGGCGTCTGACTTCGGATCAGAAGATTGAGGGTTCGAGTCCTTTCGTGGTCGTTGAGCTCTTTTCTTGTCACTTCTGTAGAGTATTTGCTCCTCTTGTTGTAAATGTCCTCGGAGACTTTGCAAAAGCCTGTGCTTCCTCACTCATGCTTATCATTCAATCCCTGCCCTTGACTGTTTACAGCTACAAAGGTGGCTGCTTTTGCTGAGCTTTCACCACAATGTCAATGACGCTAACTCTTTTCTTACAACTTGTGCAAGTCCCAGCAAAGTTTTTACATCAACCTCAAATAAACACTGCTAGTCCACACTGGGATTCTAACCTTTGCCTTACTTTGAACCCAATACCCTGATGGACCTTGGAAGAGACTCTAAGTAAACTATATGACCCAGGGTTCAAACATTCATGGTGGCATCTCCCTTTCTGCTAAGCATTTTGTTTACTAACATGAGAAAATTAATTTCCTATATGATTTAGGAAATCCTTGTCTGCAATTCTGCTGTAAGCCAGACTTTTACAAAGGTGCAGACACAGCATGTCAAGTGGCACGATGCGATTCCTTCTTGTTGCAAGCTCAACAATTTCAAAAGGTTGCCTCGGTTCCCAATTTATATGAAGAGTTCTTGCCTGAAATTTGGAAAGTATGTCTGTCATTTCCTCTGAAAAGATATGATCCACACCGCAAATGGAACACTGCAATTGGTTTTCTTGCAACCTGAACTCTTTTCAAGGAAGGGTCCGTTGAAATTTCAACAAATGAGTCTTGTCAGAAGAGGGAATAACCCCACCTCTTTCACCAAAGGTCAGAACATACAGGGAAGACCTGTAAGTTATTGCCAAAACCTATCTCCTGAGTTCGGTCTCCTTACATATTTGTCACTTTACCTGTACACTAACCTTTTAAGATTTAGCAAAACAAATTGCCTCCAAAGCTTCTGATCCTGATGAAGTGAACTAGAAGAGAAGATGAGCTAACCCATATGACTGTAGGTGTGCCAAAGGGGATGGAATTTGTCAGTTTGTAAAACGTGTGTTAGAAAGCTTGTAGAAAAAAGTCGGCCTTGTTCCTTTTCTGTGAGATTTTCCAAAACTCCATGTGAGGTTGCTGTTGAGAAGGCCCTTTGAAGAGCCTAGTAAATGAAAAGACCCAAGAGCTTGTTTTGGCAGGCCTGACCAATGTGCCATGATGGACAAAGTGAAAAAGCTCTGTCAGAAGTGGGATTTGAACCCACGCCTCCATTCGGAGACCAGAAGGCCCATGAGAAGGGAAGAGAAGCCTCTTGAGTCTGGCGCCTTAGACCACTCGGCCATCCTGACAAGCGGTGTACTATGTACCCATGCAGCTGGCACAATGACTATACTTAACAGAGAAGAGACAACCACAAACTTAGCCTAGAAGACTTCATGAACACTGCAAGGCATGTTTTTTTCTCTGAAAACACTCATCAAACTGCCATTTTGGATCACTGCAATACCTTAGACAGCAATGTCATGTGCCTGCTCTAACAAATGAAATCCTTTGTGCTCCTTGAGCGTCTATTCCTATGCGGTGGCTGTTTCCAGTGGAAAATGGTTTCTTCATAAAGAGGCATGAGACCGCGTGGCCTAATGGATAAGGCGTCTGACTTTGGATCAGAAGATTGAGGGTTTGCGTCCCTTTGTGGTCGTTGAGCTCTGTTCTTGTCACTTCTGTAGAGTATTTGCTCCTCTTGTTGTAAATGTCCTCGGAGACTTTGCAAAAGCCTGTGCTTCCTCACTCATGCTTATCATTCAATCCCTGCCCTTGACTGTTTACAGCTACAAAGGTGGCTGCTTTGCTGAGCTTTCACCACAATGTCAATGACGCTAACTCTTTTCTTACAACTTGTGCAAGTCCCAGCAAAGTTTTTACATCAACTTCAAATAAACACTGCTAGTCCACACTGGGATTCTAACCTTTGCCTTACTTTGAACCCAATACCCTGATGGACCTTGGAAGAGACTCTAAGTAAACTATATGACCCAGGGTTCAAACATTCATGGTGGCATCTCCCTTTCTGCTAAGCATTTTGTTTACTAACATGAGAAAATTAATTTCCTATATGATTTAGGAAAGCCTTGTCTGCAATTCTGCTGTAAGCCAGACTTTTACAAAGGTGCAGACACAGCATGTCAAGTGGCACGATGCGATTCCTTCTTGTTGCAAGCTCAACAATTTCAAAAGGTTGCCTCGGTTCCCAATTTATATGAAGAGTTCTTGCCTGAAATTTGGAAAGTATGTCTGTCATTTCCTCTGAAAAGATATGATCCACACCGCAAATGGAACACTGCAATTGGTTTTCTTGCAACCTGAACTCTTTTCAAGGAAGGGTCCGTTGAAATTTCAACAAATGAGTCTTGTCAGAAGAGGGAATAACCCCACCTCTTTCACCAAAGGTCAGAACATACAGGGAAGACCTGTAAGTTATTGCCAAAACCTATTTTTCACTTTACCTGTACACTAACCTTTTAAGATTTAGCAAAACAAATTGCCTCCAAAGCTTCTGATCCTGATGAAGTGAACTAGAAGAGAAGATGAGCTAACCCATATGACTGTAGGTGTGCCAAAGGGGATGGAATTTGTCAGTTTGTAAAACGTGTGTTAGAAAGCTTGTAGAAAAAAGTCGGCCTTGTTCCTTTTCTGCGAGATTTTCCAAAAGTCCATGTGAGGTTGCTGTTGAGAAGGCCCTTTGAAGAGCCTAGTAAATGAAAAGACCCAAGAGCTTGTTTTGGCAGGCCTGACCAATGTGCCATGATGGACAAAGTGAAAAAGCTCTGTCAGAAGTGGGATTTGAACCCACGCCTCCATTCGGAGACCAGAAGGCCCATGAGAAGGGAAGAGAAGCCTCTTGAGTCTGGCGCCTTAGACCACTCGGCCATCCTGACAAGCGGTGTACTATGTACCCATGCAGCTGGCACAATGACTATACTTAACAGAGAAGAGACAACCACAAACTTAGCCTAGAAGACTTCATGAACACTGCAAGGCATGTTTTTTTCTCTGAAAACACTCATCAAACTGCCATTTTGGATCACTGCAATACCTTAGACAGCCATGTCATGTGCCTGCTCTAACAAATGAAATCCTTTTTGTGCTCCTTGAGCGTCTTTTCCTATGCGGTGGCTGTTTCCAGTGGAAAATGGTTTCTTCATAAAGAGGCATGAGACCGCGTGGCCTAATGGATAAGGCGTCTGACTTCGGATCAGAAGATTGAGGGTTTGAGTCCCTTCGTGGTCGTTGAGCTCTGTTCTTGTCACTTCTGTAGAGTATTTGCTCCTCTTGTTGTAAATGTCCTCGGAGACTTTGCAAAAGCCTGTGCTTCCTCACTCATGCTTATCATTCAATCCCTGCCCTTGACTGTTTACAGCTACAAAGGTGGCTGCTTTTGCTGAGCTTTCACCACAATGTCAATGACGCTAACTCTTTTCTTACAACTTGTGCAAGTCCCAGCAAAGTTTTTACATCAACCTCAAATAAACACTGCTAGTCCACACTGGGATTCTAACCTTTGCCTTACTTTGAACCCAATACCCTGATGGACCTGGGAAGAGACTCTAAGTAAACTATATGACCCAGGGTTCAAACATTCATGGTGGCATCTCCCTTTCTGCTAAGCATTTTGTTTACTAACATGAGAAAATTAATTTCCTATATGATTTAGGAAATCCTTGTCTGCAATTCTGCTGTAAGCCAGACTTTTACAAAGGTGCAGACACAGCATGTCAAGTGGCACGATGCGATTCCTTCTTGTTGCAAGCTCAACAATTTCAAAAGGTTGCCTCGGTTCCCAATTTATATGAAGAGTTCTTGTCTGAAATTTGGAAAGTATGTCTGTCATTTCCTCTGAAAAGATATGATCCACACCGCAAATGGAACACTGCAATTGGTTTTCTTGCAACCTGAACTCTTTTCAAGGAAGGGTCCGTTGAAATTTCAACAAATGAGTCTTGTCAGAAGAGGGAATAACCCCACCTCTTTCACCAAAGGTCAGAACATACAGGGAAGACCTGTAAGTTATTGCCAAAACCTATCTCCTGAGTTCGGTCTCCTTACATATTTGTCACTTTACCTGTACACTAACCTTTTAAGATTTAGCAAAACAAATTGCCTCCAAAGCTTCTGATCCTGATGAAGTGAACTAGAAGAGAAGATGAGCTAACCCATATGACTGTAGGTGTGCCAAAGGGGATGGAATTTGTCAGTTTGTAAAACGTGTGTTAGAAAGCTTGTAGAAAAAAGTCGGCCTTGTTCCTTTTCTGCGAGATTTTCCAAAACTCCATGTGAGGTTGCTGTTGAGAAGGCCCTTTGAAGAGCCTAGTAAATGAAAAGACCCAAGAGCTTGTTTTGGCAGGCCTGACCAATGTGCCATGATGGACAAAGTGAAAAAGCTCTGTCAGAAGTGGGATTTGAACCCACGCCTCCATTCAGAGACCAAAAGGCCCATGAGAAGGGAAGAGAAGCCTCTTGAGTCTGGCGCCTTAGACCACTCGGCCATCCTGACAAGCAGTGTACAATGAACCCATGCAGCTGGCACAATGACTATACTTAACAGAGAAGAGACAACCACAAACTTAGCCTAGAAGACTTCATGAACACTGCAAGGCATGTTTTTTTCTCTGAAAACACTCATCAAACTGCCATTTTGGATCACTGCAATACCTTAGACAACAATGTCATGTGCCTGCTCTAACAAATGAAATCCTTTGTGCTCCTTGAGCGTCTTTTCCTATGCGGTGGCTGTTTCCAGTGGAAAATGGTTTCTTCATAAATAGGCATGAGACTGTGTGGCCTAATGAATAAGGCGTCTGACTTTGGATTAGAAGATTGAGGGTTCGAGTCCCTTCGTGGTCATTGAGCTCTGTTCTTGTCACTTCTGTACAGTATTTGCTCCTCTTGTTGTAAATGTCCTCGGAGACTTTGCAAAAGCCTGTGCTTCTTCACTCATGCTTATCATTCAATCCCTGCCCTTGACTGTTTACAGCTACAAAGGTGGCTGCTTTTGCTGAGCTTTCACCACAATGTCAATGACGCTAACGCTTTTCTTACAACTTGTGCAAGTCCCAGCAAAGTTTTTACATCAACCTCAAATAAACACTGCTAGTCCACACTGGGATTCTAACCTTTGCCTTACTTTGAACCCAATACCCTGATGGACCTGGGAAGAGACTCTAAGTAAACAAGATGACCCAGGGTTCAAACATTCATGGTGGCATCTCCCTTTCTGCTAAGCATTTTGTTTACTAACATGAGAAAATTAATTTCCTATATGATTTGGGAAATCCTTGTCTGCAATTCTGCTGTAAGCCAGACTTTTACAAAGGTGCAGACACAGCATGTCAAGTGGCACGATGCGATTCCTTCTTGTTGCAAGCTCAACAATTTCAAAAGGTTGCCTCGGTTCCCAATTTATATGAAGAGTTCTTGCCTGAAATTTGGAAAGTATGTCTGTCATTTCCTCTGAAAAGATATGATCCACACCGCAAATGGAACACTGCAATTGGTTTTCTTGCAACCTGAACTCTTTTCAAGGAAGGGTCCGTTGAAATTTCAACAAATGAGTCTTGTCAGAAGAGGGAATAACCCCACCTCTTTCACCAAAGGTCAGAACATACAGGGAAGACCTGTAAGTTATTGCCAAAACCTATCTCCTGAGTTCGGTCTCCTTACATATTTGTCACTTTACCTGTACACTAACCTTTTAAGATTTAGCAAAACAAATTGCCTCCAAAGCTTCTGATCCTGATGAAGTGAACTAGAAGAGAAGATGAGCTAACCCATATGACTGTAGGTGTGCCAAAGGGGATGGAATTTGTCAGTTTGTAAAACGTGTGTTAGAAAGCTTGTAGAAAAAAGTCGGCCTTGTTCCTTTTCTGCGAGATTTTCCAAAAGTCCATGTGAGGTTGCTGTTGAGAAGGCCCTTTGAAGAGCCTAGTAAACGAAAAGACCCAAGAGCTTGTTTTGGCAGGCCCGACCAATGTGCCATGATAGACAAAGTGAAAAAGCTCTGTCAGAAGTGGGATTTGAACCCACGCCTCCATTCGGAGACCAGAAAGCCCATGAGAAGGGAAGAGAAGCCTCTTGAGTCTGGCGCCTTAGACCACTCGGCCATCCTGACAAGCGGTGTACTATGTGCCCATGCAGCTGGCACAATGACTATACTTAACAGAGAAGAGACAACCACAAACTTAGCCTAGAAGACTTCATGAACACTGCAAGGCATGTTTTTTCTCTGAAAACACTCATCAAACTGCCATTTTGGATCACTGCAATACCTTAGACAGCAATGTCATGTGCCTGCTCTAACAAATGAAATCCTTTGTGCTCCTTGAGCGTCTTTTCCTATGCGGTGGCTGTTTCCAGTGGAAAATGGTTTCTTCATAAAAAGGCATGAAACCGCGTGGCCTAATGGATAAGGCGTCTGACTTTGGATCAGAAGATTGAGGGTTCGAGTCCCTTTGTGGTCGTTGAGCTCTGTTCTTGTCACTTCTGTAGAGTATTTGCTCCTCTTGTTGTAAATGTCCTCGGAGACTTTGCAAAAGCCTGTGCTTCCTCACTCATGCTTATCATTCAATCCTTGCCCTTGACTGTTTACAGCTACAAAGGTGGCTGCTTTTGCTGAGCTTTCACCACAATGTCAATGACGCTAACTCTTTTCTTACAACTTGTGCAAGTCCCAGCAAAGTTTTTACATCAACCTCAAATAAACACTGCTAGTCCACACTGGGATTCTAACCTTTGCCTTACTTTGAACCCAATACCCTGATGGACCTGGGAAGAGACTCTAAGTAAACTATATGACCCAGGGTTCAAACATTCATGGTGGCATCTCCCTTTCTGCTAAGCATTTTGTTTACTAACATGAGAAAATTAATTTCCTATATGATTTAGGAAATCCTTGTCTGCAATTCTGCTGTAAGCCAGACTTTTACAAAGGTGCAGACACAGCATGTCAAGTGGCACGATGCGATTCCTTCTTGTTGCAAGCTCAACAATTTCAAAAGGTTGCCTCGGTTCCCAATTTATATGAAGAGTTCTTGCCTGAAATTTGGAAAGTATGTCTGTCATTTCCTCTGAAAAGATATGATCCACACCGCAAATGGAACACTGCAATTGGTTTTCTTGCAACCTGAACTCTTTTCAAGGAAGGGTCCGTTGAAATTTCAACAAATGAGTCTTGTCAGAAGAGGGAATAACCCCACCTCTTTCACCAAAGGTCAGAACATACAGGGAAGACCTGTAAGTTATTGCCAAAACCTATCTCCTGAGTTCGGTCTCCTTACATATTTGTCACTTTACCTGTACACTAACCTTTTAAGATTTAGCAAAACAAATTGCCTCCAAAGCTTCTGATCCTGATGAAGTGAACTAGAAGAGAAGATGAGCTAACCCATATGACTGTAGGTGTGCCAAAGGGGATGGAATTTGTCAGTTTGTAAAACGTGTGTTAGAAAGCTTGTAGAAAAAAGTCGGCCTTGTTCCTTTTCTGCGAGATTTTCCAAAACTCCATGTGAGGTTGCTGTTGAGAAGGCCCTTTGAAGAGCCTAGTAAATGAAAAGACCCAAGAGCTTGTTTTGGCAGGCCTGACCAATGTGCCATGATGGACAAAGTGAAAAAGCTCTGTCAGAAGTGGGATTTGAACCCACGCCTCCATTCAGAGACCAAAAGGCCCATGAGAAGGGGAGAGAAGCCTCTTGAGTCTGGCGCCTTAGACCACTCGGCCATCCTGACAAGCAGTGTACAATGAACCCATGCAGCTGGCACAATGACTATACTTAACAGAGAAGAGACAACCACAAACTTAGCCTAGAAGACTTCATGAACACTGCAAGGCATGTTTTTTTCTCTGAAAACACTCATCAAACTGCCATTTTGGATCACTGCAATACCTTAGACAACAATGTCATGTGCCTGCTCTAACAAATGAAATCCTTTGTGCTCCTTGAGCGTCTTTTCCTATGCGGTGGCTGTTTCCAGTGGAAAATGGTTTCTTCATAAATAGGCATGAGACCGTGTGGCCTAATGAATAAGGCGTCTGACTTTGGATTAGAAGATTGAGGGTTCGAGTCCCTTCGTGGTCATTGAGCTCTGTTCTTGTCACTTCTGTACAGTATTTGCTCCTCTTGTTGTAAATGTCCTCGGAGACTTTGCAAAAGCCTGTGCTTCTTCACTCATGCTTATCATTCAATCCCTGCCCTTGACTGTTTACAGCTACAAAGGTGGCTGCTTTTGCTGAGCTTTCACCACAATGTCAATGACGCTAACTCTTTTCTTACAACTTGTGCAAGTCCCAGCAAAGTTTTTACATCAACCTCAAATAAACACTGCTAGTCCACACTGGGATTCTAACCTTTGCCTTACTTTGAACCCAATACCCTGATGGACCTGGGAAGAGACTCTAAGTAAACAAGATGACCCAGGGTTCAAACATTCATGGTGGCATCTCCCTTTCTGCTAAGCATTTTGTTTACTAACATGAGAAAATTAATTTCCTATATGATTTAGGAAATCCTTGTCTGCAATTCTGCTGTAAGCCAGACTTTTACAAAGGTGCAGACACAGCATGTCAAGTGGCACGATGCGATTCCTTCTTGTTGCAAGCTCAACAATTTCAAAAGGTTGCCTCGGTTCCCAATTTATATGAAGAGTTCTTGCCTGAAATTTGGAAAGTATGTCTGTCATTTCCTCTGAAAAGATATGATCCACACCGCAAATGGAACACTGCAATTGGTTTTCTTGCAACCTGAACTCTTTTCAAGGAAGGGTCCGTTGAAATTTCAACAAATGAGTCTTGTCAGAAGAGGGAATAACCCCACCTCTTTCACCAAAGGTCAGAACATACAGGGAAGACCTGTAAGTTATTGCCAAAACCTATCTCCTGAGTTTGGTCTCCTTACATATTTGTCACTTTACCTGTACACTAACCTTTTAAGATTTAGCAAAACAAATTGCCTCCAAAGCTTCTGATCCTGATGAAGTGAACTAGAAGAGAAGATGAGCTAACCCATATGACTGTAGGTGTGCCAAAGGGGATGGAATTTGTCAGTTTGTAAAACGTGTGTTAGAAAGCTTGTAGAAAAAAGTCGGCCTTGTTCCTTTTCTGCGAGATTTTCCAAAACTCCATGTGAGGTTGCTGTTGAGAAGGCCCTTTGAAGAGCCTAGTAAATGAAAAGACCCAAGAGCTTGTTTTGGCAGGCCTGACCAATGTGCCATGATGGACAAAGTGAAAAAGCTCTGTCAGAAGTGGGATTTGAACCCACGCCTCCATTCAGAGACCAAAAGGCCCATGAGAAGGGAAGAGAAGCCTCTTGAGTCTGGCGCCTTAGACCACTCAGCCATCCTGACAAGCGGTGTACAATGAACCCATGCAGCTGGCACAATGACTATACTTAACAGAGAAGAGACAACCACAAACTTAGCCTAGAAGACTTCATGAACACTGCAAGGCATGTTTTTTTCTCTGAAAACACTCATCAAACTGCCATTTTGGATCACTGCAATACCTTAGACAACAATGTCATGTGCCTGCTCTAACAAATGAAATCCTTTGTGCTCCTTGAGCGTCTTTTCCTATGCGGTGGCTGTGTCCAGTGGAAAATGGTTTCTTCATAAATAGGCATGAGACCGTGTGGCCTAATGGATAAGGCGTCTGACTTCGGATTAGAAGATTGAGGGTTCGAGTCCCTTCGTGGTCATTGAGCTCTGTTCTTGTCACTTCTGTACAGTATTTGCTCCTCTTGTTGTAAATGTCCTCGGAGACTTTGCAAAAGCCTGTGCTTCCTCACTCATGCTTATCATTCAATCCCTGCCCTTGACTGTTTACAGCTACAAAGGTGGCTGCTTTTGCTGAGCTTTCACCACAATGTCAATGACGCTAACTCTTTTCTTACAACTTGTGCAAGTCCCAGCAAAGTTTTTACATCAACCTCAAATAAACACTGCTAGTCCACACTGGGATTCTAACCTTTGCCTTACTTTGAACCCAATACCCTGATGGACCTGGGAAGAGACTCTAAGTAAACTATATGACCCAGGGTTCAAACATTCATGGTGGCATCTCCCTTTCTGCTAAGCATTTTGTTTACTAACATGAGAAAATTAATTTCCTATATGATTTAGGAAATCCTTGTCTGCAATTCTGCTGTAAGCCAGACTTTTACAAAGGTGCAGACACAGCATGTCAAGTGGCACGATGCAATTCCTTCTTGTTGCAAGCTCAACAATTTCAAAAGGTTGCCTCGGTTCCCAATTTATATGAAGAGTTCTTGCCTGAAATTTGGAAAGTATGTCTGTCATTTCCTCTGAAAAGATATGATCCACACCGCAAATGGAACACTGCAATTGGTTTTCTTGCAACCTGAACTCTTTTCAAGGAAGGGTCCGTTGAAATTTCAACAAATGAGTCTTGTCAGAAGAGGGAATAACCCCACCTCTTTCACCAAAGGTCAGAACATACAGGGAAGACCTGTAAGTTATTGCCAAAACCTATCTCCTGAGTTCGGTCTCCTTACATATTTGTCACTTTACCTGTACACTAACCTTTTAAGATTTAGCAAAACAAATTGCCTCCAAAGCTTCTGATCCTGATGAAGTGAACTAGAAGAGAAGATGAGCTAACCCATATGACTGTAGGTGTGCCAAAGGGGATGGAATTTGTCAGTTTGTAAAACGTGTGTTAGAAAGCTTGTAGAAAAAAGTCGGCCTTGTTCCTTTTCTGCGAGATTTTCCAAAAGTCCATGTGAGGTTGCTGTTGAGAAGGCCCTTTGAAGAGCCTAGTAAATGAAAAGACCCAAGAGCTTGTTTTGGCAGGCCTGACCAATGTGCCATGATGGACAAAGTGAAAAAGCTCTGTCAGAAGTGGGATTTGAACCCACACCTCCATTCAGAGACCAGAAGGCCCATGAGAAGGGAAGAGAAGCCTCTTGAGTCTGGCGCCTTAGACCACTCGGCCATCCTGACAAGCGGTGTACTATGTACCCATGCAGCTGGCACAATGACTATACTTAACAGAGAAGAGACAACCACAAACTTAGCCTAGAAGACTTCATGAACACTGCAAGGTATGTTTTTTTCTCTGAAAACACTCATCAAACTGCCATTTTGGATCACTGCAATACCTTAGACAGCAATGTCATGTGCCTGCTCTAACAAATGAAATCCTTTGTGCTCCTTGAGCGTCTTTTCCTATGCGGTGGCTGTTTCCAGTGGAAAATGGTTTCTTCATAAAGAGGCATGAGACCGCGTGGCCTAATGGATAAGGCGTCTGACTTCGGATCAGAAGATTGAGGGTTTGAGTCCCCTCGTGGTTGTTGAGCTCTGTTCTTGTCACTTCTGTAGAGTATTTGCTCCTCTTGTTGTAAATGTCCTCGGAGACTTTGCAAAAGCCTGTGCTTCCTCACTCATGCTTATCATTCAATCCCTGCCCTTGACTGTTTACAGCTACAAAGGTGGCTGCTTTTGCTGAGCTTTCACCACAATGTCAATGACGCTAACTCTTTTCTTACAACTTGTGCAAGTCCCAGCAAAGTTTTTACATCAACCTCAAATAAACACTGCTAGTCCACACTGGGATTCTAACCTTTGCCTTACTTTGAACCCAATACCCTGATGGACCTGGGAAGAGACTCTAAGTAAACAAGATGACCCAGGGTTCAAACATTCATGGTGGCATCTCCCTTTTTGCTAAGCATTTTGTTTACTAACATGAGAAAATTAATTTCCTATATGATTTAGGAAATCCTTGTCTGCAATTCTGCTGTAAGCCAGACTTTTACAATGGTGCAGACACAGCATGTCAAGTGGCACGATGCGATTCCTTCTTGTTGCAAGCTCAACAATTTCAAAAGGTTGCCTCGGTTCCCAATTTATATGAAGAGTTCTTGCCTGAAATTTGGAAAGTATGTCTGTCATTTCCTCTGAAAAGATATGATCCACACCGCAAATGGAACACTGCAATTGGTTTTCTTGCAACCTGAACTCTTTTCAAGGAAGGGTCCGTTGAAATTTCAACAAATGAGTCTTGTCAGAAGAGGGAATAACCCCACCTCTTTCACCAAAGGTCAGAACATACAGGGAAGACCTGTAAGTTATTGCCAAAACCTATCTCCTGAGTTCGGTCTCCTTACATATTTGTCACTTTACCTGTACACTAACCTTTTAAGATTTAGCAAAACAAATTGCCTCCAAAGCTTCTGATCCTGATGAAGTGAACTAGAAGAGAAGATGAGCTAACCCATATGACTGTAGGTGTGCCAAAGGGGATGGAATTTGTCAGTTTGTAAAACGTGTGTTAGAAAGCTTGTAGAAAAAAGTAGGCCTTGTTCCTTTTCTGCGAGATTTTCCAAAAGTCCATGTGAGGTTGCTGTTGAGAAGGCCCTTTGAAGAGCCTAGTAAATGAAAAGACCCAAGAGCTTGTTTTGGCAGGCCTGACCAATGTGCCATGATGGACAAAGTGAAAAAGCTCTGTCAGAAGTGGGATTTGAACCCACGCCTCCATTCGGAGACCTGAAGGCCCATGAGAAGGGAAGAGAAGCCTCTTGAGTCTGGCGCCTTAGACCACTCGGCCATCCTGACAAGCGGTGTACTATGTACCCATGCAGCTGGCACAATGACTATACTTAACAGAGAAGAGACAACCACAAACTTAGCCTAGAAGACTTCATGAACACTGCAAGGCATGTTTTTTTCTCTGAAAACACTCATCAAACTGCCATTTTGGATCACTGCAATACCTTAGACAGCAATGTCATGTGCCTGCTCTAACAAATGAAATCCTTTGTGCTCCTTGAGCGTCTTTTCCTATGCGGTGGCTGTTTCCAGTGGAAAATGGTTTCTTCATAAAAAGGCATGAGACCGCGTGGCCTAATGGATAAGGCGTCTGACTTTGGATCAGAAGATTGAGGGTTTGAGTCCCTTTGTGGTCGTTGAGCTCTGTTCTTGTCACTTCTGTAGAGTATTTGCTCCTCTTGTTGTAAATGTCCTCGGAGACTTTGCAAAAGCCTGTGCTTCCTCACTCATGCTTATCATTCAATCCCTGCCCTTGACTGTTTACAGCTACAAAGGTGGCTGCTTTTGCTGAGCTTTCACCACAATGTCAATGACGCTAACTCTTTTCTTACAACTTGTGCAAGTCCCAGCAAAGTTTTTACATCAACCTCAAATAAACACTGCTAGTCCACACTGGGATTCTAACCTTTGCCTTACTTTGAACCCAATACCCTGATGGACCTGGGAAGAGACTCTAAGTAAACTATATGACCCAGGGTTCAAACATTCATGGTGGCATCTCCCTTTCTGCTAAGCATTTTGTTTACTAACATGAGAAAATTAATTTCCTATATGATTTAGGAAATCCTTGTCTGCAATTCTGCTGTAAGCCAGACTTTTACAAAGGTGCAGACACAGCATGTCAAGTGGCACGATGCGATTCCTTCTTGTTGCAAGCTCAACAATTTCAAAAGGTTGCCTCGGTTCCCAATTTATATGAAGAGTTCTTGCCTGAAATTTGGAAAGTATGTCTGTCATTTCCTCTGAAAAGATATGATCCACACCGCAAATGGAACACTGCAATTGGTTTTCTTGCAACCTGAACTCTTTTCAAGGAAGGGTCCGTTGAAATTTCAACAAATGAGTCTTGTCAGAAGAGGGAATAACCCCACCTCTTTCACCAAAGGTCAGAACATACAGGGAAGACCTGTAAGTTATTGCCAAAACCTATCTCCTGAGTTCGGTCTCCTTACATATTTGTCACTTTACCTGTACACTAACCTTTTAAGATTTAGCAAAACAAATTGCCTCCAAAGCTTCTGATCCTGATGAAGTGAACTAGAAGAGAAGATGAGCTAACCCATATGACTGTAGGTGTGCCAAAGGGGATGGAATTTGTCAGTTTGTAAAACGTGTGTTAGAAAGCTTGTAGAAAAAAGTCGGCCTTGTTCCTTTTCTGCGAGATTTTCCAAAACTCCATGTGAGGTTGCTGTTGAGAAGGCCCTTTGAAGAGCCTAGTAAATGAAAAGACCCAAGAGCTTGTTTTGGCAGGCCTGACCAATGTGCCATGATGGACAAAGTGAAAAAGCTCTGTCAGAAGTGGGATTTGAACCCACGCCTCCATTCAGAAACCAAAAGGCCCATGAGAAGGGAAGAGAAGCCTCTTGAGTCTGGCGCCTTAGACCACTCGGCCATCCTGACAAGCGGTGTACAATGAACCCATGCAGCTGGCACAATGACTATACTTAACAGAGAAGAGACAACCACAAACTTAGCCTAGAAGACTTCATGAACACTGCAAGGCATGTTTTTTTCTCTGAAAACACTCATCAAACTGCCATTTTGGATCACTGCAATACCTTAGACAACAATGTCATGTGCCTGCTCTAACAAATGAAATCCTTTGTGCTCCTTGAGCGTCTTTTCCTATGCGGTGGCTGTTTCCAGTGGAAAATGGTTTCTTCATAAAGAGGCATGAGACCGTGTGGCCTAATGGATAAGGCGTCTGACTTCGGATTAGAAGATTGAGGGTTCGTGTCCCTTCGTGGTCATTGAGCTCTGTTCTTGTCACTTCAGTACAGTATTTGCTCATCTTGTTGTAAATGTCCTCGGAGACTTTGCAAAAGCCTGTGCTTCCTCACTCATGCTTATCATTCAATCCCTGCCCTTGACTGTTTACAGCTACAAAGGTGGCTGCTTTTGCTGAGCTTTCACCACAATGTCAATGACGCTAACTCTTTTCTTACAACTTGTGCAAGTCCCAGCAAAGTTTTTACATCAACCTCAAATAAACACTGCTAGTCCACACTGGGATTCTAACCTTTGCCTTACTTTGAACCCAATACCCTGATGGACCTGGGAAGAGACTCTAAGTAAACAATATGACCCAGGGTTCAAACATTCATGGTGGCATCTCCCTTTCTGCTAAGCATTTTGTTTACTAAGATGAGAAAATTAATTTCCTATATGATTTAGGAAATCCTTGTCTGCAATTCTGCTGTAAGCCAGACTTTTACAAAGGTGCAGACACAGCATGTCAAGTGGCACGATGCGATTCCTTCTTGTTGCAAGCTCAACAATTTCAAAAGGTTGCCTCGGTTCCCAATTTATATGAAGAGTTCTTGCCTGAAATTTGGAAAGTATGTCTGTCATTTCCTCTGAAAAGATATGATCCACACCGCAAATGGAACACTGCAATTGGTTTTCTTGCAACCTGAACTCTTTTCAAGGAAGGGTCCGTTGAAATTTCAACAAATGAGTCTTGTCAGAAGAGGGAATAACCCCACCTCTTTCACCAAAGGTCAGAACATACAGGGAAGACCTGTAAGTTATTGCCAAAACCTATCTCCTGAGTTCGGTCTCCTTACATATTTGTCACTTTACCTGTACACTAACCTTTTAAGATTTAGCAAAACAAATTGCCTCCAAAGCTTCTGATCCTGATGAAGTGAACTAGAAGAGAAGATGAGCTAACCCATATGACTGTAGGTGTGCCAAAGGGGATGGAATTTGTCAGTTTGTAAAACGTGTGTTAGAAAGCTTGTAGAAAAAAGTCGGCCTTGTTCCTTTTCTGCGAGATTTTCCAAAAGTCCATGTGAGGTTGCTGTTGAGAAGGCCCTTTGAAGAGCCTAGTAAATGAAAAGACCCAAGAGCTTGTTTTGGCAGGCCTGACCAATGTGCCATGATGGACAAAGTGAAAAAGCTCTGTCAGAAGTGGGATTTGAACCCACGCCTCCATTCGGAGACCAGAAGGCCCATGAGAAGGGAAGAGAAGCCTCTTGAGTCTGGCGCCTTAGACCACTCGGCCATCCTGACAAGCGGTGTACTATGTACCCATGCAGCTGGCACAATGACTATACTTAACAGAGAAGAGACAACCACAAACTTAGCCTAGAAGACTTCATGAACACTGCAAGGCATGTTTTTTTCTCTGAAAACACTCATCAAACTGCCATTTTGGATCACTGCAATACCTTAGACAGCAATGTCATGTGCCTGCTCTAACAAATGAAATCCTTTGTGCTCCTTGAGCGTCTTTTCCTATGCGGTGGCTGTTTCCAGTGGAAAATGGTTTCTTCATAAAGAGGCATGAGACCGCGTGGCCTAATGGATAAGGCGTCTGACTTCGGATCAGAAGATTGAGGGTTTGAGTCCCTTTGTGGTCGTTGAGCTCTGTTCTTGTCACTTCTGTAGAGTATTTGCTCCTCTTGTTGTAAATGTCCTCGGAGACTTTGCAAAAGCCTGTGCTTCCTCACTCATGCTTATCATTCAATCCCTGCCCTTGACTGTTTACAGCTACAAAGGTGGCTGCTTTTGCTGAGCTTTCACCACAATGTCAATGACGCTAACTCTTTTCTTACAACTTGTGCAAGTCCCAGCAAAGTTTTTACATCAACCTCAAATAAACACTGCTAGTCCACACTGGGATTCTAACCTTTGCCTTACTTTGAACCCAATACCCTGATGGACCTGGGAAGAGACTCTAAGTAAACTATATGGCCTAGGGTTCAAACATTCATGGTGGCATCTCCCTTTCTGCTAAGCATTTTGTTTACTAACATGAGAAAATTAATTTCCTATATGATTTAGGAAATCCTTGTCTGCAATTCTGCTGTAAGCCAGACTTTTACAAAGGTGCAGACACAGCATGTCAAGTGGCACGATGCGATTCCTTCTTGTTGCAAGCTCAACAATTTCAAAAGGTTGCCTCGGTTCCCAATTTATATGAAGAGTTCTTGCCTGAAATTTGGAAAGTATGTCTGTCATTTCCTCTGAAAAGATATGATCCACACCGCAAATGGAACACTGCAATTGGTTTTCTTGCAACCTGAACTCTTTTCAAGGAAGGGTCCGTTGAAATTTCAACAAATGAGTCTTGTCAGAAGAGGGAATAACCCCACCTCTTTCACCAAAGGTCAGAACATACAGGGAAGACCTGTAAGTTATTGCCAAAACCTATCTCCTGAGTTCGGTCTCCTTACATATTTGTCACTTTACCTGTACACTAACCTTTTAAGATTTAGCAAAACAAATTGCCTCCAAAGCTTCTGATCCTGATGAAGTGAACTAGAAGAGAAGATGAGCTAACCCATATGACTGTAGGTGTGCCAAAGGGGATGGAATTTGTCAGTTTGTAAAACGTGTGTTAGAAAGCTTGTAGAAAAAAGTCGGCCTTGTTCCTTTTCTGCGAGATTTTCCAAAAGTCCATGTGAGGTTGCTGTTGAGAAGGCCCTTTGAAGAGCCTAGTAAATGAAAAGACCCAAGAGCTTGTTTTGGCAGGCCTGACCAATGTGCCATGATGGACAAAGTGAAAAAGCTCTGTCAGAAGTGGGATTTGAACCCACGCCTCCATTCAGAGACCAGAAGGCCCATGAGAAGGGAAGAGAAGCCTCTTGAGTCTGGCGCCTTAGACCACTCGGCCATCCTGACAAGCGGTGTACTATGTACCCATGCAGCTGGCACAATGACTATACTTAACAGAGAAGAGAAAACCACAAACTTAGCCTAGAAGACTTCATGAACACTGCAAGGCATGTTTTTTTCTCTGAAAACACTCATCAAACTGCCATTTTGGATCACTGCAATACCTTAGACAGCAATGTCATGTGCCTGCTCTAACAAATGAAATCCTTTGTGCTCCTTGAGCGTCTTTTCCTATGCGGTGGCTGTTTCCAGTGGAAAATGGTTTCTTCATAAAGAGGCATGAGACCGCGTGGCCTAATGGATAAGGCGTCTGACTTCGGATCAGAAGATTGAGGGTTTGAGTCCCTTCGTGGTCGTTGAGCTCTGTTCTTGTCACTTCTGTAGAGTATTTGCTCCTCTTGTTGTAAATGTCCTCGGAAACTTTGCAAAAGCCTGTGCTTCCTCACTCATGCTTATCATTCAATCCCTGCCCTTGACTGTTTACAGCTACAAAGGTGGCTGTTTTTGCTGAGCTTTCACCACAATGTCAATGACGCTAACTCTTTTCTTACAACTTGTGCAAGTCCCAGCAAAGTTTTTACATCAACCTCAAATAAACACTGCTAGTCCACACTGGGATTCTAACCTTTGCCTTACTTTGAACCCAATTCCCTGATGGACCTTGGAAGAGACTCTAAGTAAACAATATGACCCAGGGTTCAAACATTCATGGTGGCATCTCCCTTTCTGCTAAGCATTTTGTTTACTAACATGAGAAAATTAATTTCCTATATGATTTAGGAAATCCTTGTCTGCAATTCTGCTGTAAGCCAGACTTTTACAAAGGTGCAGACACAGCATGTCAAGTGGCACGATGCGATTCCTTCTTGTTGCAAGCTCAACAATTTCAAAAGGTTGCCTCGGTTCCCAATTTATATGAAGAGTTCTTGCCTGAAATTTGGAAAGTATGTCTGTCATTTCCTCTGAAAAGATATGATCCACACCGCAAATGGAACACTGCAATTGGTTTTCTTGCAACCTGAACTCTTTTCAAGGAAGGGTCCGTTGAAATTTCAACAAATGAGTCTTGTCAGAAGAGGGAATAACCCCACCTCTTTCACCAAAGGTCAGAACATACAGGGAAGACCTGTAAGTTATTGCCAAAACCTATCTCCTGAGTTCGGTCTCCTTACATATTTGTCACTTTACCTGTACACTAACCTTTTAAGATTTAGCAAAACAAATTGCCTCCAAAGCTTCTGATCCTGATGAAGTGAACTAGAAGAGAAGATGAGCTAACCCATATGACTGTAGGTGTGCCAAAGGGGATGGAATTTGTCAGTTTGTAAAACGTGTGTTAGAAAGCTTGTAGAAAAAAGTCGGCCTTGTTCCTTTTCTGCGAGATTTTCCAAAAGTCCATGTGAGGTTGCTGTTGAGAAGGCCCTTTGAAGAGCCTAGTAAATGAAAAGACCCAAGAGCTTGTTTTGGCAGGCCTGACCAATGTGCCATGATGGACAAAGTGAAAAAGCTCTGTCAGAAGTGGGATTTGAACCCACGCCTCCATTCGGAGACCAGAAGGCCCATGAGAAGGGAAGAGAAGCCTCTTAAGTCTGGCGCCTTAGACCACTCGGCCATCCTGACAAGCGGTGTACTATGTACCCATGCAGCTGGCACAATGACTATACTTAACAGAGAAGAGACAACCACAAACTTAGCCTAGAAGACTTCATGAACACTGCAAGGCATGTTTTTTTCTCTGAAAACACTCATCAAACTGCCATTTTGGATCACTGCAATACCTTAGACAGCAATGTCATGTGCCTGCTCTAACAAATGAAATCCTTTGTGCTCCTTGAGCGTCTTTTCCTATGCGGTGGCTGTTTCCAGTGGAAAATGGTTTCTTCATAAAGAGGCATGAGACCGCGTGGCCTAATGGATAAGGCGTCTGACTTCGGATCAGAAGATTGAGGGTTTGAGTCCCTTTGTGGTCGTTGAGCTCTGTTCTTGTCACTTCTGTAGAGTATTTGCTCCTCTTGTTGTAAATGTCCTCGGAGACTTTGCAAAAGCCTGTGCTTCCTCACTCATGCTTATCATTCAATCCCTGCCCTTGACTGTTTACAGCTACAAAGGTGGCTTCTTTTGCTGAGCTTTCACCACAATGTCAATGACGCTAACTCTTTTCTTACAACTTGTGCAAGTCCCAGCAAAGTTTTTACATCAACCTCAAATAAACACTGCTAGTCCACACTGGGATTCTAACCTTTGCCTTACTTTGAACCCAATACCCTGATGGACCTGGGAAGAGACTCTAAGTAAACTATATGACCCAGGGTTCAAACATTCATGGTGGCATCTCCCTTTCTGCTAAGCATTTTGTTTACTAACATGAGAAAATTAATTTCCTATATGATTTAGGAAATCCTTGTCTGCAATTCTGCTGTAAGCCAGACTTTTACAAAGGTGCAGACACAGCATGTCAAGTGGCACGATGCGATTCCTTCTTGTTGCAAGCTCAACAATTTCAAAAGGTTGCCTCGGTTCCCAATTTATATGAAGAGTTCTTGCCTGAAATTTGGAAAGTATGTCTGTCATTTCCTCTGAAAAGATATGATCCACACCGCAAATGGAACACTGCAATTGGTTTTCTTGCAACCTGAACTCTTTTCAAGGAAGGGTCCGTTGAAATTTCAACAAATGAGTCTTGTCAGAAGAGGGAATAACCCCACCTCTTTCACCAAAGGTCAGAACATACAGGGAAGACCTGTAAGTTATTGCCAAAACCTATCTCCTGAGTTCGGTCTCCTTACATATTTGTCACTTTACCTGTACACTAACCTTTTAAGATTTAGCAAAACAAATTGCCTCCAAAGCTTCTGATCCTGATGAAGTGAACTAGAAGAGAAGATGAGCTAACCCATATGACTGTAGGTGTGCCAAAGGGGATGGAATTTGTCAGTTTGTAAAACGTGTGTTAGAAAGCTTGTAGAAAAAAGTCGGCCTTGTTCCTTTTCTGCGAGATTTTCCAAAAGTCCATGTGAGGTTGCTGTTGAGAAGGCCCTTTGAAGAGCCTAGTAAATGAAAAGACCCAAGAGCTTGTTTTGGCAGGCCTGACCAATGTGCCATGATGGACAAAGTGAAAAAGCTCTGTCAGAAGTGGGATTTGAACCCACGCCTCCATTCAGAGACCAGAAGGCCCATGAGAAGGGAAGAGAAGCCTCTTGAGTCTGGCGCCTTAGACCACTCGGCCATCCTGACAAGCGGAGTACTATGTACCCATGCAGCTGGCACAATGACTATACTTAACAGAGAAGAGAAAACCACAAACTTAGCCTAGAAGACTTCATGAACACTGCAAGGCATGTTTTTTTCTCTGAAAACACTCATCAAACTGCCATTTTGGATCACTGCAATACCTTAGACAGCAATGTCATGTGCCTGCTCTAACAAATGAAATCCTTTGTGCTCCTTGAGCGTCTTTTCCTATGCGGTGGCTGTTTCCAGTGGAAAATGGTTTCTTCATAAAGAGGCATGAGACCGCGTGGCCTAATGGATAAGGCGTCTGACTTCGGATCAGAAGATTGAGGGTTTGAGTCCCTTCGTGGTCGTTGAGCTCTGTTCTTGTCACTTCTGTAGAGTATTTGCTCCTCTTGTTGTAAATGTCCTCGGAAACTTTGCAAAAGCCTGTGCTTCCTCACTCATGCTTATCATTCAATCCCTGCCCTTGACTGTTTACAGCTACAAAGGTGGCTGTTTTTGCTGAGCTTTCACCACAATGTCAATGACGCTAACTCTTTTCTTACAACTTGTGCAAGTCCCAGCAAAGTTTTTACATCAACCTCAAATAAACACTGCTAGTCCACACTGGGATTCTAACCTTTGCCTTACTTTGAACCCAATTCCCTGATGGACCTTGGAAGAGACTCTAAGTAAACTATATGACCCAGGGTTCAAACATTCATGGTGGCATCTCCCTTTCTGCTAAGCATTTTGTTTACTAACATGAGAAAATTAATTTCCTATATGATTTAGGAAATCCTTGTCTGCAATTCTGCTGTAAGCCAGACTTTTACAAAGGTGCAGACACAGCATGTCAAGTGGCACGATGCGATTCCTTCTTGTTGCAAGCTCAACAATTTCAAAAGGTTGCCTCGGTTCCCAATTTATATGAAGAGTTCTTGCATGAAAATTGGAAAGTATGTCTGTCATTTCCTCTGAAAAGATATGATCCACACCGCAAATGGAACACTGCAATTGGTTTTCTTGCAACCTGAACTCTTTTCAAGGAAGGGTCCGTTGAAATTTCAACAAATGAGTCTTGTCAGAAGAGGGAATAACCCCACCTCTTTCACCAAAGGTCAGAACATACAGGGAAGACCTGTAAGTTATTGCCAAAACCTATCTCCTGAGTTCGGTCTCCTTACATATTTGTCACTTTACCTGTACACTAACCTTTTAAGATTTAGCAAAACAAATTGCCTCCAAAGCTTCTGATCCTGATGAAGTGAACTAGAAGAGAAGATGAGCTAACCCATATGACTGTAGGTGTGCCAAAGGGGATGGAATTTGTCAGTTTGTAAAACGTGTGTTAGAAAGCTTGTAGAAAAAAGTCGGCCTTGTTCCTTTTCTGCGAGATTTTCCAAAAGTCCATGTGAGGTTGCTGTTGAGAAGGCCCTTTGAAGAGCCTAGTAAATGAAAAGACCCAAGAGCTTGTTTTGGCAGGCCTGACCAATGTGCCATGATGGACAAAGTGAAAAAGCTCTGTCAGAAGTGGGATTTGAACCCACGCCTCCATTCAGAGACCAGAAGGCCCATGAGAAGGGAAGAGAAGCCTCTTGAGTCTGGCACCTTAGACCACTCGGCCATCCTGACAAGCGGTGTACTATGTACCCATGCAGCTGGCACAATGACTATACTTAACAGAGAAGAGACAACCACAAACTTAGCCTAGAAGACTTCATGAACACTGCAAGGCATGTTTTTTTCTCTGAAAACACTCATCAAATTGCCATTTTGGATCACTGCAATACCTTAGACAGCAATGTCATGTGCCTGCTCTAACAAATGAAATCCTTTGTGCTCCTTGAGCGTCTTTTCCTATGCGGTGGCTGTTTCCAGTGGAAAATGGTTTCTTCATAAAGAGGCATGAGACCGCGTGGCCTAATGGCTAAGGCGTCTGACTTCAGATCAGAAGATTGAGGGTTTGAGTCCCTTTGTGGTCGGTGAGCTCTGTTCTTGTCACTTCTGTAGAGTATTTGCTCCTCTTGTTGTAAATGTCCTCGGAAACTTTGCAAAAGCCTGTGCTTCCTCACTCATGCTTATCATTCAATCCCTGCCCTTGACTGTTTACAGCTACAAAGGTGGCTGTTTTTGCTGAGCTTTCACCACAATGTCAATGACGCTAACTCTTTTCTTACAACTTGTGCAAGTCCCAGCAAAGTTTTTACATCAACCTCAAATAAACACTGCTAGTCCACACTGGGATTCTAACCTTTGCCTTACTTTGAACCCAATACCCTGATGGACCTGGGAAGAGACTCTAAGTAAACTATATGACCCAGGGTTCAAACATTCATGGTGGCATCTCCCTTTCTGCTAAGCATTTTGTTTACTAACATGAGAAAATTAATTTCCTATATGATTTAGGAAATCCTTGTCTGCAATTCTGCTGTAAGCCAGACTTTTACAAAGGTGCAGACACAGCATGTCAAGTGGCACGATGCGATTCCTTCTTGTTGCAAGCTCAACAATTTCAAAAGGTTGCCTCGGTTCCCAATTTATATGAAGAGTTCTTGCCTGAAATTTGGAAAGTATGTCTGTCATTTCCTCTGAAAAGATATGATCCACACCGCAAATGGAACACTGCAATTGGTTTTCTTGCAACCTGAACTCTTTTCAAGGAAGGGTCCGTTGAAATTTCAACAAATGAGTCTTGTCAGAAGAGGGAATAACCCCACCTCTTTCACCAAAGGTCAGAACATACAGGGAAGACCTGTAAGTTATTGCCAAAACCTATCTCCTGAGTTCGGTCTCCTTACATATTTGTCACTTTACCTGTACACTAACCTTTTAAGATTTAGCAAAACAAATTGCCTCCAAAGCTTCTGATCCTGATGAAGTGAACTAGAAGAGAAGATGAGCTAACCCATATGACTGTAGGTGTGCCAAAGGGGATGGAATTTGTCAGTTTGTAAAACGTGTGTTAGAAAGCTTGTAGAAAAAAGTCGGCCTTGTTCCTTTTCTGCGAGATTTTCCAAAAGTCCATGTGAGGTTGCTGTTGAGAAGGCCCTTTGAAGAGCCTAGTAAATGAAAAGACCCAAGAGCTTGTTTTGGCAGGCCTGACCAATGTGCCATGATGGACAAAGTGAAAAAGCTCTGTCAGAAGTGGGATTTGAACCCACGCCTCCATTCGGAGACCAGAAGGCCCATGAGAAGGGAAGAGAAGCCTCTTGAGTCTGGCGCCTTAGACCACTCGGCCATCCTGACAAGCAGTGTACTATGTACCCATGCAGCTGGCACAATGACTATACTTAACAGAGAAGAGACAACCACAAACTTAGCCTAGAAGACTTCATGAACACTGCAAGGCATGGTTTTTTTTCTGAAAACACTCATCAAACTGCCATTTTGGATCACTGCAATACCTTAGACAGCAATGTCATGTGCCTGCTCTAACAAATGAAATCCTTTGTGCTCCTTGAGCGTCTTTTCCTATGCGGTGGCTGTTTCCAGTGGAAAATGGTTTCTTCATAAAGAGGCATGAGACCGCGTGGCCTAATGGATAAGGCGTCTGACTTCGGATCAGAAGATTGAGGGTTCGAGTCCCTTCGTGGTCGTTGAGCTCTGTTCTTGTCACTTCTGTAGAGTATTTGCTCCTCTTGTTGTAAATGTCCTCGGAGACTTTGCAAAAGCCTGTGCTTCCTCACTCATGCTTATCATTCAATCCCTGCCCTTGACTGTTTACAGCTACAAAGGTGGCTGCTTTTGCTGAGCTTTCACCACAATGTCAATGACGCTAACTCTTTTCTTACAACTTGTGCAAGTCCCAGCAAAGTTTTTACATCAACCTCAAATAAACACTGCTAGTCCACACTGGGATTCTAACCTTTGCCTTACTTTGAACCCAATTCCCTGATGGACCTTGGAAGAGACTCTAAGTAAACTATATGACCCAGGGTTCAAACATTCATGGTGGCATCTCCCTTTCTGCTAAGCATTTTGTTTACTAACATGAGAAAATTAATTTCCTATATGATTTAGGAAATCCTTGTCTGCAATTCTGCTGTAAACCAGACTTTTACAAAGGTGCAGACACAGCATGTCAAGTGGCACGATGCGATTCCTTCTTGTTGCAAGCTCAACAATTTCAAAAGGTTGCCTCGGTTCCCAATTTATATGAAGAGTTCTTGCCTGAAATTTGGAAAGTATGTCTGTCATTTCCTCTGAAAAGATATGATCCACACCGCAAATGGAACACTGCAATTGGTTTTCTTGCAACCTGAACTCTTTTCAAGGAAGGGTCCGTTGAAATTTCAACAAATGAGTCTTGTCAGAAGAGGGAATAACCCCACCTCTTTCACCAAAGGTCAGAACATACAGGGAAGACCTGTAAGTTATTGCCAAAACCTATCTCCTGAGTTCGGTCTCCTTACATATTTGTCACTTTACCTGTACACTAACCTTTTAAGATTTAGCAAAACAAATTGCCTCCAAAGCTTCTGATCCTGATGAAGTGAACTAGAAGAGAAGATGAGCTAACCCATATGACTGTAGGTGTGCCAAAGGGGATGGAATTTGTCAGTTTGTAAAACGTGTGTTAGAAAGCTTGTAGAAAAAAGTCGGCCTTGTTCCTTTTCTGCGAGATTTTCCAAAAGTCCATGTGAGGTTGCTGTTGAGAAGGCCCTTTGAAGAGCCTAGTAAATGAAAAGACCCAAGAGCTTGTTTTGGCAGGCCTGACCAATGTGCCATGATGGACAAAGTGAAAAAGCTCTGTCAGAAGTGGGATTTGAACCCACGCCTCCATTCGGAGACCAGAAGGCCCATGAGAAGGGAAGAGAAGCCTCTTGAGTCTGGCGCCTTAGACCACTCGGCCATCCTGACAAGTGGTGTACTATGTACCCATGCAGCTGGCACAATGACTATACTTAACAGAGAAGAGACAACCACAAACTTAGCCTAGAAGACTTCATGAACACTGCAAGGCATGTTTTTTTCTCTGAAAACACTCATCAAACTGCCATTTTGGATCACTGCAATACCTTAGACAGCAATGTCATGTGCCTGCTCTAACAAATGAAATCCTTTGTGCTCCTTGAGCGTCTTTTCCTATGCGGTGGCTGTTTCCAGTGGAAAATGGTTTCTTCATAAAGAGGCATGAAACCGCGTGGCCTAATGGATAAGGCGTCTGACTTCGGATCAGAAGATTGAGGGTTCGAGTCCCTTTGTTGTTGTTGAGCTCTGTTCTTGTCACTTCTGTAAAGTATTTGCTCCTCTTGTTGTAAATGTCCTCGGAGACTTTGCAAAAGCCTGTGCTTCCTCACTCATGCTTATCATTCAATCCCTGCCCTTGACTGTTTACAGCTACAAAGGTGGCTGCTTTTGCTGAGCTTTCACCACAATGTCAATGACGCTAACTCTTTTCTTACAACTTGTGCAAGTCCCAGCAAAGTTTTTACATCAACCTCAAATAAACACTGCTAGTCCACACTGGGATTCTAACCTTTGCCTTACTTTGAACCCAATACCCTGATGGACCTGGGAAGAGACTCTAAGTAAACTATATGACCCAGGGTTCAAACATTCATGGTGGCATCTCCCTTTCTGCTAAGCATTTTGTTTACTAACATGAGAAAATTAATTTCCTATATGATTTAGGAAATCCTTGTCTGCAATTCTGCTGTAAGCCAGACTTTTACAAAGGTGCAGACACAGCATGTCAAGTGGCACGATGCGATTCCTTCTTGTTGCAAGCTCAACAATTTCAAAAGGTTGCCTCGGTTCCCAATTTATATGAAGAGTTCTTGCCTGAAATTTGGAAAGTATGTCTGTCATTTCCTCTGAAAAGATATGATCCACACCGCAAATGGAACACTGCAATTGGTTTTCTTGCAACCTGAACTCTTTTCAAGGAAGGGTCCGTTGAAATTTCAACAAATGAGTCTTGTCAGAAGAGGGAATAACCCCACCTCTTTCACCAAAGGTCAGAACATACAGGGAAGACCTGTAAGTTATTGCCAAAACCTATCTCCTGAGTTCGGTCTCCTTACATATTTGTCACTTTACCTGTACACTAACCTTTTAAGATTTAGCAAAACAAATTGCCTCCAAAGCTTCTGATCCTGATGAAGTGAACTAGAAGAGAAGATGAGCTAACCCATATGACTGTAGGTGTGCCAAAGGGGATGGAATTTGTCAGTTTGTAAAACGTGTGTTAGAAAGCTTGTAGAAAAAAGTCGGCCTTGTTCCTTTTCTGCGAGATTTTCCAAAAGTCCATATGAGGTTGCTGTTGAGAAGGCCCTTTGAAGAGCCTAGTAAATGAAAAGACCCAAGAGCTTGTTTTGGCAGGCCTGACCAATGTGCCATGATGGACAAAGTGAAAAAGCTCTGTCAGAAGTGGGATTTGAACCCACGCCTCCATTCGGAGACCAGAAGGCCCATGAGAAGGGAAGAGAAGCCTCTTGAGTCTGGCGCCTTAGACCACTTGGCCATCCTGACAAGCAGTGTACTATGTACCCATGCAGCTGGCACAATGACTATACTTAACAGAGAAGAGACAACCACAAACTTAGCCTAGAAGACTTCATGAACACTGCAAGGCATGTTTTTTTTTCTGAAAACACTCATCAAACTGCCATTTTGGATCACTGCAATACCTTAGACAGCAATGTCATGTGCCTGCTCTAACAAATGAAATCCTTTGTGCTCCTTGAGCGTCTTTTCCTATGCGGTGGCTGTTTCCAGTGGAAAATGGTTTCTTCATAAAGAGGCATGAGACCGCGTGGCCTAATGGATAAGGCGTCTGACTTTCGGATCAGAAGATTGAGGGTTCGAGTCCCTTCGTGGTCGTTGAGCTCTGTTCTTGTCACTTCTGTAGAGTATTTGCTCCTCTTGTTGTAAATGTCCTCGGAGACTTTGCAAAAGCCTGTGCTTCCTCACTCATGCTTATCATTCAATCCCTGCCCTTGACTGTTTACAGCTACAAAGGTGGCTGCTTTTGCTGAGCTTTCACCACAATGTCAATGACGCTAACTCTTTTCTTACAACTTGTGCAAGTCCCAGCAAAGTTTTTACATCAACCTCAAATAAACACTGCTAGTCCACACTGGGATTCTAACCTTTGCCTTACTTTGAACCCAATTCCCTGATGGACCTTGGAAGAGACTCTAAGTAAACTATATGACCCAGGGTTCAAACATTCATGGTGGCATCTCCCTTTCTGCTAAGCATTTTGTTTACTAACATGAGAAAATTAATTTCCTATATGATTTAGGAAATCCTTGTCTGCAATTCTGCTGTAAGCCAGACTTTTACAAAGGTGCAGACACAGCATGTCAAGTGGCACGATGCGATTCCTTCTTGTTGCAAGCTCAACAATTTCAAAAGGTTGCCTCGGTTCCCAATTTATATGAAGAGTTCTTGCCTGAAATTTGGAAAGTATGTCTGTCATTTCCTCTGAAAAGATATGATCCACACCGCAAATGGAACACTGCAATTGGTTTTCTTGCAACCTGAACTCTTTTCAAGGAAGGGTCCGTTGAAATTTCAACAAATGAGTCTTGTCAGAAGAGGGAATAACCCCACCTCTTTCACCAAAGGTCAGAACATACAGGGAAGACCTGTAAGTTATTGCCAAAACCTATCTCCTGAGTTCGGTCTCCTTACATATTTGTCACTTTACCTGTACACTAACCTTTTAAGATTTAGCAAAACAAATTGCCTCCAAAGCTTCTGATCCTGATGAAGTGAACTAGAAGAGAAGATGAGCTAACCCATATGACTGTAGGTGTGCCAAAGGGGATGGAATTTGTCAGTTTGTAAAACGTGTGTTAGAAAGCTTGTAGAAAAAAGTCGGCCTTGTTCCTTTTCTGCGAGATTTTCCAAAAGTCCATGTGAGGTTGCTGTTGAGAAGGCCCTTTGAAGAGCCTAGTAAATGAAAAGACCCAAGAGCTTGTTTTGGCAGGCCTGACCAATGTGCCATGATGGACAAAGTGAAAAAGCTCTGTCAGAAGTGGGATTTGAACCCACGCCTCCATTCGGAGACCAGAAGGCCCATGAGAAGGGAAGAGAAGCCTCTTGAGTCTGGCGCCTTAGACCACTCGGCCATCCTGACAAGTGGTGTACTATGTTCCCATGCAGCTGGCACAATGACTATACTTAACAGAGAAGAGACAACCACAAACTTAGCCTAGAAGACTTCATGAACACTGCAAGGCATGTTTTTTTCTCTGAAAACACTCATCAAACTGCCATTTTGGATCACTGCAATACCTTAGACAGCAATGTCATGTGCCTGCTCTAACAAATGAAATCCTTTGTGCTCCTTGAGCGTCTTTTCCTATGCGGTGGCTGTTTCCAGTGGAAAATGGTTTCTTCATAGAGAGGCATGAGACCGCGTGGCCTAATGGATAAGGCGTCTGACTTCGGATCAGAAGATTGAGGGTTCGAGTCCCTTCGTGGTCGTTGAGCTCTGTTCTTGTCACTTCTGTAGAGTATTTGCTCCTCTTGTTGTAAATGTCCTCGGAGACTTTGCAAAAGCCTGTGCTTCCTCACTCATGCTTATCATTCAATCCCTGCCCTTGACTGTTTACAGCTACAAAGGTGGCTGCTTTTGCTGAGCTTTCACCACAATGTCAATGACGCTAACTCTTTTCTTACAACTTGTGCAAGTCCCAGCAAAGTTTTTACATCAACCTCAAATAAACACTGCTAGTCCACACTGGGATTCTAACCTTTGCCTTACTTTGAACCCAATTCCCTGATGGACCTTGGAAGAGACTCTAAGTAAACTATATGACCCAGGGTTCAAACATTCATGGTGGCATCTCCCTTTCTGCTAAGCATTTTGTTTACTAACATGAGAAAATTAATTTCCTATATGATTTAGGAAATCCTTGTCTGCAATTCTGCTGTAAACCAGACTTTTACAAAGGTGCAGACACAGCATGTCAAGTGGCACGATGCGATTCCTTCTTGTTGCAAGCTCAACAATTTCAAAAGGTTGCCTCGGTTCCCAATTTATATGAAGAGTTCTTGCCTGAAATTTGGAAAGTATGTCTGTCATTTCCTCTGAAAAGATATGATCCACACCGCAAATGGAACACTGCAATTGGTTTTCTTGCAACCTGAACTCTTTTCAAGGAAGGGTCCGTTGAAATTTCAACAAATGAGTCTTGTCAGAAGAGGGAATAACCCCACCTCTTTCACCAAAGGTCAGAACATACAGGGAAGACCTGTAAGTTATTGCCAAAACCTATCTCCTGAGTTCGGTCTCCTTACATATTTGTCACTTTACCTGTACACTAACCTTTTAAGATTTAGCAAAACAAATTGCCTCCAAAGCTTCTGATCCTGATGAAGTGAACTAGAAGAGAAGATGAGCTAACCCATATGACTGTAGGTGTGCCAAAGGGGATGGAATTTGTCAGTTTGTAAAACGTGTGTTAGAAAGCTTGTAGAAAAAAGTCGGCCTTGTTCCTTTTCTGCGAGATTTTCCAAAAGTCCATGTGAGGTTGCTGTTGAGAAGGCCCTTTGAAGAGCCTAGTAAATGAAAAGACCCAAGAGCTTGTTTTGGCAGGCCTGACCAATGTGCCATGATGGACAAAGTGAAAAAGCTCTGTCAGAAGTGGGATTTGAACCCACGCCTCCATTCGGAGACCAGAAGGCCCATGAGAAGGGAAGAGAAGCCTCTTGAGTCTGGCGCCTTAGACCACTCGGCCATCCTGACAAGTGGTGTACTATGTTCCCATGCAGCTGGCACAATGACTATACTTAACAGAGAAGAGACAACCACAAACTTAGCCTAGAAGACTTCATGAACACTGCAAGGCATGTTTTTTTCTCTGAAAACACTCATCAAACTGCCATTTTGGATCACTGCAATACCTTAGACAGCAATGTCATGTGCCTGCTCTAACAAATGAAATCCTTTGTGCTCCTTGAGCGTCTTTTCCTATGCGGTGGCTGTTTCCAGTGGAAAATGGTTTCTTCATAGAGAGGCATGAGACCGCGTGGCCTAATGGATAAGGCGTCTGACTTCGGATCAGAAGATTGAGGGTTCGAGTCCCTTCGTGGTCGTTGAGCTCTGTTCTTGTCACTTCTGTAGAGTATTTGCTCCTCTTGTTGTAAATGTCCTCGGAGACTTTGCAAAAGCCTGTGCTTCCTCACTCATGCTTATCATTCAATCCCTGCCCTTGACTGTTTACAGCTACAAAGGTGGCTGCTTTTGCTGAGCTTTCACCACAATGTCAATGACGCTAACTCTTTTCTTACAACTTGTGCAAGTCCCAGCAAAGTTTTTACATCAACCTCAAATAAACACTGCTAGTCCACACTGGGATTCTAACCTTTGCCTTACTTTGAACCCAATTCCCTGATGGACCTTGGAAGAGACTCTAAGTAAACTATATGACCCAGGGTTCAAACATTCATGGTGGCATCTCCCTTTCTGCTAAGCATTTTGTTTACTAACATGAGAAAATTAATTTCCTATATGATTTAGGAAATCCTTGTCTGCAATTCTGCTGTAAGCCAGACTTTTACAAAGGTGCAGACACAGCATGTCAAGTGGCACGATGCGATTCCTTCTTGTTGCAAGCTCAACAATTTCAAAAGGTTGCCTCGGTTCCCAATTTATATGAAGAGTTCTTGCCTGAAATTTGGAAAGTATGTCTGTCATTTCCTCTGAAAAGATATGATCCACACCGCAAATGGAACACTGCAATTGGTTTTCTTGCAACCTGAACTCTTTTCAAGGAAGGGTCCGTTGAAATTTCAACAAATGAGTCTTGTCAGAAGAGGGAATAACCCCACCTCTTTCACCAAAGGTCAGAACATACAGGGAAGACCTGTAAGTTATTGCCAAAACCTATCTCCTGAGTTCGGTCTCCTTACATATTTGTCACTTTACCTGTACACTAACCTTTTAAGATTTAGCAAAACAAATTGCCTCCAAAGCTTCTGATCCTGATGAAGTGAACTAGAAGAGAAGATGAGCTAACCCATATGACTGTAGGTGTGCCAAAGGGGATGGAATTTGTCAGTTTGTAAAACGTGTGTTAGAAAGCTTGTAGAAAAAAGTCGGCCTTGTTCCTTTTCTGCGAGATTTTCCAAAAGTCCATGTGAGGTTGCTGTTGAGAAGGCCCTTTGAAGAGCCTAGTAAATGAAAAGACCCAAGAGCTTGTTTTGGCAGGCCTGACCAATGTGCCATGATGGACAAAGTGAAAAAGCTCTGTCAGAAGTGGGATTTGAACCCACGCCTCCATTCAGAGACCAGAAGGCCCATGAGAAGGGAAGAGAAGCCTCTTGAGTCTGGCGCCTTAGACCACTCGGCCATCCTGACAAGCGGTGTACTATGTACCCATGCAGCTGGCACAATGACTATACTTAACAGAGAAGAGACAACCACAAACTTAGCCTAGAAGACTTCATGAACACTGCAAGGCATGTTTTTTTCTCTGAAAACACTCATCAAACTGCCATTTTGGATCACTGCAATACCTTAGACAGCAATGTCATGTGCCTGCTCTAACAAATGAAATCCTTTGTGCTCCTTGAGCGTCTTTTCCTATGCGGTGGCTGTTTCCAGTATAAAATGGTTTCTTCATAAAGAGGCATGAGACCGCGTGGCCTAATGGATAAGGCGTCTGACTTCAGATCAGAAGATTGAGGGTTTGAGTCCCTTTGTGGTCGGTGAGCTCTGTTCTTGTCACTTCTGTAGAGTATTTGCTCCTCTTGTTGTAAATGTCCTCGGAAACTTTGCAAAAGCCTGTGCTTCCTCACTCATGCTTATCATTCAATCCCTGCCCTTGACTGTTTACAGCTACAAAGGTGGCTGTTTTTGCTGAGCTTTCACCACAATGTCAATGACGCTAACTCTTTTCTTACAACTTGTGCAAGTCCCAGCAAAGTTTTTACATCAACCTCAAATAAACACTGCTAGTCCACACTGGGATTCTAACCTTTGCCTTACTTTGAACCCAATACCCTGATGGACCTGGGAAGAGACTCTAAGTAAACTATATGACCCAGGGTTCAAACATTCATGGTGGCATCTCCCTTTCTGCTAAGCATTTTGTTTACTAACATGAGAAAATTAATTTCCTATATGATTTAGGAAATCCTTGTCTGCAATTCTGCTGTAAGCCAGACTTTTACAAAGGTGCAGACACAGCATGTCAAGTGGCACGATGCGATTCCTTCTTGTTGCAAGCTCAACAATTTCAAAAGGTTGCCTCGGTTCCCAATTTATATGAAGAGTTCTTGCCTGAAATTTGGAAAGTATGTCTGTCATTTCCTCTGAAAAGATATGATCCACACCGCAAATGGAACACTGCAATTGGTTTTCTTGCAACCTGAACTCTTTTCAAGGAAGGGTCCGTTGAAATTTCAACAAATGAGTCTTGTCAGAAGAGGGAATAACCCCACCTCTTTCACCAAAGGTCAGAACATACAGGGAAGACCTGTAAGTTATTGCCAAAACCTATCTCCTGAGTTCGGTCTCCTTACATATTTGTCACTTTACCTGTACACTAACCTTTTAAGATTTAGCAAAACAAATTGCCTCCAAAGCTTCTGATCCTGATGAAGTGAACTAGAAGAGAAGATGAGCTAACCCATATGACTGTAGGTGTGCCAAAGGGGATGGATTTTGTCAGTTTGTAAAACGTGTGTTAGAAAGCTTGTAGAAAAAAGTCGGCCTTGTTCCTTTTCTGCGAGATTTTCCAAAAGTCCATGTGAGGTTGCTGTTGAGAAGGCCCTTTGAAGAGCCTAGTAAATGAAAAGACCCAAGAGCTTGTTTTGGCAGGCCTGACCAATGTGCCATGATGGACAAAGTGAAAAAGCTCTGTCAGAAGTGGGATTTGAACCCACACCTCCATTCGGAGACCAGAAGGCCCATGAGAAGGGAAGAGAAGCCTCTTGAATCTGGCGCCTTAGACCACTCAGCCATCCTGACAAGCTGTGTACTATGTACCCATGCAGCTGGCACAATGACTATACTTAACAGAGAAGAGACAACCACAAACTTAGCCTAGAAGACTTCATGAACACTGCAAGGCATGGTTTTTTTTCTGAAAACACTCATCAAACTGCCATTTTGGATCACTGCAATACCTTAGACAGCAATGTCATGTGCCTGCTCTAACAAATGAAATCCTTTGTGCTCCTTGAGCGTCTTTTCCTATGCGGTGGCTGTTTCCAGTGGAAAATGGTTTCTTCATAAAGAGGCATGAGACCGCGTGGCCTAATGGATAAGGCATCTGACTTCGGATCAGAAGATTGAGGGTTCGAGTCCCTTCGTGGTCGTTGAGCTCTGTTCTTGTCACTTCTGTAGAGTATTTGCTCCTCTTGTTGTAAATGTCCTCGGAGACTTTGCAAAAGCCTGTGCTTCCTCACTCATGCTTATCATTCAATCCCTGCCCTTGACTGTTTACAGCTACAAAGGTGGCTGCTTTTGCTGAGCTTTCACCACAATGTCAATGACGCTAACTCTTTTCTTACAACTTGTGCAAGTCCCAGCAAAGTTTTTACATCAACCTCAAATAAACACTGCTAGTCCACACTGGGATTCTAACCTTTGCCTTACTTTGAACCCAATTCCCTGATGGACCTTGGAAGAGACTCTAAGTAAACTATATGACCCAGGGTTCAAACATTCATGGTGGCATCTCCCTTTCTGCTAAGCATTTTGTTTTCTAACATGAGAAAATTAATTTCCTATATGATTTAGGAAATCCTTGTCTGCAATTCTGCTGTAAACCAGACTTTTACAAAGGTGCAGACACAGCATGTCAAGTGGCACGATGCGATTCCTTCTTGTTGCAAGCTCAACAATTTCAAAAGGTTGCCTCGGTTCCCAATTTATATGAAGAGTTCTTGCCTGAAATTTGGAAAGTATGTCTGTCATTTCCTCTGAAAAGATATGATCCACACCGCAAATGGAACACTGCAATTGGTTTTCTTGCAACCTGAACTCTTTTCAAGGAAGGGTCCGTTGAAATTTCAACAAATGAGTCTTGTCAGAAGAGGGAATAACCCCACCTCTTTCACCAAAGGTCAGAACATACAGGGAAGACCTGTAAGTTATTGCCAAAACCTATCTCCTGAGTTCGGTCTCCTTACATATTTGTCACTTTACCTGTACACTAACCTTTTAAGATTTAGCAAAACAAATTGCCTCCAAAGCTTCTGATCCTGATGAAGTGAACTAGAAGAGAAGATGAGCTAACCCATATGACTGTAGGTGTGCCAAAGGGGATGGAATTTGTCAGTTTGTAAAACGTGTGTTAGAAAGCTTGTAGAAAAAAGTCGGCCTTGTTCCTTTTCTGCGAGATTTTCCAAAAGTCCATGTGAGGTTGCTGTTGAGAAGGCCCTTTGAAGAGCCTAGTAAATGAAAAGACCCAAGAGCTTGTTTTGGCAGGCCTGACCAATGTGCCATGATGGACAAAGTGAAAAAGCTCTGTCAGAAGTGGGATTTGAACCCACGCCTCCATTCGGAGACCAGAAGGCCCATGAGAAGGGAAGAGAAGCCTCTTGAGTCTGGCGCCTTAGACCACTCGGCCATCCTGACAAGTGGTGTACTATGTACCCATGCAGCTGGCACAATGACTATACTTAACAGAGAAGAGACAACCACAAACTTAGCCTAGAAGACTTCATGAACACTGCAAGGCATGTTTTTTTCTCTGAAAACACTCATCAAACTGCCATTTTGGATCACTGCAATACCTTAGACAGCAATGTCATGTGCCTGCTCTAACAAATGAAATCCTTTGTGCTCCTTGAGCGTCTTTTCCTATGCGGTGGCTGTTTCCAGTGGAAAATGGTTTCTTCATAAAGAGGCATGAAACCGCGTGGCCTAATGGATAAGGCGTCTGACTTCGGATCAGAAGATTGAGGGTTCGAGTCCCTTTGTTGTTGTTGAGCTCTGTTCTTGTCACTTCTGTAAAGTATTTGCTCCTCTTGTTGTAAATGTCCTCGGAGACTTTGCAAAAGCCTGTGCTTCCTCACTCATGCTTATCATTCAATCCCTGCCCTTGACTGTTTACAGCTACAAAGGTGGCTGCTTTTGCTGAGCTTTCACCACAATGTCAATGACGCTAACTCTTTTCTTACAACTTGTGCAAGTCCCAGCAAAGTTTTTACATCAACCTCAAATAAACACTGCTAGTCCACACTGGGATTCTAACCTTTGCCTTACTTTGAACCCAATACCCTGATGGACCTGGGAAGAGACTCTAAGTAAACTATATGACCCAGGGTTCAAACATTCATGGTGGCATCTCCCTTTCTGCTAAGCATTTTGTTTACTAACATGAGAAAATTAATTTCCTATATGATTTAGGAAATCCTTGTCTGCAATTCTGCTGTAAGCCAGACTTTTACAAAGGTGCAGACACAGCATGTCAAGTGGCACGATGCGATTCCTTCTTGTTGCAAGCTCAACAATTTCAAAAGGTTGCCTCGGTTCCCAATTTATATGAAGAGTTCTTGCCTGAAATTTGGAAAGTATGTCTGTCATTTCCTCTGAAAAGATATGATCCACACCGCAAATGGAACACTGCAATTGGTTTTCTTGCAACCTGAACTCTTTTCAAGGAAGGGTCCGTTGAAATTTCAACAAATGAGTCTTGTCAGAAGAGGGAATAACCCCACCTCTTTCACCAAAGGTCAGAACATACAGGGAAGACCTGTAAGTTATTGCCAAAACCTATCTCCTGAGTTCGGTCTCCTTACATATTTGTCACTTTACCTGTACACTAACCTTTTAAGATTTAGCAAAACAAATTGCCTCCAAAGCTTCTGATCCTGATGAAGTGAACTAGAAGAGAAGATGAGCTAACCCATATGACTGTAGGTGTGCCAAAGGGGATGGAATTTGTCAGTTTGTAAAACGTGTGTTAGAAAGCTTGTAGAAAAAAGTCGGCCTTGTTCCTTTTCTGCGAGATTTTCCAAAAGTCCATGTGAGGTTGCTGTTGAGAAGGCCCTTTGAAGAGCCTAGTAAATGAAAAGACCCAAGAGCTTGTTTTGGCAGGCCTGACCAATGTGCCATGATGGACAAAGTGAAAAAGCTCTGTCAGAAGTGGGATTTGAACCCACGCCTCCATTCAGAGACCAGAAGGCCCATGAGAAGGGAAGAGAAGCCTCTTGAGTCTGGCGCCTTAGACCACTCAGCCATCCTGACAAGCGGTGTACTATGTACCCATGCAGCTGGCACAATGACTATACTTAACAGAGAAGAGACAACCACAAACTTAGCCTAGAAGACTTCATGAACACTGCAAGGCATGTTTTTTTCTCTGAAAACACTCATCAAACTGCCATTTTGGATCACTGCAATACCTTAGACAGCAATGTCATGTGCCTGCTCTAACAAATGAAATCCTTTGTGCTCCTTGAGCGTCTTTTCCTATGCGGTGGCTGTTTCCAGTGGAAAATGGTTTCTTCATAAAGAGGCATGAGACCGCGTGGCCTAATGGATAAGGCGTCTGACTTCGGATCAGAAGATTGAGGGTTTGAGTCCCTTCGTGGTCGTTGAGCTCTGTTCTTGTCACTTCTGTAGAGTATTTGCTCCTCTTGTTGTAAATGTCCTCGGAGACTTTGCAAAAGCCTGTGCTTCCTCACTCATGCTTATCATTCAATCCCTGCCCTTGACTGTTTACAGCTACAAAGGTGGCTGCTTTTGCTGAGCTTTCACCACAATGTCAATGACGCTAACTCTTTTCTTACAACTTGTGCAAGTCCCAGCAAAGTTTTTACATCAACCTCAAATAAACACTGCTAGTCCACACTGGGATTCTAACCTTTGCCTTACTTTGAACCCAATACCCTGATGGACCTGGGAAGAGACTCTAAGTAAACTATATGACCCAGGGTTCAAACATTCATGGTGGCATCTCCCTTTCTGCTAAGCATTTTGTTTACTAACATGAGAAAATTAATTTCCTATATGATTTAGGAAATCCTTGTCTGCAATTCTGCTGTAAGCCAGACTTTTACAAAGGTGCAGACACAGCATGTCAAGTGGCACGATGCGATTCCTTCTTGTTGCAAGCTCAACAATTTCAAAAGGTTGCCTCGGTTCCCAATTTATATGAAGAGTTCTTGCCTGAAATTTGGAAAGTATGTCTGTCATTTCCTCTGAAAAGATATGATCCACACCGCAAATGGAACACTGCAATTGGTTTTCTTGCAACCTGAACTCTTTTCAAGGAAGGGTCCGTTGAAATTTCAACAAATGAGTCTTGTCAGAAGAGGGAATAACCCCACCTCTTTCACCAAAGGTCAGAACATACAGGGAAGACCTGTAAGTTATTGCCAAAACCTATCTCCTGAGTTCGGTCTCCTTACATATTTGTCACTTTACCTGTACACTAACCTTTTAAGATTTAGCAAAACAAATTGCCTCCAAAGCTTCTGATCCTGATGAAGTGAACTAGAAGAGAAGATGAGCTAACCCATATGACTGTAGGTGTGCCAAAGGGGATGGAATTAGTCAGTTTGTAAAACGTGTGTTAGAAAGCTTGTAGAAAAAAGTCGGCCTTGTTCCTTTTCTGCGAGATTTTCCAAAAGTCCATGTGAGGTTGCTGTTGAGAAGGCCCTTTGAAGAGCCTAGTAAATGAAAAGACCCAAGAGCTTGTTTTGGCAGGCCTGACCAATGTGCCATGATGGACAAAGTGAAAAAACCCTGTCAGAAGTGGGATTTGAACCCACGCCTCCATTCGGAGACCAGAAGGCCCATGAGAAGGGAAGAGAAGCCTCTTGAGTCTGGCGCCTTAGACCGCTCGGCCATCCTGACAAGCGGTGTACTATGTACCCATGCAGCTGGCACAATGACTATACTTAACAGAGAAGAGACAACCACAAACTTAGCCTAGAAGACTTCATGAACACTGCAAGGCATGTTTTTTTTTCTGAAAACACTCATCAAACTGCCATTTTGGATCACTGCAATACCTTAGACAGCAATGTCATGTGCCTGCTCTAACAAATGAAATCCTTTGTGCTCCTTGAGCGTCTTTTCCTATGCGGTGGCTGTTTCCAGTGGAAAATGGTTTCTTCATAGAGAGGCATGAGACCGCGTGGCCTAATGGATAAGGCGTCTGACTTCGGATCAGAAGATTGAGGGTTCGAGTCCCTTCGTGGTCGTTGAGCTCTGTTCTTGTCTCTTCTGTAGAGTATTTGCTCCTCTTGTTGTAAATGTCCTCGGAGACTTTGCAAAAGCCTGTGCTTCCTCACTCATGCTTATCATTCAATCCCTGCCCTTGACTGTTTACAGCTACAAAGGTGGCTGCTTTTGCTGAGCTTTCACCACAATGTCAATGACGCTAACTCTTTTCTTACAACTTGTGCAAGTCCCAGCAAAGTTTTTACATCAACCTCAAATAAACACTGCTAGTCCACACTGGGATTCTAACCTTTGCCTTACTTTGAACCCAATTCCCTGATGGACCTTGGAAGAGACTCTAAGTAAACTATATGACCCAGGGATCAAACATTCATGGTGGCATCTCCCTTTCTGCTAAGCATTTTGTTTACTAACATGAGAAAATTAATTTCCTATATGATTTAGGAAATCCTTGTCTGCAATTCTGCTGTAAGCCAGACTTTTACAAAGGTGCAGACACAGCATGTCAAGTGGCACGATGCGATTCCTTCTTGTTGCAAGCTCAACAATTTCAAAAGGTTGCCTCGGTTTCCAATTTATATGAAGAGTTCTTGCCTGAAATTTGGAAAGTATGTCTGTCATTTCCTCTGAAAAGATATGATCCACACCGCAAATGGAACACTGCAATTGGTTTTCTTGCAACCTGAACTCTTTTCAAGGAAGGGTCCGTTGAAATTTCAACAAATGAGTCTTGTCAGAAGAGGGAATAACCCCACCTCTTTCACCAAAGGTCAGAACATACAGGTAAGACCTGTAAGTTATTGCCAAAACCTATCTCCTGAGTTCGGTCTCCTTACATATTTGTCACTTTACCTGTACACTAACCTTTTAAGATTTAGCAAAACAAATTGCCTCCAAAGCTTCTGATCCTGATGAAGTGAACTAGAAGAGAAGATGAGCTAACCCATATGACTGTAGGTGTGCCAAAGGGGATGGAATTAGTCAGTTTGTAAAACGTGTGTTAGAAAGCTTGTAGAAAAAAGTCGGCCTTGTTCCTTTTCTGCGAGATTTTCCAAAAGTCCATGTGAGGTTGCTGTTGAGAAGGCCCTTTGAAGAGCCTAGTAAATGAAAAGACCCAAGAGCTTGTTTTGGCAGGCCTGACCAATGTGCCATGATGGACAAAGTGAAAAAACCCTGTCAGAAGTGGGATTTGAACCCACGCCTCCATTCGGAGACCAGAAGGCCCATGAGAAGGGAAGAGAAGCCTCTTGAGTCTGGCGCCTTAGACCACTCGGCCATCCTGACAAGCGGTGTACTATGTACCCATGCAGCTGGCACAATGACTATACTTAACAGAGAAGAGACAACCACAAACTTAGCCTAGAAGACTTCGTGAACACTGCAAGGCATGTTTTTTTTTCTGAAAACACTCATCAAACTGCCATTTTGGATCACTGCAATACCTTAGACAGCAATGTCATGTGCCTGCTCTAACAAATAAAATCCTTTGTGCTCCTTGAGCGTCTTTTCCTATGCGGTGGCTGTTTCCAGTGGAAAATGGTTTCTTCATAAAGAGGCATGAGACCGCGTGGCCTAATGGATAAGGCGTCTGACTTCGGATCAGAAGATTGAGGGTTCGAGTCCTTTCGTGGTCGTTGAGCTTGGTTCTTGTCACTTCTGTAGAGTATTTGCTCCTCGTGTTGTAAATGTCCTCGGAGACTTTGCAAAAGCCTGTGCTTCCTCACTCATGCTTATCATTCAATCCCTGCCCTTGACTGTTTACAGCTACAAAGGTGGCTGCTTTTGCTGAGCTTTCACCACAATGTCAATGACGCTAACTCTTTTCTTACAACTTGTTCAAGTCCCAGCAAAGTTTTTACATCAACCTCAAATAAACACTGCTAGTCCACACTGGGATTCTAACCTTTGCCTTACTTTGAACCCAATACCCTGATGGACCTTGGAAGAGACTCTAGGTAAACTATATGACCCAGGGTTCAAACATTCATGGTGGCAACTCCCTTTCTGCTAAGCATTTTGTTTACTAACATGAGAAAATTAATTTCCTATATGATTTAGGAAATCCTTGTCTGCAATTCTGCTGTAAGCCAGACTTTTACAAAGGTGCAGACACAGCATGTCAAGTGGCACGATGCGATTCCTTCTTGTTGCAAGCTCAACAATTTCAAAAGGTTGCCTCGGTTCCCAATTTATATGAAGAGTTCTTGCCTGAAATTTGGAAAGTATGTCTGTCATTTCCTCTGAAAAGATATGATCCACACCGCAAATGGAACACTGCAATTGGTTTTCTTGCAACCTGAACTCTTTTCAAGGAAGGGTCCGTTGAAATTTCAACAAATGAGTCTTGTCAGAAGAGGGAATAACCCCACCTCTTTCACCAAAGGTCAGAACATACAGGGAAGACCTGTAAGTTATTGCCAAAACCTATCTCCTGAGTTCGGTCTCCTTACATATTTGTCACTTTACCTGTACACTAACCTTTTAAGATTTAGCAAAACAAATTGCCTCCAAAGCTTCTGATCCTGATGAAGTGAACTAGAAGAGAAGATGAGCTAACCCATATGACTGTAGGTGTGCCAAAGGGGATGGAATTTGTCAGTTTGTAAAACGTGTGTTAGAAAGCTTGTAGAAAAAAGTCGGCCTTGTTCCTTTTCTGCGAGATTTTCCAAAAGTCCATGTGAGGTTGCTGTTGAGAAGGCCCTTTGAAGAGCCTAGTAAATGAAAAGACCCAAGAGCTTGTTTTGGCAGGCCTGACCAATGTGCCATGATGGACAAAGTGAAAAAGCTCTGTCAGAAGTGGGATTTGAACCCACGCCTCCATTCGGAGACCAGAAGGCCCATGAGAAGGGAAGAGAAGCCTCTTGAGTCTGGCGCCTTAGACCACTCGGCCATCCTGACAAGTGGTGTACTATGTACCCATGCAGCTGGCACAATGACTATACTTAACAGAGAAGAGACAACCACAAACTTAGCCTAGAAGACTTCATGAACACTGCAAGGCATGTTTTTTTCTCTGAAAACACTCATCAAACTGCCATTTTGGATCACTGCAATACCTTAGACAGCAATGTCATGTGCCTGCTCTAACAAATGAAATCCTTTGTGCTCCTTGAGCGTCTTTTCCTATGCGGTGGCTGTTTCCAGTGGAAAATGGTTTCTTCATAAAGAGGCATGAAACCGCATGGCCTAATGGATAAGGCGTCTGACTTCGGATCAGAAGATTGAGGGTTCGAGTCCCTTTGTTGTTGTTGAGCTCTGTTCTTGTCACTTCTGTAAAGTATTTGCTCCTCTTGTTGTAAATGTCCTCGGAGACTTTGCAAAAGCCTGTGCTTCCTCACTCATGCTTATCATTCAATCCCTGCCCTTGACTGTTTACAGCTACAAAGGTGGCTGCTTTTGCTGAGCTTTCACCACAATGTCAATGACGCTAACTCTTTTCTTACAACTTGTGCAAGTCCCAGCAAAGTTTTTACATCAACCTCAAATAAACACTGCTAGTCCACACTGGGATTCTAACCTTTGCCTTACTTTGAACCCAATACTCTGATGGACCTGGGAAGAGACTCTAAGTAAACTATATGACCCAGGGTTCAAACATTCATGGTGGCATCTCCCTTTCTGCTAAGCATTTTGTTTACTAACATGAGAAAATTAATTTCCTATATGATTTAGGAAATCCTTGTCTGCAATTCTGCTGTAAGCCAGACTTTTACAAAGGTGCAGACACAGCATGTCAAGTGGCACGATGCGATTCCTTCTTGTTGCAAGCTCAACAATTTCAAAAGGTTGCCTCGGTTCCCAATTTATATGAAGAGTTCTTGCCTGAAATTTGGAAAGTATGTCTGTCATTTCCTCTGAAAAGATATGATCCACACCGCAAATGGAACACTGCAATTGGTTTTCTTGCAACCTGAACTCTTTTCAAGGAAGGGTCCGTTGAAATTTCAACAAATGAGTCTTGTCAGAAGAGGGAATAACCCCACCTCTTTCACCAAAGGTCAGAACATACAGGGAAGACCTGTAAGTTATTGCCAAAACCTATCTCCTGAGTTCGGTCTCCTTACATATTTGTCACTTTACCTGTACACTAACCTTTTAAGATTTAGCAAAACAAATTGCCTCCAAAGCTTCTGATCCTGATGAAGTGAACTAGAAGAGAAGATGAGCTAACCCATATGACTGTAGGTGTGCCAAAGGGGATGGAATTAGTCAGTTTGTAAAACGTGTGTTAGAAAGCTTGTAGAAAAAAGTCGGCCTTGTTCCTTTTCTGCGAGATTTTCCAAAAGTCCATGTGAGGTTGCTGTTGAGAAGGCCCTTTGAAGAGCCTAGTAAATGAAAAGACCCAAGAGCTTGTTTTGGCAGGCCTGACCAATGTGCCATGATGGACAAAGTGAAAAAACCCTGTCAGAAGTGGGATTTGAACCCACGCCTCCATTCGGAGACCAGAAGGCCCATGAGAAGGGAAGAGAAGCCTCTTGAGTCTCGCGCCTTAGACCACTCGGCCATCCTGACAAGTGGTGTACTATGTTCCCATGCAGCTGGCACAATGACTATACTTAACAGAGAAGAGACAACCACAAACTTAGCCTAGAAGACTTCATGAACACTGCAAGGCATGTTTTTTTCTCTGAAAACACTCATCAAACTGCCATTTTGGATCACTGCAATACCTTAGACAGCAATGTCATGTGCCTGCTCTAACAAATGAAATCCTTTGTGCTCCTTGAGCGTCTTTTCCTATGCGGTGGCTGTTTCCAGTGGAAAATGGTTTCTTCATAAAGAGGCATGAAACCGCGTGGCCTAATGGATAAGGCGTCTGACTTCAGATCAGAAGATTGAGGGTTCGAGTCCCTTTGTTGTTGTTGAGCTCTGTTCTTGTCACTTCTGTAAAGTATTTGCTCCTCTTGTTGTAAATGTCCTCGGAGACTTTGCAAAAGCCTGTGCTTCCTCACTCATGCTTATCATTCAATCCCTGCCCTTGACTGTTTACAGCTACAAAGGTGGCTGCTTTTGCTGAGCTTTCACCACAATGTCAATGACGCTAACTCCTTTCTTACAACTTGTGCAAGTCCCAGCAAAGTTTTTACATCAACCTCAAATAAACACTGCTAGTCCACACTGGGATTCTAACCTTTGCCTTACTTTGAACCCAATACTCTGATGGACCTGGGAAGAGACTCTAAGTAAACTATATGACCCAGGGTTCAAACATTCATGGTGGCATCTCCCTTTCTGCTAAGCATTTTGTTTACTAACATGAGAAAATTAATTTCCTATATGATTTAGGAAATCCTTGTCTGCAATTCTGCTGTAAGCCAGACTTTTACAAAGGTGCAGACACAGCATGTCAAGTGGCACGATGCGATTCCTTCTTGTTGCAAGCTCAACAATTTCAAAAGGTTGCCTCGGTTCCCAATTTATATGAAGAGTTCTTGCCTGAAATTTGGAAAGTATGTCTGTCATTTCCTCTGAAAAGATATGATCCACACCGCAAATGGAACACTGCAATTGGTTTTCTTGCAACCTGAACTCTTTTCAAGGAAGGGTCCGTTGAAATTTCAACAAATGAGTCTTGTCAGAAAAGGGAATAACCCCACCTCTTTCACCAAAGGTCAGAACATACAGGGAAGACCTGTAAGTTATTGCCAAAACCTATCTCCTGAGTTCGGTCTCCTTACATATTTGTCACTTTACCTGTACACTAACCTTTTAAGATTTAGCAAAACAAATTGCCTCCAAAGCTTCTGATCCTGATGAAGTGAACTAGAAGAGAAGATGAGCTAACCCATATGACTGTAGGTGTGCCAAAGGGGATGGAATTAGTCAGTTTGTAAAACGTGTGTTAGAAAGCTTGTAGAAAAAAGTCGGCCTTGTTCCTTTTCTGCGAGATTTTCCAAAAGTCCATGTGAGGTTGCTGTTGAGAAGGCCCTTTGAAGAGCCTAGTAAATGAAAAGACCCAAGAGCTTGTTTTGGCAGGCCTGACCAATGTGCCATGATGGACAAAGTGAAAAAACCCTGTCAGAAGTGGGATTTGAACCCACGCCTCCATTCGGAGACCAGAAGGCCCATGAGAAGGGAAGAGAAGCCTCTTGAGTCTGGCGCCTTAGACCGCTCGGCCATCCTGACAAGCGGTGTACTATGTACCCATGCAGCTGGCACAATGACTATACTTAACAGAGAAGAGACCACCACAAACTTAGCCTAGAAGACTTCATGAACACTGCAAGGCATGTTTTTTTTTCTGAAAACACTCATCAAACTGCCATTTTGGATCACTGCAATACCTTAGACAGCAATGTCATGTGCCTGCTCTAACAAATGAAATCCTTTGTGCTCCTTGAGCGTCTTTTCCTATGCGGTGGCTGTTTCCAGTGGAAAATGGTTTCTTCATAAAGAGGCATGAGACCGCGTGGCCTAATGGATAAGGCGTCTGACTTCGGATCAGAAGATTGAGGGTTCGAGTCCCTTTGTGGTCGTTGAGCTCTGTTCTTGTCACTTCTGTAGAGTATTTGCTCCTCTTGTTGTAAATGTCCTCGGAGACTTTGCAAAAGCCTGTGCTTCCTCACTCATGCTTATCATTCAATCCCTGCCCTTGACTGTTTACAGCTACAAAGGTGGCTGCTTTTGCTGAGCTTTCACCACAATGTCAATGACGCTAACTCTTTTCTTACAACTTGTGCAAGTCCCAGCAAAGTTTTTACATCAACCTCAAATAAACACTGCTAGTCCACACTGGGATTCTAACCTTTGCCTTACTTTGAACCCAATACCCTGATGGACCTGGGAAGAGACTCTAAGTAAACTATATGACCCAGGGTTCAAACATTCATGGTGGCATCTCCCTTTCTGCTAAGCATTTTGTTTACTAACATGAGAAAATTAATTTCCTATATGATTTAGGAAATCCTTGTCTGCAATTCTGCTGTAAGCCAGACTTTTACAAAGGTGCAGACACAGCATGTCAAGTGGCACGATGCGATTCCTTCTTGTTGCAAGCTCAACAATTTCAAAAGGTTGCCTCGGTTCCCAATTTATATGAAGAGTTCTTGCCTGAAATTTGGAAAGTATGTCTGTCATTTCCTCTGAAAAGATATGATCCACACCGCAAATGGAACACTGCAATTGGTTTTCTTGCAACCTGAACTCTTTTCAAGGAAGGGTCCGTTGAAATTTCAACAAATGAGTCTTGTCAGAAGAGGGAATAACCCCACCTCTTTCACCAAAGGTCAGAACATACAGGTAAGACCTGTAAGTTATTGCCAAAACCTATCTCCTGAGTTCGGTCTCCTTACATATTTGTCACTTTACCTGTACACTAACCTTTTAAGATTTAGCAAAACAAATTGCCTCCAAAGCTTCTGATCCTGATGAAGTGAACTAGAAGAGAAGATGAGCTAACCCATATGACTGTAGGTGTGCCAAAGGGGATGGAATTAGTCAGTTTGTAAAACGTGTGTTAGAAAGCTTGTAGAAAAAAGTCGGCCTTGTTCCTTTTCTGCGAGATTTTCCAAAAGTCCATGTGAGGTTGCTGTTGAGAAGGCCCTTTGAAGAGCCTAGTAAATGAAAAGACCCAAGAGCTTGTTTTGGCAGGCCTGACCAATGTGCCATGATGGACAAAGTGAAAAAACCCTGTCAGAAGTGGGATTTGAACCCACGCCTCCATTCGGAGACCAGAAGGCCCATGAGAAGGGAAGAGAAGCCTCTTGAGTCTGGCGCCTTAGACCACTCGGCCATCCTGACAAGCGGTGTACTATGTACCCATGCAGCTGGCACAATGACTATACTTAACAGAGAAGAGACAACCACAAACTTAGCCTAGAAGACTTCGTGAACACTGCAAGGCATGTTTTTTTTTCTGAAAACACTCATCAAACTGCCATTTTGGATCACTGCAATACCTTAGACAGCAATGTCATGTGCCTGCTCTAACAAATAAAATCCTTTGTGCTCCTTGAGCGTCTTTTCCTATGCGGTGGCTGTTTCCAGTGGAAAATGGTTTCTTCATAAAGAGGCATGAGACCGCGTGGCCTAATGGATAAGGCGTCTGACTTCGGATCAGAAGATTGAGGGTTCGAGTCCCTTCGTGGTCGTTGAGCTTGGTTCTTGTCACTTCTGTAGAGTATTTGCTCCTCGTGTTGTAAATGTCCTCGGAGACTTTGCAAAAGCCTGTGCTTCCTCACTCATGCTTATCATTCAATCCCTGCCCTTGACTGTTTACAGCTACAAAGGTGGCTGCTTTTGCTGAGCTTTCACCACAATGTCAATGACGCTAACTCTTTTCTTACAACTTGTGCAAGTCCCAGCAAAGTTTTTACATCAACCTCAAATAAACACTGCTAGTCCACACTGGGATTCTAACCTTTGCCTTACTTTGAACCCAATACCCTGATGGACCTTGGAAGAGACTCTAGGTAAACTATATGACCCAGGGTTCAAACATTCATGGTGGCAACTCCCTTTCTGCTAAGCATTTTGTTTACTAACATGAGAAAATTAATTTCCTATATGATTTAGGAAATCCTTGTCTGCAATTCTGCTGTAAGCCAGACTTTTACAAAGGTGCAGACACAGCATGTCAAGTGGCACGATGCGATTCCTTCTTGTTGCAAGCTCAACAATTTCAAAAGGTTGCCTCGGTTCCCAATTTATATGAAGAGTTCTTGCCTGAAATTTGGAAAGTATGTCTGTCATTTCCTCTGAAAAGATATGATCCACACCGCAAATGGAACACTGCAATTGGTTTTCTTGCAACCTGAACTCTTTTCAAGGAAGGGTCCGTTGAAATTTCAACAAATGAGTCTTGTCAGAAGAGGGAATAACCCCACCTCTTTCACCAAAGGTCAGAACATACAGGGAAGACCTGTAAGTTATTGCCAAAACCTATCTCCTGAGTTCGGTCTCCTTACATATTTGTCACTTTACCTGTACACTAACCTTTTAAGATTTAGCAAAACAAATTGCCTCCAAAGCTTCTGATCCTGATGAAGTGAACTAGAAGAGAAGATGAGCTAACCCATATGACTGTAGGTGTGCCAAAGGGGATGGAATTTGTCAGTTTGTAAAACGTGTGTTAGAAAGCTTGTAGAAAAAAGTCGGCCTTGTTCCTTTTCTGCGAGATTTTCCAAAAGTCCATGTGAGGTTGCTGTTGAGAAGGCCCTTTGAAGAGCCTAGTAAATGAAAAGACCCAAGAGCTTGTTTTGGCAGGCCTGACCAATGTGCCATGATGGACAAAGTGAAAAGCTCTGTCAGAAGTGGGATTTGAACCCACGCCTTCATTCGGAGACCAGAAGGCCCATGAGAAGGGAAGAGAAGCCTCTTGAGTCTGGCGCCTTAGACCACTCGGCCATCCTGACAAGCTGTGTACTATGTACCCATGCAGCTGGCACAATGACTATACTTAACAGAGAAGAGACAACCACAAACTTAGCCTAGAAGACTTCATGAACACTGCAAGGCATGTTTTTTTCTCTGAAAACACTCATCAAACTGCCATTTTGGATCACTGCAATACCTTAGACAGCAATGTCATGTGCCTGCTCTAACAAATGAAATCCTTTGTGCTCCTTGAGCGTCTTTTCCTATGCGGTGGCTGTTTCCAGTGGAAAATGGTTTCTTCATAAAGAGGCATGAGACCGCATGGCCTAATGGATAAGGCGTCTGACTTCGGATCAGAAGATTGAGGGTTCGAGTCCCTTTGTGGTCGTTGAGCTCTGTTCTTGTCACTTCTGTAGAGTATTTGCTCCTCTTGTTGTAAATGTCCTCGGAGACTTTGCAAAAGCCTGTGCTTCCTCACTCATGCTTATCATTCAATCCCTGCCCTTGACTGTTTACAGCTACAAAGGTGGCTGCTTTTGCTGAGCTTTCACCACAATGTCAATGACGCTAACTCTTTTCTTACAACTTGTGCAAGTCCCAGCAAAGTTTTTACATCAACCTCAAATAAACACTGCTAGTCCACACTGGGATTCTAACCTTTGCCTTACTTTGAACCCAATACCCTGATAGACCTAGGAAGAGACTCTAAGTAAACTATATGACCCAGGGTTCAAACATTCATGGTGGCATCTCCCTTTCTGCTAAGCATTTTGTTTACTAACATGAGAAAATTAATTTCCTATATGATTTAGGAAATCCTTGTCTGCAATTCTGCTGTAAGCCAGACTTTTACAAAGGTGCAGACACAGCATGTCAAGTGGCACAATGCGATTCCTTCTTGTTGCAAGCTCAACAATTTCAAAAGGTTGCCTCGGTTCCCAATTTATATGAAGAGTTCTTGCCTGAAATTTGGAAAGTATGTCTGTCATTTCCTCTGAAAAGATATGATCCACACCGCAAATGGAACACTGCAATTGGTTTTCTTGCAACCTGAACTCTTTTCAAGGAAGGGTCCGTTGAAATTTCAACAAATGAGTCTTGTCAGAAGAGGGAATAACCCCACCTCTTTCACCAAAGGTCAGAACATACAGGGAAGACCTGTAAGTTATTGCCAAAACCTATCTCCTGAGTTCGGTCTCCTTACATATTTGTCACTTTACCTGTACACTAACCTTTTAAGATTTAGCAAAACAAATTGCCTCCAAAGCTTCTGATCCTGATGAAGTGAACTAGAAGAGAAGATGAGCTAACCCATATGACTGTAGGTGTGCCAAAGGGGATGGAATTTGTCAGTTTGTAAAACGTGTGTTAGAAAGCTTGTAGAAAAAAGTCGGCCTTGTTCCTTTTCTGCGAGATTTTCCAAAAGTCCATGTGAGGTTGCTGTTGAGAAGGCCCTTTGAAGAGCCTAGTAAATGAAAAGACCCAAGAGCTTGTTTTGGCAGGCCTGACCAATGTGCCATGATGGACAAAGTGAAAAAGCTCTGTCAGAAGTGGGATTTGAACCCACGCCTCCATTCGGAGACCAGAAGGCCCATGAGAAGGGAAGAGAAGCCTCTTGAGTCTGGCGCCTTAGACCACTCGGCCATCCTGACAAGCGGTGCACTATGTACCCATGCAGCTGGCACAATGACTATACTTAACAGAGAAGAGACAACCACAAACTTAGCCTAGAAGACTTCATGAACACTGCAAGGCATGTTTTTTTCTCTGAAAACACTCATCAAACTGCCATTTTGGATCACTGCAATACCTTAGACAGCAATGTCATGTGCCTGCTCTAACAAATGAAATCCTTTGTGCTCCTTGAGCGTCTTTTCCTATGCAGTGGCTGTTTCCAGTGGAAAATGGTTTCTTCATAAAGAGGCATGAGACTGCGTGGCCTAATGGATAAGGCGTCTGACTTCGGATCAGAAGATTGAGGGTTCGAGTCCCTTCGTGGTCGTTGAGTTCTGTTCTTGTCACTTCTGTAGAGTATTTGCTCCTCTTGTTGTAAATGTCCTCGGAGACTTTGCAAAAGCCTGTGCTTCCTCACTCATGCTTATCATTCAATCCCTGCCCTTGACTGTTTACAGCTACAAAGGTTGCTGCTTTTGCTGAGCTTTCACCACAATGTCAATGACGCTAACTCTTTTCTTACAACTTGTGCAAGTCCCAGCAAAGTTTTTACATCAACCTCAAATAAACACTGCTAGTCCACACTGGGATTCTAACCTTTGCCTTACTTTGAACCCAATACCCTGATGGACCTTGGAAGAGACTCTAAGTAAACTATATGACCCAGGGTTCAAACATTCATGGTGGCATCTCCCTTTCTGCTAAGCATTTTGTTTACTAACATGAGAAAATTAATTTCCTATATGATTTAGGAAATCCTTGTCTGCAATTCTGCTGTAAGCCAGACTTTTACAAAGGTGCAGACACAGCATGTCAAGTGGCACGATGCGATTCCTTCTTGTTGCAAGCTCAACAATTTCAAAAGGTTGCCTCGGTTCCCAATTTATATGAAGAGTTCTTGCCTGAAATTTGGAAAGTATGTCTGTCATTTCCTCTGAAAAGATATGATCCACACCGCAAATGGAACACTGCAATTGGTTTTCTTGCAACCTGAACTCTTTTCAAGGAAGGGTCCGTTGAAATTTCAACAAATGAGTCTTGTCAGAAGAGGGAATAACCCCACCTCTTTCACCAAAGGTCAGAACATACAGGGAAGACCTGTAAGTTATTGCCAAAACCTATCTCCTGAGTTCGGTCTCCTTACATATTTGTCACTTTACCTGTACACTAACCTTTTAAGATTTAGCAAAACAAATTGCCTCCAAAGCTTCTGATCCTGATGAAGTGAACTAGAAGAGAAGATGAGCTAACCCATATGACTGTAGGTGTGCCAAAGGGGATGGAATTTGTCAGTTTGTAAAACGTGTGTTAGAAAGCTTGTAGAAAAAAGTCGGCCTTGTTCCTTTTCTGCGAGATTTTCAAAAAGTCCATGTGAGGTTGCTGTTGAGAAGGCCCTTTGAAGAGCCTAGTAAATGAAAAGACCCAAGAGCTTGTTTTGGCAGGCCTGACCAATGTGCCATGATGGACAAAAAGAAAAGCTCTGTCAGAAGTGGGATTTGAACCCACGCCTCCATTCGGAGACCAGAAGGCCCATGAGAAGGGAAGAGAAGCCTCTTGAGTTTGGCGCCTTAGACCACTCTGCCATCCTGACAAGCGGTGTACTATGTACCCATGCAGCTGGCACAATGACTATACTTAACAGAGAAGAGACAACCACAAACTTAGCCTAGAAGACTTCATGAACACTGCAAGGCATGTTTTTTTCTCTGAAAACACTCATCAAACTGCCATTTTGGATCACTGCAATACCTTAGACAGCAATGTCATGTGCCTGCTCTAACAAATGAAATCCTTTGTGCTCCTTGAGCGTCTTTTCCTATGCGGTGGCTGTTTCCAGTGGAAAATGGTTTCTTTATAAAGAGGCATGAGACCGCGTGGCCTAATGGATAAGGCGTCTGACTTCGGATCAGAAGATTGAGGGTTCGAGTCCCTTCGTGGTTGTTGAGCTCTGTTCTTGTCACTTCTGTAGAGTATTTGCTCCTCTTGTTGTAAATGTCCTCGGAGACTTTGCAAAAGCCTGTGCTTCCTCACTCATGCTTATCATTCAATCCCTGCCCTTGACTGTTTACAGCTACAAAGGTGGCTACTTTTGCTGAGCTTTCACCACAATGTCAATGACGCTAACTCTTTTCTTACAACTTGTGCAAGTCCCAGCAAAGTTTTTACATCAACCTCAAATAAACACTGCTAGTCCACACTGGGATTCTAACCTTTGCCTTACTTTGAACCCAATACCCTGATGGACCTTGGAAGAGACTCTAAGTAAACTATATGACCCAGGGTTCAAACATTCATGGTGGCATCTCCCTTTCTGCTAAGCATTTTGTTTACTAACATGAGAAAATTAATTTCCTATATGATTTAGGAAATCCTTGTCTGCAATTCTGCTGTAAGCCAGACTTTTACAAAGGTGCAGACACAGCATGTCAAGTGGCACGATGCGATTCCTTCTTGTTGCAAGCTCAACAATTTCAAAAGGTTGCCTCGGTTCCCAATTTATATGAAGAGTTCTTGCCTGAAATTTGGAAAGTATGTCTGTCATTTCCTCTGAAAAGATATGATCCACACCGCAAATGGAACACTGCAATTGGTTTTCTTGCAACCTGAACTCTTTTCAAGGAAGGGTCCGTTGAAATTTCAACAAATGAGTCTTGTCAGAAGAGGGAATAACCCCACCTCTTTCACCAAAGGTCAGAACATACAGGGAAGACCTGTAAGTTATTGCCAAAACCTATCTCCTGAGTTCGGTCTCCTTACATATTTGTCACTTTACCTGTACACTAACCTTTTAAGATTTAGCAAAACAAATTGCCTCCAAAGCTTCTGATCCTGATGAAGTGAACTAGAAGAGAAGATGAGCTAACCCATATGACTGTAGGTGTGCCAAAGGGGATGGAATTTGTCAGTTTGTAAAACGTGTGTTAGAAAGCTTGTAGAAAAAAGTCGGCCTTGTTCCTTTTCTGCGAGATTTTCCAAAAGTCCATGTGAGGTTGCTGTTGAGAAGGCCCTTTGAAGAGCCTAGTAAATGAAAAGACCCAAGAGCTTGTTTTGGCAGGCCTGACCAATGTGCCATGATGGACAAAGTGAAAAAGCTCTGTCAGAAGTGGGATTTGAACCCACGCCTCCATTCGGAGACCAGAAGGCCCATGAGAAGGGAAGAGAAGCCTCTTGAGTCTGGCGCCTTAGACCACTCGGCCATCCTGACAAGCGGTGCACTATGTACCCATGCAGCTGGCACAATGACTATACTTAACAGAGAAGAGACAACCACAAACTTAGCCTAGAAGACTTCATGAACACTGCAAGGCATGTTTTTTTCTCTGAAAACACTCATCAAACTGCCATTTTGGATCACTGCAATACCTTAGACAGCAATGTCATGTGCCTGCTCTAACAAATGAAATCCTTTGTGCTCCTTGAGCGTCTTTTCCTATGCGGTGGCTGTTTCCAGTGGAAAATGGTTTCTTCATAAAGAGGCATGAGACCGCGTGGCCTAATGGATAAGGTGTCTGACTTCGGATCAGAAGATTGAGAGTTCGAGTCCCTTTGTGGTCGTTGAGCTCTGTTCTTGTCACTTTTGTAGAGTATTTGCTCCTCTTGTTGTAAATGTCCTCGGAGACTTTGCAAAAGCCTGTGCTTCCTCACTCATGCTTATCATTCAATCCCTGCCCTTGACTGTTTACAGCTACAAAGGTGGCTGCTTTTGCTGAGCTTTCACCACAATGTCAATGACGCTAACTCTTTTCTTACAACTTGTGCAAGTCCCAGCAAAGTTTTTACATCAACCTCAAATAAACACTGCTAGTCCACACTGGGATTCTAACCTTTGCCTTACTTTGAACCCAATACCCTGATGGACCTGGGAAGAGACTCTAAGTAAACTATATGGCCTAGGGTTCAAACATTCATGGTGGCATCTCCCTTTCTGCTAAGCATTTTGTTTACTAACATGAGAAAATTAATTTCCTATATGATTTAGGAAATCCTTGTCTGCAATTCTGCTGTAAGCCAGACTTTTACAAAGGTGCAGACACAGCATGTCAAGTAGCACGATGCGATTCCTTCTTGTTGCAAGCTCAACAATTTCAAAAGGTTGCATCGGTTCCCAATTTATATGAAGAGTTCTTGCCTGAAATTTGGAAAGTATGTCTGTCATTTCCTCTGAAAAGATATGATCCACACCGCAAATGGAACACTGCAATTGGTTTTCTTGCAACCTGAACTCTTTTCAAGGAAGGGTCCGTTGAAATTTCAACAAATGAGTCTTGTCAGAAGAGGGAATAACCCCACCTCTTTCACCAAAGGTCAGAACATACAGGGAAGACCTGTAAGTTATTGCCAAAACCTATCTCCTGAGTTCGGTCTCCTTACATATTTGTCACTTTACCTGTACACTAACCTTTTAAGATTTAGCAAAACAAATTGCCTCCAAAGCTTCTGATCCTGATGAAGTGAACTAGAAGAGAAGATGAGCTAACCCATATGACTGTAGGTGTGCCAAAGGGGATGGAATTTGTCAGTTTGTAAAACGTGTGTTAGAAAGCTTGTAGAAAAAAGTCGGCCTTGTTCCTTTTCTGCGAGATTTTCAAAAAGTCCATGTGAGGTTGCTGTTGAGAAGGCCCTTTGAAGAGCCTAGTAAATGAAAAGACCCAAGAGCTTGTTTTGGCAGGCCTGACCAATGTGCCATGATGGACAAAGTGAAAAAGCTCTGTAAGAAGTGGGATTTGAACCCACGCCTCCATTCGGAGACCAGAAGGCCCATGAGAAGGGAAGAGAAGCCTCTTGAGTCTGGCGCCTTAGACCACTCGGCCATCCTGACAAGCGGTGTACTATGTACCCATGCAGCTGGCACAATGACTATACTTAACAGAGAAGAGACAACCACAAACTTAGCCTAGAAGACTTCATGAACACTGCAAGGCATGTTTTTTTTTCTGAAAACACTCATCAAACTGCCATTTTGGATCACTGCAATACCTTAGACAGCAATGTCATGTGCCTGCTCTAACAAATGAAATCCTTTGTGCTCCTTGAGCGTCTTTTCCTATGCGGTGGCTGTTTCCAGTGGAAAATGGTTTCTTCATAAAGAGGCATGAGACCGCGTGGCCTAATGGATAAGGCGTCTGACTTTGGATCAGAAGATTGAGGGTTCGAGTCCCTTCGTGGTCGTTGAGCTCTGTTCTTGTCACTTCTGTAGAGTATTTGCTCCTCTTGTTGTAAATGTCCTCGGAGACTTTGCAAAAGCCTGTGCTTCCTCACTCATGCTTATCATTCAATCCCTGCCCTTGACTGTTTACAGCTACAAAGGTGGCTACTTTTGCTGAGCTTTCACCACAATGTCAATGACGCTAACTCTTTTCTTACAACTTGTGCAAGTCCCAGCAAAGTTTTTACATCAACCTCAAATAAACACTGCTAGTCCACACTGGGATTCTAACCTTTGCCTTACTTTGAACCCAATACCCTGATGGACCTTGGAAGAGACTCTAAGTAAACTATATGACCCAGGGTTCAAACATTCATGGTGGCATCTCCCTTTCTGCTAAGCATTTTGTTTACTAACATGAGAAAATTAATTTCCTATATGATTTAGGAAATCCTTGTCTGCAATTCTGCTGTAAGCCAGACTTTTACAAAGGTGCAGACACAGCATGTCAAGTGGCACGATGCGATTCCTTCTTGTTGCAAGCTCAACAATTTCAAAAGGTTGCCTCGGTTCCCAATTTATATGAAGAGTTCTTGCCTGAAATTTGGAAAGTATGTCTGTCATTTCCTCTGAAAAGATATGATCCACACCGCAAATGGAACACTGCAATTGGTTTTCTTGCAACCTGAACTCTTTTCAAGGAAGGGTCCGTTGAAATTTCAACAAATGAGTCTTGTCAGAAGAGGGAATAACCCCACCTCTTTCACCAAAGGTCAGAACATACAGGGAAGACCTGTAAGTTATTGCCAAAACCTATCTCCTGAGTTCGGTCTCCTTACATATTTGTCACTTTACCTGTACACTAACCTTTTAAGATTTAGCAAAACAAATTGCCTCCAAAGCTTCTGATCCTGATGAAGTGAACTAGAAGAGAAGATGAGCTAACCCATATGACTGTAGGTGTGCCAAAGGGGATGGAATTTGTCAGTTTGTAAAACGTGTGTTAGAAAGCTTGTAGAAAAAAGTCGGCCTTGTTCCTTTTCTGCGAGATTTTCCAAAAGTCCATGTGAGGTTGCTGTTGAGAAGGCCCTTTGAAGAGCCTAGTAAATGAAAAGACCCAAGAGCTTGTTTTGGCAGGCCTGACCAATGTGCCATGATGGACAAAGTGAAAAAGCTCTGTCAGAAGTGGGATTTGAACCCACGCCTCCATTCGGAGACCAGAAGGCCCATGAGAAGGGAAGAGAAGCCGCTTGAGTCTGGCGCCTTAGACCACTCGGCCGTCCTGACAAGCGTTGTACTATGTACCCATGCAGCTGGCACAATGACTATACTTAACAGAGAAGAGACAACCACAAACTTAGCCTAGAAGACTTCATGAACACTGCAAGGCATGTTTTTTTCTCTGAAAACACTCATCAAACTGCCATTTTGGATCACTGCAATACCTTAGACAGCAATGTCATGTGCCTGCTCTAACAAATGAAATCCTTTGTGCTCCTTGAGCGTCTTTTCCTATGCGGTGGCTGTTTCCAGTGGAAAATGGTTTCTTCATAAACAGGCATGAGACCGCGTGGCCTAATGGATAAGGTGTCTGACTTCGGATCAGAAGATTGAGGGTTCGAGTCCCTTTGTGGTCGTTGAGCTCTGTTCTTGTCACTTTTGTAGAGTATTTGCTCCTCTTGTTGTAAATGTCCTCGGAGACTTTGCAAAAGCCTGTGCTTCCTCACTCATGCTTATCATTCAATCCCTGCCCTTGACTGTTTACAGCTACAAAGGTGGCTGCTTTTGCTGAGCTTTCACCACAATGTCAATGACGCTAACTCTTTTCTTACAACTTGTGCAAGTCCCAGCAAAGTTTTTACATCAACCTCAAATAAACACTGCTAGTCCACACTGGGATTCTAACCTTTGCCTTACTTTGAACCCAATACCCTGATGGACCTTGGAAGAGACTCTAAGTAAACTATATGACCCAGGGTTCAAACATTCATGGTGGCATCTCCCTTTCTGCTAAGCATTTTGTTTACTAACATGAGAAAATTAATTTCCTATATGATTTAGGAAATCCTTGTCTGCAATTCTGCTGTAAGCCAGACTTTTACAAAGGTGCAGACACAGCATGTCAAGTGGCACGATGCGATTCCTTCTTGTTGCAAGCTCAACAATTTCAAAAGGTTGCCTCGGTTCCCAATTTATATGAAGAGTTCTTGCCTGAAATTTGGAAAGTATGTCTGTCATTTCCTCTGAAAAGATATGATCCACACCGCAAATGGAACACTGCAATTGGTTTTCTTGCAACCTGAACTCTTTTCAAGGAAGGGTCCGTTGAAATTTCAACAAATGAGTCTTGTCAGAAGAGGGAATAACCCCACCTCTTTCACCAAAGGTCAGAACATACAGGGAAGACCTGTAAGTTATTGCCAAAACCTATCTCCTGAGTTCGGTCTCCTTACATATTTGTCACTTTACCTGTACACTAACCTTTTAAGATTTAGCAAAACAAATTGCCTCCAAAGCTTCTGATCCTGATGAAGTGAACTAGAAGAGAAGATGAGCTAACCCATATGACTGTAGGTGTGCCAAAGAGGATGGAATTTGTCAGTTTGTAAAACGTGTGTTAGAAAGCTTGTAGAAAAAAGTCGGCCTTGTTCCTTTTCTGCGAGATTTTCCAAAAGTCCATGTGAGGTTGCTGTTGAGAAGGCCCTTTGAAGAGCCTAGTAAATGAAAAGACCCAAGAGCTTGTTTTGGCAGGCCTGACCAATGTGCGATGATGGACAAAGTGAAAAAGCTCTGTCAGAAGTGGGATTTGAACCCACGCCTCCATTCGGAGACCAGAAGGCCCATGAGAAGGGAAGAGAAGCCTCTTGAGTCTGGCGCCTTAGACCACTCGGCCATCCTGACAAGCGGTGCACTATGTACCCATGCAGCTGGCACAATGACTATACTTAACAGAGAAGAGACAACCACAAACTTAGCCTAGAAGACTTCATGAACACTGCAAGGCATGTTTTTTTCTCTGAAAACACTCATCAAACTGCCATTTTGGATCACTGCAATACCTTAGACAGCAATGTCATGTGCCTGCTCTAACAAATGAAATCCTTTGTGCTCCTTGAGCGTCTTTTCCTATGCGGTGGCTGTTTCCAGTGGAAAATGGTTTCTTCATAAAGAGGCATGAGACCGTGTGGCCTAATGGATAAGGTGTCTGACTTCGGATCAGAAGATTGAGGGTTCGAGTCCCTTCGTGGTCGTTAAGCTCTGTTCTTGTCACTTTTGTAGAGTATTTGCTCCTCTTGTTGTAAATGTCCTCGGAGACTTTGCAAAAGCCTGTGCTTCCTCACTCATGCTTATCATTCAATCCCTGCCCTTGACTGTTTACAGCTACAAAGGTGGCTGCTTTTGCTGAGCTTTCACCACAATGTCAATGACGCTAACTCTTTTCTTACAACTTGTGCAAGTCCCAGCAAAGTTTTTACATCAACCTCAAATAAACACTGCTAGTCCACACTGGGATTCTAACCTTTGCCTTACTTTGAACCCAATACCCTGATGGACCTGGGAAGAGACTCTAAGTAAACTATATGGCCCAGGGTTCAAACATTCATGGTGGCATCTCCCTTTCTGCTAAGCATTTTGTTTACTAACATGAGAAAATTAATTTCCTATATGATTTAGGAAATCCTTGTCTGCAATTCTGCTGTAAGCCAGACTTTTACAAAGGTGCAGACACAGCATGTCAAGTAGCACGATGCGATTCCTTCTTGTTGCAAGCTCAACAATTTCAAAAGGTTGCCTCGGTTCCCAATTTATATGAAGAGTTCTTGCCTGAAATTTGGAAAGTATGTCTGTCATTTCCTCTGAAAAGATATGATCCACACCGCAAATGGAACACTGCAATTGGTTTTCTTGCAACCTGAACTCTTTTCAAGGAAGGGTCCGTTGAAATTTCAACAAATGAGTCTTGTCAGAAGAGGGAATAACCCCACCTCTTTCACCAAAGGTCAGAACATACAGGGAAGACCTGTAAGTTATTGCCAAAACCTATCTCCTGAGTTCGGTCTCCTTACATATTTGTCACTTTACCTGTACACTAACCTTTTAAGATTTAGCAAAACAAATTGCCTCCAAAGCTTCTGATCCTGATGAAGTGAACTAGAAGAGAAGATGAGCTAACCCATATGACTGTAGGTGTGCCAAAGGGGATGGAATTTGTCAGTTTGTAAAACGTGTGTTAGAAAGCTTGTAGAAAAAAGTCGGCCTTGTTCCTTTTCTGCGAGATTTTCCAAAAGTCCATGTGAGGTTGCTGTTGAGAAGGCCCTTTGAAGAGCCTAGTAAATGAAAAGACCCAAGAGCTTGTTTTGGCAGGCCTGACCAATGTGCCATGATGGACAAAGTGAAAAAGCTCTGTCAGAAGTGGGATTTGAACCCACGCCTCCATTCGGAGACCAGAAGGCCCATGAGAAGGGAAGAGAAGCCTCTTGAGTCTGGCGCCTTAGACCACTCAGCCATCCTGACAAGCGGTGTACTATGTACCCATGCAGCTGGCAAAATGACTATACTTAACAGAGAAGAGACAACCACAAACTTAGCCTAGAAGACTTCATGAACACTGCAAGGCATGTTTTTTTCTCTGAAAACACTCATCGAACTGCCATTTTGGATCACTGCAATACCTTAGACAGCAATGTCATGTGCCTGCTCTAACAAATGAAATCCTTTGTGCTCCTTGAGCGTCTTTTCCTATGCGGTGGCTGTTTCCAGTGGAAAATGGTTTCTTCATAAAGAGGCATGAGACCGCGTGGCCTAATGGATAAGGCGTCTGACTTCGGATCAGAAGATTGAGGGTTCGAGTCCCTTCGTGGTCGTTGAGCTCTGTTCTTGTCACTTCTGTAGAGTATTTGCTCCTCTTGTTGTAAATGTCCTCGGAGACTTTGCAAAAGCATGTGCTTCCTCACTCATGCTTATCATTCAATCCCTGCCCTTGACTGTTTACAGCTACAAAGGTGGCTGCTTTTGCTGAGCTTTCACCACAATGTCAATGACGCTAACTCTTTTCTTACAACTTGTGCAAGTCCCAGCAAAGTTTTTACATCAACCTCAAATAAACACTGCTAGTCCACACTGGGATTCTAACCTTTGCCTTACTTTGAACCCAATACCCTGATGGACCTTGGAAGAGACTCTAAGTAAACTATATGACCCAGGGTTCAAACATTCATGGTGGCATCTCCCTTTCTGCTTAGCATTTTGTTTACTAACATGAGAAAATTAATTTCCTATATGATTTAGGAAATCCTTGTCTGCAATTCTGCTGTAAGCCAGACTTTTACAAAGGTGCAGACACAGCATGTCAAGTGGCACGATGCGATTCCTTCTTGTTGCAAGCTCAACAATTTCAAAAGGTTGCCTCGGTTCCCAATTTATATGAAGAGTTCTTGCCTGAAATTTGGAAAGTATGTCTGTCATTTCCTCTGAAAAGATATGATCCACACCGCAAATGGAACACTGCAATTGGTTTTCTTGCAACCTGAACTCTTTTCAAGGAAGGGTCCGTTGAAATTTCAACAAATGAGTCTTGTCAGAAGAGGGAATAACCCCACCTCTTTCACCAAAGGTCAGAACATACAGGTAAGACCTGTAAGTTATTGCCAAAACCTATCTCCTGAGTTCGGTCTCCTTACATATTTGTCACTTTACCTGTACACTAACCTTTTAAGATTTAGCAAAACAAATTGCCTCCAAAGCTTCTGATCCTGATGAAGTGAACTAGAAGAGAAGATGAGCTAACCCATATGACTGTAGGTGTGCCAAAGGGGATGGAATTAGTCAGTTTGTAAAACGTGTGTTAGAAAGCTTGTAGAAAAAAGTCGGCCTTGTTCCTTTTCTGCGAGATTTTCCAAAAGTCCATGTGAGGTTGCTGTTGAGAAGGCCCTTTGAAGAGCCTAGTAAATGAAAAGACCCAAGAGCTTGTTTTGGCAGGCCTGACCAATGTGCCATGATGGACAAAGTGAAAAAACCCTGTCAGAAGTGGGATTTGAACCCACGCCTCCATTCGGAGACCAGAAGGCCCATGAGAAGGGAAGAGAAGCCTCTTGAGTCTGGCGCCTTAGACCACTCGGCCATCCTGACAAGCGGTGTACTATGTACCCATGCAGCTGGCACAATGACTATACTTAACAGAGAAGAGACAACCACAAACTTAGCCTAGAAGACTTCGTGAACACTGCAAGGCATGTTTTTTTTTCTGAAAACACTCATCAAACTGCCATTTTGGATCACTGCAATACCTTAGACAGCAATGTCATGTGCCTGCTCTAACAAATAAAATCCTTTGTGCTCCTTGAGCGTCTTTTCCTATGCGGTGGCTGTTTCCAGTGGAAAATGGTTTCTTCATAAAGAGGCATGAGATCGCGTGGCCTAATGGATAAGGCGTCTGACTTCGGATCAGAAGATTGAGGGTTCGAGTCCCTTCGTGGTCGTTGAGCTTGGTTCTTGTCACTTCTGTAGAGTATTTGCTCCTCGTATTGTAAATGTCCTCGGAGACTTTGCAAAAGCCTGTGCTTCCTCACACATGCTTATCATTCAATCCCTGCCCTTGACTGTTTACAGCTACAAAGGTGGCTGCTTTTGCTGAGCTTTCACCACAATGTCAATGACGCTAACTCTTTTCTTACAACTTGTTCAAGTCCCAGCAAAGTTTTTACATCAACCTCAAATAAACACTGCTAGTCCACACTGGGATTCTAACCTTTGCCTTACTTTGAACCCAATACCCTGATGGACCTTGGAAGAGACTCTAGGTAAACTATATGACCCAGGGTTCAAACATTCATGGTGGCAACTCCCTTTCTGCTAAGCATTTTGTTTACTAACATGAGAAAATTAATTTCCTATATGATTTAGGAAATCCTTGTCTGCAATTCTGCTGTAAGCCAGACTTTTACAAAGGTGCAGACACAGCATGTCAAGTGGCACGATGCGATTCCTTCTTGTTGCAAGCTCAACAATTTCAAAAGGTTGCCTCGGTTCCCAATTTATATGAAGAGTTCTTGCCTGAAATTTGGAAAGTATGTCTGTCATTTCCTCTGAAAAGATATGATCCACACCGCAAATGGAACACTGCAATTGGTTTTCTTGCAACCTGAACTCTTTTCAAGGAAGGGTCCGTTGAAATTTCAACAAATGAGTCTTGTCAGAAGAGGGAATAACCCCACCTCTTTCACCAAAGGTCAGAACATACAGGGAAGACCTGTAAGTTATTGCCAAAACCTATCTCCTGAGTTCGGTCTCCTTACATATTTGTCACTTTACCTGTACACTAACCTTTTAAGATTTAGCAAAACAAATTGCCTCCAAAGCTTCTGATCCTGATGAAGTGAACTAGAAGAGAAGATGAGCTAACCCATATGACTGTAGGTGTGCCAAAGGGGATGGAATTTGTCAGTTTGTAAAACGTGTGTTAGAAAGCTTGTAGAAAAAAGTCGGCCTTGTTCCTTTTCTGCGAGATTTTCCAAAAGTCCATGTGAGGTTGCTGTTGAGAAGGCCCTTTGAAGAGCCTAGTAAATGAAAAGACCCAAGAGCTTGTTTTGGCAGGCCTGACCAATGTGCCATGATGGACAAAGTGAAAAAGCTCTGTCAGAAGTGGGATTTGAACCCACGCCTCCATTCGGAGACCAGAAGGCCCATGAGAAGGGAAGAGAAGCCTCTTGAGTCTGGCGCCTTAGACCACTCGGCCATCCTGACAAGTGGTGTACTATGTACCCATGCAGCTGGCACAATGACTATACTTAACAGAGAAGAGACAACCACAAACTTAGCCTAGAAGACTTCATGAACACTGCAAGGCATGTTTTTTTCTCTGAAAACACTCATCAAACTGCCATTTTGGATCACTGCAATACCTTAGACAGCAATGTCATGTGCCTGCTCTAACAAATGAAATCCTTTGTGCTCCTTGAGCGTCTTTTCCTATGCGGTGGCTGTTTCCAGTGGAAAATGGTTTCTTCATAAAGAGGCATGAAACCGCGTGGCCTAATGGATAAGGCGTCTGACTTCGGATCAGAAGATTGAGGGTTCGAGTCCCTTTGTTGTTGTTGAGCTCTGTTCTTGTCACTTCTGTAAAGTATTTGCTCCTCTTGTTGTAAATGTCCTCGGAGACTTTGCAAAAGCCTGTGCTTCCTCACTCATGCTTATCATTCAATCCCTGCCCTTGACTGTTTACAGCTACAAAGGTGGCTGCTTTTGCTGAGCTTTCACCACAATGTCAATGACGCTAACTCTTTTCTTACAACTTGTGCAAGTCCCAGCAAAGTTTTTACATCAACCTCAAATAAACACTGCTAGTCCACACTGGGATTCTAACCTTTGCCTTACTTTGAACCCAATACTCTGATGGACCTGGGAAGAGACTCTAAGTAAACTATATGACCCAGGGTTCAAACATTCATGGTGGCATCTCCCTTTCTGCTAAGCATTTTGTTTACTAACATGAGAAAATTAATTTCCTATATGATTTAGGAAATCCTTGTCTGCAATTCTGCTGTAAGCCAGACTTTTACAAAGGTGCAGACACAGCATGTCAAGTGGCACGATGCGATTCCTTCTTGTTGCAAGCTCAACAATTTCAAAAGGTTGCCTCGGTTCCCAATTTATATGAAGAGTTCTTGCCTGAAATTTGGAAAGTATGTCTGTCATTTCCTCTGAAAAGATATGATCCACACCGCAAATGGAACACTGCAATTGGTTTTCTTGCAACCTGAACTCTTTTCAAGGAAGGGTCCGTTGAAATTTCAACAAATGAGTCTTGTCAGAAGAGGGAATAACCCCACCTCTTTCACCAAAGGTCAGAACATACAGGGAAGACCTGTAAGTTATTGCCAAAACCTATCTCCTGAGTTCGGTCTCCTTACATATTTGTCACTTTACCTGTACACTAACCTTTTAAGATTTAGCAAAACAAATTGCCTCCAAAGCTTCTGATCCTGATGAAGTGAACTAGAAGAGAAGATGAGCTAACCCATATGACTGTAGGTGTGCCAAAGGGGATGGAATTAGTCAGTTTGTAAAACGTGTGTTAGAAAGCTTGTAGAAAAAAGTCGGCCTTGTTCCTTTTCTGCGAGATTTTCCAAAAGTCCATGTGAGGTTGCTGTTGAGAAGGCCCTTTGAAGAGCCTAGTAAATGAAAAGACCCAAGAGCTTGTTTTGGCAGGCCTGACCAATGTGCCATGATGGACAAAGTGAAAAAACCCTGTCAGAAGTGGGATTTGAACCCACGCCTCCATTCGGAGACCAGAAGGCCCATGAGAAGGGAAGAGAAGCCTCTTGAGTCTGGCGCCTTAGACCACTCGGCCATCCTGACAAGTGGTGTACTATGTTCCCATGCAGCTGGCACAATGACTATACTTAACAGAGAAGAGACAACCACAAACTTAGCCTAGAAGACTTCATGAACACTGCAAGGCATGTTTTTTTCTCTGAAAACACTCATCAAACTGCCATTTTGGATCACTGCAATACCTTAGACAGCAATGTCATGTGCCTGCTCTAACAAATGAAATCCTTTGTGCTCCTTGAGCGTCTTTTCCTATGCGGTGGCTGTTTCCAGTGGAAAATGGTTTCTTCATAAAGAGGCATGAAACCGCGTGGCCTAATGGATAAGGCGTCTGACTTCGGATCAGAAGATTGAGGGTTCGAGTCCCTTTGTTGTTGTTGAGCTCTGTTCTTGTCACTTCTGTAAAGTATTTGCTCCTCTTGTTGTAAATGTCCTCGGAGACTTTGCAAAAGCCTGTGCTTCCTCACTCATGCTTATCATTCAATCCCTGCCCTTGACTGTTTACAGCTACAAAGGTGGCTGCTTTTGCTGAGCTTTCACCACAATGTCAATGACGCTAACTCTTTTCTTACAACTTGTGCAAGTCCCAGCAAAGTTTTTACATCAACCTCAAATAAACACTGCTAGTCCACACTGGGATTCTAACCTTTGCCTTACTTTGAACCCAATACTCTGATGGACCTGGGAAGAGACTCTAAGTAAACTATATGACCCAGGGTTCAAACATTCATGGTGGCATCTCCCTTTCTGCTAAGCATTTTGTTTACTAACATGAGAAAATTAATTTCCTATATGATTTAGGAAATCCTTGTCTGCAATTCTGCTGTAAGCCAGACTTTTACAAAGGTGCAGACACAGCATGTCAAGTGGCACGATGCGATTCCTTCTTGTTGCAAGCTCAACAATTTCAAAAGGTTGCCTCGGTTCCCAATTTATATGAAGAGTTCTTGCCTGAAATTTGGAAAGTATGTCTGTCATTTCCTCTGAAAAGATATGATCCACACCGCAAATGGAACACTGCAATTGGTTTTCTTGCAACCTGAACTCTTTTCAAGGAAGGGTCCGTTGAAATTTCAACAAATGAGTCTTGTCAGAAGAGGGAATAACCCCACCTCTTTCACCAAAGGTCAGAACATACAGGGAAGACCTGTAAGTTATTGCCAAAACCTATCTCCTGAGTTCGGTCTCCTTACATATTTGTCACTTTACCTGTACACTAACCTTTTAAGATTTAGCAAAACAAATTGCCTCCAAAGCTTCTGATCCTGATGAAGTGAACTAGAAGAGAAGATGAGCTAACCCATATGACTGTAGGTGTGCCAAAGGGGATGGAATTAGTCAGTTTGTAAAACGTGTGTTAGAAAGCTTGTAGAAAAAAGTCGGCCTTGTTCCTTTTCTGCGAGATTTTCCAAAAGTCCATGTGAGGTTGCTGTTGAGAAGGCCCTTTGAAGAGCCTAGTAAATGAAAAGACCCAAGAGCTTGTTTTGGCAGGCCTGACCAATGTGCCATGATGGACAAAGTGAAAAAACCCTGTCAGAAGTGGGATTTGAACCCACGCCTCCATTCGGAGACCAGAAGGCCCATGAGAAGGGAAGAGAAGCCTCTTGAGTCTGGCGCCTTAGACCGCTCGGCCATCCTGACAAGCGGTGTACTATGTACCCATGCAGCTGGCACAATGACTATACTTAACAGAGAAGAGACCACCACAAACTTAGCCTAGAAGACTTCATGAACACTGCAAGGCATGTTTTTTTTTCTGAAAACACTCATCAAACTGCCATTTTGGATCACTGCAATACCTTAGACAGCAATGTCATGTGCCTGCTCTAACAAATGAAATCCTTTGTGCTCCTTGAGCGTCTTTTCCTATGCGGTGGCTGTTTCCAGTGGAAAATGGTTTCTTCATAAAGAGGCATGAGACCGCGTGGCCTAATGGATAAGGCGTCTGACTTCGGATCAGAAGATTGAGGGTTCGAGTCCCTTTGTGGTCGTTGAGCTCTGTTCTTGTCACTTCTGTAGAGTATTTGCTCCTCTTGTTGTAAATGTCCTCGGAGACTTTGCAAAAGCCTGTGCTTCCTCACTCATGCTTATCATTCAATCCCTGCCCTTGACTGTTTACAGCTACAAAGGTGGCTGCTTTTGCTGAGCTTTCACCACAATGTCAATGACGCTAACTCTTTTCTTACAACTTGTGCAAGTCCCAGCAAAGTTTTTACATCAACCTCAAATAAACACTGCTAGTCCACACTGGGATTCTAACCTTTGCCTTACTTTGAACCCAATACCCTGATGGACCTGGGAAGAGACTCTAAGTAAACTATATGACCCAGGGTTCAAACATTCATGGTGGCATCTCCCTTTCTGCTAAGCATTTTGTTTACTAACATGAGAAAATTAATTTCCTATATGATTTAGGAAATCCTTGTCTGCAATTCTGCTGTAAGCCAGACTTTTACAAAGGTGCAGACACAGCATGTCAAGTGGCACGATGCGATTCCTTCTTGTTGCAAGCTCAACAATTTCAAAAGGTTGCCTCGGTTCCCAATTTATATGAAGAGTTCTTGCCTGAAATTTGGAAAGTATGTCTGTCATTTCCTCTGAAAAGATATGATCCACACCGCAAATGGAACACTGCAATTGGTTTTCTTGCAACCTGAACTCTTTTCAAGGAAGGGTCCGTTGAAATTTCAACAAATGAGTCTTGTCAGAAGAGGGAATAACCCCACCTCTTTCACCAAAGGTCAGAACATACAGGTAAGACCTGTAAGTTATTGCCAAAACCTATCTCCTGAGTTCGGTCTCCTTACATATTTGTCACTTTACCTGTACACTAACCTTTTAAGATTTAGCAAAACAAATTGCCTCCAAAGCTTCTGATCCTGATGAAGTGAACTAGAAGAGAAGATGAGCTAACCCATATGACTGTAGGTGTGCCAAAGGGGATGGAATTAGTCAGTTTGTAAAACGTGTGTTAGAAAGCTTGTAGAAAAAAGTCGGCCTTGTTCCTTTTCTGCGAGATTTTCCAAAAGTCCATGTGAGGTTGCTGTTGAGAAGGCCCTTTGAAGAGCCTAGTAAATGAAAAGACCCAAGAGCTTGTTTTGGCAGGCCTGACCAATGTGCCATGATGGACAAAGTGAAAAAACCCTGTCAGAAGTGGGATTTGAACCCACGCCTCCATTCGGAGACCAGAAGGCCCATGAGAAGGGAAGAGAAGCCTCTTGAGTCTGGCGCCTTAGACCACTCGGCCATCCTGACAAGCGGTGTACTATGTACCCATGCAGCTGGCACAATGACTATACTTAACAGAGAAGAGACAACCACAAACTTAGCCTAGAAGACTTCGTGAACACTGCAAGGCATGTTTTTTTTTCTGAAAACACTCATCAAACTGCCATTTTGGATCACTGCAATACCTTAGACAGCAATGTCATGTGCCTGCTCTAACAAATAAAATCCTTTGTGCTCCTTGAGCGTCTTTTCCTATGCGGTGGCTGTTTCCAGTGGAAAATGGTTTCTTCATAAAGAGGCATGAGACCGCGTGGCCTAATGGATAAGGCGTCTGACTTCGGATCAGAAGATTGAGGGTTCGAGTCCCTTCGTGGTCGTTGAGCTTGGTTCTTGTCACTTCTGTAGAGTATTTGCTCCTCGTGTTGTAAATGTCCTCGGAGACTTTGCAAAAGCCTGTGCTTCCTCACTCATGCTTATCATTCAATCCCTGCCCTTGACTGTTTACAGCTACAAAGGTGGCTGCTTTTGCTGAGCTTTCACCACAATGTCAATGACGCTAACTCTTTTCTTACAACTTGTGCAAGTCCCAGCAAAGTTTTTACATCAACCTCAAATAAACACTGCTAGTCCACACTGGGATTCTAACCTTTGCCTTACTTTGAACCCAATACCCTGATGGACCTTGGAAGAGACTCTAGGTAAACTATATGACCCAGGGTTCAAACATTCATGGTGGCAACTCCCTTTCTGCTAAGCATTTTGTTTACTAACATGAGAAAATTAATTTCCTATATGATTTAGGAAATCCTTGTCTGCAATTCTGCTGTAAGCCAGACTTTTACAAAGGTGCAGACACAGCATGTCAAGTGGCACGATGCGATTCCTTCTTGTTGCAAGCTCAACAATTTCAAAAGGTTGCCTCGGTTCCCAATTTATATGAAGAGTTCTTGCCTGAAATTTGGAAAGTATGTCTGTCATTTCCTCTGAAAAGATATGATCCACACCGCAAATGGAACACTGCAATTGGTTTTCTTGCAACCTGAACTCTTTTCAAGGAAGGGTCCGTTGAAATTTCAACAAATGAGTCTTGTCAGAAGAGGGAATAACCCCACCTCTTTCACCAAAGGTCAGAACATACAGGGAAGACCTGTAAGTTATTGCCAAAACCTATCTCCTGAGTTCGGTCTCCTTACATATTTGTCACTTTACCTGTACACTAACCTTTTAAGATTTAGCAAAACAAATTGCCTCCAAAGCTTCTGATCCTGATGAAGTGAACTAGAAGAGAAGATGAGCTAACCCATATGACTGTAGGTGTGCCAAAGGGGATGGAATTTGTCAGTTTGTAAAACGTGTGTTAGAAAGCTTGTAGAAAAAAGTCGGCCTTGTTCCTTTTCTGCGAGATTTTCCAAAAGTCCATGTGAGGTTGCTGTTGAGAAGGCCCTTTGAAGAGCCTAGTAAATGAAAAGACCCAAGAGCTTGTTTTGGCAGGCCTGACCAATGTGCCATGATGGACAAAGTGAAAAGCTCTGTCAGAAGTGGGATTTGAACCCACGCCTTCATTCGGAGACCAGAAGGCCCATGAGAAGGGAAGAGAAGCCTCTTGAGTCTGGCGCCTTAGACCACTCGGCCATCCTGACAAGCTGTGTACTATGTACCCATGCAGCTGGCACAATGACTATACTTAACAGAGAAGAGACAACCACAAACTTAGCCTAGAAGACTTCATGAACACTGCAAGGCATGTTTTTTTCTCTGAAAACACTCATCAAACTGCCATTTTGGATCACTGCAATACCTTAGACAGCAATGTCATGTGCCTGCTCTAACAAATGAAATCCTTTGTGCTCCTTGAGCGTCTTTTCCTATGCGGTGGCTGTTTCCAGTGGAAAATGGTTTCTTCATAAAGAGGCATGAGACCGCATGGCCTAATGGATAAGGCGTCTGACTTCGGATCAGAAGATTGAGGGTTCGAGTCCCTTTGTGGTCGTTGAGCTCTGTTCTTGTCACTTCTGTAGAGTATTTGCTCCTCTTGTTGTAAATGTCCTCGGAGACTTTGCAAAAGCCTGTGCTTCCTCACTCATGCTTATCATTCAATCCCTGCCCTTGACTGTTTACAGCTACAAAGGTGGCTGCTTTTGCTGAGCTTTCACCACAATGTCAATGACGCTAACTCTTTTCTTACAACTTGTGCAAGTCCCAGCAAAGTTTTTACATCAACCTCAAATAAACACTGCTAGTCCACACTGGGATTCTAACCTTTGCCTTACTTTGAACCCAATACCCTGATAGACCTAGGAAGAGACTCTAAGTAAACTATATGACCCAGGGTTCAAACATTCATGGTGGCATCTCCCTTTCTGCTAAGCATTTTGTTTACTAACATGAGAAAATTAATTTCCTATATGATTTAGGAAATCCTTGTCTGCAATTCTGCTGTAAGCCAGACTTTTACAAAGGTGCAGACACAGCATGTCAAGTGGCACGATGCGATTCCTTCTTGTTGCAAGCTCAACAATTTCAAAAGGTTGCCTCGGTTCCCAATTTATATGAAGAGTTCTTGCCTGAAATTTGGAAAGTATGTCTGTCATTTCCTCTGAAAAGATATGATCCACACCGCAAATGGAACACTGCAATTGGTTTTCTTGCAACCTGAACTCTTTTCAAGGAAGGGTCCGTTGAAATTTCAACAAATGAGTCTTGTCAGAAGAGGGAATAACCCCACCTCTTTCACCAAAGGTCAGAACATACAGGGAAGACCTGTAAGTTATTGCCAAAACCTATCTCCTGAGTTCGGTCTCCTTACATATTTGTCACTTTACCTGTACACTAACCTTTTAAGATTTAGCAAAACAAATTGCCTCCAAAGCTTCTGATCCTGATGAAGTGAACTAGAAGAGAAGATGAGCTAACCCATATGACTGTAGGTGTGCCAAAGGGGATGGAATTTGTCAGTTTGTAAAACGTGTGTTAGAAAGCTTGTAGAAAAAAGTCGGCCTTGTTCCTTTTCTGCGAGATTTTCCAAAAGTCCATGTGAGGTTGCTGTTGAGAAGGCCCTTTGAAGAGCCTAGTAAATGAAAAGACCCAAGAGCTTGTTTTGGCAGGCCTGACCAATGTGCCATGATGGACAAAGTGAAAAAGCTCTGTCAGAAGTGGGATTTGAACCCACGCCTCCATTCGGAGACCAGAAGGCCCATGAGAAGGGAAGAGAAGCCTCTTGAGTCTGGCGCCTTAGACCACTCAGCCATCCTGACAAGCGGTGCACTATGTACCCATGCAGCTGGCACAATGACTATACTTAACAGAGAAGAGACAACCACAAACTTAGCCTAGAAGACTTCATGAACACTGCAAGGCATGTTTTTTTCTCTGAAAACACTCATCAAACTGCCATTTTGGATCACTGCAATACCTTAGACAGCAATGTCATGTGCCTGCTCTAACAAATGAAATCCTTTGTGCTCCTTGAGCGTCTTTTCCTATGCAGTGGCTGTTTCCAGTGGAAAATGGTTTCTTCATAAAGAGGCATGAGACTGCGTGGCCTAATGGATAAGGCGTCTGACTTCGGATCAGAAGATTGAGGGTTCGAGTCCCTTCGTGGTCGTTGAGTTCTGTTCTTGTCACTTCTGTAGAGTATTTGCTCCTCTTGTTGTAAATGTCCTCGGAGACTTTGCAAAAGCCTGTGCTTCCTCACTCATGCTTATCATTCAATCCCTGCCCTTGACTGTTTACAGCTACAAAGGTTGCTGCTTTTGCTGAGCTTTCACCACAATGTCAATGACGCTAACTCTTTTCTTACAACTTGTGCAAGTCCCAGCAAAGTTTTTACATCAACCTCAAATAAACACTGCTAGTCCACACTGGGATTCTAACCTTTGCCTTACTTTGAACCCAATACCCTGATGGACCTTGGAAGAGACTCTAAGTAAACTATATGACCCAGGGTTCAAACATTCATGGTGGCATCTCCCTTTCTGCTAAGCATTTTGTTTACTAACATGAGAAAATTAATTTCCTATATGATTTAGGAAATCCTTGTCTGCAATTCTGCTGTAAGCCAGACTTTTACAAAGGTGCAGACACAGCATGTCAAGTGGCACGATGCGATTCCTTCTTGTTGCAAGCTCAACAATTTCAAAAGGTTGCCTCGGTTCCCAATTTATATGAAGAGTTCTTGCCTGAAATTTGGAAAGTATGTCTGTCATTTCCTCTGAAAAGATATGATCCACACCGCAAATGGAACACTGCAATTGGTTTTCTTGCAACCTGAACTCTTTTCAAGGAAGGGTCCGTTGAAATTTCAACAAATGAGTCTTGTCAGAAGAGGGAATAACCCCACCTCTTTCACCAAAGGTCAGAACATACAGGGAAGACCTGTAAGTTATTGCCAAAACCTATCTCCTGAGTTCGGTCTCCTTACATATTTGTCACTTTACCTGTACACTAACCTTTTAAGATTTAGCAAAACAAATTGCCTCCAAAGCTTCTGATCCTGATGAAGTGAACTAGAAGAGAAGATGAGCTAACCCATATGACTGTAGGTGTGCCAAAGGGGATGGAATTTGTCAGTTTGTAAAACGTGTGTTAGAAAGCTTGTAGAAAAAAGTCGGCCTTGTTCCTTTTCTGCGAGATTTTCAAAAAGTCCATGTGAGGTTGCTGTTGAGAAGGCCCTTTGAAGAGCCTAGTAAATGAAAAGACCCAAGAGCTTGTTTTGGCAGGCATGACCAATGTGCCATGATGGACAAAGTGAAAAGCTCTGTCAGAAGTGGGATTTGAACCCACGCCTCCATTCGGAGACCAGAAGGCCCATGAGAAGGGAAGAGAAGCCTCTTGAGTTTGGCGCCTTAGACCACTCGGCCATCCTGACAAGCGGTGTACTATGTACCCATGCAGCTGGCACAATGACTATACTTAACAGAGAAGAGACAACCACAAACTTAGCCTAGAAGACTTCATGAACACTGCAAGGCATGTTTTTTTCTCTGAAAACACTCATCAAACTGCCATTTTGGATCACTGCAATACCTTAGACAGCAATGTCATGTGCCTGCTCTAACAAATGAAATCCTTTGTGCTCCTTGAGCGTCTTTTCCTATGCGGTGGCTGTTTCCAGTGGAAAATGGTTTCTTTATAAAGAGGCATGAGACCGCGTGGCCTAATGGATAAGGCGTCTGACTTCGGATCAGAAGATTGAGGGTTCGAGTCCCTTCGTGGTTGTTGAGCTCTGTTCTTGTCACTTCTGTAGAGTATTTGCTCCTCTTGTTGTAAATGTCCTCGGAGACTTTGCAAAAGCCTGTGCTTCCTCACTCATGCTTATCATTCAATCCCTGCCCTTGACTGTTTACAGCTACAAAGGTGGCTGCTTTTGCTGAGCTTTCACCACAATGTCAATGACGCTAACTCTTTTCTTACAACTTGTGCAAGTCCCAGCAAAGTTTTTACATCAACCTCAAATAAACACTGCTAGTCCACACTGGGATTCTAACCTTTGCCTTACTTTGAACCCAATACCCTGATAGACCTGGGAAGAGACTCTAAGTAAACTATATGACCCAGGGTTCAAACATTCATGGTGGCATCTCCCTTTCTGCTAAGCATTTTGTTTACTAACATGAGAAAATTAATTTCCTATATGATTTAGGAAATCCTTGTCTGCAATTCTGCTGTAAGCCAGACTTTTACAAAGGGGCAGACACAGCATGTCAAGTGGCACGATGCGATTCCTTCTTGTTGCAAGCTCAACAATTTCAAAAGGTTGCCTCGGTTCCCAATTTATATGAAGAGTTCTTGCCTGAAATTTGGAAAGTATGTCTGTCATTTCCTCTGAAAAGATATGATCCGCACCGCAAATGGAACACTGCAATTGGTTTTCTTGCAACCTGAACTCTTTTCAAGGAAGGGTCCGTTGAAATTTCAACAAATGAGTCTTGTCAGAAGAGGGAATAACCCCACCTCTTTCACCAAAGGTCAGAACATACAGGGAAGACCTGTAAGTTATTGCCAAAACCTATCTCCTGAGTTCGGTCTCCTTACATATTTGTCACTTTACCTGTACACTAACCTTTTAAGATTTAGCAAAACAAATTGCCTCCAAAGCTTCTGATCCTGATGAAGTGAACTAGAAGAGAAGATGAGCTAACCCATATGACTGTAGGTGTGCCAAAGGGGATGGAATTTGTCAGTTTGTAAAACGTGTGTTAGAAAGCTTGTAGAAAAAAGTCGGCCTTGTTCCTTTTCTGCGAGATTTTCCAAAAGTCCATGTGAGGTTGCTGTTGAGAAGGCCCTTTGAAGAGCCTAGTAAATGAAAAGACCCAAGAGCTTGTTTTGGCAGGCCTGACCAATGTGCCATGATGGACAAAGTGAAAAAGCTCTGTCAGAAGTGGGATTTGAACCCACGCCTCCATTCGGAGACCAGAAGGCCCATGAGAAGGGAAGAGAAACCTCTTGAGTCTGGCACCTTAGACCACTCGGCCATCCTGACAAGCGGTGTACTATGTACCCATGCAGCTGGCACAATGACTATACTTAACAGAGAAGAGACAACCACAAACTTAGCCTAGAAGACTTCATGAACACTGCAAGGCATGTTTTTTTTTCTGAAAACACTTATCAAACTGCCATTTTGGATCACTGCAATACCTTAGACAGCAATGTCATGTGCCTGCTCTAACAAATGAAATCCTTTGTGCTCCTTGAGCGTCTTTTCCTATGCGGTGGCTGTTTCCAGTGGAAAATGGTTTCTTCATAAAGAGGCATGAGACCGCGTGGCCTAATGGATAAGGCGTCTGCCTTCGGATCAGAAGATTGAGGGTTTGAGTCCCTTTGTGGTCGTTGAGCTCTGTTCTTGTCACTTTTGTAGAGTATTTGCTCCTCTTGTTGTAAATGTCCTCGGAGACTTTGCAAAAGCCTGTGCTTCCTCACTCATGCTTATCATTCAATCCCTGCCCTTGACTGTTTACAGCTACAAAGGTGGCTGCTTTTGCTGAGCTTTCACCACAATGTCAATGACGCTAACTCTTTTCTTACAACTTGTGCAAGTCCCAGCAAAGTTTTTACATCAACCTCAAATAAACACTGCTAGTCCACACTGGGATTCTAACCTTTGCCTTACTTTGAACCCAATACCCTGATGGACCTGGGAAGAGACTCTAAGTAAACTATATGGCCCAGGGTTCAAACATTCATGGTGGCATCTCCCTTTCTGCTAAGCATTTTGTTTACTAACATGAGAAAATTAATTTCCTATATGATTTAGGAAATCCTTGTCTGCAATTCTGCTGTAAGCCAGACTTTTACAAAGGGGCAGACACAGCATGTCAAGTGGCACGATGCGATTCCTTCTTGTTGCAAGCTCAACAATTTCAAAAGGTTGCCTCGGTTCCCAATTTATATGAAGAGTTCTTGCCTGAAATTTGGAAAGTATGTCTGTCATTTCCTCTGAAAAGATATGATCCGCACCGCAAATGGAACACTGCAATTGGTTTTCTTGCAACCTGAACTCTTTTCAAGGAAGGGTCCGTTGAAATTTCAACAAATGAGTCTTGTCAGAAGAGGGAATAACCCCACCTCTTTCACCAAAGGTCAGAACATACAGGGAAGACCTGTAAGTTATTGCCAAAACCTATCTCCTGAGTTCGGTCTCCTTACATATTTGTCACTTTACCTGTACACTAACCTTTTAAGATTTAGCAAAACAAATTGCCTCCAAAGCTTCTGATCCTGATGAAGTGAACTAGAAGAGAAGATGAGCTAACCCATATGACTGTAGGTGTGCCAAAGGGGATGGAATTTGTCAGTTTGTAAAACGTGTGTTAGAAAGCTTGTAGAAAAAAGTCGGCCTTGTTCCTTTTCTGCGAGATTTTCCAAAAGTCCATGTGAGGTTGCTGTTGAGAAGGCCCTTTGAAGAGCCTAGTAAATGAAAAGACCCAAGAGCTTGTTTTGGCAGGCCTGACCAATGTGCCATGATGGACAAAGTGAAAAAGCTCTGTCAGAAGTGGGATTTGAACCCACGCCTCCATTCGGAGACCAGAAGGCCCATGAGAAGGGAAGAGAAACCTCTTGAGTCTGGCACCTTAGACCACTCGGCCATCCTGACAAGCGGTGTACTATGTACCCATGCAGCTGGCACAATGACTATACTTAACAGAGAAGAGACAACCACAAACTTAGCCTAGAAGACTTCATGAACACTGCAAGGCATGTTTTTTTTTCTGAAAACACTTATCAAACTGCCATTTTGGATCACTGCAATACCTTAGACAGCAATGTCATGTGCCTGCTCTAACAAATGAAATCCTTTGTGCTCCTTGAGCGTCTTTTCCTATGCGGTGGCTGTTTCCAGTGGAAAATGGTTTCTTCATAAAGAGGCATGAGACCGCGTGGCCTAATGGATAAGGCGTCTGCCTTCGGATCAGAAGATTGAGGGTTTGAGTCCCTTTGTGGTCGTTGAGCTCTGTTCTTGTCACTTTTGTAGAGTATTTGCTCCTCTTGTTGTAAATGTCCTCGGAGACTTTGCAAAAGCCTGTGCTTCCTCACTCATGCTTATCATTCAATCCCTGCCCTTGACTGTTTACAGCTACAAAGGTGGCTGCTTTTGCTGAGCTTTCACCACAATGTCAATGACGCTAACTCTTTTCTTACAACTTGTGCAAGTCCCAGCAAAGTTTTTACATCAACCTCAAATAAACACTGCTAGTCCACACTGGGATTCTAACCTTTGCCTTACTTTGAACCCAATACCCTGATGGACCTGGGAAGAGACTCTAAGTAAACTATATGGCCCAGGGTTCAAACATTCATGGTGGCATCTCCCTTTCTGCTAAGCATTTTGTTTACTAACATGAGAAAATTAATTTCCTATATGATTTAGGAAATCCTTGTCTGCAATTCTGCTGTAAGCCAGACTTTTACAAAGGTGCAGACACAGCATGTCAAGTAGCACGATGCGATTCCTTCTTGTTGCAAGCTCAACAATTTCAAAAGGTTGCATCGGTTCCCAATTTATATGAAGAGTTCTTGCCTGAAATTTGGAAAGTATGTCTGTCATTTCCTCTGAAAAGATATGATCCACACCGCAAATGGAACACTGCAATTGGTTTTCTTGCAACCTGAACTCTTTTCAAGGAAGGGTCCGTTGAAATTTCAACAAATGAGTCTTGTCAGAAGAGGGAATAACCCCACCTCTTTCACCAAAGGTCAGAACATACAGGGAAGACCTGTAAGTTATTGCCAAAACCTATCTCCTGAGTTCGGTCTCCTTACATATTTGTCACTTTACCTGTACACTAACCTTTTAAGATTTAGCAAAACAAATTGCCTCCAAAGCTTCTGATCCTGATGAAGTGAACTAGAAGAGAAGATGAGCTAACCCATATGACTGTAGGTGTGCCAAAGGGGATGGAATTTGTCAGTTTGTAAAACGTGTGTTAGAAAGCTTGTAGAAAAAAGTCGGCCTTGTTCCTTTTCTGCGAGATTTTCAAAAAGTCCATGTGAGGTTGCTGTTGAGAAGGCCCTTTGAAGAGCCTAGTAAATGAAAAGACCCAAGAGCTTGTTTTGGCAGGCCTGACCAATGTGCCATGATGGACAAAGTGAAAAAGCTCTGTCAGAAGTGGGATTTGAACCCACGCCTCCATTCGGAGACCAGAAGGCCCATGAGAAGGGAAGAGAAGCCTCTTGAGTCTGGCGCCTTAGACCACTCGGCCATCCTGACAAGCGGTGTACTATGTACCCATGCAGCTGGCACAATGACTATACTTAACAGAGAAGAGACAACCACAAACTTAGCCTAGAAGACTTCATGAACACTGCAAGGCATGTTTTTTTTTCTGAAAACACTCATCAAACTGCCATTTTGGATCACTGCAATACCTTAGACAGCAATGTCATGTGCCTGCTCTAACAAATGAAATCCTTTGTGCTCCTTGAGCGTCTTTTCCTATGCGGTGGCTGTTTCCAGTGGAAAATGGTTTCTTCATAAAGAGGCATGAGACCGCGTGGCCTAATGGATAAGGCGTCTGACTTCGGATCAGAAGATTGAGGGTTCGAGTCCCTTCGTGGTTGTTGAGCTCTGTTCTTGTCACTTCTGTAGAGTATTTGCTCCTCTTGTTGTAAATGTCCTCGGAGACTTTGCAAAAGCCTGTGCTTCCTCACTCATGCTTATCATTCAATCCCTGCCCTTGACTGTTTACAGCTACAAAGGTGGCTACTTTTGCTGAGCTTTCACCACAATGTCAATGACGCTAACTCTTTTCTTACAACTTGTGCAAGTCCCAGCAAAGTTTTTACATCAACCTCAAATAAACACTGCTAGTCCACACTGGGATTCTAACCTTTGCCTTACTTTGAACCCAATACCCTGATGGACCTTGGAAGAGACTCTAAGTAAACTATATGACCCAGGGTTCAAACATTCATGGTGGCATCTCCCTTTCTGCTAAGCATTTTGTTTACTAACATGAGAAAATTAATTTCCTATATGATTTAGGAAATCCTTGTCTGCAATTCTGCTGTAAGCCAGACTTTTACAAAGGTGCAGACACAGCATGTCAAGTGGCACGATGCGATTCCTTCTTGTTGCAAGCTCAACAATTTCAAAAGGTTGCCTCGGTTCCCAATTTATATGAAGAGTTCTTGCCTGAAATTTGGAAAGTATGTCTGTCATTTCCTCTGAAAAGATATGATCCACACCGCAAATGGAACACTGCAATTGGTTTTCTTGCAACCTGAACTCTTTTCAAGGAAGGGTCCGTTGAAATTTCAACAAATGAGTCTTGTCAGAAGAGGGAATAACCCCACCTCTTTCACCAAAGGTCAGAACATACAGGGAAGACCTGTAAGTTATTGCCAAAACCTATCTCCTGAGTTCGGTCTCCTTACATATTTGTCACTTTACCTGTACACTAACCTTTTAAGATTTAGCAAAACAAATTGCCTCCAAAGCTTCTGATCCTGATGAAGTGAACTAGAAGAGAAGATGAGCTAACCCATATGACTGTAGGTGTGCCAAAGGGGATGGAATTTGTCAGTTTGTAAAACGTGTGTTAGAAAGCTTGTAGAAAAAAGTCGGCCTTGTTCCTTTTCTGCGAGATTTTCCAAAAGTCCATGTGAGGTTGCTGTTGAGAAGGCCCTTTGAAGAGCCTAGTAAATGAAAAGACCCAAGAGCTTGTTTTGGCAGGCCTGACCAATGTGCCATGATGGACAAAGTGAAAAAGCTCTGTCAGAAGTGGGATTTGAACCCACGCCTCCATTCGGAGACCAGAAGGCCCATGAGAAGGGAAGAGAAGCCGCTTGAGTCTGGCGCCTTAGACCACTCGGCCGTCCTGACAAGCGTTGTACTATGTACCCATGCAGCTGGCACAATGACTATACTTAACAGAGAAGAGACAACCACAAACTTAGCCTAGAAGACTTCATGAACACTGCAAGGCATGTTTTTTTCTCTGAAAACACTCATCAAACTGCCATTTTGGATCACTGCAATACCTTAGACAGCAATGTCATGTGCCTGCTCTAACAAATGAAATCCTTTGTGCTCCTTGAGCGTCTTTTCCTATGCGGTGGCTGTTTCCAGTGGAAAATGGTTTCTTCATAAAGAGGCATGAGACCGCGTGGCCTAATGGATAAGGTGTCTGACTTCGGATCAGAAGATTGAGGGTTCGAGTCCCTTTGTGGTCGTTGAGCTCTGTTCTTGTCACTTTTGTAGAGTATTTGCTCCTCTTGTTGTAAATGTCCTCGGAGACTTTGCAAAAGCCTGTGCTTCCTCACTCATGCTTATCATTCAATCCCTGCCCTTGACTGTTTACAGCTACAAAGGTGGCTGCTTTTGCTGAGCTTTCACCACAATGTCAATGACGCTAACTCTTTTCTTACAACTTGTGCAAGTCCCAGCAAAGTTTTTACATCAACCTCAAATAAACACTGCTAGTCCACACTGGGATTCTAACCTTTGCCTTACTTTGAACCCAATACCCTGATGGACCTGGGAAGAGACTCTAAGTAAACTATATGGCCCAGGGTTCAAACATTCATGGTGGCATCTCCCTTTCTGCTAAGCATTTTGTTTACTAACATGAGAAAATTAATTTCCTATATGATTTAGGAAATCCTTGTCTGCAATTCTGCTGTAAGCCAGACTTTTACAAAGGTGCAGACACAGCATGTCAAGTAGCACGATGCGATTCCTTCTTGTTGCAAGCTCAACAATTTCAAAAGGTTGCCTCGGTTCCCAATTTATATGAAGAGTTCTTGCCTGAAATTTGGAAAGTATGTCTGTCATTTCCTCTGAAAAGATATGATCCACACCGCAAATGGAACACTGCAATTGGTTTTCTTGCAACCTGAACTCTTTTCAAGGAAGGGTCCGTTGAAATTTCAACAAATGAGTCTTGTCAGAAGAGGGAATAACCCCACCTCTTTCACCAAAGGTCAGAACATACAGGGAAGACCTGTAAGTTATTGCCAAAACCTATCTCCTGAGTTCGGTCTCCTTACATATTTGTCACTTTACCTGTACACTAACCTTTTAAGATTTAGCAAAACAAATTGCCTCCAAAGCTTCTGATCCTGATGAAGTGAACTAGAAGAGAAGATGAGCTAACCCATATGACTGTAGGTGTGCCAAAGGGGATGGAATTTGTCAGTTTGTAAAACGTGTGTTAGAAAGCTTGTAGAAAAAAGTCGGCCTTGTTCCTTTTCTGCGAGATTTTCAAAAAGTCCATGTGAGGTTGCTGTTGAGAAGGCCCTTTGAAGAGCCTAGTAAATGAAAAGACCCAAGAGCTTGTTTTGGCAGGCCTGACCAATGTGCCATGATGGACAAAGTGAAAAAGCTCTGTCAGAAGTGGGATTTGAACCCACGCCTCCATTCGGAGACCAGAAGGCCCATGAGAAGGGAAGAGAAGCCTCTTGAGTCTGGCGCCTTAGACCACTCAGCCATCCTGACAAGCGGTGTACTATGTACCCATGCAGCTGGCACAATGACTATACTTAACAGAGAAGAGACAACCACAAACTTAGCCTAGAAGACTTCATGAACACTGCAAGGCATGTTTTTTTTTTCTGAAAACACTCATCAAACTGCCATTTTGGATCACTGCAATACCTTAGACAGCAATGTCATGTGCCTGCTCTAACAAATGAAATCCTTTGTGCTTCTTGAGCGTCTTTTCCTATGCGGTGGCTGTTTCCAGTGGAAAATGGTTTCTTCATAAAGAGGCATGAGACCGCGTGGCCTAATGGATAAGGCGTCTGACTTCGGATCAGAAGATTGAGGGTTCGAGTCCCTTTGTGGTTGTTGAGCTCTGTTCTTGTCACTTCTGTAGAGTATTTGCTCCTCTTGTTGTAAATGTCCTCGGAGACTTTGCAAAAGCATGTGCTCCTCACTCATGCTTATCATTCAATCCCTGCCCTTGACTGTTTACAGCTACAAAGGTGGCTGCTTTTGCTGAGCTTTCACCACAATGTCAATGACGCTAACTCTTTTCTTACAACTTGTGCAAGTCCCAGCAAAGTTTTTACATCAACCTCAAATAAACACTGCTAGTCCACACTGGGATTCTAACCTTTGCCTTACTTTGAACCCAATACCCTGATGGACCTTGGAAGAGACTCTAAGTAAACTATATGACCCAGGGTTCAAACATTCATGGTGGCATCTCCCTTTCTGCTAAGCATTTTGTTTACTAACATGAGAAAATTAATTTCCTATATGATTTAGGAAATCCTTGTCTTCAATTCTGCTGTAAGCCAGACTTTTACAAAGGTGCAGACACAGCATGTTAAGTGGCACGATGCGATTCCTTCTTGTTGCAAGCTCAACAATTTCAAAAGGTTGCCTCGGTTCCCAATTTATATGAAGAGTTCTTGCCTGAAATTTGGAAAGTATGTCTGTCATTTCCTCTGAAAAGATATGATCCACACCGCAAATGGAACACTGCAATTGGTTTTCTTGCAACCTGAACTCTTTTCAAGGAAGGGTCCGTTGAAATTTCAACAAATGAGTCTTGTCAGAAGAGGGAATAACCCCACCTCTTTCACCAAAGGTCAGAACATACAGGGAAGAACTGTAAGTTATTGCCAAAACCTATCTCCTGAGTTCGGTCTCCTTACATATTTGTCACTTTACCTGTACACTAACCTTTTAAGATTTAGCAAAACAAATTGCCTCCAAAGCTTCTGATCCTGATGAAGTGAACTAGAAGAGAAGATGAGCTAACCCATATGACTGTAGGTGTGCCAAAGGGGATGGAATTTGTCAGTTTGTAAAACGTGTGTTAGAAAGCTTGTAGAAAAAAGTCGGCCTTGTTCCTTTTCTGCGAGATTTTCCAAAAGTCCATGTGAGGTTGCTGTTGAGAAGGCCCTTTGAAGAGCCTAGTAAATGAAAAGACCCAAGAGCTTGTTTTGGCAGGCCTGACCAATGTGCCATGATGGACAAAGTGAAAAAGCTCTGTCAGAAGTGGGATTTGAACCCACGCCTCCATTCGGAGACCAGAAGGCCCATGAGAAGGGAAGAGAAGCCTCTTGAGTCTGGCGCCTTAGACCACTCGGCCATCCTGACAAGCGGTGTACTATGTACCCATGCAGCTGGCAAAATGACTATACTTAACAGAGAAGAGACAACCACAAACTTAGCCTAGAAGACTTCATGAACACTGCAAGGCATGTTTTTTTCTCTGAAAACACTCATCGAACTGCCATTTTGGATCACTGCAATACCTTAGACAGCAATGTCATGTGCCTGCTCTAACAAATGAAATCCTTTGTGCTCCTTGAGCGTCTTTTCCTATGCGGTGGCTGTTTCCAGTGGAAAATGGTTTCTTCATAAAGAGGCATGAGACCGCGTGGCCTAATGGATAAGGCGTCTGACTTCGGATCAGAAGATTGAGGGTTCGAGTCCCTTCGTGGTCGTTGAGCTCTGTTCTTGTCACTTCTGTAGAGTATTTGCTCCTCTTGTTGTAAATGTCCTCGGAGACTTTGCAAAAGCATGTGCTTCCTCACTCATGCTTATCATTCAATCCCTGCCCTTGACTGTTTACAGCTACAAAGGTGGCTGCTTTTGCTGAGCTTTCACCACAATGTCAATGACGCTAACTCTTTTCTTACAACTTGTGCAAGTCCCAGCAAAGTTTTTACATCAACCTCAAATAAACACTGCTAGTCCACACTGGGATTCTAACCTTTGCCTTACTTTGAACCCAATACCCTGATGGACCTTGGAAGAGACTCTAAGTAAACTATATGACCCAGGGTTCAAACATTCATGGTGGCATCTCCCTTTCTGCTAAGCATTTTGTTTACTAACATGAGAAAATTAATTTCCTATATGATTTAGGAAATCCTTGTCTGCAATTCTGCTGTAAGCCAGACTTTTACAAAGGTGCAGACACAGCATGTCAAGTGGCACGATGCGATTCCTTCTTGTTGCAAGCTCAACAATTTCAAAAGGTTGCCTCGGTTCCCAATTTATATGAAGAGTTCTTGCCTGAAATTTGGAAAGTATGTCTGTCATTTCCTCTGAAAAGATATGATCCACACCGCAAATGGAACACTGCAATTGGTTTTCTTGCAACCTGAACTCTTTTCAAGGAAGGGTCCGTTGAAATTTCAACAAATGAGTCTTGTCAGAAGAGGGAATAACCCCACCTCTTTCACCAAAGGTCAGAACATACAGGGAAGACCTGTAAGTTATTGCCAAAACCTATCTCCTCAGTTTGGTCTCCTTACATATTTGTCACTTTACCTGTACACTAACCTTTTAAGATTTAGCAAAACAAATTGCCTCCAAAGCTTCTGATCCTGATGAAGTGAACTAGAAGAGAAGATGAGCTAACCCATATGACTGTAGGTGTGCCAAAGGGGATGGAATTTGTCAGTTTGTAAAACGTGTGTTAAAAAGCTTGTAGAAAAAAGTCGGCCTTGTTCCTTTTCTGCGAGATTTTCAAAAAGTCCATGTGAGGTTGCTGTTGAGAAGGCCCTTTGAAGAGCCTAGTAAATGAAAAGACGCAAGAGCTTGTTTTGGCAGGCCTGACCAATGTGCCATGATGGACAAAGTGAAAAAGCTCTGTCAGAAGTGGGATTTGAACCCACGCCTCCATTCGGAGACCAGAAGGCCCATGAGAAGGGAAGAGAAGCCTCTTGAGTCTGGCGCCTTAGACCACTCGGCCATCCTGACAAGCGGTGTACTATGTACCCATGCAGCTGGCAAAATGACTATACTTAACAGAGAAGAGACAACCACAAACTTAGCCTAGAAGACTTCATGAACACTGCAAGGCATGTTTTTTTCTCTGAAAACACTCATCAAACTGCCATTTTGGATCACTGCAATACCTTAGACAGCAATGTCATGTGCCTGCTCTAACAAATGAAATCCTTTGTGCTCCTTGAGCGTCTTTTCCTATGCGGTGGCTTTTTCCAGTGGAAAATGGTTTCTTCATAAAGAGGCATGAGACCGCGTGGCCTAATGGATAAGGCGTCTGACTTCGGATCAGAAGATTGAGGGTTCGAGTCCCTTTGTGGTCGTTGAGCTCTGTTCTTGTCACTTCTGTAGAGTATTTGCTCCTCTTGTTGTAAATGTCCTCGGAGACTTTGCAAAAGCCTGTGCTTCCTCACTCATGCTTATCATTCAATCCCTGCCCTTGACTGTTTACAGCTACAAAGGTGGCTGCTTTTGCTGAGCTTTCACCACAATGTCAATGACGCTAACTCTTTTCTTACAACTTGTGCAAGTCCCAGCAAAGTTTTTACATCAACCTCAAATAAACACTGCTAGTCCACACTGGGATTCTAACCTTTGCCTTACTTTGAACCCAATACCCTGATGGACCTGGGAAGAGACTCTAAGTAAACTATATGACCCAGGGTTCAAACATTCATGGTGGCATCTCCCTTTCTGCTAAGCATTTTGTTTACTAACATGAGAAAATTAATTTCCTATATGATTTAGGAAATCCTTGTCTGCAATTCTGCTGTAAGCCAGACTTTTACAAAGGTGCAGACACAGCATGTCAAGTGGCACGATGCGATTCCTTCTTGTTGCAAGCTCAACAATTTCAAAAGGTTGCCTCGGTTCCCAATTTATATGAAGAGTTCTTGCCTGAAATTTGGAAAGTATGTCTGTCATTTCCTCTGAAAAGATATGATTCACACCGCAAATGGAACACTGCAATTGGTTTTCTTGCAACCTGAACTCTTTTCAAGGAAGGGTCCGTTGAAATTTCAACAAATGAGTCTTGTCAGAAGAGGGAATAACCCCACCTCTTTCACCAAAGGTCAGAACATACAGGGAAGACCTGTAAGTTATTGCCAAAACCTATCTCCTGAGTTCGGTCTCCTTACATATTTGTCACTTTACCTGTACACTAACCTTTTAAGATTTAGCAAAACAAATTGCCTCCAAAGCTTCTGATCCTGATGAAGTGAACTAGAAGAGAAGATGAGCTAACCCATATGACTGTAGGTGTGCCAAAGGGGATGGAATTTGTCAGTTTGTAAAACGTGTGTTAGAAAGCTTGTAGAAAAAAGTCGGCCTTGTTCCTTTTCTGCGAGATTTTCCAAAAGTCCATGTGAGGTTGCTGTTGAGAAGGCCCTTTGAAGAGCCTAGTAAATGAAAAGACCCAAGAGCTTGTTTTGGCAGGCCTGACCAATGTGCCATGATGGACAAAGTGAAAAAGCTCTGTCAGAAGTGGGATTTGAACCCACGCCTCCATTCAGAGACCAGAAGGCCCATGAGAAGGGAAGAGAAGCCTCTTGAGTCTGGCGCCTTAGACCACTCGGCCATCCTGACAAGCGGTGTACTATGTACCCATGCAGCTGGCAAAATGACTATACTTAACAGAGAAGAGACAACCACAAACTTAGCCTAGAAGACTTCATGAACACTGCAAGGCATGTTTTTTTCTCTGAAAACACTCATCAAACTGCCATTTTGGATCACTGCAATACCTTAGACAGCAATGTCATGTGCCTGCTCTAACAAATGAAATCCTTTGTGCTCCTTGAGCGTCTTTTCCTATGCGGTGGCTGTTTCCAGTGGAAAATGGTTTATTCGTAAAGAGGCATGAGACCGCGTGGCCTAATGGATAAGGCGTCTGACTTCGGATCAGAAGATTGAGGGTTCGAGTCCCTTCGTGGTCGTTGAGCTCTGTTCTTGTCACTTCTGTAGAGTATTTGCTCCTCTTGTTGTAAATGTCCTCGGAGACTTTGCAAAAGCCTGTGCTTCCTCACTCATGCTTATCATTCAATCCCTGCCCTTGACTGTTTACAGCTACAAAGGTGGCTGCTTTTGCTGAGCTTTCACCACAATGTCAATGACGCTAACTCTTTTCTTACAACTTGTGCAAGTCCCAGCAAAGTTTTTACATCAACCTCAAATAAACACTGCTAGTCCACACTGGGATTCTAACCTTTGCCTTACTTTGAACCCAATACCCTGATGGACCTTGGAAGAGACTCTAAGTAAACTATATGACCCAGGGTTCAAACATTCATGGTGGCATCTCCCTTTCTGCTAAGCATTTTGTTTACTAACATGAGAAAATTAATTTCCTATATGATTTAGGAAATCCTTGTCTGCAATTCTGCTGTAAGCCAGACTTTTACAAAGGTGCAGACACAGCATGTCAAGTGGCACGATGCGATTCCTTCTTGTTGCAAGCTCAACAATTTCAAAAGGTTGCCTCGGTTCCCAATTTATATGAAGAGTTCTTGCCTGAAATTTGGAAAGTATGTCTGTCATTTCCTCTGAAAAGATATGATCCACACCGCAAATGGAACACTGCAATTGGTTTTCTTGCAACCTGAACTCTTTTCAAGGAAGGGTCCGTTGAAATTTCAACAAATGAGTCTTGTCAGAAGAGGGAATAACCCCACCTCTTTCACCAAAGGTCAGAACATACAGGGAAGACCTGTAAGTTATTGCCAAAACCTATCTCCTCAGTTTGGTCTCCTTACATATTTGTCACTTTACCTGTACACTAACCTTTTAAGATTTAGCAAAACAAATTGCCTCCAAAGCTTCTGATCCTGATGAAGTGAACTAGAAGAGAAGATGAGCTAACCCATATGACTGTAGGTGTGCCAAAGGGGATGGAATTTGTCAGTTTGTAAAACGTGTGTTAAAAAGCTTGTAGAAAAAAGTCGGCCTTGTTCCTTTTCTGCGAGATTTTCAAAAAGTCCATGTGAGGTTGCTGTTGAGAAGGCCCTTTGAAGAGCCTAGTAAATGAAAAGACCCAAGAGCTTGTTTTGGCAGGCCTGACCAATGTGCCATGATGGACAAAGTGAAAAAGCTCTGTCAGAAGTGGGATTTGAACCCACGCCTCCATTCGGAGACCAGAAGGCCCATGAGAAGGGAAGAGAAGCCTCTTGAGTCTGGCGCCTTAGACCACTCGGCCATCCTGACAAGCGGTGTACTATGTACCCATGCAGCTGGCAAAATGACTATACTTAACAGAGAAGAGACAACCACAAACTTAGCCTAGAAGACTTCATGAACACTGCAAGGCATGTTTTTTTCTCTGAAAACACTCATCAAACTGCCATTTTGGATCACTGCAATACCTTAGACAGCAATGTCATGTGCCTGCTCTAACAAATGAAATCCTTTGTGCTCCTTGAGCGTCTTTTCCTATGCGGTGGCTTTTTCCAGTGGAAAATGGTTTCTTCATAAAGAGGCATGAGACCGCGTGGCCTAATGGATAAGGCGTCTGACTTCGGATCAGAAGATTGAGGGTTCGAGTCCCTTTGTGGTTGTTGAGCTCTGTTCTTGTCACTTCTGTAGAGTATTTGCTCCTCTTGTTGTAAATGTCCTCGGAGACTTTGCAAAAGCCTGTGCTTCCTCACTCATGCTTATCATTCAATCCCTGCCCTTGACTGTTTACAGCTACAAAGGTGGCTGCTTTTGCTGAGCTTTCACCACAATGTCAATGAAGCTAACTCTTTTCTTACAACTTGTGCAAGTCCCAGCAAAGTTTTTACATCAACCTCAAATAAACACTGCTAGTCCACACTGGGATTCTAACCTTTGCCTTACTTTGAACCCAATACCCTGATGGACCTGGGAAGAGACTCTAAGTAAACTATATGACCCAGGGTTCAAACATTCATGGTGGCATCTCCCTTTCTGCTAAGCATTTTGTTTACTAACATGAGAAAATTAATTTCCTATATGATTTAGGAAATCCTTGTCTGCAATTCTGCTGTAAGCCAGACTTTTACAAAGGTGCAGACACAGCATGTCAAGTGGCACGATGCGATTCCTTCTTGTTGCAAGCTCAACAATTTCAAAAGGTTGCCTCGGTTCCCAATTTATATGAAGAGTTCTTGCCTGAAATTTGGAAAGTATGTCTGTCATTTCCTCTGAAAAGATATGATTCACACCGCAAATGGAACACTGCAATTGGTTTTCTTGCAACCTGAACTCTTTTCAAGGAAGGGTCCGTTGAAATTTCAACAAATGAGTCTTGTCAGAAGAGGGAATAACCCCACCTCTTTCACCAAAGGTCAGAACATACAGGGAAGACCTGTAAGTTATTGCCAAAACCTATCTCCTGAGTTCGGTCTCCTTACATATTTGTCACTTTACCTGTACACTAACCTTTTAAGATTTAGCAAAACAAATTGCCTCCAAAGCTTCTGATCCTGATGAAGTGAACTAGAAGAGAAGATGAGCTAACCCATATGACTGTAGGTGTGCCAAAGGGGATGGAATTTGTCAGTTTGTAAAACGTGTGTTAGAAAGCTTGTAGAAAAAAGTCGGCCTTGTTCCTTTTCTGCGAGATTTTCCAAAAGTCCATGTGAGGTTGCTGTTGAGAAGGCCCTTTGAAGAGCCTAGTAAATGAAAAGACCCAAGAGCTTGTTTTGGCAGGCCTGACCAATGTGCCATGATGGACAAAGTGAAAAAGCTCTGTCAGAAGTGGGATTTGAACCCACGCCTCCATTCAGAGACCAGAAGGCCCATGAGAAGGGAAGAGAAGCCTCTTGAGTCTGGCGCCTTAGACCACTCGGCCATCCTGACAAGCGGTGTACTATGTACCCATGCAGCTGGCAAAATGACTATACTTAACAGAGAAGAGACAACCACAAACTTAGCCTAGAAGACTTCATGAACACTGCAAGGCATGTTTTTTTCTCTGAAAACACTCATCAAACTGCCATTTTGGATCACTGCAATACCTTAGACAGCAATGTCATGTGCCTGCTCTAACAAATGAAATCCTTTGTGCTCCTTGAGCGTCTTTTCCTATGCGGTGGCTGTTTCCAGTGGAAAATGGTTTATTCGTAAAGAGGCATGAGACCGCGTGGCCTAATGGATAAGGCGTCTGACTTCGGATCAGAAGATTGAGGGTTCGAGTCCCTTCGTGGTCGTTGAGCTCTGTTCTTGTCACTTCTGTAGAGTATTTGCTCCTCTTGTTGTAAATGTCCTCGGAGACTTTGCAAAAGCCTGTGCTTCCTCACTCATGCTTATCATTCAATCCCTGCCCTTGACTGTTTACAGCTACAAAGGTGGCTGCTTTTGCTGAGCTTTCACCACAATGTCAATGACGCTAACTCTTTTCTTACAACTTGTGCAAGTCCCAGCAAAGTTTTTACATCAACCTCAAATAAACACTGCTAGTCCACACTGGGATTCTAACCTTTGCCTTACTTTGAACCCAATACCCTGATGGACCTGGGAAGAGACTCTAAGTAAACTATATGACCCAGGGTTCAAACATTCATGGTGGCATCTCCCTTTCTGCTAAGCATTTTGTTTACTAACATGAGAAAATTAATTTCCTATATGATTTAGGAAATCCTTGTCTGCAATTCTGCTGTAAGCCTGACTTTTACAAAGGTGCAGACACAGCATGTCAAGTGGCACGATGCGATTCCTTCTTGTTGCAAGCTCAACAATTTCAAAAGGTTGCCTCGGTTCCCAATTTATATGAAGAGTTCTTGCCTGAAATTTGGAAAGTATGTCTGTCATTTCCTCTGAAAAGATATGATCCACACCGCAAATGGAACACTGCAATTGGTTTTCTTGCAACCTGAACTCTTTTCAAGGAAGGGTCCGTTGAAATTTCAACAAATGAGTCTTGTCAGAAGAGGGAATAACCCCACCTCTTTCACCAAAGGTCAGAACATACAGGGAAGACCTGTAAGTTATTGCCAAAACCTATCTCCTGAGTTCGGTCTCCTTACATATTTGTCACTTTACCTGTACACTAACCTTTTAAGATTTAGCAAAACAAATTGCCTCCAAAGCTTCTGATCCTGATGAAGTGAACTAGAAGAGAAGATGAGCTAACCCATATGACTGTAGGTGTGCCAAAGGGGATGGAATTTGTCAGTTTGTAAAACGTGTGTTAGAAAGCTTGTAGAAAAAAGTCGGCCTTGTTCCTTTTCTGCGAGATTTTCAAAAAGTCCATGTGAGGTTGCTGTTGAGAAGGCCCTTTGAAGAGCCTAGTAAATGAAAAGACCCAAGAGCTTGTTTTGGCAGGCCTGACCAATGTGCCATGATGGACAAAGTGAAAAAGCTCTGTCAGAAGTGGGATTTGAACCCACGCCTCCATTCAGAGACCAGAAGGCCCATGAGAAGGGAAGAGAAGCCTCTTGAGTCTGGCGCCTTAGACCACTCAGCCATCCTGACAAGCGGTGTACTATGTACCCATGCAGCTGGCACAATGACTATACTTAACAGAGAAGAGACAACCACAAACTTAGCCTAGAAGACTTCATGAACACTGCAAGGCATGTTTTTTTTTCTGAAAACACTCATCAAACTGCCATTTTGGATCACTGCAATACCTTAGACAGCAATGTCATGTGCCTGCTCTAACAAATGAAATCCTTTGTGCTTCTTGAGCGTCTTTTCCTATGCGGTGGCTGTTTCCAGTGGAAAATGGTTTCTTCATAAAGAGGCATGAGACCGCGTGGCCTAATGGATAAGGCGTCTGACTTCGGATCAGAAGATTGAGGGTTCGAGTCCCTTCGTGGTCGTTGAGCTCTGTTCTTGTCACTTCTGTAGAGTATTTGCTCCTCTTGTTGTAAATGTCCTCGGAGACTTTGCAAAAGCATGTGCTTCCTCACTCATGCTTATCATTCAATCCCTGCCCTTGACTGTTTACAGCTACAAAGGTGGCTGCTTTTGCTGAGCTTTCACCACAATGTCAATGACGCTAACTCTTTTCTTACAACTTGTGCAAGTCCCAGCAAAGTTTTTACATCAACCTCAAATAAACACTGCTAGTCCACACTGGGATTCTAACCTTTGCCTTACTTTGAACCCAATACCCTGATGGACCTTGGAAGAGACTCTAAGTAAACTATATGACCCAGGGTTCAAACATTCATGGTGGCATCTCCCTTTCTGCTAAGCATTTTGTTTACTAACATGAGAAAATTAATTTCCTATATGATTTAGGAAATCCTTGTCTGCAATTCTGCTGTAAGCCAGACTTTTACAAAGGTGCAGACACAGCATGTCAAGTGGCACGATGCGATTCCTTCTTGTTGCAAGCTCAACAATTTCAAAAGGTTGCCTCGGTTCCCAATTTATATGAAGAGTTCTTGCCTGAAATTTGGAAAGTATGTCTGTCATTTCCTCTGAAAAGATATGATCCACACCGCAAATGGAACACTGCAATTGGTTTTCTTGCAACCTGAACTCTTTTCAAGGAAGGGTCCGTTGAAATTTCAACAAATGAGTCTTGTCAGAAGAGGGAATAACCCCACCTCTTTCACCAAAGGTCAGAACATACAGGGAAGACCTGTAAGTTATTGCCAAAACCTATCTCCTCAGTTTGGTCTCCTTACATATTTGTCACTTTACCTGTACACTAACCTTTTAAGATTTAGCAAAACAAATTGCCTCCAAAGCTTCTGATCCTGATGAAGTGAACTAGAAGAGAAGATGAGCTAACCCATATGACTGTAGGTGTGCCAAAGGGGATGGAATTTGTCAGTTTGTAAAACGTGTGTTAAAAAGCTTGTAGAAAAAAGTCGGCCTTGTTCCTTTTCTGCGAGATTTTCAAAAAGTCCATGTGAGGTTGCTGTTGAGAAGGCCCTTTGAAGAGCCTAGTAAATGAAAAGACCCAAGAGCTTGTTTTGGCAGGCCTGACCAATGTGCCATGATGGACAAAGTGAAAAAGCTCTGTCAGAAGTGGGATTTGAACCCACGCCTCCATTCGGAGACCAGAAGGCCCATGAGAAGGGAAGAGAAGCCTCTTGAGTCTGGCGCCTTAGACCACTCGGCCATCCTGACAAGCGGTGTACTATGTACCCATGCAGCTGGCACAATGACTATACTTAACAGAGAAGAGACAACCACAAACTTAGCCTAGAAGACTTCATGAACACTGCAAGGCATGTTTTTTTTTCTGAAAACACTCATCAAACTGCCATTTTGGATCACTGCAATACCTTAGACAGCAATGTCATGTGCCTGCTCTAACAAATGAAATCCTTTGTGCTTCTTGAGCGTCTTTTCCTATGCGGTGGCTGTTTCCAGTGGAAAATGGTTTCTTCATAAAGAGGCATGAGACCGCGTGGCCTAATGGATAAGGCGTCTGACTTCGGATCAGAAGATTGAGGGTTCGAGTCCCTTCGTGGTCGTTGAGCTCTGTTCTTGTCACTTCTGTAGAGTATTTGCTCCTCTTGTTGTAAATGTCCTCGGAGACTTTGCAAAAGCATGTGCTTCCTCACTCATGCTTATCATTCAATCCCTGCCCTTGACTGTTTACAGCTACAAAGGTGGCTGCTTTTGCTGAGCTTTCACCACAATGTCAATGACGCTAACTCTTTTCTTACAACTTGTGCAAGTCCCAGCAAAGTTTTTACATCAACCTCAAATAAACACTGCTAGTCCACACTGGGATTCTAACCTTTGCCTTACTTTGAACCCAATACCCTGATGGACCTTGGAAGAGACTCTAAGTAAACTATATGACCCAGGGTTCAAACATTCATGGTGGCATCTCCCTTTCTGCTAAGCATTTTGTTTACTAACATGAGAAAATTAATTTCCTATATGATTTAGGAAATCCTTGTCTGCAATTCTGCTGTAAGCCAGACTTTTACAAAGGTGCAGACACAGCATGTCAAGTGGCACGATGCGATTCCTTCTTGTTGCAAGCTCAACAATTTCAAAAGGTTGCCTCGGTTCCCAATTTATATGAAGAGTTCTTGCCTGAAATTTGGAAAGTATGTCTGTCATTTCCTCTGAAAAGATATGATCCACACCGCAAATGGAACACTGCAATTGGTTTTCTTGCAACCTGAACTCTTTTCAAGGAAGGGTCCGTTGAAATTTCAACAAATGAGTCTTGTCAGAAGAGGGAATAACCCCACCTCTTTCACCAAAGGTCAGAACATACAGGGAAGACCTGTAAGTTATTGCCAAAACCTATCTCCTCAGTTTGGTCTCCTTACATATTTGTCACTTTACCTGTACACTAACCTTTTAAGATTTAGCAAAACAAATTGCCTCCAAAGCTTCTGATCCTGATGAAGTGAACTAGAAGAGAAGATGAGCTAACCCATATGACTGTAGGTGTGCCAAAGGGGATGGAATTTGTCAGTTTGTAAAACGTGTGTTAAAAAGCTTGTAGAAAAAAGTCGGCCTTGTTCCTTTTCTGCGAGATTTTCAAAAAGTCCATGTGAGGTTGCTGTTGAGAAGGCCCTTTGAAGAGCCTAGTAAATGAAAAGACCCAAGAGCTTGTTTTGGCAGGCCTGACCAATGTGCCATGATGGACAAAGTGAAAAAGCTCTGTCAGAAGTGGGATTTGAACCCACGCCTCCATTCGGAGACCAGAAGGCCCATGAGAAGGGAAGAGAAGCCTCTTGAGTCTGGCGCCTTAGACCACTCGGCCATCCTGACAAGCGGTGTACTATGTACCCATGCAGCTGGCAAAATGACTATACTTAACAGAGAAGAGACAACCACAAACTTAGCCTAGAAGACTTCATGAACACTGCAAGGCATGTTTTTTTCTCTGAAAACACTCATCAAACTGCCATTTTGGATCACTGCAATACCTTAGACAGCAATGTCATGTGCCTGCTCTAACAAATGAAATCCTTTGTGCTCCTTGAGCGTCTTTTCCTATGCGGTGGCTTTTTCCAGTGGAAAATGGTTTCTTCATAAAGAGGCATGAGACCGCGTGGCCTAATGGATAAGGCGTCTGACTTCGGATCAGAAGATTGAGGGTTCGAGTCCCTTTGTGGTCGTTGAGCTCTGTTCTTGTCACTTCTGTAGAGTATTTGCTCCTCTTGTTGTAAATGTCCTCGGAGACTTTGCAAAAGCCTGTGCTTCCTCACTCATGCTTATCATTCAATCCCTGCCCTTGACTGTTTACAGCTACAAAGGTGGCTGCTTTTGCTGAGCTTTCACCACAATGTCAATGACGCTAACTCTTTTCTTACAACTTGTGCAAGTCCCAGCAAAGTTTTTACATCAACCTCAAATAAACACTGCTAGTCCACACTGGGATTCTAACCTTTGCCTTACTTTGAACCCAATACCCTGATGGACCTGGGAAGAGACTCTAAGTAAACTATATGACCCAGGGTTCAAACATTCATGGTGGCATCTCCCTTTCTGCTAAGCATTTTGTTTACTAACATGAGAAAATTAATTTCCTATATGATTTAGGAAATCCTTGTCTGCAATTCTGCTGTAAGACAGACTTTTACAAAGGTGCAGACACAGCATGTCAAGTGGCACGATGCGATTCCTTCTTGTTGCAAGCTCAACAATTTCAAAAGGTTGCCTCGGTTCCCAATTTATATGAAGAGTTCTTGCCTGAAATTTGGAAAGTATGTCTGTCATTTCCTCTGAAAAGATATGATTCACACCGCAAATGGAACACTGCAATTGGTTTTCTTGCAACCTGAACTCTTTTCAAGGAAGGGTCCGTTGAAATTTCAACAAATGAGTCTTGTCAGAAGAGGGAATAACCCCACCTCTTTCACCAAAGGTCAGAACATACAGGGAAGACCTGTAAGTTATTGCCAAAACCTATCTCCTGAGTTCGGTCTCCTTACATATTTGTCACTTTACCTGTACACTAACCTTTTAAGATTTAGCAAAACAAATTGCCTCCAAAGCTTCTGATCCTGATGAAGTGAACTAGAAGAGAAGATGAGCTAACCCATATGACTGTAGGTGTGCCAAAGGGGATGGAATTTGTCAGTTTGTAAAACGTGTGTTAGAAAGCTTGTAGAAAAAAGTCGGCCTTGTTCCTTTTCTGCGAGATTTTCCAAAAGTCCATGTGAGGTTGCTGTTGAGAAGGCCCTTTGAAGAGCCTAGTAAATGAAAAGACCCAAGAGCTTGTTTTGGCAGGCCTGACCAATGTGCCATGATGGACAAAGTGAAAAAGCTCTGTCAGAAGTGGGATTTGAACCCACGCCTCCATTCAGAGACCAGAAGGCCCATGAGAAGGGAAGAGAAGCCTCTTGAGTCTGGCGCCTTAGACCACTCGGCCATCCTGACAAGCGGTGTACTATGTACCCATGCAGCTGGCAAAATGACTATACTTAACAGAGAAGAGACAACCACAAACTTAGCCTAGAAGACTTCATGAACACTGCAAGGCATGTTTTTTTCTCTGAAAACACTCATCAAACTGCCATTTTGGATCACTGCAATACCTTAGACAGCAATGTCATGTGCCTGCTCTAACAAATGAAATCCTTTGTGCTCCTTGAGCGTCTTTTCCTATGCGGTGGCTGTTTCCAGTGGAAAATGGTTTCTTCATAAAGAGGCATGAGACCGCGTGGCCTAATGGATAAGGCGTCTGACTTCGGATCAGAAGATTGAGGGTTCGAGTCCCTTCGTGGTCGTTGAGCTCTGTTCTTGTCACTTCTGTAGAGTATTTGCTCCTCTTGTTGTAAATGTCCTCGGAGACTTTGCAAAAGCCTGTGCTTCCTCACTCATGCTTATCATTCAATCCCTGCCCTTGACTGTTTACAGCTACAAAGGTGGCTGCTTTTGCTGAGCTTTCACCACAATGTCAATGACGCTAACTCTTTTCTTACAACTTGTGCAAGTCCCAGCAAAGTTTTTACATCAACCTCAAATAAACACTGCTAGTCCACACTGGGATTCTAACCTTTGCCTTACTTTGAACCCAATACCCTGATGGACCTGGGAAGAGACTCTAAGTAAACTATATGACCCAGGGTTCAAACATTCATGGTGGCATCTCCCTTTCTGCTAAGCATTTTGTTTACTAACATGAGAAAATTAATTTCCTATATGATTTAGGAAATCCTTGTCTGCAATTCTGCTGTAAGCCAGACTTTTACAAAGGTGCAGACACAGCATGTCAAGTGGCACGATGCGATTCCTTCTTGTTGCAAGCTCAACAATTTCAAAAGGTTGCCTCGGTTCCCAATTTATATGAAGAGTTCTTGCCTGAAATTTGGAAAGTATGTCTGTCATTTCCTCTGAAAAGACATGATCCACACCGCAAATGGAACACTGCAATTGGTTTTCTTGCAACCTGAACTCTTTTCAAGGAAGGGTCCGTTGAAATTTCAACAAATGAGTCTTGTCAGAAGAGGGAATAACCCCACCTCTTTCACCAAAGGTCAGAACATACAGGGAAGACCTGTAAGTTATTGCCAAAACCTATCTCCTGAGTTCGGTCTCCTTACATATTTGTCACTTTACCTGTACACTAACCTTTTAAGATTTAGCAAAACATATTGCCTCCAAAGCTTCTGATCCTGATGAAGTGAACTAGAAGAGAAGATGAGCTAACCCATATGACTGTAGGTGTGCCAAAGGGGATGGAATTTGTCAGTTTGTAAAACGTGTGTTAGAAAGCTTGTAGAAAAAAGTCGGCCTTGTTCCTTTTCTGCGAGTTTTTTAAAAAGTCCATGTGAGGTTGCTGTTGAGAAGGCCCTTTGAAGAGCCTAGTAAATGAAAAGACCCAAGAGCTTGTTTTGGCAGGCCTGACCAATGTGCCATGATGGACAAAGTGAAAAGCTCTGTCAGAAGTGGGATTTGAACCCACGCCTCCATTCGGAGACCAGAAGGCCCATGAGAAGGGAAGAGAAGCCTCTTGAGTCTGGCGCCTTAGACCACTCGGCCATCCTGAAAAGGTGTGTACTATGTACCCATGCAGCTGGCACAATGACTATACTTAATAGAGAAGAGACAACCACAAACTTAGCCTAGAAGACTTCATGAACACTGCAAGGCATGTTTTTTTCTCTGAAAACACTCATCAAACTGCCATTTTGGATCACTGCAATACCTTAGACAGCAATGTCATGTGCCTGCTCTAACAAATGAAATCCTTTGTGCTCCTTGAGCGTCTTTTCCTATGCGGTGGCTGTTTCCAGTGGAAAATGGTTTCTTCGTAAAGAGGCATGAGACCGCGTGGCCTAATGGATAAGGCGTCTGACTTCGGATCAGAAGATTGAGGGTTCGAGTCCCTTCGTGGTTGTTGAGCTCTGTTCTTGTCACTTCTGTAGAGTATTTGCTCCTCTTGTTGTAAATGTCCTCGGAGACTTTGCAAAAGCCTGTGCTTCCTCACTCATGCTTATCATTCAATCCCTGCCCTTGACTGTTTACAGCTACAAAGGTGGCTGCTTTTGCTGAGCTTTCACCACAATGTCAATGACGCTAACTCTTTTCTTACAACTTGTGCAAGTCCCAGCAAAGTTTTTACATCAACCTCAAATAAACACTGCTAGTCCACACTGGGATTCTAACCTTTGCCTTACTTTGAACCCAATACCCTGATGGACCTGGGAAGAGACTCTAAGTAAACTATATGACCCAGGGTTCAAACATTCATGGTGGCATCTCCCTTTCTGCTAAGCATTTTGTTTACTAACATGAGAAAATTAATTTCCTATATGATTTAGGAAATCCTTGTCTGCAATTCTGCTGTAAGCCAGACTTTTACAAAGGTGCAGACACAGCATGTCAAGTGGCACGATGCGATTCCTTCTTGTTGCAAGCTCAACAATTTCAAAAGGTTGCCTCGGTTCCCAATTTATATGAAGAGTTCTTGCCTGAAATTTGGAAAGTATGTCTGTCATTTCCTCTGAAAAGATATGATCCACACCGCAAATGGAACACTGCAATTGGTTTTCTTGCAACCTGAACTCTTTTCAAGGAAGGGTCCGTTGAAATTTCAACAAATGAGTCTTGTCAGAAGAGGGAATAACCCCACCTCTTTCACCAAAGGTCAGAACATACAGGGAAGACCTGTAAGTTATTGCCAAAACCTATCTCCTGAGTTCGGTCTCCTTACATATTTGTCACTTTACCTGTACACTAACCTTTTAAGATTTAGCAAAACAAATTGCCTCCAAAGCTTCTGATCCTGATGAAGTGAACTAGAAGAGAAGATGAGCTAACCCATATGACTGTAGGTGTGCCAAAGGGGATGGAATTTGTCAGTTTGTAAAACGTGTGTTAGAAAGCTTGTAGAAAAAAGTCGGCCTTGTTCCTTTTCTGCGAGATTTTCAAAAAGTCCATGTGAGGTTGCTGTTGAGAAGGCCCTTTGAAGAGCCTAGTAAATGAAAAGACCCAAGAGCTTGTTTTGGCAGGCCTGACCAATGTGCCATGATGGACAAAGTGAAAAAGCTCTGTCAGAAGTGGGATTTGAACCCACGCCTCCATTCAGAGACCAGAAGGCCCATGAGAAGGGAAGAGAAGCCTCTTGAGTCTGGCGCCTTAGACCACTCAGCCATCCTGACAAGCGGTGTACTATGTACCCATGCAGCTGGCACAATGACTATACTTAACAGAGAAGAGACAACCACAAACTTAGCCTAGAAGACTTCATGAACACTGCAAGGCATGTTTTTTTTTCTGAAAACACTCATCAAACTGCCATTTTGGATCACTGCAATACCTTAGACAGCAATGTCATGTGCCTGCTCTAACAAATGAAATCCTTTGTGCTTCTTGAGCGTCTTTTCCTATGCGGTGGCTGTTTCCAGTGGAAAATGGTTTCTTCCTAAAGAGGCATGAGACCGCGTGGCCTAATGGATAAGGCGTCTGACTTCGGATCAGAAGATTGAGGGTTCGAGTCCCTTCGTGGTCGTTGAGCTCTGTTCTTGTCACTTCTGTAGAGTATTTGCTCCTCTTGTTGTAAATGTCCTCGGAGACTTTGCAAAAGCATGTGCTTCCTCACTCATGCTTATCATTCAATCCCTGCCCTTGACTGTTTACAGCTACAAAGGTGGCTGCTTTTGCTGAGCTTTCACCACAATGTCAATGACGCTAACTCTTTTCTTACAACTTGTGCAAGTCCCAGCAAAGTTTTTACATCAACCTCAAATAAACACTGCTAGTCCACACTGGGATTCTAACCTTTGCCTTACTTTGAACCCAATACCCTGATGGACCTTGGAAGAGACTCTAAGTAAACTATATGACCCAGGGTTCAAACATTCATGGTGGCATCTCCCTTTCTGCTAAGCATTTTGTTTACTAACATGAGAAAATTAATTTCCTATATGATTTAGGAAATCCTTGTCTGCAATTCTGCTGTAAGCCAGACTTTTACAAAGGTGCAGACACAGCATGTCAAGTGGCACGATGCGATTCCTTCTTGTTGCAAGCTCAACAATTTCAAAAGGTTGCCTCGGTTCCCAATTTATATGAAGAGTTCTTGCCTGAAATTTGGAAAGTATGTCTGTCATTTCCTCTGAAAAGATATGATCCACACCGCAAATGGAACACTGCAATTGGTTTTCTTGCAACCTGAACTCTTTTCAAGGAAGGGTCCGTTGAAATTTCAACAAATGAGTCTTGTCAGAAGAGGGAATAACCCCACCTCTTTCACCAAAGGTCAGAACATACAGGGAAGACCTGTAAGTTATTGCCAAAACCTATCTCCTCAGTTTGGTCTCCTTACATATTTGTCACTTTACCTGTACACTAACCTTTTAAGATTTAGCAAAACAAATTGCCTCCAAAGCTTCTGATCCTGATGAAGTGAACTAGAAGAGAAGATGAGCTAACCCATATGACTGTAGGTGTGCCAAAGGGGATGGAATTTGTCAGTTTGTAAAACGTGTGTTAAAAAGCTTGTAGAAAAAAGTCGGCCTTGTTCCTTTTCTGCGAGATTTTCAAAAAGTCCATGTGAGGTTGCTGTTGAGAAGGCCCTTTGAAGAGCCTAGTAAATGAAAAGACCCAAGAGCTTGTTTTGGCAGGCCTGACCAATGTGCCATGATGGACAAAGTGAAAAAGCTCTGTCAGAAGTGGGATTTGAACCCACGCCTCCATTCGGAGACCAGAAGGCCCATGAGAAGGGAAGAGAAGCCTCTTGAGTCTGGCGCCTTAGACCACTCGGCCATCCTGACAAGCGGTGTACTATGTACCCATGCAGCTGGCAAAATGACTATACTTAACAGAGAAGAGACAACCACAAACTTAGCCTAGAAGACTTCATGAACACTGCAAGGCATGTTTTTTTCTCTGAAAACACTCATCAAACTGCCATTTTGGATCACTGCAATACCTTAGACAGCAATGTCATGTGCCTGCTCTAACAAATGAAATCCTTTGTGCTCCTTGAGCGTCTTTTCCTATGCGGTGGCTTTTTCCAGTGGAAAATGGTTTCTTCATAAAGAGGCATGAGACCGCGTGGCCTAATGGATAAGGCGTCTGACTTCGGATCAGAAGATTGAGGGTTCGAGTCCCTTTGTGGTTGTTGAGCTCTGTTCTTGTCACTTCTGTAGAGTATTTGCTCCTCTTGTTGTAAATGTCCTCGGAGACTTTGCAAAAGCCTGTGCTTCCTCACTCATGCTTATCATTCAATCCCTGCCCTTGACTGTTTACAGCTACAAAGGTGGCTGCTTTTGCTGAGCTTTCACCACAATGTCAATGACGCTAACTCTTTTCTTACAACTTGTGCAAGTCCCAGCAAAGTTTTTACATCAACCTCAAATAAACACTGCTAGTCCACACTGGGATTCTAACCTTTGCCTTACTTTGAACCCAATACCCTGATGGACCTGGGAAGAGACTCTAAGTAAACTATATGACCCAGGGTTCAAACATTCATGGTGGCATCTCCCTTTCTGCTAAGCATTTTGTTTACTAACATGAGAAAATTAATTTCCTATATGATTTAGGAAATCCTTGTCTGCAATTCTGCTGTAAGCCAGACTTTTACAAAGGTGCAGACACAGCATGTCAAGTGGCACGATGCGATTCCTTCTTGTTGCAAGCTCAACAATTTCAAAAGGTTGCCTCGGTTCCCAATTTATATGAAGAGTTCTTGCCTGAAATTTGGAAAGTATGTCTGTCATTTCCTCTGAAAAGATATGATTCACACCGCAAATGGAACACTGCAATTGGTTTTCTTGCAACCTGAACTCTTTTCAAGGAAGGGTCCGTTGAAATTTCAACAAATGAGTCTTGTCAGAAGAGGGAATAACCCCACCTCTTTCACCAAAGGTCAGAACATACAGGGAAGACCTGTAAGTTATTGCCAAAACCTATCTCCTGAGTTCGGTCTCCTTACATATTTGTCACTTTACCTGTACACTAACCTTTTAAGATTTAGCAAAACAAATTGCCTCCAAAGCTTCTGATCCTGATGAAGTGAACTAGAAGAGAAGATGAGCTAACCCATATGACTGTAGGTGTGCCAAAGGGGATGGAATTTGTCAGTTTGTAAAACGTGTGTTAGAAAGCTTGTAGAAAAAAGTCGGCCTTGTTCCTTTTCTGCGAGATTTTCCAAAAGTCCATGTGAGGTTGCTGTTGAGAAGGCCCTTTGAAGAGCCTAGTAAATGAAAAGACCCAAGAGCTTGTTTTGGCAGGCCTGACCAATGTGCCATGATGGACAAAGTGAAAAAGCTCTGTCAGAAGTGGGATTTGAACCCACGCCTCCATTCAGAGACCAGAAGGCCCATGAGAAGGGAAGAGAAGCCTCTTGAGTCTGGCGCCTTAGACCACTCGGCCATCCTGACAAGCGGTGTACTATGTACCCATGCAGCTGGCAAAATGACTATACTTAACAGAGAAGAGACAACCACAAACTTAGCCTAGAAGACTTCATGAACACTGCAAGGCATGTTTTTTTCTCTGAAAACACTCATCAAACTGCCATTTTGGATCACTGCAATACCTTAGACAGCAATGTCATGTGCCTGCTCTAACAAATGAAATCCTTTGTGCTCCTTGAGCGTCTTTTCCTATGCGGTGGCTGTTTCCAGTGGAAAATGGTTTCTTCGTAAAGAGGCATGAGACCGCGTGGCCTAATGGATAAGGCGTCTGACTTCGGATCAGAAGATTGAGGGTTCGAGTCCCTTCGTGGTCGTTGAGCTCTGTTCTTGTCACTTCTGTAGAGTATTTGCTCCTCTTGTTGTAAATGTCCTCGGAGACTTTGCAAACGCCTGTGCTTCCTCACTCATGCTTATCATTCAATCCCTGCCCTTGACTGTTTACAGCTACAAAGGTGGCTGCTTTTGCTGAGCTTTCACCACAATGTCAATGACGCTAACTCTTTTCTTACAACTTGTGCAAGTCCCAGCAAAGTTTTTACATCAACCTCAAATAAACACTGCTAGTCCACACTGGGATTCTAACCTTTGCCTTACTTTGAACCCAATACCCTGATGGACCTGGGAAGAGACTCTAAGTAAACTATATGACCCAGGGTTCAAACATTCATGGTGGCATCTCCCTTTCTGCTAAGCATTTTGTTTACTAACATGAGAAAATTAATTTCCTATATGATTTAGGAAATCCTTGTCTGCAATTCTGCTGTAAGCCAGACTTTTACAAAGGTGCAGACACAGCATGTCAAGTGGCACGATGCGATTCCTTCTTGTTGCAAGCTCAACAATTTCAAAAGGTTGCCTCGGTTCCCAATTTATATGAAGAGTTCTTGCCTGAAATTTGGAAAGTATGTCTGTCATTTCCTCTGAAAAGACATGATCCACACCGCAAATGGAACACTGCAATTGGTTTTCTTGCAACCTGAACTCTTTTCAAGGAAGGGTCCGTTGAAATTTCAACAAATGAGTCTTGTCAGAAGAGGGAATAACCCCACCTCTTTCACCAAAGGTCAGAACATACAGGGAAGACCTGTAAGTTATTGCCAAAACCTATCTCCTGAGTTCGGTCTCCTTACATATTTGTCACTTTACCTGTACACTAACCTTTTAAGATTTAGCAAAACATATTGCCTCCAAAGCTTCTGATCCTGATGAAGTGAACTAGAAGAGAAGATGAGCTAACCCATATGACTGTAGGTGTGCCAAAGGGGATGGAATTTGTCAGTTTGTAAAACGTGTGTTAGAAAGCTTGTAGAAAAAAGTCGGCCTTGTTCCTTTTCTGCGAGTTTTTTAAAAAGTCCATGTGAGGTTGCTGTTGAGAAGGCCCTTTGAAGAGCCTAGTAAATGAAAAGACCCAAGAGCTTGTTTTGGCAGGCCTGACCAATGTGCCATGATGGACAAAGTGAAAAGCTCTGTCAGAAGTGGGATTTGAACCCACGCCTCCATTCGGAGACCAGAAGGCCCATGAGAAGGGAAGAGAAGCCTCTTGAGTCTGGCGCCTTAGACCACTCGGCCATCCTGAAAAGGTGTGTACTATGTACCCATGCAGCTGGCACAATGACTATACTTAATAGAGAAGAGACAACCACAAACTTAGCCTAGAAGACTTCATGAACACTGCAAGGCATGTTTTTTTCTCTGAAAACACTCATCAAACTGCCATTTTGGATCACTGCAATACCTTAGACAGCAATGTCATGTGCCTGCTCTAACAAATGAAATCCTTTGTGCTCCTTGAGCGTCTTTTCCTATGCGGTGGCTGTTTCCAGTGGAAAATGGTTTCTTCGTAAAGAGGCATGAGACCGCGTGGCCTAATGGATAAGGCGTCTGACTTCGGATCGGAAGATTGAGGGTTCGAGTCCCTTCGTGGTCGTTGAGCTCTGTTCTTGTCACTTCTGTAGAGTATTTGCTCCTCTTGTTGTAAATGTCCTCGGAGACTTTGCAAAAGCCTGTGCTTCCTCACTCATGCTTATCATTCAATCCCTACCCTTGACTGTTTACAGCTACAAAGGTGGCTGCTTTTGCTGAGCTTTCACCACAATGTCAATGACGCTAACTCTTTTCTTACAACTTGTGCAAGTCCCAGCAAAGTTTTTACATCAACCTCAAATAAACACTGCTAGTCCACACTGGGATTCTAACCTTTGCCTTACTTTGAACCCAATACCCTGATGGACCTGGGAAGAGACTCTAAGTAAACTATATGACCCAGGGTTCAAACATTCATGGTGGCATCTCCCTTTCTGCTAAGCATTTTGTTTACTAACATGAGAAAATTAATTTCCTATATGATTTAGGAAATCCTTGTCTGCAATTCTGCTGTAAGCCAGACTTTTACAAAGGTGCAGACACAGCATGTCAAGTGGCACGATGCGATTCCTTCTTGTTGCAAGCTCAACAATTTCAAAAGGTTGCCTCGGTTCCCAATTTATATGAAGAGTTCTTGCCTGAAATTTGGAAAGTATGTCTGTCATTTCCTCTGAAAAGATATGATCCACACCGCAAATGGAACACTGCAATTGGTTTTCTTGCAACCTGAACTCTTTTCAAGGAAGGGTCCGTTGAAATTTCAACAAATGAGTCTTGTCAGAAGAGGGAATAACCCCACCTCTTTCACCAAAGGTCAGAACATACAGGGAAGACCTGTAAGTTATTGCCAAAACCTATCTCCTGAGTTCGGTCTCCTTACATATTTGTCACTTTACCTGTACACTAACCTTTTAAGATTTAGCAAAACAAATTGCCTCCAAAGCTTCTGATCCTGATGAAGTGAACTAGAAGAGAAGATGAGCTAACCCATATGACTGTAGGTGTGCCAAAGGGGATGGAATTTGTCAGTTTGTAAAACGTGTGTTAGAAAGCTTGTAGAAAAAAGTCGGCCTTGTTCCTTTTCTGCGAGATTTTCCAAAAGTCCATGTGAGGTTGCTGTTGAGAAGGCCCTTTGAAGAGCCTAGTAAATGAAAAGACCCAAGAGCTTGTTTTGGCAGGCCTGACCAATGTGCCATGATGGACAAAGTGAAAAAGCTCTGTCAGAAGTGGGATTTGAACCCACGCCTCCATTCAGAGACCAGAAGGCCCATGAGAAGGGAAGAGAAGCCTCTTGAGTCTGGCGCCTTAGACCACTCAGCCATCCTGACAAGCGGTGTACTATGTACCCATGCAGCTGGCACAATGACTATACTTAACAGAGAAGAGACAACCACAAACTTAGCCTAGAAGACTTCATGAACACTGCAAGGCATGTTTTTTTTTCTGAAAACACTCATCAAACTGCCATTTTGGATCACTGCAATACCTTAGACAGCAATGTCATGTGCCTGCTCTAACAAATGAAATCCTTTGTGCTTCTTGAGCGTCTTTTCCTATGCGGTGGCTGTTTCCAGTGGAAAATGGTTTCTTCCTAAAGAGGCATGAGACCGCGTGGCCTAATGGATAAGGCGTCTGACTTCGGATCAGAAGATTGAGGGTTCGAGTCCCTTCGTGGTCGTTGAGCTCTGTTCTTGTCACTTCTGTAGAGTATTTGCTCCTCTTGTTGTAAATGTCCTCGGAGACTTTGCAAAAGCATGTGCTTCCTCACTCATGCTTATCATTCAATCCCTGCCCTTGACTGTTTACAGCTACAAAGGTGGCTGCTTTTGCTGAGCTTTCACCACAATGTCAATGACGCTAACTCTTTTCTTACAACTTGTGCAAGTCCCAGCAAAGTTTTTACATCAACCTCAAATAAACACTGCTAGTCCACACTGGGATTCTAACCTTTGCCTTACTTTGAACCCAATACCCTGATGGACCTGGGAAGAGACTCTAAGTAAACTATATGACCCAGGGTTCAAACATTCATGGTGGCATCTCCCTTTCTGCTAAGCATTTTGTTTACTAACATGAGAAAATTAATTTCCTATATGATTTAGGAAATCCTTGTCTGCAATTCTGCTGTAAGCCAGACTTTTACAAAGGTGCAGACACAGCATGTCAAGTGGCACGATGCGATTCCTTCTTGTTGCAAGCTCAACAATTTCAAAAGGTTGCCTCGGTTCCCAATTTATATGAAGAGTTCTTGCCTGAAATTTGGAAAGTATGTCTGTCATTTCCTCTGAAAAGACATGATCCACACCGCAAATGGAACACTGCAATTGGTTTTCTTGCAACCTGAACTCTTTTCAAGGAAGGGTCCGTTGAAATTTCAACAAATGAGTCTTGTCAGAAGAGGGAATAACCCCACCTCTTTCACCAAAGGTCAGAACATACAGGGAAGACCTGTAAGTTATTGCCAAAACCTATCTCCTGAGTTCGGTCTCCTTACATATTTGTCACTTTACCTGTACACTAACCTTTTAAGATTTAGCAAAACATATTGCCTCCAAAGCTTCTGATCCTGATGAAGTGAACTAGAAGAGAAGATGAGCTAACCCATATGACTGTAGGTGTGCCAAAGGGGATGGAATTTGTCAGTTTGTAAAACGTGTGTTAGAAAGCTTGTAGAAAAAAGTCGGCCTTGTTCCTTTTCTGCGAGTTTTTTAAAAAGTCCATGTGAGGTTGCTGTTGAGAAGGCCCTTTGAAGAGCCTAGTAAATGAAAAGACCCAAGAGCTTGTTTTGGCAGGCCTGACCAATGTGCCATGATGGACAAAGTGAAAAGCTCTGTCAGAAGTGGGATTTGAACCCACGCCTCCATTCGGAGACCAGAAGGCCCATGAGAAGGGAAGAGAAGCCTCTTGAGTCTGGCGCCTTAGACCACTCGGCCATCCTGAAAAGGTGTGTACTATGTACCCATGCAGCTGGCACAATGACTATACTTAATAGAGAAGAGACAACCACAAACTTAGCCTAGAAGACTTCATGAACACTGCAAGGCATGTTTTTTTCTCTGAAAACACTCATCAAACTGCCATTTTGGATCACTGCAATACCTTAGACAGCAATGTCATGTGCCTGCTCTAACAAATGAAATCCTTTGTGCTCCTTGAGCGTCTTTTCCTATGCGGTGGCTGTTTCCAGTGGAAAATGGTTTCTTCGTAAAGAGGCATGAGACCGCGTGGCCTAATGGATAAGGCGTCTGACTTCGGATCGGAAGATTGAGGGTTCGAGTCCCTTCGTGGTCGTTGAGCTCTGTTCTTGTCACTTCTGTAGAGTATTTGCTCCTCTTGTTGTAAATGTCCTCGGAGACTTTGCAAAAGCCTGTGCTTCCTCACTCATGCTTATCATTCAATCCCTACCCTTGACTGTTTACAGCTACAAAGGTGGCTGCTTTTGCTGAGCTTTCACCACAATGTCAATGACGCTAACTCTTTTCTTACAACTTGTGCAAGTCCCAGCAAAGTTTTTACATCAACCTCAAATAAACACTGCTAGTCCACACTGGGATTCTAACCTTTGCCTTACTTTGAACCCAATACCCTGATGGACCTGGGAAGAGACTCTAAGTAAACTATATGACCCAGGGTTCAAACATTCATGGTGGCATCTCCCTTTCTGCTAAGCATTTTGTTTACTAACATGAGAAAATTAATTTCCTATATGATTTAGGAAATCCTTGTCTGCAATTCTGCTGTAAGCCAGACTTTTACAAAGGTGCAGACACAGCATGTCAAGTGGCACGATGCGATTCCTTCTTGTTGCAAGCTCAACAATTTCAAAAGGTTGCCTCGGTTCCCAATTTATATGAAGAGTTCTTGCCTGAAATTTGGAAAGTATGTCTGTCATTTCCTCTGAAAAGATATGATCCACACCGCAAATGGAACACTGCAATTGGTTTTCTTGCAACCTGAACTCTTTTCAAGGAAGGGTCCGTTGAAATTTCAACAAATGAGTCTTGTCAGAAGAGGGAATAACCCCACCTCTTTCACCAAAGGTCAGAACATACAGGGAAGACCTGTAAGTTATTGCCAAAACCTATCTCCTGAGTTCGGTCTCCTTACATATTTGTCACTTTACCTGTACACTAACCTTTTAAGATTTAGCAAAACAAATTGCCTCCAAAGCTTCTGATCCTGATGAAGTGAACTAGAAGAGAAGATGAGCTAACCCATATGACTGTAGGTGTGCCAAAGGGGATGGAATTTGTCAGTTTGTAAAACGTGTGTTAGAAAGCTTGTAGAAAAAAGTCGGCCTTGTTCCTTTTCTGCGAGATTTTCCAAAAGTCCATGTGAGGTTGCTGTTGAGAAGGCCCTTTGAAGAGCCTAGTAAATGAAAAGACCCAAGAGCTTGTTTTGGCAGGCCTGACCAATGTGCCATGATGGACAAAGTGAAAAAGCTCTGTCAGAAGTGGGATTTGAACCCACGCCTCCATTCAGAGACCAGAAGGCCCATGAGAAGGGAAGAGAAGCCTCTTGAGTCTGGCGCCTTAGACCACTCAGCCATCCTGACAAGCGGTGTACTATGTACCCATGCAGCTGGCACAATGACTATACTTAACAGAGAAGAGACAACCACAAACTTAGCCTAGAAGACTTCATGAACACTGCAAGGCATGTTTTTTTTTCTGAAAACACTCATCAAACTGCCATTTTGGATCACTGCAATACCTTAGACAGCAATGTCATGTGCCTGCTCTAACAAATGAAATCCTTTGTGCTTCTTGAGCGTCTTTTCCTATGCGGTGGCTGTTTCCAGTGGAAAATGGTTTCTTCCTAAAGAGGCATGAGACCGCGTGGCCTAATGGATAAGGCGTCTGACTTCGGATCAGAAGATTGAGGGTTCGAGTCCCTTCGTGGTCGTTGAGCTCTGTTCTTGTCACTTCTGTAGAGTATTTGCTCCTCTTGTTGTAAATGTCCTCGGAGACTTTGCAAAAGCATGTGCTTCCTCACTCATGCTTATCATTCAATCCCTGCCCTTGACTGTTTACAGCTACAAAGGTGGCTGCTTTTGCTGAGCTTTCACCACAATGTCAATGACGCTAACTCTTTTCTTACAACTTGTGCAAGTCCCAGCAAAGTTTTTACATCAACCTCAAATAAACACTGCTAGTCCACACTGGGATTCTAACCTTTGCCTTACTTTGAACCCAATACCCTGATGGACCTGGGAAGAGACTCTAAGTAAACTATATGACCCAGGGTTCAAACATTCATGGTGGCATCTCCCTTTCTGCTAAGCATTTTGTTTACTAACATGAGAAAATTAATTTCCTATATGATTTAGGAAATCCTTGTCTGCAATTCTGCTGTAAGCCAGACTTTTACAAAGGTGCAGACACAGCATGTCAAGTGGCACGATGCGATTCCTTCTTGTTGCAAGCTCAACAATTTCAAAAGGTTGCCTCGGTTCCCAATTTATATGAAGAGTTCTTGCCTGAAATTTGGAAAGTATGTCTGTCATTTCCTCTGAAAAGACATGATCCACACCGCAAATGGAACACTGCAATTGGTTTTCTTGCAACCTGAACTCTTTTCAAGGAAGGGTCCGTTGAAATTTCAACAAATGAGTCTTGTCAGAAGAGGGAATAACCCCACCTCTTTCACCAAAGGTCAGAACATACAGGGAAGACCTGTAAGTTATTGCCAAAACCTATCTCCTGAGTTCGGTCTCCTTACATATTTGTCACTTTACCTGTACACTAACCTTTTAAGATTTAGCAAAACATATTGCCTCCAAAGCTTCTGATCCTGATGAAGTGAACTAGAAGAGAAGATGAGCTAACCCATATGACTGTAGGTGTGCCAAAGGGGATGGAATTTGTCAGTTTGTAAAACGTGTGTTAGAAAGCTTGTAGAAAAAAGTCGGCCTTGTTCCTTTTCTGCGAGTTTTTTAAAAAGTCCATGTGAGGTTGCTGTTGAGAAGGCCCTTTGAAGAGCCTAGTAAATGAAAAGACCCAAGAGCTTGTTTTGGCAGGCCTGACCAATGTGCCATGATGGACAAAGTGAAAAGCTCTGTCAGAAGTGGGATTTGAACCCACGCCTCCATTCGGAGACCAGAAGGCCCATGAGAAGGGAAGAGAAGCCTCTTGAGTCTGGCGCCTTAGACCACTCGGCCATCCTGAAAAGGTGTGTACTATGTACCCATGCAGCTGGCACAATGACTATACTTAATAGAGAAGAGACAACCACAAACTTAGCCTAGAAGACTTCATGAACACTGCAAGGCATGTTTTTTTCTCTGAAAACACTCATCAAACTGCCATTTTGGATCACTGCAATACCTTAGACAGCAATGTCATGTGCCTGCTCTAACAAATGAAATCCTTTGTGCTCCTTGAGCGTCTTTTCCTATGCGGTGGCTGTTTCCAGTGGAAAATGGTTTCTTCGTAAAGAGGCATGAGACCGCGTGGCCTAATGGATAAGGCGTCTGACTTCGGATCGGAAGATTGAGGGTTCGAGTCCCTTCGTGGTCGTTGAGCTCTGTTCTTGTCACTTCTGTAGAGTATTTGCTCCTCTTGTTGTAAATGTCCTCGGAGACTTTGCAAAAGCCTGTGCTTCCTCACTCATGCTTATCATTCAATCCCTACCCTTGACTGTTTACAGCTACAAAGGTGGCTGCTTTTGCTGAGCTTTCACCACAATGTCAATGACGCTAACTCTTTTCTTACAACTTGTGCAAGTCCCAGCAAAGTTTTTACATCAACCTCAAATAAACACTGCTAGTCCACACTGGGATTCTAACCTTTGCCTTACTTTGAACCCAATACCCTGATGGACCTGGGAAGAGACTCTAAGTAAACTATATGACCCAGGGTTCAAACATTCATGGTGGCATCTCCCTTTCTGCTAAGCATTTTGTTTACTAACATGAGAAAATTAATTTCCTATATGATTTAGGAAATCCTTGTCTGCAATTCTGCTGTAAGCCAGACTTTTACAAAGGTGCAGACACAGCATGTCAAGTGGCACGATGCGATTCCTTCTTGTTGCAAGCTCAACAATTTCAAAAGGTTGCCTCGGTTCCCAATTTATATGAAGAGTTCTTGCCTGAAATTTGGAAAGTATGTCTGTCATTTCCTCTGAAAAGATATGATCCACACCGCAAATGGAACACTGCAATTGGTTTTCTTGCAACCTGAACTCTTTTCAAGGAAGGGTCCGTTGAAATTTCAACAAATGAGTCTTGTCAGAAGAGGGAATAACCCCACCTCTTTCACCAAAGGTCAGAACATACAGGGAAGACCTGTAAGTTATTGCCAAAACCTATCTCCTGAGTTCGGTCTCCTTACATATTTGTCACTTTACCTGTACACTAACCTTTTAAGATTTAGCAAAACAAATTGCCTCCAAAGCTTCTGATCCTGATGAAGTGAACTAGAAGAGAAGATGAGCTAACCCATATGACTGTAGGTGTGCCAAAGGGGATGGAATTTGTCAGTTTGTAAAACGTGTGTTAGAAAGCTTGTAGAAAAAAGTCGGCCTTGTTCCTTTTCTGCGAGATTTTCCAAAAGTCCATGTGAGGTTGCTGTTGAGAAGGCCCTTTGAAGAGCCTAGTAAATGAAAAGACCCAAGAGCTTGTTTTGGCAGGCCTGACCAATGTGCCATGATGGACAAAGTGAAAAAGCTCTGTCAGAAGTGGGATTTGAACCCACGCCTCCATTCAGAGACCAGAAGGCCCATGAGAAGGGAAGAGAAGCCTCTTGAGTCTGGCGCCTTAGACCACTCAGCCATCCTGACAAGCGGTGTACTATGTACCCATGCAGCTGGCACAATGACTATACTTAACAGAGAAGAGACAACCACAAACTTAGCCTAGAAGACTTCATGAACACTGCAAGGCATGTTTTTTTTTCTGAAAACACTCATCAAACTGCCATTTTGGATCACTGCAATACCTTAGACAGCAATGTCATGTGCCTGCTCTAACAAATGAAATCCTTTGTGCTTCTTGAGCGTCTTTTCCTATGCGGTGGCTGTTTCCAGTGGAAAATGGTTTCTTCCTAAAGAGGCATGAGACCGCGTGGCCTAATGGATAAGGCGTCTGACTTCGGATCAGAAGATTGAGGGTTCGAGTCCCTTTGTGGTCGTTGAGCTCTGTTCTTGTCACTTCTGTAGAGTATTTGCTCCTCTTGTTGTAAATGTCCTCGGAGACTTTGCAAAAGCATGTGCTTCCTCACTCATGCTTATCATTCAATCCCTGCCCTTGACTGTTTACAGCTACAAAGGTGGCTGCTTTTGCTGAGCTTTCACCACAATGTCAATGACGCTAACTCTTTTCTTACAACTTGTGCAAGTCCCAGCAAAGTTTTTACATCAACCTCAAATAAACACTGCTAGTCCACACTGGGATTCTAACCTTTGCCTTACTTTGAACCCAATACCCTGATGGACCTTGGAAGAGACTCTAAGTAAACTATATGACCCAGGGTTCAAACATTCATGGTGGCATCTCCCTTTCTGCTAAGCATTTTGTTTACTAACATGAGAAAATTAATTTCCTATATGATTTAGGAAATCCTTGTCTGCAATTCTGCTGTAAGCCAGACTTTTACAAAGGGGCAGACACAGCATGTCAAGTGGCACGATGCGATTCCTTCTTGTTGCAAGCTCAACAATTTCAAAAGGTTGCCTCGGTTCCCAATTTATATGAAGAGTTCTTGCCTGAAATTTGGAAAGTATGTCTGTCATTTCCTCTGAAAAGATATGATCCACACCGCAAATGGAACACTGCAATTGGTTTTCTTGCAACCTGAACTCTTTTCAAGGAAGGGTCCGTTGAAATTTCAACAAATGAGTCTTGTCAGAAGAGGGAATAACCCCACCTCTTTCACCAAAGGTCAGAACATACAGGGAAGACCTGTAAGTTATTGCCAAAACCTATCTCCTCAGTTTGGTCTCCTTACATATTTGTCACTTTACCTGTACACTAACCTTTTAAGATTTAGCAAAACAAATTGCCTCCAAAGCTTCTGATCCTGATGAAGTGAACTAGAAGAGAAGATGAGCTAACCCATATGACTGTAGGTGTGCCAAAGGGGATGGAATTTGTCAGTTTGTAAAACGTGTGTTAAAAAGCTTGTAGAAAAAAGTCGGCCTTGTTCCTTTTCTGCGAGATTTTCCAAAAGTCCATGTGAGGTTGCTGTTGAGAAGGCCCTTTGAAGAGCCTAGTAAATGAAAAGACCCAAGAGCTTGTTTTGGCAGGCCTGACCAATGTGCCATGATGGACAAAGTGAAAAAGCTCTGTCAGAAGTGGGATTTGAACCCACGCCTCCATTCGGAGACCAGAAGGCCCATGAGAAGGGAAGAGAAGCCTCTTGAGTCTGGCGCCTTAGACCACTCGGCCATCCTGACAAGCGGTGTACTATGTACCCATGCAGCTGGCAAAATGACTATACTTAACAGAGAAGAGACAACCACAAACTTAGCCTAGAAGACTTCATGAACACTGCAAGGCATGTTTTTTTCTCTGAAAACACTCATCAAACTGCCATTTTGGATCACTGCAATACCTTAGACAGCAATGTCATGTGCCTGCTCTAACAAATGAAATCCTTTGTGCTCCTTGAGCGTCTTTTCCTATGCGGTGGCTTTTTCCAGTGGAAAATGGTTTCTTCATAAAGAGGCATGAGACCGCGTGGCCTAATGGATAAGGCGTCTGACTTCGGATCAGAAGATTGAGGGTTCGAGTCCCTTTGTGGTCGTTGAGCTCTGTTCTTGTCACTTCTGTAGAGTATTTGCTCCTCTTGTTGTAAATGTCCTCGGAGACTTTGCAAAAGCCTGTGCTTCCTCACTCATGCTTATCATTCAATCCCTGCCCTTGACTGTTTACAGCTACAAAGGTGGCTGCTTTTGCTGAGCTTTCACCACAATGTCAATGACGCTAACTCTTTTCTTACAACTTGTGCAAGTCCCAGCAAAGTTTTTACATCAACCTCAAATAAACACTGCTAGTCCACACTGGGATTCTAACCTTTGCCTTACTTTGAACCCAATACCCTGATGGACCTGGGAAGAGACTCTAAGTAAACTATATGACCCAGGGTTCAAACATTCATGGTGGCATCTCCCTTTCTGCTAAGCATTTTGTTTACTAACATGAGAAAATTAATTTCCTATATGATTTAGGAAATCCTTGTCTGCAATTCTGCTGTAAGCCAGACTTTTACAAAGGTGCAGACACAGCATGTCAAGTGGCACGATGCGATTCCTTCTTGTTGCAAGCTCAACAATTTCAAAAGGTTGCCTCGGTTCCCAATTTATATGAAGAGTTCTTGCCTGAAATTTGGAAAGTATGTCTGTCATTTCCTCTGAAAAGATATGATTCACACCGCAAACGGAACACTGCAATTGGTTTTCTTGCAACCTGAACTCTTTTCAAGGAAGGGTCCGTTGAAATTTCAACAAATGAGTCTTGTCAGAAGAGGGAATAACCCCACCTCTTTCACCAAAGGTCAGAACATACAGGGAAGACCTGTAAGTTATTGCCAAAACCTATCTCCTGAGTTCGGTCTCCTTACATATTTGTCACTTTACCTGTACACTAACCTTTTAAGATTTAGCAAAACAAATTGCCTCCAAAGCTTCTGATCCTGATGAAGTGAACTAGAAGAGAAGATGAGCTAACCCATATGACTGTAGGTGTGCCAAAGGGGATGGAATTTGTCAGTTTGTAAAACGTGTGTTAGAAAGCTTGTAGAAAAAAGTCGGCCTTGTTCCTTTTCTGCGAGATTTTCCAAAAGTCCATGTGAGGTTGCTGTTGAGAAGGCCCTTTGAAGAGCCTAGTAAATGAAAAGACCCAAGAGCTTGTTTTGGCAGGCCTGACCAATGTGCCATGATGGACAAAGTGAAAAAGCTCTGTCAGAAGTGGGATTTGAACCCACGCCTCCATTCAGAGACCAGAAGGCCCATGAGAAGGGAAGAGAAGCCTCTTGAGTCTGGCGCCTTAGACCACTCGGCCATCCTGACAAGCGGTGTACTATGTACCCATGCAGCTGGCAAAATGACTATACTTAACAGAGAAGAGACAACCACAAACTTAGCCTAGAAGACTTCATGAACACTGCAAGGCATGTTTTTTTCTCTGAAAACACTCATCAAACTGCCATTTTGGATCACTGCAATACCTTAGACAGCAATGTCATGTGCCTGCTCTAACAAATGAAATCCTTTGTGCTCCTTGAGCGTCTTTTCCTATGCGGTGGCTGTTTCCAGTGGAAAATGGTTTCTTCGTAAAGAGGCATGAGACCGCGTGGCCTAATGGATAAGGCGTCTGACTTCGGATCAGAAGATTGAGGGTTCGAGTCCCTTCGTGGTCGTTGAGCTCTGTTCTTGTCACTTCTGTAGAGTATTTGCTCCTCTTGTTGTAAATGTCCTCGGAGACTTTGCAAAAGCCTGTGCTTCCTCACTCATGCTTATCATTCAATCCCTGCCCTTGACTGTTTACAGCTACAAAGGTGGCTGCTTTTGCTGAGCTTTCACCACAATGTCAATGACGCTAACTCTTTTCTTACAACTTGTGCAAGTCCCAGCAAAGTTTTTACATCAACCTCAAATAAACACTGCTAGTCCACACTGGGATTCTAACCTTTGCCTTACTTTGAACCCAATACCCTGATGGACCTGGGAAGAGACTCTAAGTAAACTATATGACCCAGGGTTCAAACATTCATGGTGGCATCTCCCTTTCTGCTAAGCATTTTGTTTACTAACATGAGAAAATTAATTTCCTATATGATTTAGGAAATCCTTGTCTGCAATTCTGCTGTAAGCCAGACTTTTACAAAGGTGCAGACACAGCATGTCAAGTGGCACGATGCGATTCCTTCTTGTTGCAAGCTCAACAATTTCAAAAGGTTGCCTCGGTTCCCAATTTATATGAAGAGTTCTTGCCTGAAATTTGGAAAGTATGTCTGTCATTTCCTCTGAAAAGACATGATCCACACCGCAAATGGAACACTGCAATTGGTTTTCTTGCAACCTGAACTCTTTTCAAGGAAGGGTCCGTTGAAATTTCAACAAATGAGTCTTGTCAGAAGAGGGAATAACCCCACCTCTTTCACCAAAGGTCAGAACATACAGGGAAGACCTGTAAGTTATTGCCAAAACCTATCTCCTGAGTTCGGTCTCCTTACATATTTGTCACTTTACCTGTACACTAACCTTTTAAGATTTAGCAAAACATATTGCCTCCAAAGCTTCTGATCCTGATGAAGTGAACTAGAAGAGAAGATGAGCTAACCCATATGACTGTAGGTGTGCCAAAGGGGATGGAATTTGTCAGTTTGTAAAACGTGTGTTAGAAAGCTTGTAGAAAAAAGTCGGCCTTGTTCCTTTTCTGCGAGTTTTTTAAAAAGTCCATGTGAGGTTGCTGTTGAGAAGGCCCTTTGAAGAGCCTAGTAAATGAAAAGACCCAAGAGCTTGTTTTGGCAGGCCTGACCAATGTGCCATGATGGACAAAGTGAAACGCTCTGTCAGAAGTGGGATTTGAACCCACGCCTCCATTCGGAGACCAGAAGGCCCATGAGAAGGGAAGAGAAGCCTCTTGAGTCTGGCGCCTTAGACCACTCGGCCATCCTGAAAAGGTGTGTACTATGTACCCATGCAGCTGGCACAATGACTATACTTAATAGAGAAGAGACAACCACAAACTTAGCCTAGAAGACTTCATGAACACTGCAAGACATGTTTTTTTCTCTGAAAACACTCATCAAACTGCCATTTTGGATCACTGCAATACCTTAGACAGCAATGTCATGTGCCTGCTCTAACAAATGAAATCCTTTGTGCTCCTTGAGCGTCTTTTCCTATGCGGTGGCTGTTTCCAGTGGAAAATGGTTTCTTCATAAAGAGGCATGAGACCGCGTGGCCTAATGGATAAGGCGTCTGACTTCGGATCAGAAGATTGAGGGTTCGAGTCCCTTTGTGGTCGTTGAGCTCTGTTCTTGTCACTTCTGTAGAGTATTTGCTCCTCTTGTTGTAAATGTCCTCGGAGACTTTGCAAAAGCCTGTGCTTCCTCACTCATGCTTATCATTCAATCCCTGCCCTTGACTGTTTACAGCTACAAAGGTGGCTGCTTTTGCTGAGCTTTCACCACAATGTCAATGACGCTAACTCTTTTCTTACAACTTGTGCAAGTCCCAGCAAAGTTTTTACATCAACCTCAAATAAACACTGCTAGTCCACACTGGGATTCTAACCTTTGCCTTACTTTGAACCCAATACCCTGATAGACCTGGGAAGAGACTCTAAGTAAACTATATGACCCAGGGTTCAAACATTCATGGTGGCATCTCCCTTTCTGCTAAGCATTTTGTTTACTAACATGAGAAAATTAATTTCCTATATGATTTAGGAAATCCTTGTCTGCAATTCTGCTGTAAGCCAGACTTTTACAAAGGTGCAGACACAGCATGTCAAGTGGCACGATGCGATTCCTTCTTGTTGCAAGCTCAACAATTTCAAAAGGTTGCCTCGGTTCCCAATTTATATGAAGAGTTCTTGCCTGAAATTTGGAAAGTATGTCTGTCATTTCCTCTGAAAAGATATGATTCACACCGCAAATGGAACACTGCAATTGGTTTTCTTGCAACCTGAACTCTTTTCAAGGAAGGGTCCGTTGAAATTTCAACAAATGAGTCTTGTCAGAAGAGGGAATAACCCCACCTCTTTCACCAAAGGTCAGAACATACAGGGAAGACCTGTAAGTTATTGCCAAAACCTATCTCCTGAGTTCGGTCTCCTTACATATTTGTCACTTTACCTGTACACTAACCTTTTAAGATTTAGCAAAACAAATTGCCTCCAAAGCTTCTGATCCTGATGAAGTGAACTAGAAGAGAAGATGAGCTAACCCATATGACTGTAGGTGTGCCAAAGGGGATGGAATTTGTCAGTTTGTAAAACGTGTGTTAGAAAGCTTGTAGAAAAAAGTCGGCCTTGTTCCTTTTCTGCGAGATTTTCCAAAAGTCCATGTGAGGTTGCTGTTGAGAAGGCCCTTTGAAGAGCCTAGTAAATGAAAAGACCCAAGAGCTTGTTTTGGCAGGCCTGACCAATGTGCCATGATGGACAAAGTGAAAAAGCTCTGTCAGAAGTGGGATTTGAACCCACGCCTCCATTCGGAGACCAGAAGGCCCATGAGAAGGGAAGAGAAGCCTCTTGAGTCTGGCGCCTTAGACCACTCAGCCATCCTGACAAGCGGTGCACTATGTACCCATGCAGCTGGCACAATGACTATACTTAACAGAGAAGAGACAACCACAAACTTAGCCTAGAAGACTTCATGAACACTGCAAGGCATGTTTTTTTCTCTGAAAACACTCATCAAACTGCCATTTTGGATCACTGCAATACCTTAGACAGCAATGTCATGTGCCTGCTCTAACAAATGAAATCCTTTGTGCTCCTTGAGCGTCTTTTCCTATGCGGTGGCTGTTTCCAGTGGAAAATGGTTTCTTCATAAAGAGGCATGAGACCGCGTGGCCTAATGGATAAGGCGTCTGACTTCGGATCAGAAGATTGAGGGTTCGAGTCCCTTCGTGGTCGTTGAGTTCTGTTCTTGTCACTTCTGTAGAGTATTTGCTCCTCTTGTTGTAAATGTCCTCGGAGACTTTGCAAAAGCCTGTGCTTCCTCACTCATGCTTATCATTCAATCCCTGCCCTTGACTGTTTACAGCTACAAAGGTGGCTGCTTTTGCTGAGCTTTCACCACAATGTCAATGACGCTAACTCTTTTCTTACAACTTGTGCAAGTCCCAGCAAAGTTTTTACATCAACCTCAAATAAACACTGCTAGTCCACACTGGGATTCTAACCTTTGCCTTACTTTGAACCCAATACCCTGATGGACCTTGGAAGAGACTCTAAGTAAACTATATGACCCAGGGTTCAAACATTCATGGTGGCATCTCCCTTTCTGCTAAGCATTTTGTTTACTAACATGAGAAAATTAATTTCCTATATGATTTAGGAAATCCTTGTCTGCAATTCTGCTGTAAGCCAGACTTTTACAAAGGTGCAGACACAGCATGTCAAGTGGCACGATGCGATTCCTTCTTGTTGCAAGCTCAACAATTTCAAAAGGTTGCCTCGGTTCCCAATTTATATGAAGAGTTCTTGCCTGAAATTTGGAAAGTATGTCTGTCATTTCCTCTGAAAAGATATGATCCACACCGCAAATGGAACACTGCAATTGGTTTTCTTGCAACCTGAACTCTTTTCAAGGAAGGGTCCGTTGAAATTTCAACAAATGAGTCTTGTCAGAAGAGGGAATAACCCCACCTCTTTCACCAAAGGTCAGAACATACAGGGAAGACCTGTAAGTTATTGCCAAAACCTATCTCCTGAGTTCGGTCTCCTTACATATTTGTCACTTTACCTGTACACTAACCTTTTAAGATTTAGCAAAACAAATTGCCTCCAAAGCTTCTGATCCTGATGAAGTGAACTAGAAGAGAAGATGAGCTAACCCATATGACTGTAGGTGTGCCAAAGGGGATGGAATTTGTCAGTTTGTAAAACGTGTGTTAGAAAGCTTGTAGAAAAAAGTCGGCCTTGTTCCTTTTCTGCGAGATTTTCCAAAAGTCCATGTGAGGTTGCTGTTGAGAAGGCCCTTTGAAGAGCCTAGTAAATGAAAAGACCCAAGAGCTTGTTTTGGCAGGCCTGACCAATGTGCCATGATGGACAAAGTGAAAAAGCTCTGTCAGAAGTGGGATTTGAACCCACGCCTCCATTCGGAGACCAGAAGGCCCATGAGAAGGGAAGAGAAGCCTCTTGAGTCTGGCGCCTTAGTTACTCGGCCATCCTGACAAGCGGTGCACTATGTACCCATGCAGCTGGCACAATGACTATACTTAACAGAGAAGAGACAACCACAAACTTAGCCTAGAAGACTTCATGAACACTGCAAGGCATGTTTTTTTCTCTGAAAACACTCATCAAACTGCCATTTTGGATCACTGCAATACCTTAGACAGCAATGTCATGTGCCTGCTCTAACAAATGAAATCCTTTGTGCTCCTTGAGCGTCTTTTCCTATGCGGTGGCTGTTTCCAGTGGAAAATGGTTTCTTCATAAAGAGGCATGAGACCGCGTGGCCTAATGGATAAGGCGTCTGACTTCGGATCAGAAGATTGAGGGTTCGAGTCCCTTCCTGGTCGTTGAGTTCTGTTCTTGTCACTTCTGTAGAGTATTTGCTCCTCTTGTTGTAAATGTCCTCGGAGACTTTGCAAAAGCCTGTGCTTCCTCACTCATGCTTATCATTCAATCCCTGCCCTTGACTGTTTACAGCTACAAAGGTGGCTGCTTTTGCTGAGCTTTCACCACAATGTCAATGACGCTAACTCTTTTCTTACAACTTGTGCAAGTCCCAGCAAAGTTTTTACATCAACCTCAAATAAACACTGCTAGTCCACACTGGGATTCTAACCTTTGCCTTACTTTGAACCCAATACCCTGATGGACCTTGGAAGAGACTCTAAGTAAACTATATGACCCAGGGTTCAAACATTCATGGTGGCATCTCCCTTTCTGCTAAGCATTTTGTTTACTAACATGAGAAAATTAATTTCCTATATGATTTAGGAAATCCTTGTCTGCAATTCTGCTGTAAGCCAGACTTTTACAAAGGTGCAGACACAGCATGTCAAGTGGCACGATGCGATTCCTTCTTGTTGCAAGCTCAACAATTTCAAAAGGTTGCCTCGGTTCCCAATTTATATGAAGAGTTCTTGCCTGAAATTTGGAAAGTATGTCTGTCATTTCCTCTGAAAAGATATGATCCACACCGCAAATGGAACACTGCAATTGGTTTTCTTGCAACCTGAACTCTTTTCAAGGAAGGGTCCGTTGAAATTTCAACAAATGAGTCTTGTCAGAAGAGGGAATAACCCCACCTCTTTCACCAAAGGTCAGAACATACAGGGAAGACCTGTAAGTTATTGCCAAAACCTATCTCCTGAGTTCGGTCTCCTTACATATTTGTCACTTTACCTGTACACTAACCTTTTAAGATTTAGCAAAACAAATTGCCTCCAAAGCTTCTGATCCTGATGAAGTGAACTAGAAGAGAAGATGAGCTAACCCATATGACTGTAGGTGTGCCAAAGGGGATGGAATTTGTCAGTTTGTAAAACGTGTGTTAGAAAGCTTGTAGAAAAAAGTCGGCCTTGTTCCTTTTCTGCGAGATTTTCCAAAAGTCCATGTGAGGTTGCTGTTGAGAAGGCCCTTTGAAGAGCCTAGTAAATGAAAAGACCCAAGAGCTTGTTTTGGCAGGCCTGACCAATGTGCCATGATGGACAAAGTGAAAAAGCTCTGACAGAAGTGGGATTTGAACCCACGCCTCCATTCGGAGACCAGAAGGCCCATGAGAAGGGAAGAGAAGCCTCTTGAGTCTGGCGCCTTAGACCACTCGGCCATCCTGACAAGCGGTGCACTATGTACCCATGCAGCTGGCACAATGACTATACTTAACAGAGAAGAGACAACCACAAACTTAGCCTAGAAGACTTCATGAACACTGCAAGGCATGTTTTTTTCTCTGAAAACACTCATCAAACTGCCATTTTGGATCACTGCAATACCTTAGACAGCAATGTCATGTGCCTGCTCTAACAAATGAAATCTTTGTGCTCCTTGAGCGTCTTTTCCTATGCGGTGGCTGTTTCCAGTGGAAAATGGTTTCTTCATAAAGAGGCATGAGACCGCGTGGCCTAATGGATAAGGCGTCTGACTTCGGATCAGAAGATTGAGGGTTCGAGTCCCTTTGTGGTCGTTGAGCTCTGTTCTTGTCACTTCTGTAGAGTATTTGCTCCTCTTGTTGTAAATGTCCTCGGAGACTTTGCAAAAGCCTGTGCTTCCTCACTCATGCTTATCATTCAATCCCTGCCCTTGACTGTTTACAGCTACAAAGGTGGCTGCTTTTGCTGAGCTTTCACCACAATGTCAATGACGCTAACTCTTTTCTTACAACTTGTGCAAGTCCCAGCAAAGTTTTTACATCAACCTCAAATAAACACTGCTAGTCCACACTGGGATTCTAACCTTTGCCTTACTTTGAACCCAATACCCTGATGGACCTTGGAAGAGACTCTAAGTAAACTATATGACCCAGGGTTCAAACATTCATGGTGGCATCTCCCTTTCTGCTAAGCATTTTGTTTACTAACATGAGAAAATTAATTTCCTATATGATTTAGGAAATCCTTGTCTGCAATTCTGCTGTAAGCCAGACTTTTACAAAGGTGCAGACACAGCATGTCAAGTGGCACGATGCGATTCCTTCTTGTTGCAAGCTCAACAATTTCAAAAGGTTGCCTCGGTTCCCAATTTATATGAAGAGTTCTTGCCTGAAATTTGGAAAGTATGTCTGTCATTTCCTCTGAAAAGATATGATCCACACCGCAAATGGAACACTGCAATTGGTTTTCTTGCAACCTGAACTCTTTTCAAGGAAGGGTCCGTTGAAATTTCAACAAATGAGTCTTGTCAGAAGAGGGAATAACCCCACCTCTTTCACCAAAGGTCAGAACATACAGGGAAGACCTGTAAGTTATTGCCAAAACCTATCTCCTGAGTTCGGTCTCCTTACATATTTGTCACTTTACCTGTACACTAACCTTTTAAGATTTAGCAAAACAAATTGCCTCCAAAGCTTCTGATCCTGATGAAGTGAACTAGAAGAGAAGATGAGCTAACCCATATGACTGTAGGTGTGCCAAAGGGGATGGAATTTGTCAGTTTGTAAAACGTGTGTTAGAAAGCTTGTAGAAAAAAGTCGGCCTTGTTCCTTTTCTGCGAGATTTTCAAAAAGTCCATGTGAGGTTGCTGTTGAGAAGGCCCTTTGAAGAGCCTAGTAAATGAAAAGACCCAAGAGCTTGTTTTGGCAGGCCTGACCAATGTGCCATGATGGACAAAGTGAAAAGCTCTGTCAGAAGTGGGATTTGAACCCACTCCTCCATTCGGAGACCAGAAGGCCCATGAGAAGGGAAGAGAAGCCTCTTGAGTCTGGCACCTTAGACCACTCAGCCATCCTGACAAGCTGTGTACTATGTACCCATGCAGCTGGCACAATGACTATACTTAACAGAGAAGAGACAACCACAAACTTAGCCTAGAAGACTTCATGAACACTGCAAGGCATGTTTTTTTCTCTGAAAACACTCATCAAACTGCCATTTTGGATCACTGCAATACCTTAGACAGCAATGTCATGTGCCTGCTCTAACAAATGAAATCCTTTGTGCTCCTTGAGCGTCTTTTCCTATGCGGTGGCTGTTTCCAGTGGAAAATGGTTTCTTCTTCATAAAGAGGCATGAGACCGCGTGGCCTAATGGATAAGGCGTCTGACTTCGGATCAGAAGATTGAGGGTTTGAGTCCCTTCCTGGTCGTTGAGTTCTGTTCTTGTCACTTCTGTAGAGTATTTGCTCCTCTTGTTGTAAATGTCCTCGGAGACTTTGCAAAAGCCTGTGCTTCCTCACTCATGCTTATCATTCAATCCCTGCCCTTGACTGTTTACAGCTACAAAGGTGGCTGCTTTTGCTGAGCTTTCACCACAATGTCAATGACGCTAACTCTTTTCTTACAACTTGTGCAAGTCCCAGCAAAGTTTTTACATCAACCTCAAATAAACACTGCTAGTCCACACTGGGATTCTAACCTTTGCCTTACTTTGAACCCAATACCCTGATGGACCTTGGAAGAGACTCTAAGTAAACTATATGACCCAGGGTTCAAACATTCATGGTGGCATCTCCCTTTCTGCTAAGCATTTTGTTTACTAACATGAGAAAATTAATTTCCTATATGATTTAGGAAATCCTTGTCTGCAATTCTGCTGTAAGCCAGACTTTTACAAAGGTGCAGACACAGCATGTCAAGTGGCACGATGCGATTCCTTCTTGTTGCAAGCTCAACAATTTCAAAAGGTTGCCTCGGTTCCCATTTTATATGAAGAGTTCTTGCCTGAAATTTGGAAAGTATGTCTGTCATTTCCTCTGAAAAGATATGATCCACACCGCAAATGGAACACTGCAATTGGTTTTCTTGCAACCTGAACTCTTTTCAAGGAAGGGTCCGTTGAAATTTCAACAAATGAGTCTTGTCAGAAGAGGGAATAACCCCACCTCTTTCACCAAAGGTCAGAACATACAGGGAAGACCTGTAAGTTATTGCCAAAACCTATCTCCTGAGTTCGGTCTCCTTACATATTTGTCACTTTACCTGTACACTAACCTTTTAAGATTTAGCAAAACAAATTGCCTCCAAAGCTTCTGATCCTGATGAAGTGAACTAGAAGAGAAGATGAGCTAACCCATATGACTGTAGGTGTGCCAAAGGGGATGGAATTTGTCAGTTTGTAAAACGTGTGTTAGAAAGCTTGTAGAAAAAAGTCGGCCTTGTTCCTTTTCTGCGAGATTTTCCAAAAGTCCATGTGAGGTTGCTGTTGAGAAGGCCCTTTGAAGAGCCTAGTAAATGAAAAGACCCAAGAGCTTGTTTTGGCAGGCCTGACCAATGTGCCATGATGGACAAAGTGAAAAAGCTCTGTCAGAAGTGGGATTTGAACCCACGCCTCCATTCAGAGACCAGAAGGCCCATGAGAAGGGAAGAGAAGCCTCTTGAGTCTGGCGCCTTAGACCACTCGGCCATCCTGACAAGCGGTGTACTATGTACCCATGCAGCTGGCAAAATGACTATACTTAACAGAGAAGAGACAACCACAAACTTAGCCTAGAAGACTTCATGAACACTGCAAGGCATGTTTTTTTCTCTGAAAACACTCATCAAACTGCCATTTTGGATCACTGCAATACCTTAGACAGCAATGTCATGTGCCTGCTCTAACAAATGAAATCCTTTGTGCTCCTTGAGCGTCTTTTCCTATGCGGTGGCTGTTTCCAGTGGAAAATGGTTTCTTCGTAAAGAGGCATGAGACCGCGTGGCCTAATGGATAAGGCGTCTGACTTCGGATCAGAAGATTGAGGGTTCGAGTCCCTTCGTGGTCGTTGAGCTCTGTTCTTGTCACTTCTGTAGAGTATTTGCTCCTCTTGTTGTAAATGTCCTCGGAGACTTTGCAAAAGCCTGTGCTTCCTCACTCATGCTTATCATTCAATCCCTGCCCTTGACTGTTTACAGCTACAAAGGTGGCTGCTTTTGCTGAGCTTTCACCACAATGTCAATGACGCTAACTCTTTTCTTACAACTTGTGCAAGTCCCAGCAAAGTTTTTACATCAACCTCAAATAAACACTGCTAGTCCACACTGGGATTCTAACCTTTGCCTTACTTTGAACCCAATACCCTGATGGACCTGGGAAGAGACTCTAAGTAAACTATATGACCCAGGGTTCAAACATTCATGGTGGCATCTCCCTTTCTGCTAAGCATTTTGTTTACTAACATGAGAAAATTAATTTCCTATATGATTTAGGAAATCCTTGTCTGCAATTCTGCTGTAAGCCAGACTTTTACAAAGGTGCAGACACAGCATGTCAAGTGGCACGATGCGATTCCTTCTTGTTGCAAGCTCAACAATTTCAAAAGGTTGCCTCGGTTCCCAATTTATATGAAGAGTTCTTGCCTGAAATTTGGAAAGTATGTCTGTCATTTCCTCTGAAAAGACATGATCCACACCGCAAATGGAACACTGCAATTGGTTTTCTTGCAACCTGAACTCTTTTCAAGGAAGGGTCCGTTGAAATTTCAACAAATGAGTCTTGTCAGAAGAGGGAATAACCCCACCTCTTTCACCAAAGGTCAGAACATACAGGGAAGACCTGTAAGTTATTGCCAAAACCTATCTCCTGAGTTCGGTCTCCTTACATATTTGTCACTTTACCTGTACACTAACCTTTTAAGATTTAGCAAAACAAATTGCCTCCAAAGCTTCTGATCCTGATGAAGTGAACTAGAAGAGAAGATGAGCTAACCCATATGACTGTAGGTGTGCCAAAGGGGATGGAATTTGTCAGTTTGTAAAACGTGTGTTAGAAAGCTTGTAGAAAAAAGTCGGCCTTGTTCCTTTTCTGCGAGATTTTCAAAAAGTCCATGTGAGGTTGCTGTTGAGAAGGCCCTTTGAAGAGCCTAGTAAATGAAAAGACCCAAGAGCTTGTTTTGGCAGGCCTGACCAATGTGCCATGATGGACAAAGTGAAAAGCTCTGTCAGAAGTGGGATTTGAACCCACGCCTCCATTCGGAGACCAGAAGGCCCATGAGAAGGGAAGAGAAGCCTCTTGAGTCTGGCGCCTTAGACCACTCGGCCATCCTGACAAGCTGTGTACTATGTACCCATGCAGCTGGCACAATGACTATACTTAACAGAGAAGAGACAACCACAAACTTAGCCTAGAAGACTTCATGAACACTGCAAGGCATGTTTTTTTCTCTGAAAACACTCATCAAACTGCCATTTTGGATCACTGCAATACCTTAGACAGCAATGTCATGTGCCTGCTCTAACAAATGAAATCCTTTGTGCTCCTTGAGCGTCTTTTCCTATGCGGTGGCTGTTTCCAGTGGAAAATGGTTTCTTCATAAAGAGGCATGAGACCGCGTGGCCTAATGGATAAGGCGTCTGACTTCGGATCAGAAGATTGAGGGTTTGAGTCCCTTCGTGGTCGTTGAGCTCTGTTCTTGTCACTTCTGTAGAGTATTTGCTCCTCTTGTTGTAAATGTCCTCGGAGACTTTGCAAAAGCCTGTGCTTCCTCACTCATGCTTATCATTCAATCCCTGCCCTTGACTGTTTACAGCTACAAAGGTGGCTGCTTTTGCTGAGCTTTCACCACAATGTCAATGACGCTAACTCTTTTCTTACAACTTGTGCAAGTCCCAGCAAAGTTTTTACATCAACCTCAAATAAACACTGCTAGTCCACACTGGGATTCTAACCTTTGCCTTACTTTGAACCCAATACCCTGATAGACCTGGGAAGAGACTCTACGTAAACTATATGACCCAGGGTTCAAACATTCATGGTGGCATCTCCCTTTCTGCTAAGCATTTTGTTTACTAACATGAGAAAATTAATTTCCTATATGATTTAGGAAATCCTTGTCTGCAATTCTGCTGTAAGCCAGACTTTTACAAAGGTGCAGACACAGCATGTCAAGTGGCACGATGCGATTCCTTCTTGTTGCAAGCTCAACAATTTCAAAAGGTTGCCTCGGTTCCCAATTTATATGAAGAGTTCTTGCCTGAAATTTGGAAAGTATGTCTGTCATTTCCTCTGAAAAGATATGATCCACACCGCAAATGGAACACTGCAATTGGTTTTCTTGCAACCTGAACTCTTTTCAAGGAAGGGTCCGTTGAAATTTCAACAAATGAGTCTTGTCAGAAGAGGGAATAACCCCACCTCTTTCACCAAAGGTCAGAACATACAGGGAAGACCTGTAAGTTATTGCCAAAACCTATCTCCTGAGTTCGGTCTCCTTACATATTTGTCACTTTACCTGTACACTAACCTTTTAAGATTTAGCAAAACAAATTGCCTCCAAAGCTTCTGATCCTGATGAAGTGAACTAGAAGAGAAGATGAGCTAACCCATATGACTGTAGGTGTGCCAAAGGGGATGGAATTTGTCAGTTTGTAAAACGTGTGTTAGAAAGCTTGTAGAAAAAAGTCGGCCTTGTTCCTTTTCTGCGAGATTTTCAAAAAGTCCATGTGAGGTTGCTGTTGAGAAGGCCCTTTGAAGAGCCTAGTAAATGAAAAGACCCAAGAGCTTGTTTTGGCAGGCCTGACCAATGTGCCATGATGGACAAAGTGAAAAGCTCTGTCAGAAGTGGGATTTGAACCCACGCCTCCATTCGGAGACCAGAAGGCCCATGAGAAGGGAAGAGAAGCCTCTTGAGTCTGGCGCCTTAGACCACTCGGCCATCCTGACAAGCTGTGTACTATGTACCCATGCAGCTGGCACAATGACTATACTTAACAGAGAAGAGACAACCACAAACTTAGCCTAGAAGACTTCATGAACACTGCAAGGCATGTTTTTTTCTCTGAAAACACTCATCAAACTGCCATTTTGGATCACTGCAATACCTTAGACAGCAATGTCATGTGCCTGCTCTAACAAATGAAATCCTTTGTGCTCCTTGAGCGTCTTTTCCTATGCGGTGGCTGTTTCCAGTGGAAAATGGTTTCTTCATAAAGAGGCATGAGACCGCGTGGCCTAATGGATAAGGCATCTGACTTCGGATCAGAAGATTGAGGGTTTGAGTCCCTTCGTGGTCGTTGAGCTCTGTTCTTGTCACTTCTGTAGAGTATTTGCTCCTCTTGTTGTAAATGTCCTCGGAGACTTTGCAAAAGCCTGTGCTTCCTCACTCATGCTTATCATTCAATCCCTGCCCTTGACTGTTTACAGCTACAAAGGTGGCTGCTTTTGCTGAGCTTTCACCACAATGTCAATGACGCTAACTCTTTTCTTACAACTTGTGCAAGTCCCAGCAAAGTTTTTACATCAACCTCAAATAAACACTGCTAGTCCACACTGGGATTCTAACCTTTGCCTTACTTTGAACCCAATACCCTGATAGACCTGGGAAGAGACTCTACGTAAACTATATGACCCAGGGTTCAAACATTCATGGTGGCATCTCCCTTTCTGCTAAGCATTTTGTTTACTAACATGAGAAAATTAATTTCCTATATGATTTAGGAAATCCTTGTCTGCAATTCTGCTGTAAGCCAGACTTTTACAAAGGTGCAGACACAGCATGTCAAGTGGCACGATGCGATTCCTTCTTGTTGCAAGCTCAACAATTTCAAAAGGTTGCCTCGGTTCCCAATTTATATGAAGAGTTCTTGCCTGAAATTTGGAAAGTATGTCTGTCATTTCCTCTGAAAAGATATGATCCACACCGCAAATGGAACACTGCAATTGGTTTTCTTGCAACCTGAACTCTTTTCAAGGAAGGGTCCGTTGAAATTTCAACAAATGAGTCTTGTCAGAAGAGGGAATAACCCCACCTCTTTCACCAAAGGTCAGAACATACAGGGAAGACCTGTAAGTTATTGCCAAAACCTATCTCCTGAGTTCGGTCTCCTTACATATTTGTCACTTTACCTGTACACTAACCTTTTAAGATTTAGCAAAACAAATTGCCTCCAAAGCTTCTGATCCTGATAAGGTGAACTAGAAGAGAAGATGAGCTAACCCATATGACTGTAGGTGTGCCAAAGGGGATGGAATTTGTCAGTTTGTAAAACGTGTGTTAGAAAGCTTGTAGAAAAAAGTCGGCCTTGTTCCTTTTCTGCGAGATTTTCCAAAAGTCCATGTGAGGTTGCTGTTGAGAAGGCCCTTTGAAGAGCCTAGTAAATGAAAAGACCCAAGAGCTTGTTTTGGCAGGCCTGACCAATGTGCCATGATGGACAAAGTGAAAAAGCTCTGTCAGAAGTGGGATTTGAACCCACGCCTCCATTCGGAGACCAGAAGGCCCATGAGAAGGGAAGAGAAGCCTCTTGAGTCTGGCGCCTTAAACCACTTGGCCATCCTGACAAGCGGTGCACTATGTACCCATGCAGCTGGCACAATGACTATACTTAACAGAGAAGAGACAACCACAAACTTAGCCTAGAAGACTTCATGAACACTGCAAGGCATGTTTTTTTCTCTGAAAACACTCATCAAACTGCCATTTTGGATCACTGCAATACCTTAGACAGCAATGTCATGTGCCTGCTCTAACAAATGAAATCCTTTGTGCTCCTTGAGCGTCTTTTCCTATGCGGTGGCTGTTTCCAGTGGAAAATGGTTTCTTCATAAAGAGGCATGAGACCGCGTGGCCTAATGGATAAGGTGTCTGACTTCGGATCAGAAGATTGAGGGTTCGAGTCCCTTTGTGGTCGTTGAGCTCTGTTCTTGTCACTTTTGTAGAGTATTTGCTCCTCTTGTTGTAAATGTCCTCGGAGACTTTGCAAAAGCCTGTGCTTCCTCACTCATGCTTATCATTCAATCCCTGCCCTTGACTGTTTACAGCTACAAAGGTGGCTGCTTTTACTGAGCTTTCACCACAATGTCAATGACGCTAACTCTTTTCTTACAACTTGTGCAAGTCCCAGCAAAGTTTTTACATCAACCTCAAATAAACACTGCTAGTCCACACTGGGATTCTAACCTTTGCCTTACTTTGAACCCAATACCCTGATGGACCTGGGAAGAGACTCTAAGTAAACTATATGGCCCAGGGTTCAAACATTCATGGTGGCATCTCCCTTTCTGCTAAGCATTTTGTTTACTAACATGAGAAAATTAATTTCCTATATGATTTAGGAAATCCTTGTCTGCAATTCTGCTGTAAGCCAGACTTTTACAAAGGTGCAGACACAGCATGTCAAGTAGCACGATGCGATTCCTTCTTGTTGCAAGCTCAACAATTTCAAAAGGTTGCATCGGTTCCCAATTTATATGAAGAGTTCTTGCCTGAAATTTGGAAAGTATGTCTGTCATTTCCTCTGAAAAGATATGATCCACACCGCAAATGGAACACTGCAATTGGTTTTCTTGCAACCTGAACTCTTTTCAAGGAAGGGTCCGTTGAAATTTCAACAAATGAGTCTTGTCAGAAGAGGGAATAACCCGACCTCTTTCACCAAAGGTCAGAACATACAGGGAAGACCTGTAAGTTATTGCCAAAACCTATCTCCTGAGTTCGGTCTCCTTACATATTTGTCACTTTACCTGTACACTAACCTTTTAAGATTTAGCAAAACAAATTGCCTCCAAAGCTTCTGATCCTGATGAAGTGAACTAGAAGAGAAGATGAGCTAACCCATATGACTGTAGGTGTGCCAAAGGGGATGGAATTTGTCAGTTTGTAAAACGTGTGTTAGAAAGCTTGTAGAAAAAAGTCGGCCTTGTTCCTTTTCTGCGAGATTTTCCAAAAGTCCATGTGAGGTTGCTGTTGAGAAGGCCCTTTGAAGAGCCTAGTAAATGAAAAGACCCAAGAGCTTGTTTTGGCAGGCCTGACCAATGTGCCATGATGGACAAAGTGAAAAAGCTCTGTCAGAAGTGGGATTTGAACCCACGCCTCCATTCGGAGACCAGAAGGCCCATGAGAAGGGAAGAGAAGCCTCTTGAGTCTGGCGCCTTAGACCACTCGGCCATCCTGACAAGCGGTGCGCTATGTACCCATGCAGCTGGCACAATGACTATACTTAACAGAGAAGAGACAACCACAAACTTAGCCTAGAAGACTTCATGAACACTGCAAGGCATGTTTTTTTCTCTGAAAACACTCATCAAACTGCCATTTTGGATCACTGCAATACCTTAGACAGCAATGTCATGTGCCTGCTCTAACAAATGAAATCCTTTGTGCTCCTTGAGCGTCTTTTCCTATGCGGTGGCTGTTTCCAGTGGAAAATGGTTTCTTCATAAAGAGGCATGAGACCGCGTGGCCTAATGGATAAGGCGTCTGACTTCGGATCAGAAGATTGAGGGTTCGAGTCCCTTCCTGGTCGTTGAGTTCTGTTCTTGTCACTTCTGTAGAGTATTTGCTCCTCTTGTTGTAAATGTCCTCGGAGACTTTGAAAAAGCCTGTGCTTCCTCACTCATGCTTATCATTCAATCCCTGCCCTTGACTGTTTACAGCTACAAAGGTGGCTGCTTTTGCTGAGCTTTCACCACAATGTCAATGACGCTAACTCTTTTCTTACAACTTGTGCAAGTCCCAGCAAAGTTTTTACATCAACCTCAAATAAACACTGCTAGTCCACACTGGGATTCTAACCTTTGCCTTACTTTGAACCCAATACCCTGATGGACCTTGGAAGAGACTCTAAGTAAACTATATGACCCAGGGTTCAAACATTCATGGTGGCATCTCCCTTTCTGCTAAGCATTTTGTTTACTAACATGAGAAAATTAATTTCCTATATGATTTAGGAAATCCTTGTCTGCAATTCTGCTGTAAGCCAGACTTTTACAAAGGTGCAGACACAGCATGTCAAGTGGCACGATGCGATTCCTTCTTGTTGCAAGCTCAACAATTTCAAAAGGTTGCCTCGGTTCCCAATTTATATGAAGAGTTCTTGCCTGAAATTTGGAAAGTATGTCTGTCATTTCCTCTGAAAAGATATGATCCACACCGCAAATGGAACACTGCAATTGGTTTTCTTGCAACCTGAACTCTTTTCAAGGAAGGGTCCGTTGAAATTTCAACAAATGAGTCTTGTCAGAAGAGGGAATAACCCCACCTCTTTCACCAAAGGTCAGAACATACAGGGAAGACCTGTAAGTTATTGCCAAAACCTATCTCCTGAGTTCGGTCTCCTTACATATTTGTCACTTTACCTGTACACTAACCTTTTAAGATTTAGCAAAACAAATTGCCTCCAAAGCTTCTGATCCTGATGAAGTGAACTAGAAGAGAAGATGAGCTAACCCATATGACTGTAGGTGTGCCAAAGGGGATGGAATTTGTCAGTTTGTAAAACGTGTGTTAGAAAGCTTGTAGAAAAAAGTCGGCCTTGTTCCTTTTCTGCGAGATTTTCAAAAAGTCCATGTGAGGTTGCTGTTGAGAAGGCCCTTTGAAGAGCCTAGTAAATGAAAAGACCCAAGAGCTTGTTTTGGCAGGCCTGACCAATGTGCCATGATGGACAAAGTGAAAAGCTCTGTCAGAAGTGGGATTTGAACCCACGCCTCCATTCGGAGACCAGAAGGCCCATGAGAAGGGAAGAGAAGCCTCTTGAGTCTGGCGCCTTAGACCACTCGGCCATCCTGACAAGCGGTGTACTATGTACCCATGCAGCTGGCACAATGACTATACTTAACAGAGAAGAGACAACCACAAACTTAGCCTAGAAGACTTCATGAACACTGCAAGGCATGTTTTTTTCTCTGAAAACACTCATCAAACTGCCATTTTGGATCACTGCAATACCTTAGACAGCAATGTCATGTGCCTGCTCTAACAAATGAAATCCTTTGTGCTCCTTGAGCGTCTTTTCCTATGCGGTGGCTGTTTCCAGTGGAAAATGGTTTCTTCATAAAGAGGCATGAGACCGCGTGGCCTAATGGATAAGGCGTCTGACTTCGGATCAGAAGATTGAGGGTTCGAGTCCCTTCGTGGTCGTTGAGTTCTGTTCTTGTCACTTCTGTAGAGTATTTGCTCCTCTTGTTGTAAATGTCCTCGGAGACTTTGCAAAAGCCTGTGCTTCCTCACTCATGCTTATCATTCAATCCCTGCCCTTGACTGTTTACAGCTACAAAGGTGGCTGCTTTTGCTGAGCTTTCACCACAATGTCAATGACGCTAACTCTTTTCTTACAACTTGTGCAAGTCCCAGCAAAGTTTTTACATCAACCTCAAATAAACACTGCTAGTCCACACTGGGATTCTAACCTTTGCCTTACTTTGAACCCAATACCCTGATGGACCTTGGAAGAGACTCTAAGTAAACTATATGACCCAGGGTTCAAACATTCATGGTGGCATCTCCCTTTCTGCTAAGCATTTTGTTTACTAACATGAGAAAATTAATTTCCTATATGATTTAGGAAATCCTTGTCTGCAATTCTGCTGTAAGCCAGACTTTTACAAAGGTGCAGACACAGCATGTCAAGTGTCACGATGCGATTCCTTCTTGTTGCAAGCTCAACAATTTCAAAAGGTTGCCTCGGTTCCCAATTTATATGAAGAGTTCTTGCCTGAAATTTGGAAAGTATGTCTGTCATTTCCTCTGAAAAGATATGATCCACACCGCAAATGGAACACTGCAATTGGTTTTCTTGCAACCTGAACTCTTTTCAAGGAAGGGTCCGTTGAAATTTCAACAAATGAGTCTTGTCAGAAGAGGGAATAACCCCACCTCTTTCACCAAAGGTCAGAACATACAGGGAAGACCTGTAAGTTATTGCCAAAACCTATCTCCTGAGTTCGGTCTCCTTACATATTTGTCACTTTACCTGTACACTAACCTTTTAAGATTTAGCAAAACAAATTGCCTCCAAAGCTTCTGATCCTGATGAAGTGAACTAGAAGAGAAGATGAGCTAACCCATATGACTGTAGGTGTGCCAAAGGGGATGGAATTTGTCAGTTTGTAAAACGTGTGTTAGAAAGCTTGTAGAAAAAAGTCGGCCTTGTTCCTTTTCTGCGAGATTTTCAAAAAGTCCATGTGAGGTTGCTGTTGAGAAGGCCCTTTGAAGAGCCTAGTAAATGAAAAGACCCAAGAGCTTGTTTTGGCAGGCCTGACCAATGTGCCATGATGGACAAAGTGAAAAGCTCTGTCAGAAGTGGGATTTGAACCCACTCCTCCATTCGGAGACCAAAAGGCCCATGAGAAGGGAAGAGAAGCCTCTTGAGTCTGGCGCCTTAGACCACTCGGCCATCCTGACAAGCTGTGTACTATGTACCCATGCAGCTGGCACAATGACTATACTTAACAGAGAAGAGACAACCACAAACTTAGCCTAGAAGACTTCATGAACACTGCAAGGCATGTTTTTTTCTCTGAAAACACTCATCAAACTGCCATTTTGGATCACTGCAATACCTTAGACAGCAATGTCATGTGCCTGCTCTAACAAATGAAATCCTTTGTGCTCCTTGAGCGTCTTTTCCTATGCGGTGGCTGTTTCCAGTGGAAAATGGTTTCTTCTTCATAAAGAGGCATGAGACCGCGTGGCCTAATGGATAAGGCGTCTGACTTCGGATCAGAAGATTGAGGGTTTGAGTCCCTTCCTGGTCGTTGAGTTCTGTTCTTGTCACTTCTGTAGAGTATTTGCTCCTCTTGTTGTAAATGTCCTCGGAGACTTTGCAAAAGCCTGTGCTTCCTCACTCATGCTTATCATTCAATCCCTGCCCTTGACTGTTTACAGCTACAAAGGTGGCTGCTTTTGCTGAGCTTTCACCACAATGTCAATGACGCTAACTCTTTTCTTACAACTTGTGCAAGTCCCAGCAAAGTTTTTACATCAACCTCAAATAAACACTGCTAGTCCACACTGGGATTCTAACCTTTGCCTTACTTTGAACCCAATACCCTGATGGACCTTGGAAGAGACTCTAAGTAAACTATATGACCCAGGGTTCAAACATTCATGGTGGCATCTCCCTTTCTGCTAAGCATTTTGTTTACTAACATGAGAAAATTAATTTCCTATATGATTTAGGAAATCCTTGTCTGCAATTCTGCTGTAAGCCAGACTTTTACAAAGGTGCAGACACAGCATGTCAAGTGGCACGATGCGATTCCTTCTTGTTGCAAGCTCAACAATTTCAAAAGGTTGCCTCGGTTCCCAATTTATATGAAGAGTTCTTGCCTGAAATTTGGAAAGTATGTCTGTCATTTCCTCTGAAAAGATATGATCCACACCGCAAATGGAACACTGCAATTGGTTTTCTTGCAACCTGAACTCTTTTCAAGGAAGGGTCCGTTGAAATTTCAACAAATGAGTCTTGTCAGAAGAGGGAATAACCCCACCTCTTTCACCAAAGGTCAGAACATACAGGGAAGACCTGTAAGTTATTGCCAAAACCTATCTCCTGAGTTCGGTCTCCTTACATATTTGTCACTTTACCTGTACACTAACCTTTTAAGATTTAGCAAAACAAATTGCCTCCAAAGCTTCTGATCCTGATGAAGTGAACTAGAAGAGAAGATGAGCTAACCCATATGACTGTAGGTGTGCCAAAGGGGATGGAATTTGTCAGTTTGTAAAACGTGTGTTAGAAAGCTTGTAGAAAAAAGTCGGCCTTGTTCCTTTTCTGCGAGATTTTCAAAAAGTCCATGTGAGGTTGCTGTTGAGAAGGCCCTTTGAAGAGCCTAGTAAATGAAAAGACCCAAGAGCTTGTTTTGGCAGGCCTGACCAATGTGCCATGATGGACAAAGTGAAAAGCTCTGTCAGAAGTGGGATTTGAACCCACGCCTCCATTCGGAGACCAGAAGGCCCATGAGAAGGGAAGAGAAGCCTCTTGAGTCTGGCGCCTTAGACCACTCGGCCATCCTGACAAGCTGTGTACTATGTACCCATGCAGCTGGCACAATGACTATACTTAACAGAGAAGAGACAACCACAAACTTAGCCTAGAAGACTTCATGAACACTGCAAGGCATGTTTTTTTCTCTGAAAACACTCATCAAACTGCCATTTTGGATCACTGCAATACCTTAGACAGCAATGTCATGTGCCTGCTCTAACAAATGAAATCCTTTGTGCTCCTTGAGCGTCTTTTCCTATGCGGTGGCTGTTTCCAGTGGAAAATGGTTTCTTCATAAAGAGGCATGAGACCGCGTGGCCTAATGGATAAGGCGTCTGACTTCGGATCAGAAGATTGAGGGTTTGAGTCCCTTCGTGGTCGTTGAGCTCTGTTCTTGTCACTTCTGTAGAGTATTTGCTCCTCTTGTTGTAAATGTCCTCGGAGACTTTGCAAAAGCCTGTGCTTCCTCACTCATGCTTATCATTCAATCCCTGCCCTTGACTGTTTACAGCTACAAAGGTGGCTGCTTTTGCTGAGCTTTCACCACAATGTCAATGACGCTAACTCTTTTCTTACAACTTGTGCAAGTCCCAGCAAAGTTTTTACATCAACCTCAAATAAACACTGCTAGTCCACACTGGGATTCTAACCTTTGCCTTACTTTGAACCCAATACCCTGATAGACCTGGGAAGAGACTCTACGTAAACTATATGACCCAGGGTTCAAACATTCATGGTGGCATCTCCCTTTCTGCTAAGCATTTTGTTTACTAACATGAGAAAATTAATTTCCTATATGATTTAGGAAATCCTTGTCTGCAATTCTGCTGTAAGCCAGACTTTTACAAAGGTGCAGACACAGCATGTCAAGTGGCACGATGCGATTCCTTCTTGTTGCAAGCTCAACAATTTCAAAAGGTTGCCTCGGTTCCCAATTTATATGAAGAGTTCTTGCCTGAAATTTGGAAAGTATGTCTGTCATTTCCTCTGAAAAGATATGATCCACACCGCAAATGGAACACTGCAATTGGTTTTCTTGCAACCTGAACTCTTTTCAAGGAAGGGTCCGTTGAAATTTCAACAAATGAGTCTTGTCAGAAGAGGGAATAACCCCACCTCTTTCACCAAAGGTCAGAACATACAGGGAAGACCTGTAAGTTATTGCCAAAACCTATCTCCTGAGTTCGGTCTCCTTACATATTTGTCACTTTACCTGTACACTAACCTTTTAAGATTTAGCAAAACAAATTGCCTCCAAAGCTTCTGATCCTGATGAAGTGAACTAGAAGAGAAGATGAGCTAACCCATATGACTGTAGGTGTGCCAAAGGGGATGGAATTTGTCAGTTTGTAAAACGTGTGTTAGAAAGCTTGTAGAAAAAAGTCGGCCTTGTTCCTTTTCTGCGAGATTTTCCAAAAGTCCATGTGAGGTTGCTGTTGAGAAGGCCCTTTGAAGAGCCTAGTAAATGAAAAGACCCAAGAGCTTGTTTTGGCAGGCCTGACCAATGTGCCATGATGGACAAAGTGAAAAAGCTCTGTCAGAAGTGGGATTTGAACCCACGCCTCCATTCGGAGACCAGAAGGCCCATGAGAAGGGAAGAGAAGCCTCTTGAGACTGGCGCCTTAGACCACTCGGCCATCCTGACAAGCGGTGCACTATGTACCCATGCAGCTGGCACAATGACTATACTTAACAGAGAAGAGACAACCACAAACTTAGCCTAGAAGACTTCATGAACACTGCAAGGCATGTTTTTTTCTCTGAAAACACTCATCAAACTGCCATTTTGGATCACTGCAATACCTTAGACAGCAATGTCATGTGCCTGCTCTAACAAATGAAATCCTTTGTGCTCCTTGAGCGTCTTTTCCTATGCGGTGGCTGTTTCCAGTGGAAAATGGTTTCTTCATAAAGAGGCATGAGACCGCGTGGCCTAATGGATAAGGCGTCTGACTTCGGATCAGAAGATTGAGGGTTCGAGTCCCTTCATGGTCGTTGAGTTTTGTTCTTGTCACTTCTGTAGAGTATTTGCTCCTCTTGTTGTAAATGTCCTCGGAGACTTTGCAAAAGCCTGTGCTTCCTCACTCATGCTTATCATTCAATCCCTGCCCTTGACTGTTTACAGCTACAAAGGTGGCTGCTTTTGCTGAGCTTTCACCACAATGTCAATGACGCTAACTCTTTTCTTACAACTTGTGCAAGTCCCAGCAAAGTTTTTACATCAACCTCAAATAAACACTGCTAGTCCACACTGGGATTCTAACCTTTGCCTTACTTTGAACCCAATACCCTGATGGACCTTGGAAGAGACTCTAAGTAAACTATATGACCCAGGGTTCAAACATTCATGGTGGCATCTCCCTTTCTGCTAAGCATTTTGTTTACTAACATGAGAAAATTAATTTCCTATATGATTTAGGAAATCCTTGTCTGCAATTCTGCTGTAAGCCAGACTTTTACAAAGGTGCAGACACAGCATGTCAAGTGGCACGATGCGATTCCTTCTTGTTGCAAGCTCAACAATTTCAAAAGGTTGCCTCGGTTCCCAATTTATATGAAGAGTTCTTGCCTGAAATTTGGAAAGTATGTCTGTCATTTCCTCTGAAAAGATATGATCCACACCGCAAATGGAACACTGCAATTGGTTTTCTTGCAACCTGAACTCTTTTCAAGGAAGGGTCCGTTGAAATTTCAACAAATGAGTCTTGTCAGAAGAGGGAATAACCCCACCTCTTTCACCAAAGGTCAGAACATACAGGGAAGACCTGTAAGTTATTGCCAAAACCTATCTCCTGAGTTCGGTCTCCTTACATATTTGTCACTTTACCTGTACACTAACCTTTTAAGATTTAGCAAAACAAATTGCCTCCAAAGCTTCTGATCCTGATGAAGTGAACTAGAAGAGAAGATGAGCTAACCCATATGACTGTAGGTGTGCCAAAGGGGATGGAATTTGTCAGTTTGTAAAACGTGTGTTAGAAAGCTTGTAGAAAAAAGTCGGCCTTGTTCCTTTTCTGCGAGATTTTCAAAAAGTCCATGTGAGGTTGCTGTTGAGAAGGCCCTTTGAAGAGCCTAGTAAATGAAAAGACCCAAGAGCTTGTTTTGGCAGGCCTGACCAATGTGCCATGATGGACAAAGTGAAAAAGCTCTGTCAGAAGTGGGATTTGAACCCACGCCTCCATTCGGAGACCAGAAGGCCCATGAGAAGGGAAGAGAAGCCTCTTGAGTCTGGTGCCTTAGACCACTCGGCCATCCTGACAAGCGGTGCACTATGTACCCATGCAGCTGGCACAATGACTATACTTAACAGAGAAGAGACAACCACAAACTTAGCCTAGAAGACTTCATGAACACTGCAAGGCATGTTTTTTTATCTGAAAACACTCATCAAACTGCCATTTTGGATCACTGCAATACCTTAGACAGCAATGTCATGTGCCTGCTCTAACAAATGAAATCCTTTGTGCTCCTTGAGCGTCTTTTCCTATGCGGTGGCTGTTTCCAGTGGAAAATGGTTTCTTCTTCATAAAGAGGCATGAGACCGCGTGGCCTAATGGATAAGGCGTCTGACTTCGGATCAGAAGATTGAGGGTTCGAGTCCCTTCCTGGTCGTTGAGTTCTGTTCTTGTCACTTCTGTAGAGTATTTGCTCCTCTTGTTGTAAATGTCCTCGGAGACTTTGCAAAAGCCTGTGCTTCCTCACTCATGCTTATCATTCAATCCCTGCCCTTGACTGTTTACAGCTACAAAGGTGGCTGCTTTTGCTGAGCTTTCACCACAATGTCAATGACGCTAACTCTTTTCTTACAACTTGTGCAAGTCCCAGCAAAGTTTTTACATCAACCTCAAATAAACACTGCTAGTCCACACTGGGATTCTAACCTTTGCCTTACTTTGAACCCAATACCCTGATGGACCTTGGAAGAGACTCTAAGTAAACTATATGACCCAGGGTTCAAACATTCATGGTGGCATCTCCCTTTCTGCTAAGCATTTTGTTTACTAACATGAGAAAATTAATTTCCTATATGATTTAGGAAATCCTTGTCTGCAATTCTGCTGTAAGCCAGACTTTTACAAAGGTGCAGACACAGCATGTCAAGTGGCACGATGCGATTCCTTCTTGTTGCAAGCTCAACAATTTCAAAAGGTTGCCTCGGTTCCCAATTTATATGAAGAGTTCTTGCCTGAAATTTGGAAAGTATGTCTGTCATTTCCTCTGAAAAGATATGATCCACACCGCAAATGGAACACTGCAATTGGTTTTCTTGCAACCTGAACTCTTTTCAAGGAAGGGTCCGTTGAAATTTCAACAAATGAGTCTTGTCAGAAGAGGGAATAACCCCACCTCTTTCACCAAAGGTCAGAACATACAGGGAAGACCTGTAAGTTATTGCCAAAACCTATCTCCTGAGTTCGGTCTCCTTACATATTTGTCACTTTACCTGTACACTAACCTTTTAAGATTTAGCAAAACAAATTGCCTCCAAAGCTTCTGATCCTGATGAAGTGAACTAGAAGAGAAGATGAGCTAACCCATATGACTGTAGGTGTGCCAAAGGGGATGGAATTTGTCAGTTTGTAAAACGTGTGTTAGAAAGCTTGTAGAAAAAAGTCGGCCTTGTTCCTTTTCTGCGAGATTTTCAAAAAGTCCATGTGAGGTTGCTGTTGAGAAGGCCCTTTGAAGAGCCTAGTAAATGAAAAGACCCAAGAGCTTGTTTTGGCAGGCCTGACCAATGTGCCATGATGGACAAAGTGAAAAAGCTCTGTCAGAAGTGGGATTTGAACCCACGCCTCCATTCGGAGACCAGAAGGCCCATGAGAAGGGAAGAGAAGCCTCTTGAGTCTGGCGCCTTAGACCACTCGGCCATCCTGACAAGCGGTGCACTATGTACCCATGCAGCTGGCACAATGACTATACTTAACAGAGAAGAGACAACCACAAACTTAGCCTAGAAGACTTCATGAACACTGCAAGGCATGTTTTTTTCTCTGAAAACACTCATCAAACTGCCATTTTGGATCACTGCAATACCTTAGACAGCAATGTCATGTGCCTGCTCTAACAAATGAAATCCTTTGTGCTCCTTGAGCGTCTTTTCCTATGCGGTGGCTGTTTCCAGTGGAAAATGGTTTCTTCTTCATAAAGAGGCATGAGACCGCGTGGCCTAATGGATAAGGCGTCTGACTTCGGATCAGAAGATTGAGGGTTCGAGTCCCTTCCTGGTCGTTGAGTTCTGTTCTTGTCACTTCTGTAGAGTATTTGCTCCTCTTGTTGTAAATGTCCTCGGAGACTTTGCAAAAGCCTGTGCTTCCTCACTCATGCTTATCATTCAATCCCTGCCCTTGACTGTTTACAGCTACAAAGGTGGCTGCTTTTGCTGAGCTTTCACCACAATGTCAATGACGCTAACTCTTTTCTTACAACTTGTGCAAGTCCCAGCAAAGTTTTTACATCAACCTCAAATAAACACTGCTAGTCCACACTGGGATTCTAACCTTTGCCTTACTTTGAACCCAATACCCTGATGGACCTTGGAAGAGACTCTAAGTAAACTATATGACCCAGGGTTCAAACATTCATGGTGGCATCTCCCTTTCTGCTAAGCATTTTGTTTACTAACATGAGAAAATTAATTTCCTATATGATTTAGGAAATCCTTGTCTGCAATTCTGCTGTAAGCCAGACTTTTACAAAGGTGCAGACACAGCATGTCAAGTGTCACGATGCGATTCCTTCTTGTTGCAAGCTCAACAATTTCAAAAGGTTGCCTCGGTTCCCAATTTATATGAAGAGTTCTTGCCTGAAATTTGGAAAGTATGTCTGTCATTTCCTCTGAAAAGATATGATCCACACCGCAAATGGAACACTGCAATTGGTTTTCTTGCAACCTGAACTCTTTTCAAGGAAGGGTCCGTTGAAATTTCAACAAATGAGTCTTGTCAGAAGAGGGAATAACCCCACCTCTTTCACCAAAGGTCAGAACATACAGGGAAGACCTGTAAGTTATTGCCAAAACCTATCTCCTGAGTTCGGTCTCCTTACATATTTGTCACTTTACCTGTACACTAACCTTTTAAGATTTAGCAAAACATATTGCCTCCAAAGCTTCTGATCCTGATGAAGTGAACTAGAAGAGAAGATGAGCTAACCCATATGACTGTAGGTGTGCCAAAGGGGATGGAATTTGTCAGTTTGTAAAACGTGTGTTAGAAAGCTTGTAGAAAAAAGTCGGCCTTGTTCCTTTTCTGCGAGATTTTCCAAAAGTCCATGTGAGGTTGCTGTTGAGAAGGCCCTTTGAAGAGCCTAGTAAATGAAAAGACCCAAGAGCTTGTTTTGGCAGGCCTGACCAATGTGCCATGATGGACAAAGTGAAAAAGCTCTGTCAGAAGTGGGATTTGAACCCACGCCTCCATTCGGAGACCAGAAGGCCCATGAGAAGGGAAGAGAAGCCTCTTGAGTCTGGCGCCTTAGACCACTCGGCCATCCTGACAAGCGGTGCACTATGTACCCATGCAGCTGGCACAATGACTATACTTAACAGAGAAGAGACAACCACAAACTTAGCCTAGAAGACTTCATGAACACTGCAAGGCATGTTTTTTTCTCTGAAAACACTCATCAAACTGCCATTTTGGATCACTGCAATACCTTAGACAGCAATGTCATGTGCCTGCTCTAACAAATGAAATCCTTTGTGCTCCTTGAGCGTCTTTTCCTATGCGGTGGCTGTTTCCAGTGGAAAATGGTTTCTTCATAAAGAGGCATGAGACCGCGTGGCCTAATGGTTAAGGCGTCTGACTTCGGATCAGAAGGTTGAGGGTTCGAGTCCCTTCCTGGTTGTTGAGTTCTGTTCTTGTCACTTCTGTAGAGTATTTGCTCCTCTTGTTGTAAATGTCCTCGGAGACTTTGCAAAAGCCTGTGCTTCCTCACTCATGCTTATCATTCAATCCCTGCCCTTGACTGTTTACAGCTACAAAGGTGGCTGCTTTTGCTGAGCTTTCACCACAATGTCAATGACGCTAACTCTTTTCTTACAACTTGTGCAAGTCCCAGCAAAGTTTTTACATCAACCTCAAATAAACACTGCTAGTCCACACTGGGATTCTAACCTCTGCCTTACTTTGAACCCAATACCCTGATGGACCTTGGAAGAGACTCTAAGTAAACTATATGACCCAGGGTTCAAACATTCATGGTGGCAACTCCCTTTCTGCTAAGCATTTTGTTTACTAACATGAGAAAATTAATTTCCTATATGATTTAGGAAATCCTTGTCTGCAATTCTGCTGTAAGCCAGACTTTTACAAAGGTGCAGACACAGCATGGCAAGTGGCACGATGCGATTCCTTCTTGTTGCAAGCTCAACAATTTCAAAAGGTTGCCTCGGTTCCCAATTTATATGAAGAGTTCTTGCCTGAAATTTGGAAAGTATGTCTGTCATTTCCTCTGAAAAGATATGATCCACACCGCAAATGGAACACTGCAATTGGTTTTCTTGCAACCTGAACTCTTTTCAAGGAAGGGTCCGTTGAAATTTCAACAAATGAGTCTTGTCAGAAGAGGGAATAACCCCACCTCTTTCACCAAAGGTCAGAACATACAGGGAAGACCTGTAAGTTATTGCCAAAACCTATCTCCTGAGTTCGGTCTCCTTACATATTTGTCACTTTACCTGTACACTAACCTTTTAAGATTTAGCAAAACAAATTGCCTCCAAAGCTTCTGATCCTGATGAAGTGAACTAGAAGAGAAGATGAGCTAACCCATATGACTGTAGGTGTGCCAAAGGGGATGGAATTTGTCAGTTTGTAAAACGTGTGTTAGAAAGCTTGTAGAAAAAAGTCGGCCTTGTTCCTTTTCTGCGAGATTTTCAAAAAGTCCATGTGAGGTTGCTGTTGAGAAGGCCCTTTGAAGAGCCTAGTAAATGAAAAGACCCAAGAGCTTGTTTTGGCAGGCCTGACCAATGTGCCATGATGGACAAAGTGAAAAGCTCTGTCAGAAGTGGGATTTGAACCCACGCCTCCATTCGGAGACCAGAAGGCCCATGAGAAGGGAAGAGAAGCCTCTTGAGTCTGGCGCCTTAGACCACTCGGCCATCCTGACAAGCTGTGTACTATGTACCCATGCAGCTGGCACAATGACTATACTTAATAGAGAAGAGACAACCACAAACTTAGCCTAGAAGACTTCATGAACACTGCAAGGCATGTTTTTTTCTCTGAAAACACTCATCAAACTGCCATTTTGGATCACTGCAATACCTTAGACAGCAATGTCATGTGCCTGCTCTAACAAATGAAATCCTTTGTGCTCCTTGAGCGTCTTTTCCTATGCGGTGGCTGTTTCCAGTGGAAAATGGTTTCTTCATAAAGAGGCATGAGACCGCGTGGCCTAATGGATAAGGCGTCTGACTTCGGATCAGAAGATTGAGGGTTCGAGTCCCTTTGTGGTCGTTGAGCTCTGTTCTTGTCACTTCTGTAGAGTATTTGCTCCTCTTGTTGTAAATGTCCTCGGAGACTTTGCAAAAGCCTGTGCTTCCTCACTCATGCTTATCATTCAATCCCTGCCCTTGACTGTTTACAGCTACAAAGGTGGCTGCTTTTGCTGAGCTTTCACCACAATGTCAATGACGCTAACTCTTTTCTTACAACTTGTGCAAGTCCCAGCAAAGTTTTTACATCAACCTCAAATAAACACTGCTAGTCCACACTGGGATTCTAACCTTTGCTTTACTTTGAACCCAATACCCTGATAGACCTGGGAAGAGACTCTAAGTAAACTATATGACCCAGGGTTCAAACATTCATGGTGGCATCTCCCTTTCTGCTAAGCATTTTGTTTACTAACATGAGAAAATTAATTTCCTATATGATTTAGGAAATCCTTGTCTGCAATTCTGCTGTAAGCCAGACTTTTACAAAGGTGCAGACACAGCATGTCAAGTGGCACGATGCGATTCCTTCTTGTTGCAAGCTCAACAATTTCAAAAGGTTGCCTCGGTTCCCAATTTATATGAAGAGTTCTTGCCTGAAATTTGGAAAGTATGTCTGTCATTTCCTCTGAAAAGATATGATCCACACCGCAAATGGAACACTGCAATTGGTTTTCTTGCAACCTGAACTCTTTTCAAGGAAGGGTCCGTTGAAATTTCAACAAATGAGTCTTGTCAGAAGAGGGAATAACCCCACCTCTTTCACCAAAGGTCAGAACATACAGGGAAGACCTGTAAGTTATTGCCAAAACCTATCTCCTGAGTTCGGTCTCCTTACATATTTGTCACTTTACCTGTACACTAACCTTTTAAGATTTAGCAAAACAAATTGCCTCCAAAGCTTCTGATCCTGATGAAGTGAACTAGAAGAGAAGATGAGCTAACCCATATGCAGAGCCGGGACAAGGTCCTCCAGCACCCAAGGCTGAGACACCAAAGTGCGCCCCTCCATCCCTGCCACCCCAGCCGTCACACACTGATTGCTATTAGACTAAGAGGTGCCACAGGGCCCACAACCTCCCCAACACCTTAATATCTAGTTATCTGGCTTGCAGTCACTGCTATGTATCCCCTTTTCTTATTTCTTTCTGCTTCAAACACAATTAGGAATGACAGCTGAATGAATTGTGCGCCCCCTCCTACACTGCGCCCTGAGGCTGGAGCCTCTCCAGCCTATGCCTCGGCCCGGCCCTGCCCATATGACTGTAGGTGTGCCAAAGGGGATGGAATTTGTCAGTTTGTAAAACGTGTGTTAGAAAGCTTGTAGAAAAAAGTCGGCCTTGTTCCTTTTCTGCGAGATTTTCCAAAAGTCCATGTGAGGTTGCTGTTGAGAAGGCCCTTTGAAGAGCCTAGTAAATAAAAAGACCCAAGAGCTTGTTTTGGCAGGCCTGACCAATGTGCCATGATGGACAAAGTGAAAAAGCTCTGTCAGAAGTGGGATTTGAACCCACGCCTCCATTCGGAGACCAGAAGGCCCATGAGAAGGGAAGAGAAGCCTCTTGAGTCTGGCGCCTTAGACCACTCGGCCATCCTGACAAGCGGTGCACTATGTACCCATGCAGCTGGCACAATGACTATACTTAACAGAGAAGAGACAACCACAAACTTAGCCTAGAAGACTTCATGAACACTGCAAGGCATGTTTTTTTCTCTGAAAACACTCATCAAACTGCCATTTTGGATCACTGCAATACCTTAGACAGCAATGTCATGTGCCTGCTCTAACAAATGAAATCCTTTGTGCTCCTTGAGCGTCTTTTCCTATGCGGTGGCTGTTTCCAGTGGAAAATGGTTTCTTCATAAAGAGGCATGAGACCGTGTGGCCTAATGGATAAGGCGTCTGACTTCGGATCAGAAGATTGAGGGTTCGAGTCCCTTCCTGGTCGTTGAGTTCTGTTCTTGTCACTTCTGTAGAGTATTTGCTCCTCTTGTTGTAAATGTCCTCGGAGACTTTGCAAAAGCCTGTGCTTCCTCACTCATGCTTATCATTCAATCCCTGCCCTTGACTGTTTACAGCTACAAAGGTGGCTGCTTTTGCTGAGCTTTCACCACAATGTCAATGACGCTAACTCTTTTCTTACAACTTGTGCAAGTCCCAGCAAAGTTTTTACATCAACCTCAAATAAACACTGCTAGTCCACACTGGGATTCTAACCTTTGCCTTACTTTGAACCCAATACCCTGATGGACCTTGGAAGAGACTCTAAGTAAACTATATGACCCAGGGTTCAAACATTCATGGTGGCATCTCCCTTTCTGCTAAGCATTTTGTTTACTAACATGAGAAAATTAATTTCCTATATGATTTAGGAAATCCTTGTCTGCAATTCTGCTGTAAGCCAGACTTTTACAAAGGTGCAGACACAGCATGTCAAGTGGCACGATGCGATTCCTTCTTGTTGCAAGCTCAACAATTTCAAAAGGTTGCCTCGGTTCCCAATTTATATGAAGAGTTCTTGCCTGAAATTTGGAAAGTATGTCTGTCATTTCCTCTGAAAAGATATGATCCACACCGCAAATGGAACACTGCAATTGGTTTTCTTGCAACCTGAACTCTTTTCAAGGAAGGGTCCGTTGAAATTTCAACAAATGAGTCTTGTCAGAAGAGGGAATAACCCCACCTCTTTCACCAAAGGTCAGAACATACAGGGAAGACCTGTAAGTTATTGCCAAAACCTATCTCCTGAGTTCGGTCTCCTTACATATTTGTCACTTTACCTGTACACTAACCTTTTAAGATTTAGCAAAACAAATTGCCTCCAAAGCTTCTGATCCTGATGAAGTGAACTAGAAGAGAAGATGAGCTAACCCATATGACTGTAGGTGTGCCAAAGGGGATGGAATTTGTCAGTTTGTAAAACGTGTGTTAGAAAGCTTGTAGAAAAAAGTCGGCCTTGTTCCTTTTCTGCGAGATTTTCAAAAAGTCCATGTGAGGTTGCTGTTGAGAAGGCCCTTTGAAGAGCCTAGTAAATGAAAAGACCCAAGAGCTTGTTTTGGCAGGCCTGACCAATGTGCCATGATGGACAAAGTGAAAAGCTCTGTCAGAAGTGGGATTTGAACCCACGCCTCCATTCGGAGACCAGAAGGCCCATGAGAAGGGAAGAGAAGCCTCTTGAGTCTGGCGCCTTAGACCACTCGGCCATCCTGACAAGCGGTGTACTATGTACCCATGCAGCTGGCACAATGACTATACTTAACAGAGAAGAGACAACCACAAACTTAGCCTAGAAGACTTCATGAACACTGCAAGGCATGTTTTTTTCTCTGAAAACACTCATCAAACTGCCATTTTGGATCACTGCAATACCTTAGACAGCAATGTCATGTGCCTGCTCTAACAAATGAAATCCTTTGTGCTCCTTGAGCGTCTTTTCCTATGCGGTGGCTGTTTCCAGTGGAAAATGGTTTCTTCATAAAGAGGCATGAGACCGCGTGGCCTAATGGATAAGGCGTCTGACTTCGGATCAGAAGATTGAGGGTTTGAGTCCCTTCGTGGTCGTTGAGCTCTGTTCTTGTCACTTCTGTAGAGTATTTGCTCCTCTTGTTGTAAATGTCCTCGGAGACTTTGCAAAAGCCTGTGCTTCCTCACTCATGCTTATCATTCAATCCCTGCCCTTGACTGTTTACAGCTACAAAGGTGGCTGCTTTTGCTGAGCTTTCACCACAATGTCAATGACGCTAACTCTTTTCTTACAACTTGTGCAAGTCCCAGCAAAGTTTTTACATCAACCTCAAATAAACACTGCTAGTCCACACTGGGATTCTAACCTTTGCCTTACTTTGAACCCAATACCCTGATAGACCTGGGAAGAGACTCTAAGTAAACTATATGACCCAGGGTTCAAACATTCATGGTGGCATCTCCCTTTCTGCTAAGCATTTTGTTTACTAACATGAGAAAATTAATTTCCTATATGATTTAGGAAATCCTTGTCTGCAATTCTGCTGTAAGCCAGACTTTTACAAAGGTGCAGACACAGCATGTCAAGTGGCACGATGCGATTCCTTCTTGTTGCAAGCTCAACAATTTCAAAAGGTTGCCTCGGTTCCCAATTTATATGAAGAGTTCTTGCCTGAAATTTGGAAAGTATGTCTGTCATTTCCTCTGAAAAGATATGATCCACACCGCAAATGGAACACTGCAATTGGTTTTCTTGCAACCTGAACTCTTTTCAAGGAAGGGTCCGTTGAAATTTCAACAAATGAGTCTTGTCAGAAGAGGGAATAACCCCACCTCTTTCACCAAAGGTCAGAACATACAGGGAAGACCTGTAAGTTATTGCCAAAACCTATCTCCTGAGTTCGGTCTCCTTACATATTTGTCACTTTACCTGTACACTAACCTTTTAAGATTTAGCAAAACAAATTGCCTCCAAAGCTTCTGATCCTGATGAAGTGAACTAGAAGAGAAGATGAGCTAACCCATATGACTGTAGGTGTGCCAAAGGGGATGGAATTTGTCAGTTTGTAAAACGTGTGTTAGAAAGCTTGTAGAAAAAAGTCGGCCTTGTTCCTTTTCTGCGAGATTTTCAAAAAGTCCATGTGAGGTTGCTGTTGAGAAGGCCCTTTGAAGAGCCTAGTAAATGAAAAGACCCAAGAGCTTGTTTTGGCAGGCCTGACCAATGTGCCATGATGGACAAAGTGAAAAAGCTCTGTCAGAAGTGGGATTTGAACCCACGCCTCCATTCGGAGACCAGAAGGCCCATGAGAAGGGAAGAGAAGCCTCTTGAGTCTGGCGCCTTAGACCACTCGGCCATCCTGACAAGCGGTGCACTACGTACCCATGCAGCTGGCACAATGACTATACTTAACAGAGAAGAGACAACCACAAACTTAGCCTAGAAGACTTCATGAACACTGCAAGTCATGTTTTTTTCTCTGAAAACACTCATCAAACTGCCATTTTGGATCACTGCAATACCTTAGACAGCAATGTCATGTGCCTGCTCTAACAAATGAAATCCTTTGTGCTCCTTGAGCGTCTTTTCCTATGCGGTGGCTGTTTCCAGTGGAAAATGGTTTCTTCATAAAGAGGCATGAGACCGCGTGGCCTAATGGATAAGGCGTCTGACTTCGGATCAGAAGATTGAGGGTTTGAGTCCCTTCGTGGTCGTTGAGCTCTGTTCTTGTCACTTCTGTAGAGTATTTGCTCCTCTTGTTGTAAATGTCCTCGGAGACTTTGCAAAAGCCTGTGCTTCCTCACTCATGCTTATCATTCAATCCCTGCCCTTGACTGTTTACAGCTACAAAGGTGGCTGCTTTTGCTGAGCTTTCACCACAATGTCAATGACGCTAACTCTTTTCTTACAACTTGTGCAAGTCCCAGCAAAGTTTTTACATCAACCTCAAATAAACACTGCTAGTCCACACTGGGATTCTAACCTTTGCCTTACTTTGAACCCAATACCCTGATGGACCTGGGAAGAGACTCTAAGTAAACTATATGACCCAGGGTTCAAACATTCATGGTGGCATCTCCCTTTCTGCTAAGCATTTTGTTTACTAACATGAGAAAATGAATTTCCTATATGATTTAGGAAATCCTTGTCTGCAATTCTGCTGTAAGCCAGACTTTTACAAAGGTGCAGACACAGCATGTCAAGTGGCACGATGCGATTCCTTCTTGTTGCAAGCTCAACAATTTCAAAAGGTTGCCTCGGTTCCCAATTTATATGAAGAGTTCTTGCCTGAAATTTGGAAAGTATGTCTGTCATTTCCTCTGAAAAGATATGATTCACACCGCAAATGGAACACTGCAATTGGTTTTCTTGCAACCTGAACTCTTTTCAAGGAAGGGTCCGTTGAAATTTCAACAAATGAGTCTTGTCAGAAGAGGGAATAACCCCACCTCTTTCACCAAAGGTCAGAACATACAGGGAAGACCTGTAAGTTATTGCCAAAACCTATCTCCTGAGTTCGGTCTCCTTACATATTTGTCACTTTACCTGTACACTAACCTTTTAAGATTTAGCAAAACAAATTGCCTCCAAAGCTTCTGATCCTGATGAAGTGAACTAGAAGAGAAGATGAGCTAACCCATATGACTGTAGGTGTGCCAAAGGGGATGGAATTTGTCAGTTTGTAAAACGTGTGTTAGAAAGCTTGTAGAAAAAAGTCGGCCTTGTTCCTTTTCTGCGAGATTTTCCAAAAGTCCATGTGAGGTTGCTGTTGAGAAGGCCCTTTGAAGAGCCTAGTAAATGAAAAGACCCAAGAGCTTGTTTTGGCAGGCCTGACAAATGTGCCATGATGGACAAAGTGAAAAAGCTCTGTCAGAAGTGGGATTTGAACCCACGCCTCCATTCGGAGACCAGAAGGCCCATGAGAAGGGAAGAGAAGCCTCTTGAGTCTGGCGCCTTAGACCACTCGGCCATCCTGACAAGCGGTGCATTATGTACCCATGCAGCTGGCACAATGACTATACTTAACAGAGAAGAGACAACCACAAGCTTAGCCTAGAAGACTTCATGAACACTGCAAGGCATGTTTTTTTCTCTGAAAACACTCATCAAACTGCCATTTTGGATCACTGCAATACCTTAGACAGCAATGTCATGTGCCTGCTCTAACAAATGAAATCCTTTGTGCTCCTTGAGCGTCTTTTCCTATGCGGTGGCTGTTTCCAGTGGAAAATGGTTTCTTCATAAAGAGGCATGAGACCGCGTGGCCTAATGGATAAGGTGTCTGACTTCGGATCAGAAGATTGAGGGTTCGAGTCCCTTTGTGGTCGTTAAGCTCTGTTCTTGTCACTTTTGTAGAGTATTTGCTCCTCTTGTTGTAAATGTCCTCGGAGACTTTGCAAAAGCCTGTGCTTCCTCACTCATGCTTATCATTCAATCCCTGCCCTTGACTGTTTACAGCTACAAAGGTGGCTGCTTTTGCTGAGCTTTCACCACAATGTCAATGACGCTAACTCTTTTCTTACAACTTGTGCAAGTCCCAGCAAAGTTTTTACATCAACCTCAAATAAACACTGCTAGTCCACACTGGGATTCTAACCTTTGCCTTACTTTGAACCCAATACCCTGATGGACCTGGGAAGAGACTCTAAGTAAACTATATGGCCCAGGGTTCAAACATTCATGGTGGCATATCCCTTTCTGCTAAGCATTTTGTTTACTAACATGAGAAAATTAATTTCCTATATGATTTAGGAAATCCTCGTCTGCAATTCTGCTGTAAGCCAGACTTTTACAAAGGTGCAGACACAGCATGTCAAGTGGCACAATGCGATTCCTTCTTGTTGCAAGCTCAACAATTTCAAAAGGTTGCCTCGGTTCCCAATTTATATGAAGAGTTCTTGCCTGAAATTTGGAAAGTATGTCTGTCATTTCCTCTGAAAAGATATGATTCACACCGCAAATGGAACACTGCAATTGGTTTTCTTGCAACCTGAACTCTTTTCAAGGAAGGGTCCGTTGAAATTTCAACAAATGAGTCTTGTCAGAAGAGGGAATAACCCCACCTCTTTCACCAAAGGTCAGAACATACAGGGAAGACCTGTAAGTTATTGCCAAAACCTATCTCCTGAGTTCGGTCTCCTTACATATTTGTCACTTTACCTGTACACTAACCTTTTAAGATTTAGCAAAACAAATTGCCTCCAAAGCTTCTGATCCTGATGAAGTGAACTAGAAGAGAAGATGAGCTAACCCATATGACTGTAGGTGTGCCAAAGGGGATGGAATTTGTCAGTTTGTAAAACGTGTGTTAGAAAGCTTGTAGAAAAAAGTCGGCCTTGTTCCTTTTCTGCGAGATTTTCCAAAAGTCCATGTGAGGTTGCTGTTGAGAAGGCCCTTTGAAGAGCCTAGTAAATGAAAAGACCCAAGAGCTTGTTTTGGCAGGCCTGACCAATGTGCCATGATGGACAAAGTGAAAAAGCTCTGTCAGAAGTGGGATTTGAACCCACGCCTCCATTCGGAGACCAGAAGGCCCATGAGAAGGGAAGAGAAGCCTCTTGAGTCTGGCGCCTTAGACCACTCGGCCATCCTGACAAGCGGTGCACTATGTACCCATGCAGCTGGCACAATGACTATACTTAACAGAGAAGAGACAACCACAAGCTTAGCCTAGAAGACTTCATGAACACTGCAAGGCATGTTTTTTTCTCTGAAAACACTCATCAAACTGCCATTTTGGATCACTGCAATACCTTAGACAGCAATGTCATGTGCCTGCTCTAACAAATGAAATCCTTCGTGCTCCTTGAGCGTCTTTTCCTATGCGGTGGCTGTTTCCAGTGGAAAATGGTTTCTTCATAAAGAGGCATGAGACCGCGTGGCCTAATGGATAAGGTGTCTGACTTCGGATCAGAAGATTGAGGGTTCGAGTCCCTTCGTGGGCGTTGAGCTCTGTTCTTGTCACTTCTGTAGAGTATTTGCTCCTCTTGTTGTAAATGTCCTCGGAGACTTTGCAAAAGCCTGTGCTTCCTCACTCATGCTTATCATTCAATCCCTGCCCTTGACTGTTTACAGCTACAAAGGTGGCTGCTTTTGCTGAGCTTTCACCACAATGTCAATGACGCTAACTCTTTTCTTACAACTTGTGCAAGTCCCAGCAAAGTTTTTACATCAACCTCAAATAAACACTGCTAGTCCACACTGGGATTCTAACCTTTGCCTTACTTTGAACCCAATACCCTGATGGACCTGGGAAGAGACTCTAAGTAAACTATATGACCCAGGGTTCAAACATTCATGGTGGCATCTCCCTTTCTGCTAAGCATTTTGTTTACTAACATGAGAAAATGAATTTCCTATATGATTTAGGAAATCCTTGTCTGCAATTCTGCTGTAAGCCAGACTTTTACAAAGGTGCAGACACAGCATGTCAAGTGGCACGATGCGATTCCTTCTTGTTGCAAGCTCAACAATTTCAAAAGGTTGCCTCGGTTCCCAATTTATATGAAGAGTTCTTGCCTGAAATTTGGAAAGTATGTCTGTCATTTCCTCTGAAAAGATATGATCCACACCGCAAATGAAACACTGCAATTGGTTTTCTTGCAACCTGAACTCTTTTCAAGGAAGGGTCCGTTGAAATTTCAACAAATGAGTCTTGTCAGAAGAGGGAATAACCCCACCTCTTTCACCAAAGGTCAGAACATACAGGGAAGACCTGTAAGTTATTGCCAAAACCTATCTCCTGAGTTCGGTCTCCTTACATATTTGTCACTTTACCTGTACACTAACCTTTTAAGATTTAGCAAAACAAATTGCCTCCAAAGCTTCTGATCCTGATGAAGTGAACTAGAAGAGAAGATGAGCTAACCCATATGACTGTAGGTGTGCCAAAGGGGATGGAATTTGTCAGTTTGTAAAACGTGTGTTAGAAAGCTTGTAGAAAAAAGTCGGCCTTGTTCCTTTTCTGCGAGATTTTCAAAAAGTCCATGTGAGGTTGCTGTTGAGAAGGCCCTTTGAAGAGCCTAGTAAATGAAAAGACCCAAGAGCTTGTTTTGGCAGGCCTGACCAATGTGCCATGATGGACAAAGTGAAAAGCTCTGTCAGAAGTGGGATTTGAACCCACGCCTCCATTCGGAGACCAGAAGGCCCATGAGAAGGGAAGAGAAGCCTCTTGAGTCTGGCGCCTTAGACCACTCGGCCATCCTGACAAGCGGTGTACTATGTACCCATGCAGCTGGCACAATGACTATACTTAACAGAGAAGAGACAACCACAAACTTAGCCTAGAAGACTTCATGAACACTGCAAGGCATGTTTTTTTCTCTGAAAACACTCATCAAACTGCCATTTTGGATCACTGCAATACCTTAGACAGCAATGTCATGTGCCTGCTCTAACAAATGAAATCCTTTGTGCTCCTTGAGCGTCTTTTCCTATGCGGTGGCTGTTTCCAGTGGAAAATGGTTTCTTCATAAAGAGGCATGAGACCGCGTGGCCTAATGGATAAGGCGTCTGACTTCGGATCAGAAGATTGAGGGTTCGAGTCCCTTCGTGGGCGTTGAGCTCTGTTCTTGTCACTTCTGTAGAGTATTTGCTCCTCTTGTTGTAAATGTCCTCGGAGACTTTGCAAAAGCCTGTGCTTCCTCACTCATGCTTATCATTCAATCCCTGCCCTTGACTGTTTACAGCTACAAAGGTGGCTGCTTTTGCTGAGCTTTCACCACAATGTCAATGACGCTAACTCTTTTCTTACAACTTGTGCAAGTCCCAGCAAAGTTTTTACATCAACCTCAAATAAACACTGCTAGTCCACACTGGGATTCTAACCTTTGCCTTACTTTGAACCCAATACCCTGATGGACCTGGGAAGAGACTCTAAGTAAACTATATGACCCAGGGTTCAAACATTCATGGTGGCATCTCCCTTTCTGCTAAGCATTTTGTTTACTAACATGAGAAAATGAATTTCCTATATGATTTAGGAAATCCTTGTCTGCAATTCTGCTGTAAGCCAGACTTTTACAAAGGTGCAGACACAGCATGTCAAGTGGCACGATGCGATTCCTTCTTGTTGCAAGCTCAACAATTTCAAAAGGTTGCCTCGGTTCCCAATTTATATGAAGAGTTCTTGCCTGAAATTTGGAAAGTATGTCTGTCATTTCCTCTGAAAAGATATGATCCACACCGCAAATGAAACACTGCAATTGGTTTTCTTGCAACCTGAACTCTTTTCAAGGAAGGGTCCGTTGAAATTTCAACAAATGAGTCTTGTCAGAAGAGGGAATAACCCCACCTCTTTCACCAAAGGTCAGAACATACAGGGAAGACCTGTAAGTTATTGCCAAAACCTATCTCCTGAGTTCGGTCTCCTTACATATTTGTCACTTTACCTGTACACTAACCTTTTAAGATTTAGCAAAACAAATTGCCTCCAAAGCTTCTGATCCTGATGAAGTGAACTAGAAGAGAAGATGAGCTAACCCATATGACTGTAGGTGTGCCAAAGGGGATGGAATTTGTCAGTTTGTAAAACGTGTGTTAGAAAGCTTGTAGAAAAAAGTCGGCCTTGTTCCTTTTCTGCGAGATTTTCCAAAAGTCCATGTGAGGTTGCTGTTGAGAAGGCCCTTTGAAGAGCCTAGTAAATGAAAAGACCCAAGAGCTTGTTTTGGCAGGCCTGACCAATGTGCCATGATGGACAAAGTGAAAAGCTCTGTCAGAAGTGGGATTTGAACCCACGCCTCCATTCGGAGACCAGAAGGCCCATGAGAAGGGAAGAGAAGCCTCTTGAGTCTGGCGCCTTAGACCACTCGGCCATCCTGACAAGCGGTGTACTATGTACCCATGCAGCTGGCACAATGACTATACTTAACAGAGAAGAGACAACCACAAACTTAGCCTAGAAGACTTCATGAACACTGCAAGGCATGTTTTTTTCTCTGAAAACACTCATCAAACTGCCATTTTGGATCACTGCAATACCTTAGACAGCAATGTCATGTGCCTGCTCTAACAAATGAAATCCTTTGTGCTCCTTGAGCGTCTTTTCCTATGCGGTGGCTGTTTCCAGTGGAAAATGGTTTCTTCATAAAGAGGCATGAGACCGCGTGGCCTAATGGATAAGGCGTCTGACTTCGGATCAGAAGATTGAGGGTTCGAGTCCCTTCGTGGGCGTTGAGCTCTGTTCTTGTCACTTCTGTAGAGTATTTGCTCCTCTTGTTGTAAATGTCCTCGGAGACTTTGCAAAAGCCTGTGCTTCCTCACTCATGCTTATCATTCAATCCCTGCCCTTGACTGTTTACAGCTACAAAGGTGGCTGCTTTTGCTGAGCTTTCACCACAATGTCAATGACGCTAACTCTTTTCTTACAACTTGTGCAAGTCCCAGCAAAGTTTTTACATCAACCTCAAATAAACACTGCTAGTCCACACTGGGATTCTAACCTTTGCCTTACTTTGAACCCAATACCCTGATGGACCTGGGAAGAGACTCTAAGTAAACTATATGACCCAGGGTTCAAACATTCATGGTGGCATCTCCCTTTCTGCTAAGCATTTTGTTTACTAACATGAGAAAATGAATTTCCTATATGATTTAGGAAATCCTTGTCTGCAATTCTGCTGTAAGCCAGACTTTTACAAAGGTGCAGACACAGCATGTCAAGTGGCACGATGCGATTCCTTCTTGTTGCAAGCTCAACAATTTCAAAAGGTTGCCTCGGTTCCCAATTTATATGAAGAGTTCTTGCCTGAAATTTGGAAAGTATGTCTGTCATTTCCTCTGAAAAGATATGATCCACACCGCAAATGGAACACTGCAATTGGTTTTCTTGCAACCTGAACTCTTTTCAAGGAAGGGTCCGTTGAAATTTCAACAAATGAGTCTTGTCAGAAGAGGGAATAACCCCACCTCTTTCACCAAAGGTCAGAACATACAGGGAAGACCTGTAAGTTATTGCCAAAACCTATCTCCTGAGTTCGGTCTCCTTACATATTTGTCACTTTACCTGTACACTAACCTTTTAAGATTTAGCAAAACAAATTGCCTCCAAAGCTTCTGATCCTGATGAAGTGAACTAGAAGAGAAGATGAGCTAACCCATATGACTGTAGGTGTGCCAAAGGGGATGGAATTTGTCAGTTTGTAAAACGTGTGTTAGAAAGCTTGTAGAAAAAAGTCGGCCTTGTTCCTTTTCTGCGAGATTTTCCAAAAGTCCATGTGAGGTTGCTGTTGAGAAGGCCCTTTGAAGAGCCTAGTAAATGAAAAGACCCAAGAGCTTGTTTTGGCAGGCCTGACCAATGTGCCATGATGGACAAAGTGAAAAAGCTCTGTCAGAAGTGGAATTTGAACCCACACCTCCATTCGGAGACCAGAAGGCCCATGAGAAGGGAAGCGAAGCCTCTTGAGTCTGGCGCCTTAGACCACTCGGCCATCCTGACAAGCGGTGTACTATATACCCATGCAGCTGGCACAATGACTATACTTAACAGAGAAGAGACAACCACAAACTTAGCCTAGAAAACTTCATGAACACTGCAAGGCATGTTTTTTTTTTCTGAAAACACTCATCAAACTGCCATTTTGGATCACTGCAATACCTTAGACAGCAATGTCATGTGCCTGCTCTAACAAATGAAATCCTTTGTGCTCCTTGAGCGTCTTTTCCTATGCGGTGGCTGTTTCCAGTGGAAAATGGTTTCTTCATAAAGAGGCATGAGACCGCGTGGCCTAATGGATAAGGCGTCTGACTTCGGATCAGAAGATTGAGGGTTCGAGTCCCTTTGTGGTTGTTGAGCTCTGTTCTTGTCACTTCTGTAGAGTATTTGCTCCTCTTGTTGTAAATGTCCTCGGAGACTTTGCAAAAGCCTGTGCTTCCTCACTCATGCTTATCATTCAATCCCTGCCCTTGACTGTTTACAGCTACAAAGGTGGCTGCTTTTGCTGAGCTTTCACCAAAATGTCAATGACGCTAACTCTTTTCTTACAACTTGTGCAAGTCCCAGCAAAGTTTTTACATCAACCTCAAATAAACACTGCTAGTCCACACTGGGATTCTAACCTTTGCATTACTTTGAACCCAATACCCTGATGGACCTTGCAAGAGACTCTAAGTAAACTATATGACCCAGGGTTCAAACATTCATGGTGGCATCTCCCTTTCTGCTAAGCATTTTGTTTACTAACATGAGAAAATTAATTTCCTATATGATTTAGGAAATCCTTGTCTGCAATTCTGCTGTAAGTAAGCCAGACTTTTACAAAGGTGCAGACACAGCATGTCAAGTGGCACGATGCGATTCCTTCTTGTTGCAAGCTCAACAATTTCAAAAGGTTGCCTCGGTTCCCAATTTATATGAAGAGTTCTTGCCTGAAATTTGGAAAGTATGTCTGTCATTTCCTCTGAAAAGATATGATCTACACCGCAAATGGAACACTGCAATTGGTTTTCTTGCAACCTGAACTCTTTTCAAGGAAGGGTCCGTTGAAATTTCAACAAATGAGTCTTGTCAGAAGAGGGAATAACCCCACCTCTTTCACCAAAGGTCAGAACATACAGGGAAGACCTGTAAGTTATTGCCAAAACCTATCTCCTGAGTTCGGTCTCCTTACATATTTGTCACTTTACCTGTACACTAACCTTTTAAGATTTAGCAAAACAAATTGCCTCCAAAGCTTCTGATCCTGATGAAGTGAACTAGAAGAGAAGATGAGCTAACCCATATGACTGTAGGTGTGCCAAAGGGGATGGAATTTGTCAGTTTGTAAAACGTGTGTTAGAAAGCTTGTAGAAAAAAGTCGGCCTTGTTCCTTTTCTGCGAGATTTTCCAAAAGTCCATGTGAGGTTGCTGTTGAGAAGGCCCTTTGAAGAGCCTAGTAAATGAAAAGACCCAAGAGCTTGTTTTGGCAGGCCTGACCAATGTGCCATGATGGACAAAGTGAAAAGCTCTGTCAGAAGTGGGATTTGAACCCACGCCTCCATTCGGAGACCATAAGGCCCATGAGAAGGGAAGAGAAGCCTCTTGAGTCTGGCGCCTTAGACCACTCGGCCATCCTGACAAGCGGTGTACTATGTACCCATGCAGCTGGCACAATGACTATACTTAACAGAGAAGAGACAACCACAAACTTAGCCTAGAAGACTTCATGAACACTGCAAGGCATGTTTTTTTCTCTGAAAACACTCATCAAACTGCCATTTTGGATCACTGCAATACCTTAGACAGCAATGTCATGTGCCTGCTCTAACAAATGAAATCCTTTGTGCTCCTTGAGCGTCTTTTCCTATGCGGTGGCTGTTTCCAGTGGAAAATGGTTTCTTCATAAAGAGGCATGAGACCGCGTGGCCTAATGGATAAGGCGTCTGACTTCGGATCAGAAGATTGAGGGTTCGAGTCCCTTCGTGGGCGTTGAGCTCTGTTCTTGTCACTTCTGTAGAGTATTTGCTCCTCTTGTTGTAAATGTCCTCGGAGACTTTGCAAAAGCCTGTGCTTCCTCACTCATGCTTATCATTCAATCCCTGCCCTTGACTGTTTACAGCTACAAAGGTGGCTGCTTTTGCTGAGCTTTCACCACAATGTCAATGACGCTAACTCTTTTCTTACAACTTGTGCAAGTCCCAGCAAAGTTTTTACATCAACCTCAAATAAACACTGCTAGTCCACACTGGGATTCTAACCTTTGCCTTACTTTGAACCCAATACCCTGATGGACCTGGGAAGAGACTCTAAGTAAACTATATGACCCAGGGTTCAAACATTCATGGTGGCATCTCCCTTTCTGCTAAGCATTTTGTTTACTAACATGAGAAAATGAATTTCCTATATGATTTAGGAAATCCTTGTCTGCAATTCTGCTGTAAGCCAGACTTTTACAAAGGTGCAGACACAGCATGTCAAGTGGCACGATGCGATTCCTTCTTGTTGCAAGCTCAACAATTTCAAAAGGTTGCCTCGGTTCCCAATTTATATGAAGAGTTCTTGCCTGAAATTTGGAAAGTATGTCTGTCATTTCCTCTGAAAAGATATGATCCACACCGCAAATGGAACACTGCAATTGGTTTTCTTGCAACCTGAACTCTTTTCAAGGAAGGGTCCGTTGAAATTTCAACAAATGAGTCTTGTCAGAAGAGGGAATAACCCCACCTCTTTCACCAAAGGTCAGAACATACAGGGAAGACCTGTAAGTTATTGCCAAAACCTATCTCCTGAGTTCGGTCTCCTTACATATTTGTCACTTTACCTGTACACTAACCTTTTAAGATTTAGCAAAACAAATTGCCTCCAAAGCTTCTGATCCTGATGAAGTGAACTAGAAGAGAAGATGAGCTAACCCATATGACTGTAGGTGTGCCAAAGGGGATGGAATTTGTCAGTTTGTAAAACGTGTGTTAGAAAGCTTGTAGAAAAAAGTCGGCCTTGTTCCTTTTCTGCGAGATTTTCCAAAAGTCCATGTGAGGTTGCTGTTGAGAAGGCCCTTTGAAGAGCCTAGTAAATGAAAAGACCCAAGAGCTTGTTTTGGCAGGCCTGACCAATGTGCCATGATGGACAAAGTGAAAAAGCTCTGTCAGAAGTGGGATTTGAACCCACGCCTCCATTCGGAGACCAGAAGGCCCATGAGAAGGGAAGAGAAGCCTCTTGAGTCTGGCGCCTTAGACCACTCGGCCATCCTGACAAGCGGTGCACTATGTACCCATGCAGCTGGCACAATGACTATACTTAACAGAGAAGAGACAACCACAAACTTAGCCTAGAAGACTTCATGAACACTGCAAGGCATGTTTTTTTCTCTGAAAACACTCATCAAACTGCCATTTTGGATCACTGCAATACCTTAGACAGCAATGTCATGTGCCTGCTCTAACAAATGAAATCCTTTGTGCTCCTTGAGCGTCTTTTCCTATGCGGTGGCTGTTTCCAGTGGAAAATGGTTTCTTCATAAAGAGGCATGAGACCGCGTGGCCTAATGGATAAGGCGTCTGACTTTGGATCAGAAGATTGAGGGTTCGAGTCCCTTCGTGGTCGTTGAGCTCTGTTCTTGTCACTTCTGTAGAGTATTTGCTCCTCTTGTTGTAAATGTCCTCGGAGACTTTGCAAAAGCCTGTGCTTCCTCACTCATGCTTATCATTCAATCCCTGCCCTTGACTGTTTACAGCTACAAAGGTGGCTGCTTTTGCTGAGCTTTCACCACAATGTCAATGACGCTAACTCTTTTCTTACAACTTGTGCAAGTCCCAGCAAAGTTTTTACATCAACCTCAAATAAACACTGCTAGTCCACACTGGGATTCTAACCTTTGCCTTACTTTGAACCCAATACCCTGATGGACCTGGGAAGAGACTCTAAGTAAACTATATGACCCAGGGTTCAAACATTCATGGTGGCATCTCCCTTTCTGCTAAGCATTTTGTTTACTAACATGAGAAAATTAATTTCCTATATGATTTAGGAAATCCTTGTCTGCAATTCTGCTGTAAGCCAGACTTTTACAAAGGTGCAGACACAGCATGTCAAGTGGCACGATGCGATTCCTTCTTGTTGCAAGCTCAACAATTTCAAAAGGTTGCCTCGGTTCCCAATTTATATGAAGAGTTCTTGCCTGAAATTTGGAAAGTATGTCTGTCATTTCCTCTGAAAAGATATGATTCACACCGCAAATGGAACACTGCAATTGGTTTTCTTGCAACCTGAACTCTTTTCAAGGAAGGGTCCGTTGAAATTTCAACAAATGAGTCTTGTCAGAAGAGGGAATAACCCCACCTCTTTCACCAAAGGTCAGAACATACAGGGAAGACCTGTAAGTTATTGCCAAAACCTATCTCCTGAGTTCGGTCTCCTTACATATTTGTCACTTTACCTGTACACTAACCTTTTAAGATTTAGCAAAACAAATTGCCTCCAAAGCTTCTGATCCTGATGAAGTGAACTAGAAGAGAAGATGAGCTAACCCATATGACTGTAGGTGTGCCAAAGGGGATGGAATTTGTCAGTTTGTAAAACGTGTGTTAGAAAGCTTGTAGAAAAAAGTCGGCCTTGTTCCTTTTCTGCGAGATTTTCAAAAAGTCCATGTGAGGTTGCTGTTGAGAAGGCCCTTTGAAGAGCCTAGTAAATGAAAAGACCCAAGAGCTTGTTTTGGCAGGCCTGACCAATGTGCCATGATGGACAAAGTGAAAAAGCTCTGTCAGAAGTGGGATTTGAACCCACGCCTCCATTCGGAGACCAGAAGGCCCATGAGAAGGGAAGAGAAGCCTCTTGAGTCTGGCGCCTTAGAACACTCGGCCATCCTGACAAGCGGTGCACTATGTACCCATGCAGCTGGCAAAATGACTATACTTAACAGAGAAGAGACAACCACAAACTTAGCCTAGAAGACTTCATGAACACTGCAAGGCATGTTTTTTTCTCTGAAAACACTCATCAAACTGCCATTTTGGATCACTGCAATACCTTAGACAGCAATGTCATGTGCCTGCTCTAACAAATGAAATCCTTTGTGCTCCTTGAGCGTCTTTTCCTATGCGGTGGCTGTTTCCAGTGGAAAATGGTTTCTTCATAAAAAGGCATGAGACCGCGTGGCCTAATGGATAAGGCGTCTGACTTCGGATCAGAAGATTGAGGGTTCGAGTCCCTTCGTGGTCGTTGAGCTCTGTTCTTGTCACTTCTGTAGAGTATTTGCTCCTCTTGTTGTAAATGTCCTCGGAGACTTTGCAAAAGCCTGTGCTTCCTCACTCATGCTTATCATTCAATCCCTGCCCTTGACTGTTTACAGCTACAAAGGTGGCTGCTTTTGCTGAGCTTTCACCACAATGTCAATGACGCTAACTCTTTTCTTACAACTTGTGCAAGTCCCAGCAAAGTTTTTACATCAACCTCAAATAAACACTGCTAGTCCACACTGGGATTCTAACCTTTGCCTTACTTTGAACCCAATACCCTGATGGACCTGGGAAGAGACTCTAAGTAAACTATATGACCCAGGGTTCAAACATTCATGGTGGCATCTCCCTTTCTGCTAAGCATTTTGTTTACTAACATGAGAAAATTAATTTCCTATATGATTTAGGAAATCCTTGTCTGCAATTCTGCTGTAAGCCAGACTTTTACAAAGGTGCAGACACAGCATGTCAAGTGGCACGATGCGATTCCTTCTTGTTGCAAGCTCAACAATTTCAAAAGGTTGCCTCGGTTCCCAATTTATATGAAGAGTTCTTGCCTGAAATTTGGAAAGTATGTCTGTCATTTCCTCTGAAAAGATATGATTCACACCGCAAATGGAACACTGCAATTGGTTTTCTTGCAACCTGAACTCTTTTCAAGGAAGGGTCCGTTGAAATTTCAACAAATGAGTCTTGTTAGAAGAGGGAATAACCCCACCTCTTTCACCAAAGGTCAGAACATACAGGGAAGACCTGTAAGTTATTGCCAAAACCTATCTCCTGAGTTCGGTCTCCTTACATATTTGTCACTTTACCTGTACACTAACCTTTTAAGATTTAGCAAAACAAATTGCCTCCAAAGCTTCTGATCCTGATGAAGTGAACTAGAAGAGAAGATGAGCTAACCCATATGACTGTAGGTGTGCCAAAGGGGATGGAATTTGTCAGTTTGTAAAACGTGTGTTAGAAAGCTTGTAGAAAAAAGTCGGCCTTGTTCCTTTTCTGCGAGATTTTCCAAAAGTCCATGTGAGGTTGCTGTTGAGAAGGCCCTTTGAAGAGCCTAGTAAATGAAAAGACCCAAGAGCTTGTTTTGGCAGGCCTGACCAATGTGCCATGATGGACAAAGTGAAAAAGCTCTGTCAGAAGTGGGATTTGAACCCACGCCTCCATTCGGAGACCAGAAGGCCCATGAGAAGGGAAGAGAAGCCTTTTGAGTCTGGCGCCTTAGACCACTCGGCCATCCTGACAAGCGGTGTACTATGTACCCATGCAGCTGGCAAAATGACTATACTTAACAGAGAAGAGACAACCACAAACTTAGCCTAGAAGACTTCATGAACACTGCAAGGCATGTTTTTTTCTCTGAAAACACTCATCAAACTGCCATTTTGGATCACTGCAATACCTTAGACAGCAATGTCATGTGCCTGCTCTAACAAATGAAATCCTTTGTGCTCCTTGAGCGTCTTTTCCTATGCGGTGGCTGTTTCCAGTGGAAAATGGTTTCTTCATAAAGAGGCATGAGACCGCGTGGCCTAATGGATAAGGCGTCTGACTTTGGATCAGAAGATTGAGGGTTCGAGTCCCTTCGTGGTCGTTGAGCTCTGTTCTTGTCACTTCTGTAGAGTATTTGCTCCTCTTGTTGTAAATGTCCTCGGAGACTTTGCAAAAGCCTGTGCTTCCTCACTCATGCTTATCATTTAATCCCTGCCCTTGACTGTTTACAGCTACAAAGGTGGCTGCTTTTGCTGAGCTTTCACCACAATGTCAATGACGCTAACTCTTTTCTTACAACTTGTGCAAGTCCCAGCAAAGTTTTTACATCAACCTCAAATAAACACTGCTAGTCCACACTGGGATTCTAACCTTTGCCTTACTTTGAACCCAATACCCTGATGGACCTGGGAAGAGACTCTAAGTAAACTATATGACCCAGGGTTCAAACATTCATGGTGGCATCTCCCTTTCTGCTAAGCATTTTGTTTACTAACATGAGAAAATTAATTTCCTATATGATTTAGGAAATCCTTGTCTGCAATTCTGCTGTAAGCCAGACTTTTACAAAGGTGCAGACACAGCATGTCAAGTGGCACGATGCGATTCCTTCTTGTTGCAAGCTCAACAATTTCAAAAGGTTGCCTCGGTTCCCAATTTATATGAAGAGTTCTTGCCTGAAATTTGGAAAGTATGTCTGTCATTTCCTCTGAAAAGATATGATTCACACCGCAAATGGAACACTGCAATTGGTTTTCTTGCAACCTGAACTCTTTTCAAGGAAGGGTCCGTTGAAATTTCAACAAATGAGTCTTGTCAGAAGAGGGAATAACCCCACCTCTTTCACCAAAGGTCAGAACATACAGGGAAGACCTGTAAGTTATTGCCAAAACCTATCTCCTGAGTTCGGTCTCCTTACATATTTGTCACTTTACCTGTACACTAACCTTTTAAGATTTAGCAAAACAAATTGCCTCCAAAGCTTCTGATCCTGATGAAGTGAACTAGAAGAGAAGATGAGCTAACCCATATGACTGTAGGTGTGCCAAAGGGGATGGAATTTGTCAGTTTGTAAAACGTGTGTTAGAAAGCTTGTAGAAAAAAGTCGGCCTTGTTCCTTTTCTGCGAGATTTTCCAAAAGTCCATGTGAGGTTGCTGTTGAGAAGGCCCTTTGAAGAGCCTAGTAAATGAAAAGACCCAAGAGCTTGTTTTGGCAGGCCTGACCAATGTGCCATGATGGACAAAGTGAAAAAGCTCTGTCAGAAGTGGGATTTGAACCCACGCCTCCATTCGGAGACCAGAAGGGCCATGAGAAGGGAAGAGAAGCCTCTTGAGTCTGGCGCCTCAGACCACTCGGCCATCCTGACAAGCGGTGTACTTTGAACCCATGCAGCTGGCAAAATGACTATACTTAACAGAGAAGAGACAACCACAAACTTAGCCTAGAAGACTTCATGAACACTGCAAGGCATGTTTTTTTCTCTGAAAACACTCATCAAACTGCCATTTTGGATCACTGCAATACCTTAGACAGCAATGTCATGTGCCTGCTCTAACAAATGAAATCCTTTGTGCTCCTTGAGTGTCTTTTCCTATGCGGTGGCTGTTTCCAGTGGAAAATGGTTTCTTCATAAAGAGGCATGAGACTGCGTGGCCTAATGGATAAGGCGTCTGACTTTGGATCAGAAGATTGAGGGTTCGAGTCCCTTTGTGGTCGTTGAGCTCTGTCCTTGTCACTTCTGTAGAGTATTTGCTCCTCTTGTTGTAAATGTCCTCGGAGACTTTGCAAAAGCCTGTGCTTCCTCACTCATGCTTATCATTCAATCCCTGCCCTTGACTGTTTACAGCTACAAAGGTGGCTGCTTTTGCTGAGCTTTCACCACAATGTCAATGACGCTAACTCTTTTCTTACAACTTGTGCAAGTCCCAGCAAAGTTTTTACAACAACCTCAAATAAACACTGCTAGTCCACACTGGGATTCTAACCTTTGCCTTACTTTGAACCCAATACCCTGATGGACCTGGGAAGAGACTCTAAGTAAACTATATGACCCAGGGTTCAAACATTCATGGTGGCATCTCCCTTTCTGCTAAGCATTTTGTTTACTAACATGAGAAAATTAATTTCCTATATGATTTAGGAAATCCTTGTCTGCAATTCTGCTGTAAGCCAGACTTTTACAAAGGTGCAGACACAGCATGTCAAGTGGCACGATGCGATTCCTTCTTGTTGCAAGCTCAACAATTTCAAAAGGTTGCCTCGGTTCCCAATTTATATGAAGAGTTCTTGCCTGAAATTTGGAAAGTATGTCTGTCATTTCCTCTGAAAAGATATGATTCACACCGCAAATGGAACACTGCAATTGGTTTTCTTGCAACCTGAACTCTTTTCAAGGAAGGGTCCGTTGAAATTTCAACAAATGAGTCTTGTCAGAAGAGGGAATAACCCCACCTCTTTCACCAAAGGTCAGAACATACAGGGAAGACCTGTAAGTTATTGCCAAAACCTATCTCCTGAGTTCGGTCTCCTTACATTGTCACTTTACCTGTACACTAACCTTTTAAGATTTAGCAAAACAAATTGCCTCCAAAGCTTCTGATCCTGATGAAGTGAACTAGAAGAGAAGATGAGCTAACCCATATGACTGTAGGTGTGCCAAAGGGGATGGAATTTGTCAGTTTGTAAAACGTGTGTTAGAAAGCTTGTAGAAAAAAGTCGGCCTTGTTCCTTTTCTGCGAGATTTTCCAAAAGTCCATGTGAGGTTGCTGTTGAGAAGGCCCTTTGAAGAGCCTAGTAAATGAAAAGACCCAAGAGCTTGTTTTGGCAGGCCTGACCAATGTGCCATGATGGACAAAGTGAAAAAGCTCTGTCAGAAGTGGGATTTGAACCCACGCCTCCATTCGGAGACCAGAAGGCCCATGAGAAGGGAAGAGAAGCCTCTTGAGTCTGGCGCCTTAGACCACTCAGCCATCCTGACAAGCGGTGTACTATGTACCCATGCAGCTGGCAAAATGACTATACTTAACAGAGAAGAGACAACCACAAACTTAGCCTAGAAGACTTCATGAACACTGCAAGGCATGTTTTTTTCTCTGAAAACACTCATCAAACTGCCATTTTGGATCACTGCAATACCTTAGACAGCAATGTCATGTGCCTGCTCTAACAAATGAAATCCTTTGTGCTCCTTGAGCGTCTTTTCCTATGCGGTGGCTGTTTCCAGTGGAAAATGGTTTCTTCATAAAGAGGCATGAGACCGCGTGGCCTAATGGATAAGGCGTCTGACTTTGGATCAGAAGATTGAGGGTTCGAGTCCCTTCGTGGTTGTTGAGCTCTGTTCTTGTCACTTCTGTAGAGTATTTGCTCCTCTTGTTGTAAATGTCCTCGGAGACTTTGCAAAAGCCTGTGCTTCCTCACTCATGCTTATCATTCAATCCCTGCCCTTGACTGTTTACAGCTACAAAGGTGGCTGCTTTTGCTGAGCTTTCACCACAATGTCAATGACGCTAACTCTTTTCTTACAACTTGTGCAAGTCCCAGCAAAGTTTTTACATCAACCTCAAATAAACACTGCTAGTCCACACTGGGATTCTAACCTTTGCCTTACTTTGAACCCAATACCCTGATGGACCTGGGAAGAGACTCTAAGTAAACTATATGACCCAGGGTTCAAACATTCATGGTGGCATCTCCCTTTCTGCTAAGCATTTTGTTTACTAACATGAGAAAATTAATTTCCTATATGATTTAGGAAATCCTTGTCTGCAATTCTGCTGTAAGCCAGACTTTTACAAAGGTGCAGACACAGCATGTCAAGTGGCACGATGCGATTCCTTCTTGTTGCAAGCTCAACAATTTCAAAAGGTTGCCTCGGTTCCCAATTTATATGAAGAGTTCTTGCCTGAAATTTGGAAAGTATGTCTGTCATTTCCTCTGAAAAGATATGATTCACACCGCAAATGGAACACTGCAATTGGTTTTCTTGCAACCTGAACTCTTTTCAAGGAAGGGTCCGTTGAAATTTCAACAAATGAGTCTTGTCAGAAGAGGGAATAACCCCACCTCTTTCACCAAAGGTCAGAACATACAGGGAAGACCTGTAAGTTATTGCCAAAACCTATCTCCTGAGTTCGGTCTCCTTACATATTTGTCACTTTACCTGTACACTAACCTTTTAAGATTTAGCAAAACAAATTGCCTCCAAAGCTTCTGATCCTGATGAAGTGAACTAGAAGAGAAGATGAGCTAACCCATATGACTGTAGGTGTGCCAAAGGGGATGGAATTTGTCAGTTTGTAAAACGTGTGTTAGAAAGCTTGTAGAAAAAAGTCGGCCTTGTTCCTTTTCTGCGAGATTTTCCAAAAGTCCATGTGAGGTTGCTGTTGAGAAGGCCCTTTGAAGAGCCTAGTAAATGAAAAGACCCAAGAGCTTGTTTTGGCAGGCCTGACCAATGTGCCATGATGGACAAAGTGAAAAAGCTCTGTCAGAAGTGGGATTTGAACCCACGCCTCCATTCGGAGACCAGAAGGCCCATGAGAAGGGAAGAGAAGCCTCTTGAGTCTGGCGCCTTAGACCACTCGGCCATCCTGACAAGCGGTGTACTATGTACCCATGCAGCTGGCAAAATGACTATACTTAACAGAGAAGAGACAACCACAAACTTAGCCTAGAAGACTTCATGAACACTGCAAGGCATGTTTTTTTCTCTGAAAACACTCATCAAACTGCCATTTTGGATCACTGCAATACCTTAGACAGCAATGTCATGTGCCTGCTCTAACAAATGAAATCCTTTGTGCTCCTTGAGCGTCTTTTCCTATGCGGTGGCTGTTTCCAGTGGAAAATGGTTTCTTCATAAAGAGGCATGAGACCGCGTGGCCTAATGGATAAGGCGTCTGACTTCGGATCAGAAGATTGAGGGTTCGAGTCCCTTCGTGGTCGTTGAGCTCTGTTCTTGTCACTTCTGTAGAGTATTTGCTCCTCTTGTTGTAAATGTCCTCGGAGACTTTGCAAAAGCCTGTGCTTCCTCACTCATGCTTATCATTCAATCCCTGCCCTTGACTGTTTACAGCTACAAAGGTGGCTGCTTTTGCTGAGCTTTCACCACAATGTCAATGACGCTAACTCTTTTCTTACAACTTGTGCAAGTCCCAGCAAAGTTTTTACATCAACCTCAAATAAACACTGCTAGTCCACACTGGGATTCTAACCTTTGCCTTACTTTGAACCCAATACCCTGATGGACCTGGGAAGAGACTCTAAGTAAACTATATGACCCAGGGTTCAAACATTCATGGTGGCATCTCCCTTTCTGCTAAGCATTTTGTTTACTAACATGAGAAAATTAATTTCCTATATGATTTAGGAAATCCTTGTCTGCAATTCTGCTGTAAGCCAGACTTTTACAAAGGTGCAGACACAGCATGTCAAGTGGCACGATGCGATTCCTTCTTGTTGCAAGCTCAACAATTTCAAAAGGTTGCCTCGGTTCCCAATTTATATGAAGAGTTCTTGCCTGAAATTTGGAAAGTATGTCTGTCATTTCCTCTGAAAAGATATGATTCACACCGCAAATGGAACACTGCAATTGGTTTTCTTGCAACCTGAACTCTTTTCAAGGAAGGGTCCGTTGAAATTTCAACAAATGAGTCTTGTCAGAAGAGGGAATAACCCCACCTCTTTCACCAAAGGTCAGAACATACAGGGAAGACCTGTAAGTTATTGCCAAAACCTATCTCCTGAGTTCGGTCTCCTTACATATTTGTCACTTTACCTGTACACTAACCTTTTAAGATTTAGCAAAACAAATTGCCTCCAAAGCTTCTGATCCTGATGAAGTGAACTAGAAGAGAAGATGAGCTAACCCATATGACTGTAGGTGTGCCAAAGGGGATGGAATTTGTCAGTTTGTAAAACGTGTGTTAGAAAGCTTGTAGAAAAAAGTCGGCCTTGTTCCTTTTCTGCGAGATTTTCCAAAAGTCCATGTGAGGTTGCTGTTGAGAAGGCCCTTTGAAGAGCCTAGTAAATGAAAAGACCCAAGAGCTTGTTTTGGCAGGCCTGACCAATGTGCCATGATGGACAAAGTGAAAAAGCTCTGTCAGAAGTGGGATTTGAACCCACGCCTCCATTCGGAGACCAGAAGGCCCATGAGAAGGGAAGAGAAGCCTCTTGAGTCTGGCGCCTTAGACCACTCGGCCATCCTGACAAGCGGTGTACTATGGACCCATGCAGCTGGCAAAATGACTATACTTAACAGAGAAGAGACAACCACAAACTTAGCCTAGAAGACTTCATGAACACTGCAAGGCATGTTTTTTTCTCTGAAAACACTCATCAAACTGCCATTTTGGATCACTGCAATACCTTAGACAGCAATGTCATGTGCCTGCTCTAACAAATGAAATCCTTTGTGCTCCTTGAGCGTCTTTTCCTACGCGGTGGCTGTTTCCAGTGGAAAATGGTTTCTTCATAAAGAGGCATGAGACCGCGTGGCCTAATGGATAAGGCGTCTGACTTTGGATCAGAAGATTGAGGGTTCGAGTCCCTTCGTGGTCGTTGAGCTCTGTTCTTGTCACTTCTGTAGAGTATTTGCTCCTCTTGTTGTAAATGTCCTCGGAGACTTTGCAAAAGCCTGTGCTTCCTCACTCATGCTTATCATTCAATCCCTGCCCTTGACTGTTTACAGCTACAAAGGTGGCTGCTTTTGCTGAGCTTTCACCACAATGTCAATGACGCTAACTCTTTTCTTACAACTTGTGCAAGTCCCAGCAAAGTTTTTACATCAACCTCAAATAAACACTGCTAGTCCACACTGGGATTCTAACCTTTGCCTTACTTTGAACCCAATACCCTGATGGACCTGGGAAGAGACTCTAAGTAAACTATATGACCCAGGGTTCAAACATTCATGGTGGCATCTCCCTTTCTGCTAAGCATTTTGTTTACTAACATGAGAAAATTAATTTCCTATATGATTTAGGAAATCCTTGTCTGCAATTCTGCTGTAAGCCAGACTTTTACAAAGGTGCAGACACAGCATGTCAAGTGGCACGATGCGATTCCTTCTTGTTGCAAGCTCAACAATTTCAAAAGGTTGCCTCGGTTCCCAATTTATATGAAGAGTTCTTGCCTGAAATTTGGAAAGTATGTCTGTCATTTCCTCTGAAAAGATATGATTCACACCGCAAATGGAACACTGCAATTGGTTTTCTTGCAACCTGAACTCTTTTCAAGGAAGGGTCCGTTGAAATTTCAACAAATGAGTCTTGTCAGAAGAGGGAATAACCCCACCTCTTTCACCAAAGGTCAGAACATACAGGGAAGACCTGTAAGTTATTGCCAAAACCTATCTCCTGAGTTCGGTCTCCTTACATATTTGTCACTTTACCTGTACACTAACCTTTTAAGATTTAGCAAAACAAATTGCCTCCAAAGCTTCTGATCCTGATGAAGTGAACTAGAAGAGAAGATGAGCTAACCCATATGACTGTAGGTGTGCCAAAGGGGATGGAATTTGTCAGTTTGTAAAACGTGTGTTAGAAAGCTTGTAGAAAAAAGTCGGCCTTGTTCCTTTTCTGCGAGATTTTCCAAAAGTCCATGTGAGGTTGCTGTTGAGAAGGCCCTTTGAAGAGCCTAGTAAATGAAAAGACCCAAGAGCTTGTTTTGGCAGGCCTGACCAATGTGCCATGATGGACAAAGTGAAAAAGCTCTGTCAGAAGTGGGATTTGAACCCACGCCTCCATTCGGAGACCAGAAGGCCCATGATAAGGGAAGAGAAGCCTCTTGAGTCTGGCGCCTTAGACCACTCGGCCATCCTGACAAGCGGTGTACTATGTACCCATGCAGCTGGCAAAATGACTATACTTAACAGAGAAGAGACAACCACAAACTTAGCCTAGAAGACTTCATGAACACTGCAAGGCATGTTTTTTTCTCTGAAAACACTCATCAAACTGCCATTTTGGATCACTGCAATACCTTAGACAGCAATGTCATGTGCCTGCTCTAACAAATGAAATCCTTTGTGCTCCTTGAGCGTCTTTTCCTACGCGGTGGCTGTTTCCAGTGGAAAATGGTTTCTTCATAAAGAGGCATGAGACCGCGTGGCCTAATGGATAAGGCGTCTGACTTTGGATCAGAAGATTGAGGGTTCGAGTCCCTTCGTGGTCGTTGAGCTCTGTTCTTGTCACTTCTGTAGAGTATTTGCTCCTCTTGTTGTAAATGTCCTCGGAGACTTTGCAAAAGCCTGTGCTTCCTCACTCATGCTTATCATTCAATCCCTGCCCTTGACTGTTTACAGCTACAAAGGTGGCTGCTTTTGCTGAGCTTTCACCACAATGTCAATGACGCTAACTCTTTTCTTACAACTTGTGCAAGTCCCAGCAAAGTTTTTACATCAACCTCAAATAAACACTGCTAGTCCACACTGGGATTCTAACCTTTGCCTTACTTTGAACCCAATACCCTGATGGACCTGGGAAGAGACTCTAAGTAAACTATATGACCCAGGGTTCAAACATTCATGGTGGCATCTCCCTTTCTGCTAAGCATTTTGTTTACTAACATGAGAAAATTAATTTCCTATATGATTTAGGAAATCCTTGTCTGCAATTCTGCTGTAAGCCAGACTTTTACAAAGGTGCAGACACAGCATGTCAAGTGGCACGATGCGATTCCTTCTTGTTGCAAGCTCAACAATTTCAAAAGGTTGCCTCGGTTCCCAATTTATATGAAGAGTTCTTGCCTGAAATTTGGAAAGTATGTCTGTCATTTCCTCTGAAAAGATATGATTCACACCGCAAATGGAACACTGCAATTGGTTTTCTTGCAACCTGAACTCTTTTCAAGGAAGTGTCCGTTAAAATTTCAACAAATGAGTCTTGTCAGAAGAGGGAATAACCCCACCTCTTTCACCAAAGGTCAGAACATACAGGGAAGACCTGTAAGTTATTGCCAAAACCTATCTCCTGAGTTCGGTCTCCTTACATATTTGTCACTTTACCTGTACACTAACCTTTTAAGATTTAGCAAAACAAATTGCCTCCAAAGCTTCTGATCCTGATGAAGTGAACTAGAAGAGAAGATGAGCTAACCCATATGACAGTAGGTGTGCCAAAGGGGATGGAATTTGTCAGTTTGTAAAACGTGTGTTAGAAAGCTTGTAGAAAAAAGTCGGCCTTGTTCCTTTTCTGCGAGATTTTCCAAAAGTCCATGTGAGGTTGCTGTTGAGAAGGCCCTTTGAAGAGCCTAGTAAATGAAAAGACCCAAGAGCTTGTTTTGGCAGGCCTGACCAATGTGCCATGATGGACAAAGTGAAAAAGCTCTGTCAGAAGTGGGATTTGAACCCACGCCTCCATTCGGAGACCAGAAGGCCCATGAGAAGGGAAGAGAAGCCTCTTGAGTCTGGCGCCTTAGACCACTCGGCCATCCTGACAAGCGGTGTACTATGGACCCATGCAGCTGGCAAAATGACTATACTTAACAGAGAAGAGACAACCACAAACTTAGCCTAGAAGACTTCATGAACACTGCAAGGCATGTTTTTTTCTCTGAAAACACTCATCAAACTGCCATTTTGGATCACTGCAATACCTTAGACAGCAATGTCATGTGCCTGCTCTAACAAATGAAATCCTTTGTGCTCCTTGAGCGTCTTTTCCTACGCGGTGGCTGTTTCCAGTGGAAAATGGTTTCTTCATAAAGAGGCATGAGACCGCGTGGCCTAATGGATAAGGTGTCTGACTTTGGATCAGAAGATTGAGGGTTCGAGTCCCTTCGTGGTCGTTGAGCTCTGTTCTTGTCACTTCTGTAGAGTATTTGCTCCTCTTGTTGTAAATGTCCTCGGAGACTTTGCAAAAGCCTGTGCTTCCTCACTCATGCTTATCATTCAATCCCTGCCCTTGACTGTTTACAGCTACAAAGGTGGCTGCTTTTGCTGAGCTTTCACCACAATGTCAATGACGCTAACTCTTTTCTTACAACTTGTGCAAGTCCCAGCAAAGTTTTTACATCAACCTCAAATAAACACTGCTAGTCCACACTGGGATTCTAACCTTTGCCTTACTTTGAACCCAATACCCTGATGGACCTGGGAAGAGACTCTAAGTAAACTATATGACCCAGGGTTCAAACATTCATGGTGGCATCTCCCTTTCTGCTAAGCATTTTGTTTACTAACATGAGAAAATTAATTTCCTATATGATTTAGGAAATCCTTGTCTGCAATTCTGCTGTAAGCCAGACTTTTACAAAGGTGCAGACACAGCATGTCAAGTGGCACGATGCGATTCCTTCTTGTTGCAAGCTCAACAATTTCAAAAGGTTGCCTCGGTTCCCAATTTATATGAAGAGTTCTTGCCTGAAATTTGGAAAGTATGTCTGTCATTTCCTCTGAAAAGATATGATTCACACCGCAAATGGAACACTGCAATTGGTTTTCTTGCAACCTGAACTCTTTTCAAGGAAGGGTCCGTTGAAATTTCAACAAATGAGTCTTGTCAGAAGAGGGAATAACCCCACCTCTTTCACCAAAGGTCAGAACATACAGGGAAGACCTGTAAGTTATTGCCAAAACCTATCTCCTGAGTTCGGTCTCCTTACATATTTGTCACTTTACCTGTACACTAACCTTTTAAGATTTAGCAAAACAAATTGCCTCCAAAGCTTCTGATCCTGATGAAGTGAACTAGAAGAGAAGATGAGCTAACCCATATGACTGTAGGTGTGCCAAAGGGGATGGAATTTGTCAGTTTGTAAAACGTGTGTTAGAAAGCTTGTAGAAAAAAGTCGGCCTTGTTCCTTTTCTGCGAGATTTTCCAAAAGTCCATGTGAGGTTGCTGTTGAGAAGGCCCTTTGAAGAGCCTAGTAAATGAAAAGACCCAAGAGCTTGTTTTGGCAGGCCTGACCAATGTGCCATGATGGACAAAGTGAAAAAGCTCTGTCAGAAGTGGGATTTGAACCCACGCCTCCATTCGGAGACCAGAAGGCCCATGATAAGGGAAGAGAAGCCTCTTGAGTCTGGCGCCTTAGACCACTCGGCCATCCTGCCAAGCGGTGTACTATGTACCCATGCAGCTGGCAAAATGACTATACTTAACAGAGAAGAGACAACCACAAACTTAGCCTAGAAGACTTCATGAACACTGCAAGGCATGTTTTTTTCTCTGAAAACACTCATCAAACTGCCATTTTGGATCACTGCAATACCTTAGACAGCAATGTCATGTGCCTGCTCTAACAAATGAAATCCTTTGTGCTCCTTGAGCGTCTTTTCCTATGCGGTGGCTGTTTCCAGTGGAAAATGGTTTCTTCATAAAGAGGCATGAGACCGCGTGGCCTAATGGATAAGGCGTCTGACTTTGGATCAGAAGATTGAGGGTTCGAGTCCCTTTGTGGTCGTTGAGCTCTGTCCTTGTCACTTCTGTAGAGTATTTGCTCCTCTTGTTGTAAATGTCCTCGGAGACTTTGCAAAAGCCTGTGCTTCCTCACTCATGCTTATCATTCAATCCCTGCCCTTGACTGTTTACAGCTACAAAGGTGGCTGCTTTTGCTGAGCTTTCACCACAATGTCAATGACGCTAACTCTTTTCTTACAACTTGTGCAAGTCCCAGCAAAGTTTTTACAACAACCTCAAATAAACACTGCTAGTCCACACTGGGATTCTAACCTTTGCCTTACTTTGAACCCAATACCCTGATGGACCTGGGAAGAGACTCTAAGTAAACTATATGACCCAGGGTTCAAACATTCATGGTGGCATCTCCCTTTCTGCTAAGCATTTTGTTTACTAACATGAGAAAATTAATTTCCTATATGATTTAGGAAATCCTTGTCTGCAATTCTGCTGTAAGCCAGACTTTTACAAAGGTGCAGACACAGCATGTCAAGTGGCACGATGCGATTCCTTCTTGTTGCAAGCTCAACAATTTCAAAAGGTTGCCTCGGTTCCCAATTTATATGAAGAGTTCTTGCCTGAAATTTGGAAAGTATGTCTGTCATTTCCTCTGAAAAGATATGATTCACACCGCAAATGGAACACTGCAATTGGTTTTCTTGCAACCTGAACTCTTTTCAAGGAAGGGTCCGTTGAAATTTCAACAAATGAGTCTTGTCAGAAGAGGGAATAACCCCACCTCTTTCACCAAAGGTCAGAACATACAGGGAAGACCTGTAAGTTATTGCCAAAACCTATCTCCTGAGTTCGGTCTCCTTACATTGTCACTTTACCTGTACACTAACCTTTTAAGATTTAGCAAAACAAATTGCCTCCAAAGCTTCTGATCCTGATGAAGTGAACTAGAAGAGAAGATGAGCTAACCCATATGACTGTAGGTGTGCCAAAGGGGATGGAATTTGTCAGTTTGTAAAACGTGTGTTAGAAAGCTTGTAGAAAAAAGTCGGCCTTGTTCCTTTTCTGCGAGATTTTCCAAAAGTCCATGTGAGGTTGCTGTTGAGAAGGCCCTTTGAAGAGCCTAGTAAATGAAAAGACCCAAGAGCTTGTTTTGGCAGGCCTGACCAATGTGCCATGATGGACAAAGTGAAAAAGCTCTGTCAGAAGTGGGATTTGAACCCACGCCTCCATTCGGAGACCAGAAGGCCCATGAGAAGGGAAGAGAAGCCTCTTGAGTCTGGCGCCTTAGACCACTCAGCCATCCTGACAAGCGGTGTACTATGTACCCATGCAGCTGGCAAAATGACTATACTTAACAGAGAAGAGACAACCACAAACTTAGCCTAGAAGACTTCATGAACACTGCAAGGCATGTTTTTTTCTCTGAAAACACTCATCAAACTGCCATTTTGGATCACTGCAATACCTTAGACAGCAATGTCATGTGCCTGCTCTAACAAATGAAATCCTTTGTGCTCCTTGAGCGTCTTTTCCTATGCGGTGGCTGTTTCCAGTGGAAAATGGTTTCTTCATAAAGAGGCATGAGACCGCGTGGCCTAATGGATAAGGCGTCTGACTTTGGATCAGAAGATTGAGGGTTCGAGTCCCTTCGTGGTTGTTGAGCTCTGTTCTTGTCACTTCTGTAGAGTATTTGCTCCTCTTGTTGTAAATGTCCTCGGAGACTTTGCAAAAGCCTGTGCTTCCTCACTCATGCTTATCATTCAATCCCTGCCCTTGACTGTTTACAGCTACAAAGGTGGCTGCTTTTGCTGAGCTTTCACCACAATGTCAATGACGCTAACTCTTTTCTTACAACTTGTGCAAGTCCCAGCAAAGTTTTTACATCAACCTCAAATAAACACTGCTAGTCCACACTGGGATTCTAACCTTTGCCTTACTTTGAACCCAATACCCTGATGGACCTGGGAAGAGACTCTAAGTAAACTATATGACCCAGGGTTCAAACATTCATGGTGGCATCTCCCTTTCTGCTAAGCATTTTGTTTACTAACATGAGAAAATTAATTTCCTATATGATTTAGGAAATCCTTGTCTGCAATTCTGCTGTAAGCCAGACTTTTACAAAGGTGCAGACACAGCATGTCAAGTGGCACGATGCGATTCCTTCTTGTTGCAAGCTCAACAATTTCAAAAGGTTGCCTCGGTTCCCAATTTATATGAAGAGTTCTTGCCTGAAATTTGGAAAGTATGTCTGTCATTTCCTCTGAAAAGATATGATTCACACCGCAAATGGAACACTGCAATTGGTTTTCTTGCAACCTGAACTCTTTTCAAGGAAGGGTCCGTTGAAATTTCAACAAATGAGTCTTGTCAGAAGAGGGAATAACCCCACCTCTTTCACCAAAGGTCAGAACATACAGGGAAGACCTGTAAGTTATTGCCAAAACCTATCTCCTGAGTTCGGTCTCCTTACATATTTGTCACTTTACCTGTACACTAACCTTTTAAGATTTAGCAAAACAAATTGCCTCCAAAGCTTCTGATCCTGATGAAGTGAACTAGAAGAGAAGATGAGCTAACCCATATGACTGTAGGTGTGCCAAAGGGGATGGAATTTGTCAGTTTGTAAAACGTGTGTTAGAAAGCTTGTAGAAAAAAGTCGGCCTTGTTCCTTTTCTGCGAGATTTTCCAAAAGTCCATGTGAGGTTGCTGTTGAGAAGGCCCTTTGAAGAGCCTAGTAAATGAAAAGACCCAAGAGCTTGTTTTGGCAGGCCTGACCAATGTGCCATGATGGACAAAGTGAAAAAGCTCTGTCAGAAGTGGGATTTGAACCCACGCCTCCATTCGGAGACCAGAAGGCCCATGAGAAGGGAAGAGAAGCCTCTTGAGTCTGGCGCCTTAGACCACTCGGCCATCCTGACAAGCGGTGTACTATGTACCCATGCAGCTGGCAAAATGACTATACTTAACAGAGAAGAGACAACCACAAACTTAGCCTAGAAGACTTCATGAACACTGCAAGGCATGTTTTTTTCTCTGAAAACACTCATCAAACTGCCATTTTGGATCACTGCAATACCTTAGACAGCAATGTCATGTGCCTGCTCTAACAAATGAAATCCTTTGTGCTCCTTGAGCGTCTTTTCCTATGCGGTGGCTGTTTCCAGTGGAAAATGGTTTCTTCATAAAGAGGCATGAGACCGCGTGGCCTAATGGATAAGGCGTCTGACTTCGGATCAGAAGATTGAGGGTTCGAGTCCCTTCGTGGTCGTTGAGCTCTGTTCTTGTCACTTCTGTAGAGTATTTGCTCCTCTTGTTGTAAATGTCCTCGGAGACTTTGCAAAAGCCTGTGCTTCCTCACTCATGCTTATCATTCAATCCCTGCCCTTGACTGTTTACAGCTACAAAGGTGGCTGCTTTTGCTGAGCTTTCACCACAATGTCAATGACGCTAACTCTTTTCTTACAACTTGTGCAAGTCCCAGCAAAGTTTTTACATCAACCTCAAATAAACACTGCTAGTCCACACTGGGATTCTAACCTTTGCCTTACTTTGAACCCAATACCCTGATGGACCTGGGAAGAGACTCTAAGTAAACTATATGACCCAGGGTTCAAACATTCATGGTGGCATCTCCCTTTCTGCTAAGCATTTTGTTTACTAACATGAGAAAATTAATTTCCTATATGATTTAGGAAATCCTTGTCTGCAATTCTGCTGTAAGCCAGACTTTTACAAAGGTGCAGACACAGCATGTCAAGTGGCACGATGCGATTCCTTCTTGTTGCAAGCTCAACAATTTCAAAAGGTTGCCTCGGTTCCCAATTTATATGAAGAGTTCTTGCCTGAAATTTGGAAAGTATGTCTGTCATTTCCTCTGAAAAGATATGATTCACACCGCAAATGGAACACTGCAATTGGTTTTCTTGCAACCTGAACTCTTTTCAAGGAAGGGTCCGTTGAAATTTCAACAAATGAGTCTTGTCAGAAGAGGGAATAACCCAACCTCTTTCACCAAAGGTCAGAACATACAGGGAAGACCTGTAAGTTATTGCCAAAACCTATCTCCTGAGTTCGGTCTCCTTACATTGTCACTTTACCTGTACACTAACCTTTTAAGATTTAGCAAAACAAATTGCCTCCAAAGCTTCTGATCCTGATGAAGTGAACTAGAAGAGAAGATGAGCTAACCCATATGACAGTAGGTGTGCCAAAGGGGATGGAATTTGTCAGTTTGTAAAACGTGTGTTAGAAAGCTTGTAGAAAAAAGTCGGCCTTGTTCCTTTTCTGCGAGATTTTCCAAAAGTCCATGTGAGGTTGCTGTTGAGAAGGCCCTTTGAAGAGCCTAGTAAATGAAAAGACCCAAGAGCTTGTTTTGGCAGGCCTGACCAATGTGCCATGATGGACAAAGTGAAAAAGCTCTGTCAGAAGTGGGATTTGAACCCACGCCTCCATTCGGAGACCAGAAGGCCCATGAGAAGGGAAGAGAAGCCTCTTGAGTCTGGCGCCTTAGACCACTCGGCCATCCTGACAAGCAGTGTACTATGTACCCATGCAGCTGGCAAAATGACTATACTTAACAGAGAAGAGACAACCACAAACTTAGCCTAGAAGACTTCATGAACACTGCAAGGCATGTTTTTTTCTCTGAAAACACTCATCAAACTGCCATTTTGGATCACTGCAATACCTTAGACAGCAATGTCATGTGCCTGCTCTAACAAATGAAATCCTTTGTGCTCCTTGAGTGTCTTTTCCTATGCGGTGGCTGTTTCCAGTGGAAAATGGTTTCTTCATAAAGAGGCATGAGACCGCGTGGCCTAATGGATAAGGCGTCTGACTTTGGATCAGAAGATTGAGGGTTTGAGTCCCTTCGTGGTCGTTGAGCTCTGTCCTTGTCACTTCTGTAGAGTATTTGCTCCTCTTGTTGTAAATGTCCTCGGAGACTTTGCAAAAACCTGTGCTTCCTCACTCATGCTTATCATTCAATCCCTGCCCTTGACTGTTTACAGCTACAAAGGTGGCTGCTTTTGCTGAGCTTTCACCACAATGTCAATGACGCTAACTCTTTTCTTACAACTTGTGCAAGTCCCAGCAAAGTTTTTACAACAACCTCAAATAAACACTGCTAGTCCACACTGGGATTCTAACCTTTGCCTTACTTTGAACCCAATACCCTGATGGACCTGGGAAGAGACTCTAAGTAAACTATATGACCCAGGGTTCAAACATTCATGGTGGCATCTCCCTTTCTGCTAAGCATTTTGTTTACTAACATGAGAAAATTAATTTCCTATATGATTTAGGAAATCCTTGTCTGCAATTCTGCTGTAAGCCAGACTTTTACAAAGGTGCAGACACAGCATGTCAAGTGGCACGATGCGATTCCTTCTTGTTGCAAGCTCAACAATTTCAAAATGTTGCCTCGGTTCCCAATTTATATGAAGAGTTCTTGCCTGAAATTTGGAAAGTATGTCTGTCATTTCCTCTGAAAAGATATGATTCACACCGCAAATGGAACACTGCAATTGGTTTTCTTGCAACCTGAACTCTTTTCAAGGAAGGGTCCGTTGAAATTTCAACAAATGAGTCTTGTCAGAAGAGGGAATAACCCCACCTCTTTCACCAAAGGTCAGAACATACAGGGAAGACCTGTAAGTTATTGCCAAAACCTATCTCCTGAGTTCGGTCTCCTTACATATTTGTCACTTTACCTGTACACTAACCTTTTAAGATTTAGCAAAACAAATTGCCTCCAAAGCTTCTGATCCTGATGAAGTGAACTAGAAGAGAAGATGAGCTAACCCATATGACTGTAGGTGTGCCAAAGGGGATGGAATTTGTCAGTTTGTAAAACGTGTGTTAGAAAGCTTGTAGAAAAAAGTCGGCCTTGTTCCTTTTCTGCGAGATTTTCCAAAAGTCCATGTGAGGTTGCTGTTGAGAAGGCCCTTTGAAGAGCCTAGTAAATGAAAAGACCCAAGAGCTTGTTTTGGCAGGCCTGACCAATGTGCCATGATGGACAAAGTGAAAAAGCTCTGTCAGAAGTGGGATTTGAACCCACGCCTCCATTCGGAGACCAGAAGGCCCATGAGAAGGGAAGAGAAGCCTCTTGAGTCTGGCGCCTTAGACCTCTCGGCCATCCTGACAAGCGGTGTACTATGTACCCATGCAGCTGGCAAAATGACTATACTTAACAGAGAAGAGACAACCACAAACTTAGCCTAGAAGACTTCATGAACACTGCAAGGCATGTTTTTTTCTCTGAAAACACTCATCAAACTGCCATTTTGGATCACTGCAATACCTTAGACAGCAATGTCATGTGCCTGCTCTAACAAATGAAATCCTTTGTGCTCCTTGAGCGTCTTTTCCTATGCGGTGGCTGTTTCCAGTGGAAAATGGTTTCTTCATAAAGAGGCATGAGACCGCGTGGCCTAATGGATAAGGCGTCTGACTTTGGATCAGAAGATTGAGGGTTCGAGTCCCTTCGTGGTCGTTGAGCTCTGTTCTTGTCACTTCTGTAGAGTATTTGCTCCTCTTGTTGTAAATGTCCTCGGAGACTTTGCAAAAGCCTGTGCTTCCTCACTCATGCTTATCATTCAATCCCTGCCCTTGACTGTTTACAGCTACAAAGGTGGCTGCTTTTGCTGAGCTTTCACCACAATGTCAATGACGCTAACTCTTTTCTTACAACTTGTGCAAGTCCCAGCAAAGTTTTTACATCAACCTCAAATAAACACTGCTAGTCCACACTGGGATTCTAACCTTTGCCTTACTTTGAACCCAATACCCTGATGGACCTGGGAAGAGACTCTAAGTAAACTATATGACCCAGGGTTCAAACATTCATGGTGGCATCTCCCTTTCTGCTAAGCATTTTGTTTACTAACATGAGAAAATTAATTTCCTATATGATTTAGGAAATCCTTGTCTGCAATTCTGCTGTAAGCCAGACTTTTACAAAGGTGCAGACACAGCATGTCAAGTGGCACGATGCGATTCCTTCTTGTTGCAAGCTCAACAATTTCAAAAGGTTGCCTCGGTTCCCAATTTATATGAAGAGTTCTTGCCTGAAATTTGGAAAGTATGTCTGTCATTTCCTCTGAAAAGATATGATTCACACCGCAAATGGAACACTGCAATTGGTTTTCTTGCAACCTGAACTCTTTTCAAGGAAGGGTCCGTTGAAATTTCAACAAATGAGTCTTGTCAGAAGAGGGAATAACCCCACCTCTTTCACCAAAGGTCAGAACATACAGGGAAGACCTGTAAGTTATTGCCAAAACCTATCTCCTGAGTTCGGTCTCCTTACATATTTGTCACTTTACCTGTACACTAACCTTTTAAGATTTAGCAAAACAAATTGCCTCCAAAGCTTCTGATCCTGATGAAGTGAACTAGAAGAGAAGATGAGCTAACCCATATGACTGTAGGTGTGCCAAAGGGGATGGAATTTGTCAGTTTGTAAAACGTGTGTTAGAAAGCTTGTAGAAAAAAGTCGGCCTTGTTCCTTTTCTGCGAGATTTTCCAAAAGTCCATGTGAGGTTGCTGTTGAGAAGGCCCTTTGAAGAGCCTAGTAAATGAAAAGACCCAAGAGCTTGTTTTGGCAGGCCTGACCAATGTGCCATGATGGACAAAGTGAAAAAGCTCTGTCAGAAGTGGGATTTGAACCCACGCCTCCATTCGGAGACCAGAAGGCCCATGATAAGGGAAGAGAAGCCTCTTGAGTCTGGCGCCTTAGACCACTCGGCCATCCTGACAAGCGGTGTACTATGTACCCATGCAGCTGGCAAAATGACTATACTTAACAGAGAAGAGACAACCACAAACTTAGCCTAGAAGACTTCATGAACACTGCAAGGCATGTTTTTTTCTCTGAAAACACTCATCAAACTGCCATTTTGGATCACTGCAATACCTTAGACAGCAATGTCATGTGCCTGCTCTAACAAATGAAATCCTTTGTGCTCCTTGAGCGTCTTTTCCTATGCGGTGGCTGTTTCCAGTGGAAAATGGTTTCTTCATAAAGAGGCATGAGACCGCGTGGCCTAATGGATAAGGCGTCTGACTTCGGATCAGAAGATTGAGGGTTCGAGTCCCTTCGTGGTTGTTGAGCTCTGTTCTTGTCACTTCTGTAGAGTATTTGCTCCTCTTGTTGTAAATGTCCTCGGAGACTTTGCAAAAGCCTGTGCTTCCTCACTCATGCTTATCATTCAATCCCTGCCCTTGACTGTTTACAGCTACAAAGGTGGCTGCTTTTGCTGAGCTTTCACCACAATGTCAATGACGCTAACTCTTTTCTTACAACTTGTGCAAGTCCCAGCAAAGTTTTTACATCAACCTCAAATAAACACTGCTAGTCCACACTGGGATTCTAACCTTTGCCTTACTTTGAACCCAATACCCTGATGGACCTGGGAAGAGACTCTAAGTAAACTATATGACCCAGGGTTCAAACATTCATGGTGGCATCTCCCTTTCTGCTAAGCATTTTGTTTACTAACATGAGAAAATTAATTTCCTATATGATTTAGGAAATCCTTGTCTGCAATTCTGCTGTAAGCCAGACTTTTACAAAGGTGCAGACACAGCATGTCAAGTGGCACGATGCGATTCCTTCTTGTTGCAAGCTCAACAATTTCAAAAGGTTGCCTCGGTTCCCAATTTATATGAAGAGTTCTTGCCTGAAATTTGGAAAGTATGTCTGTCATTTCCTCTGAAAAGATATGATTCACACCGCAAATGGAACACTGCAATTGGTTTTCTTGCAACCTGAACTCTTTTCAAGGAAGTGTCCGTTAAAATTTCAACAAATGAGTCTTGTCAGAAGAGGGAATAACCCCACCTCTTTCACCAAAGGTCAGAACATACAGGGAAGACCTGTAAGTTATTGCCAAAACCTATCTCCTGAGTTCGGTCTCCTTACATATTTGTCACTTTACCTGTACACTAACCTTTTAAGATTTAGCAAAACAAATTGCCTCCAAAGCTTCTGATCCTGATGAAGTGAACTAGAAGAGAAGATGAGCTAACCCATATGACAGTAGGTGTGCCAAAGGGGATGGAATTTGTCAGTTTGTAAAACGTGTGTTAGAAAGCTTGTAGAAAAAAGTCGGCCTTGTTCCTTTTCTGCGAGATTTTCCAAAAGTCCATGTGAGGTTGCTGTTGAGAAGGCCCTTTGAAGAGCCTAGTAAATGAAAAGACCCAAGAGCTTGTTTTGGCAGGCCTGACCAATGTGCCATGATGGACAAAGTGAAAAAGCTCTGTCAGAAGTGGGATTTGAACCCACGCCTCCATTCGGAGACCAGAAGGCCCATGAGAAGGGAAGAGAAGCCTCTTGAGTCTGGCGCCTTAGACCACTCGGCCATCCTGACAAGCGGTGTACTATGGACCCATGCAGCTGGCAAAATGACTATACTTAACAGAGAAGAGACAACCACAAACTTAGCCTAGAAGACTTCATGAACACTGCAAGGCATGTTTTTTTCTCTGAAAACACTCATCAAACTGCCATTTTGGATCACTGCAATACCTTAGACAGCAATGTCATGTGCCTGCTCTAACAAATGAAATCCTTTGTGCTCCTTGAGCGTCTTTTCCTACGCGGTGGCTGTTTCCAGTGGAAAATGGTTTCTTCATAAAGAGGCATGAGACCGCGTGGCCTAATGGATAAGGCGTCTGACTTTGGATCAGAAGATTGAGGGTTCGAGTCCCTTCGTGGTCGTTGAGCTCTGTTCTTGTCACTTCTGTAGAGTATTTGCTCCTCTTGTTGTAAATGTCCTCGGAGACTTTGCAAAAGCCTGTGCTTCCTCACTCATGCTTATCATTCAATCCCTGCCCTTGACTGTTTACAGCTACAAAGGTGGCTGCTTTTGCTGAGCTTTCACCACAATGTCAATGACGCTAACTCTTTTCTTACAACTTGTGCAAGTCCCAGCAAAGTTTTTACATCAACCTCAAATAAACACTGCTAGTCCACACTGGGATTCTAACCTTTGCCTTACTTTGAACCCAATACCCTGATGGACCTGGGAAGAGACTCTAAGTAAACTATATGACCCAGGGTTCAAACATTCATGGTGGCATCTCCCTTTCTGCTAAGCATTTTGTTTACTAACATGAGAAAATTAATTTCCTATATGATTTAGGAAATCCTTGTCTGCAATTCTGCTGTAAGCCAGACTTTTACAAAGGTGCAGACACAGCATGTCAAGTGGCACGATGCGATTCCTTCTTGTTGCAAGCTCAACAATTTCAAAAGGTTGCCTCGGTTCCCAATTTATATGAAGAGTTCTTGCCTGAAATTTGGAAAGTATGTCTGTCATTTCCTCTGAAAAGATATGATTCACACCGCAAATGGAACACTGCAATTGGTTTTCTTGCAACCTGAACTCTTTTCAAGGAAGGGTCCGTTGAAATTTCAACAAATGAGTCTTGTCAGAAGAGGGAATAACCCCACCTCTTTCACCAAAGGTCAGAACATACAGGGAAGACCTGTAAGTTATTGCCAAAACCTATCTCCTGAGTTCGGTCTCCTTACATATTTGTCACTTTACCTGTACACTAACCTTTTAAGATTTAGCAAAACAAATTGCCTCCAAAGCTTCTGATCCTGATGAAGTGAACTAGAAGAGAAGATGAGCTAACCCATATGACTGTAGGTGTGCCAAAGGGGATGGAATTTGTCAGTTTGTAAAACGTGTGTTAGAAAGCTTGTAGAAAAAAGTCGGCCTTGTTCCTTTTCTGCGAGATTTTCCAAAAGTCCATGTGAGGTTGCTGTTGAGAAGGCCCTTTGAAGAGCCTAGTAAATGAAAAGACCCAAGAGCTTGTTTTGGCAGGCCTGACCAATGTGCCATGATGGACAAAGTGAAAAAGCTCTGTCAGAAGTGGGATTTGAACCCACGCCTCCATTCGGAGACCAGAAGGCCCATGATAAGGGAAGAGAAGCCTCTTGAGTCTGGCGCCTTAGACCACTCGGCCATCCTGACAAGCGGTGTACTATGTACCCATGCAGCTGGCAAAATGACTATACTTAACAGAGAAGAGACAACCACAAACTTAGCCTAGAAGACTTCATGAACACTGCAAGGCATGTTTTTTTCTCTGAAAACACTCATCAAACTGCCATTTTGGATCACTGCAATACCTTAGACAGCAATGTCATGTGCCTGCTCTAACAAATGAAATCCTTTGTGCTCCTTGAGCGTCTTTTCCTACGCGGTGGCTGTTTCCAGTGGAAAATGGTTTCTTCATAAAGAGGCATGAGACCGCGTGGCCTAATGGATAAGGCGTCTGACTTTGGATCAGAAGATTGAGGGTTCGAGTCCCTTCGTGGTCGTTGAGCTCTGTTCTTGTCACTTCTGTAGAGTATTTGCTCCTCTTGTTGTAAATGTCCTCGGAGACTTTGCAAAAGCCTGTGCTTCCTCACTCATGCTTATCATTCAATCCCTGCCCTTGACTGTTTACAGCTACAAAGGTGGCTGCTTTTGCTGAGCTTTCACCACAATGTCAATGACGCTAACTCTTTTCTTACAACTTGTGCAAGTCCCAGCAAAGTTTTTACATCAACCTCAAATAAACACTGCTAGTCCACACTGGGATTCTAACCTTTGCCTTACTTTGAACCCAATACCCTGATGGACCTGGGAAGAGACTCTAAGTAAACTATATGACCCAGGGTTCAAACATTCATGGTGGCATCTCCCTTTCTGCTAAGCATTTTGTTTACTAACATGAGAAAATTAATTTCCTATATGATTTAGGAAATCCTTGTCTGCAATTCTGCTGTAAGCCAGACTTTTACAAAGGTGCAGACACAGCATGTCAAGTGGCACGATGCGATTCCTTCTTGTTGCAAGCTCAACAATTTCAAAAGGTTGCCTCGGTTCCCAATTTATATGAAGAGTTCTTGCCTGAAATTTGGAAAGTATGTCTGTCATTTCCTCTGAAAAGATATGATTCACACCGCAAATGGAACACTGCAATTGGTTTTCTTGCAACCTGAACTCTTTTCAAGGAAGTGTCCGTTAAAATTTCAACAAATGAGTCTTGTCAGAAGAGGGAATAACCCCACCTCTTTCACCAAAGGTCAGAACATACAGGGAAGACCTGTAAGTTATTGCCAAAACCTATCTCCTGAGTTCGGTCTCCTTACATATTTGTCACTTTACCTGTACACTAACCTTTTAAGATTTAGCAAAACAAATTGCCTCCAAAGCTTCTGATCCTGATGAAGTGAACTAGAAGAGAAGATGAGCTAACCCATATGACAGTAGGTGTGCCAAAGGGGATGGAATTTGTCAGTTTGTAAAACGTGTGTTAGAAAGCTTGTAGAAAAAAGTCGGCCTTGTTCCTTTTCTGCGAGATTTTCCAAAAGTCCATGTGAGGTTGCTGTTGAGAAGGCCCTTTGAAGAGCCTAGTAAATGAAAAGACCCAAGAGCTTGTTTTGGCAGGCCTGACCAATGTGCCATGATGGACAAAGTGAAAAAGCTCTGTCAGAAGTGGGATTTGAACCCACGCCCCCATTCGGAGACCAGAAGGCCCATGAGAAGGGAAGAGAAGCCTCTTGAGTCTGGCGCCTTAGACCACTCGGCCATCCTGACAAGCGGTGTACTATGGACCCATGCAGCTGGCAAAATGACTATACTTAACAGAGAAGAGACAACCACAAACTTAGCCTAGAAGACTTCATGAACACTGCAAGGCATGTTTTTTTCTCTGAAAACACTCATCAAACTGCCATTTTGGATCACTGCAATACCTTAGACAGCAATGTCATGTGCCTGCTCTAACAAATGAAATCCTTTGTGCTCCTTGAGCGTCTTTTCCTACGCGGTGGCTGTTTCCAGTGGAAAATGGTTTCTTCATAAAGAGGCATGAGACCGCGTGGCCTAATGGATAAGGCGTCTGACTTTGGATCAGAAGATTGAGGGTTCGAGTCCCTTCGTGGTCGTTGAGCTCTGTTCTTGTCACTTCTGTAGAGTATTTGCTCCTCTTGTTGTAAATGTCCTCGGAGACTTTGCAAAAGCCTGTGCTTCCTCACTCATGCTTATCATTCAATCCCTGCCCTTGACTGTTTACAGCTACAAAGGTGGCTGCTTTTGCTGAGCTTTCACCACAATGTCAATGACGCTAACTCTTTTCTTACAACTTGTGCAAGTCCCAGCAAAGTTTTTACATCAACCTCAAATAAACACTGCTAGTCCACACTGGGATTCTAACCTTTGCCTTACTTTGAACCCAATACCCTGATGGACCTGGGAAGAGACTCTAAGTAAACTATATGACCCAGGGTTCAAACATTCATGGTGGCATCTCCCTTTCTGCTAAGCATTTTGTTTACTAACATGAGAAAATTAATTTCCTATATGATTTAGGAAATCCTTGTCTGCAATTCTGCTGTAAGCCAGACTTTTACAAAGGTGCAGACACAGCATGTCAAGTGGCACGATGCGATTCCTTCTTGTTGCAAGCTCAACAATTTCAAAAGGTTGCCTCGGTTCCCAATTTATATGAAGAGTTCTTGCCTGAAATTTGGAAAGTATGTCTGTCATTTCCTCTGAAAAGATATGATTCACACCGCAAATGGAACACTGCAATTGGTTTTCTTGCAACCTGAACTCTTTTCAAGGAAGGGTCCGTTGAAATTTCAACAAATGAGTCTTGTCAGAAGAGGGAATAACCCCACCTCTTTCACCAAAGGTCAGAACATACAGGGAAGACCTGTAAGTTATTGCCAAAACCTATCTCCTGAGTTCGGTCTCCTTACATATTTGTCACTTTACCTGTACACTAACCTTTTAAGATTTAGCAAAACAAATTGCCTCCAAAGCTTCTGATCCTGATGAAGTGAACTAGAAGAGAAGATGAGCTAACCCATATGACTGTAGGTGTGCCAAAGGGGATGGAATTTGTCAGTTTGTAAAACGTGTGTTAGAAAGCTTGTAGAAAAAAGTCGGCCTTGTTCCTTTTCTGCGAGATTTTCCAAAAGTCCATGTGAGGTTGCTGTTGAGAAGGCCCTTTGAAGAGCCTAGTAAATGAAAAGACCCAAGAGCTTGTTTTGGCAGGCCTGACCAATGTGCCATGATGGACAAAGTGAAAAAGCTCTGTCAGAAGTGGGATTTGAACCCACGCCTCCATTCGGAGACCAGAAGGCCCATGATAAGGGAAGAGAAGCCTCTTGAGTCTGGCGCCTTAGACCACTCGGCCATCCTGACAAGCGGTGTACTATGTACCCATGCAGCTGGCAAAATGACTATACTTAACAGAGAAGAGACAACCACAAACTTAGCCTAGAAGACTTCATGAACACTGCAAGGCATGTTTTTTTCTCTGAAAACACTCATCAAACTGCCATTTTGGATCACTGCAATACCTTAGACAGCAATGTCATGTGCCTGCTCTAACAAATGAAATCCTTTGTGCTCCTTGAGCGTCTTTTCCTATGCGGTGGCTGTTTCCAGTGGAAAATGGTTTCTTCATAAAGAGGCATGAGACCGCGTGGCCTAATGGATAAGGCGTCTGACTTCGGATCAGAAGATTGAGGGTTCGAGTCCCTTCGTGGTCGTTGAGCTCTGTTCTTGTCACTTCTGTAGAGTATTTGCTCCTCTTGTTGTAAATGTCCTCGGAGACTTTGCAAAAGCCTGTGCTTCCTCACTCATGCTTATCATTCAATCCCTGCCCTTGACTGTTTACAGCTACAAAGGTGGCTGCTTTTGCTGAGCTTTCACCACAATGTCAATGACGCTAACTCTTTTCTTACAACTTGTGCAAGTCCCAGCAAAGTTTTTACATCAACCTCAAATAAACACTGCTAGTCCACACTGGGATTCTAACCTTTGCCTTACTTTGAACCCAATACCCTGATGGACCTGGGAAGAGACTCTAAGTAAACTATATGACCCAGGGTTCAAACATTCATGGTGGCATCTCCCTTTCTGCTAAGCATTTTGTTTACTAACATGAGAAAATTAATTTCCTATATGATTTAGGAAATCCTTGTCTGCAATTCTGCTGTAAGCCAGACTTTTACAAAGGTGCAGACACAGCATGTCAAGTGGCACGATGCGATTCCTTCTTGTTGCAAGCTCAACAATTTCAAAAGGTTGCCTCGGTTCCCAATTTATATGAAGAGTTCTTGCCTGAAATTTGGAAAGTATGTCTGTCATTTCCTCTGAAAAGATATGATTCACACCGCAAATGGAACACTGCAATTGGTTTTCTTGCAACCTGAACTCTTTTCAAGGAAGGGTCCGTTGAAATTTCAACAAATGAGTCTTGTCAGAAGAGGGAATAACCCCACCTCTTTCACCAAAGGTCAGAACATACAGGGAAGACCTGTAAGTTATTGCCAAAACCTATCTCCTGAGTTCGGTCTCCTTACATATTTGTCACTTTACCTGTACACTAACCTTTTAAGATTTAGCAAAACAAACTGCCTCCAAAGCTTCTGATCCTGATGAAGTGAACTAGAAGAGAAGATGAGCTAACCCATATGACTGTAGGTGTGCCAAAGGGGATGGAATTTGTCAGTTTGTAAAACGTGTGTTAGAAAGCTTGTAGAAAAAAGTCGGCCTTGTTCCTTTTCTGCGAGATTTTCCAAAAGTCCATGTGAGGTTGCTGTTGAGAAGGCCCTTTGAAGAGCCTAGTAAATGAAAAGACCCAAGAGCTTGTTTTGGCAGGCCTGACAAATGTGCCATGATGGACAAAGTGAAAAAGCTCTGTCAGAAGTGGGATTTGAACCCACACCTCCATTCGGAGACCAGAAGGCCCATGAGAAGGGAAGAGAAGCCTCTTGAGTCTGGCGCCTTAGACCACTCGGCCATCCTGACAAGCAGTGCACTATGTACCCATGCAGCTGGCACAATGACTATACTTAACAGAGAAGAGACAACCACAAACTTAGCCTAGAAGACTTCATGAACACTGCAAGTCATGTTTTTTTCTCTGAAAACACTCATCAAACTGCCATTTTGGATCACTGCAATACCTTAGACAGCAATGTCATGTGCCTGCTCTAACAAATGAAATTCTTTGTGCTCCTTGAGCGTCTTTTCCTATGCGGTGGCTGTTTCCAGTGGAAAATGGTTTCTTCATAAAGAGGCATGAGACCGCGTGGCCTAATGGATAAGGCGTCTGACTTCGGATCAGAAGATTGAGGGTTTGAGTCCCTTCGTGGTCGTTGAGCTCTGTTCTTGTCACTTCTGTAGAGTATTTGCTCCTCTTGTTGTAAATGTCCTCGAAAACTTTGCAAAAGCCTGTGCTTCCTCACTCATGCTTATCATTCAATCCCTGCCCTTGACTGTTTACAGCTACAAAGGTGGCTGCTTTTGCTGAGCTTTCACCACAATGTCAATGACGCTAACTCTTTTCTTACAACTTGTGCAAGTCCCAGCAAAGTTTTTACATCAACCTCAAATAAACACTGCTAGTCCACACTGGGATTCTAACCTTTGCCTTACTTTGAACCCAATACCCTGATGGACCTTGCAAGAGACTCTAAGTAAACTATATGACCCAGGGTTCAAACATTCATGGTGGCATCTCCCTTTCTGCTAAGCATTTTGTTTACTAACATGAGAAAATTAATTTCCTATATGATTTAGGAAATCCTTGTCTGCAATTCTGCTGTAAGCCAGACTTTTACAAAGGTGCAGACACAGCATGTCAAGTGGCACGATGCGATTCCTTCTTGTTGCAAGCTCAACAATTTCAAAAGGTTGCCTCGGTTCCCAATTTATATGAAGAGTTCTTGCCTGAAATTTGGAAAGTATGTCTGTCATTTCCTCTGAAAAGATATGATTCACACCGCAAATGGAACACTGCAATTGGTTTTCTTGCAACCTGAACTCTTTTCAAGGAAGGGTCCGTTGAAATGTCAACAAATGAGTCTTGTCAGAAGAGGGAATAACCCCACCTCTTTCACCAAAGGTCAGAACATACAGGGAAGACCTGTAAGTTATTGCCAAAACCTATCTCCTGAGTTCGGTCTCCTTACATATTTGTCACTTTACCTGTACACTAACCTTTTAAGATTTAGCAAAACAAATTGCCTCCAAAGCTTCTGATCCTGATGAAGTGAACTAGAAGAGAAGATGAGCTAACCCATATGACTGTAGGTGTGCCAAAGGGGATGGAATTTGTCAGTTTGTAAAACGTGTGTTAGAAAGCTTGTAGAAAAAAGTCAGCCTTGTTCCTTTTCTGCGAGATTTTCCAAAAGTCCATGTGAGGTTGCTGTTGAGAAGGCCCTTTGAAGAGCCTAGTAAATGAAAAGACCCAAGAGCTTGTTTTGGCAGGCCTGACCAATGTGCCATGATGGACAAAGTGAAAAAGCTCTGTCAGAAGTGGGATTTGAACCCACGCCTCCATTCGGAGACCAGAAGGCCCATGAGAAGGGAAGAGAAGCCTCTTGAGTCTGGCGCCTTAGACCACTCGGCCATCCTGACAAGCGGTGTACTATGTACCCATGCAGCTGGCAAAATGACTATACTTAACAGAGAAGAGACAACCACAAACTTAGCCTAGAAGACTTCATGAACACTGCAAGGCATGTTTTTTTCTCTGAAAACACTCATCAAACTGCCATTTTGGATCACTGCAATACCTTAGACAGCAATGTCATGTGCCTGCTCTAACAAATGAAATCCTTTGTGCTCCTTGAGCGTCTTTTCCTATGCGGTGGCTGTTTCCAGTGGAAAATGGTTTCTTCATAAAGAGGCATGAGACCGCGTGGCCTAATGGATAAGGCGTCTGACTTCGGATCAGAAGATTGAGGGTTCGAGTCCTTTCGTGGTCGTTGAGCTCTGTTCTTGTCACTTCTGTAGAGTATTTGCTCCTCTTGTTGTAAATGTCCTCGGAGACTTTGCAAAAGCCTGTGCTTCCTCACTCATGCTTATCATTCAATCCCTGCCCTTGACTGTTTACAGCTACAAAGGTGGCTGCTTTTGCTGAGCTTTCACCACAATGTCAATGACGCTAACTCTTTTCTTACAACTTGTGCAAGTCCCAGCAAAGTTTTTACATCAACCTCAAATAAACACTGCTAGTCCACACTGGGATTCTAACCTTTGCCTTACTTTGAACCCAATACCCTGATGGACCTGGGAAGAGACTCTAAGTAAACTATATGACCCAGGGTTCAAACATTCATGGTGGCATCTCCCTTTCTGCTAAGCATTTTGTTTACTAACATGAGAAAATTAATTTCCTATATGATTTAGGAAATCCTTGTCTGCAATTCTGCTGTAAGCCAGACTTTTACAAAGGTGCAGACACAGCATGTCAAGTGGCACGATGCGATTCCTTCTTGTTGCAAGCTCAACAATTTCAAAAGGTTGCCTCGGTTCCCAATTTATATGAAGAGTTCTTGCCTGAAATTTGGAAAGTATGTCTGTCATTTCCTCTGAAAAGATATGATTCACACCGCAAATGGAACACTGCAATTGGTTTTCTTGCAACCTGAACTCTTTTCAAGGAAGGGTCCGTTGAAATTTCAACAAATGAGTCTTGTCAGAAGAGGGAATAACCCCACCTCTTTCACCAAAGGTCAGAACATACAGGGAAGACCTGTAAGTTATTGCCAAAACCTATCTCCTGAGTTCGGTCTCCTTACATATTTGTCACTTTACCTGTACACTAACCTTTTAAGATTTAGCAAAACAAATTGCCTCCAAAGCTTCTGATCCTGATGAAGTGAACTAGAAGAGAAGATGAGCTAACCCATATGACTGTAGGTGTGCCAAAGGGGATGGAATTTGTCAGTTTGTAAAACGTGTGTTAGAAAGCTTGTAGAAAAAAGTCGGCCTTGTTCCTTTTCTGCGAGATTTTCCAAAAGTCCATGTGAGGTTGCTGTTGAGAAGGCCCTTTGAAGAGCCTAGTAAATGAAAAGACCCAAGAGCTTGTTTTGGCAGGCCTGACAAATGTGCAATGATGGACAAAGTGAAAAAGCTCTGTCAGAAGTGGGATTTGAACCCACGCCTCCATTCGGAGACCAGAAGGCCCATGAGAAGGGAAGAGAAGCCTCTTGAGTCTGGCACCTTAGACCACTCGGCCATCCTGACAAGCGGTGTACTATGTACCCATGCAGCTGGCAAAATGACTATACTTAACAGAGAAGAGACAACCACAAACTTAGCCTAGAAGACTTCATGAACACTGCAAGGCATGTTTTTTTCTCTGAAAACACTCATCAAACTGCCATTTTGGATCACTGCAATACCTTAGACAGCAATGTCATGTGCCTGCTCTAACAAATGAAATCCTTTGTGCTCCTTGAGCGTCTTTTCCTATGCGGTGGCTGTTTCCAGTGGAAAATGGTTTCTTCATAAAGAGGCTTGAGACCGCGTGGCCTAATGGATAAGGCGTCTGACTTCGGATCAGAAGATTGAGGGTTTGAGTCCCTTCGTGGTCGTTGAGCTCTGTTCTTGTCACTTCTGTAGAGTATTTGCTCCTCTTGTTGTAAATGTCCTCGGAGACTTTGCAAAAGCCTGTGCTTCCTCACTCATGCTTATCATTCAATCCCTGCCCTTGACTGTTTACAGCTACAAAGGTGGCTGCTTTTGCTGAGCTTTCACCACAATGTCAATGACGCTAACTCTTTTCTTACAACTTGTGCAAGTCCCAGCAAAGTTTTTACATCAACCTCAAATAAACACTGCTAGTCCACACTGGGATTCTAACCTTTGCCTTACTTTGAACCCAATACCCTCATGGACCTTGGAAGAGACTCTAAGTAAACTATATGACCCAGGGTTCAAACATTCATGGTGGCAACTCCCTTTCTGCTAAGCATTTTGTTTACTAACATGAGAAAATTAATTTCCTATATGATTTAGGAAATCCTTGTCTGCAATTCTGCTGTAAGCCAGACTTTTACAAAGGTGCAGACACAGCATGTCAAGTGGCACGATGCGATTCCTTCTTGTTGCAAGCTCAACAATTTCAAAAGGTTGCCTCGGTTCCCAATTTATATGAAGAGTTCTTGCCTGAAATTTGGAAAGTATGTCTGTCATTTCCTCTGAAAAGATATGATCCACACCGCAAATGGAACACTGCAATTGGTTTTCTTGCAACCTGAACTCTTTTCAAGGAAGGGTCCGTTGAAATTTCAACAAATGAGTCTTGTCAGAAGAGGGAATAACCCCACCTCTTTCACCAAAGGTCAGAACATACAGGGAAGACCTGTAAGTTATTGCCAAAACCTATCTCCTGAGTTCGGTCTCCTTACATATTTGTCACTTTACCTGTACACTAACCTTTTAAGATTTAGCAAAACAAATTGCCTCCAAAGCTTCTGATCCTGATGAAGTGAACTAGAAGAGAAGATGAGCTAACCCATATGACTGTAGGTGTGCCAAAGGGGATGGAATTTGTCAGTTTGTAAAACGTGTGTTAGAAAGCTTGTAGAAAAAAGTCGGCCTTGTTCCTTTTCTGCGAGATTTTCCAAAAGTCCATGTGAGGTTGCTGTTGAGAAGGCCCTTTGAAGAGCCTAGTAAATGAAAAGACCCAAGAGCTTGTTTTGGCAGGCCTGACCAATTTGCCATGATGGACAAAGTGAAAAGCTCTGTCAGAAGTGGGTTTTGAACCCACACCTCCATTCAGAGACCAGAAGGCCCATGAGAAGGGAAGAGAAGCCTCTTGAGTCTGGCGCCTTAGACCACTCAGCCATCCTGACAAGCGGTGTACTATGTACCCATGCAGCTGGCACAATGACTATACTTAACAGAGAAGAGACAACCACAAACTTAGCCTAGAAGACTTCATGAACACTGCAAGGCATGTTTTTTTCTCTGAAAACACTCATCAAACTGCCATTTTGGATCACTGCAATACCTTAGACAGCAATGTCATGTGCCTGCTCTAACAAATGAAATCCTTTGTGCTCCTTGAGTGTCTTTTCCTATGCGGTGGCTGTTTCCAGTGGAAAATGGTTTCTTCATAAAGAGGCATGAGACTGCGTGGCCTAATGGATAAGGCGTCTGACTTCGGATCAGAAGATTGAGGGTTCGAGTCCCTTCGTGGTCGTTGAGCTCTGTTCTTGTCACTTCTGTAGAGTATTTGCTCCTCTTGTTGTAAATGTCCTCGGAGACTTTGCAAAAGCCTGTGCTTCCTCACTCATGCTTATCATTCAATCCCTGCCCTTGACTGTTTACAGCTACAAAGGTGGCTGCTTTTGCTGAGCTTTCACCACAATGTCAATGACGCTAACTCTTTTCTTACAACTTGTGCAAGTCCCAGCAAAGTTTTTACATCAACCTCAAATAAACACTGCTAGTCCACACTGGGATTCTAACCTTTGCCTTACTTTGAACCCAATACCCTGATGGACCTGGGAAGAGACTCTAAGTAAACTATATGACCCAGGGTTCAAACATTCATGGTGGCATCTCCCTTTCTGCTAAGCATTTTGTTTACTAACATGAGAAAATTAATTTCCTATATGATTTAGGAAATCCTTGTCTGCAATTCTGCTGTAAGCCAGACTTTTACAAAGGTGCAGACACAGCATGTCAAGTGGCACGATGCGATTCCTTCTTGTTGCAAGCTCAACAATTTCAAAAGGTTGCCTCGGTTCCCAATTTATATGAAGAGTTCTTGCCTGAAATTTGGAAAGTATGTCTGTCATTTCCTCTGAAAAGATATGATTCACACCGCAAATGGAACACTGCAATTGGTTTTCTTGCAACCTGAACTCTTTTCAAGGAAGGGTCCGTTGAAATTTCAACAAATGAGTCTTGTCAGAAGAGGGAATAACCCCACCTCTTTCACCAAAGGTCAGAACATACAGGGAAGACCTGTAAGTTATTGCCAAAACCTATCTCCTGAGTTCGGTCTCCTTACATATTTGTCACTTTACCTGTACACTAACCTTTTAAGATTTAGCAAAACAAATTGCCTCCAAAGCTTCTGATCCTGATGAAGTGAACTAGAAGAGAAGATGAGCTAACCCATATGACTGTAGGTGTGCCAAAGGGGATGGAATTTGTCAGTTTGTAAAACGTGTGTTAGAAAGCTTGTAGAAAAAAGTCGGCCTTGTTCCTTTTCTGCGAGATTTTCCAAAAGTCCATGTGAGGTTGCTGTTGAGAAGGCCCTTTGAAGAGCCTAGTAAATGAAAAGACCCAAGAGCTTGTTTTGGCAGGCCTGACAAATGTGCAATGATGGACAAAGTGAAAAAGCTCTGTCAGAAGTGGGATTTGAACCCACGCCTCCATTCGGAGACCAGAAGGCCCATGAGAAGGGAAGAGAAGCCTCTTGAGTCTGGCACCTTAGACCACTCGGCCATCCTGACAAGCGGTGTACTATGTACCCATGCAGCTGGCAAAATGACTATACTTAACAGAGAAGAGACAACCACAAACTTAGCCTAGAAGACTTCATGAACACTGCAAGGCATGTTTTTTTCTCTGAAAACACTCATCAAACTGCCATTTTGGATCACTGCAATACCTTAGACAGCAATGTCATGTGCCTGCTCTAACAAATGAAATCCTTTGTGCTCCTTGAGCGTCTTTTCCTATGCGGTGGCTGTTTCCAGTGGAAAATGGTTTCTTCATAAAGAGGCTTGAGACCGCGTGGCCTAATGGATAAGGCGTCTGACTTCGGATCAGAAGATTGAGGGTTTGAGTCCCTTCGTGGTCGTTGAGCTCTGTTCTTGTCACTTCTGTAGAGTATTTGCTCCTCTTGTTGTAAATGTCCTCGGAGACTTTGCAAAAGCCTGTGCTTCCTCACTCATGCTTATCATTCAATCCCTGCCCTTGACTGTTTACAGCTACAAAGGTGGCTGCTTTTGCTGAGCTTTCACCACAATGTCAATGACGCTAACTCTTTTCTTACAACTTGTGCAAGTCCCAGCAAAGTTTTTACATCAACCTCAAATAAACACTGCTAGTCCACACTGGGATTCTAACCTTTGCCTTACTTTGAACCCAATACCCTCATGGACCTTGGAAGAGACTCTAAGTAAACTATATGACCCAGGGTTCAAACATTCATGGTGGCAACTCCCTTTCTGCTAAGCATTTTGTTTACTAACATGAGAAAATTAATTTCCTATATGATTTAGGAAATCCTTGTCTGCAATTCTGCTGTAAGCCAGACTTTTACAAAGGTGCAGACACAGCATGTCAAGTGGCACGATGCGATTCCTTCTTGTTGCAAGCTCAACAATTTCAAAAGGTTGCCTCGGTTCCCAATTTATATGAAGAGTTCTTGCCTGAAATTTGGAAAGTATGTCTGTCATTTCCTCTGAAAAGATATGATCCACACCGCAAATGGAACACTGCAATTGGTTTTCTTGCAACCTGAACTCTTTTCAAGGAAGGGTCCGTTGAAATTTCAACAAATGAGTCTTGTCAGAAGAGGGAATAACCCCACCTCTTTCACCAAAGGTCAGAACATACAGGGAAGACCTGTAAGTTATTGCCAAAACCTATCTCCTGAGTTCGGTCTCCTTACATATTTGTCACTTTACCTGTACACTAACCTTTTAAGATTTAGCAAAACAAATTGCCTCCAAAGCTTCTGATCCTGATGAAGTGAACTAGAAGAGAAGATGAGCTAACCCATATGACTGTAGGTGTGCCAAAGGGGATGGAATTTGTCAGTTTGTAAAACGTGTGTTAGAAAGCTTGTAGAAAAAAGTCGGCCTTGTTCCTTTTCTGCGAGATTTTCCAAAAGTCCATGTGAGGTTGCTGTTGAGAAGGCCCTTTGAAGAGCCTAGTAAATGAAAAGACCCAAGAGCTTGTTTTGGCAGGCCTGACCAATTTGCCATGATGGACAAAGTGAAAAGCTCTGTCAGAAGTGGGATTTGAACCCACACCTCCATTCAGAGACCAGAAGGCCCATGAGAAGGGAAGAGAAGCCTCTTGAGTCTGGCGCCTTAGACCACTCAGCCATCCTGACAAGCGGTGTACTATGTACCCATGCAGCTGGCACAATGACTATACTTAACAGAGAAGAGACAACCACAAACTTAGCCTAGAAGACTTCATGAACACTGCAAGGCATGTTTTTTTCTCTGAAAACACTCATCAAACTGCCATTTTGGATCACTGCAATACCTTAGACAGCAATGTCATGTGCCTGCTCTAACAAATGAAATCCTTTGTGCTCCTTGAGTGTCTTTTCCTATGCGGTGGCTGTTTCCAGTGGAAAATGGTTTCTTCATAAAGAGGCATGAGACTGCGTGGCCTAATGGATAAGGCGTCTGACTTCGGATCAGAAGATTGAGGGTTCGAGTCCCTTCGTGGTCGTTGAGCTCTGTTCTTGTCACTTCTGTAGAGTATTTGCTCCTCTTGTTGTAAATGTCCTCGGAGACTTTGCAAAAGCCTGTGCTTCCTCACTCATGCTTATCATTCAATCCCTGCCCTTGACTGTTTACAGCTACAAAGGTGGCTGCTTTTGCTGAGCTTTCACCACAATGTCAATGACGCTAACTCTTTTCTTACAACTTGTGCAAGTCCCAGCAAAGTTTTTACATCAACCTCAAATAAACACTGCTAGTCCACACTGGGATTCTAACCTTTGCCTTACTTTGAACCCAATACCCTGATGGACCTGGGAATAGACTCTAAGTAAACTATATGACCCAGGGTTCAAACATTCATGGTGGCATCTCCCTTTCTGCTAAGCATTTTGTTTACTAACAGGAGAAAATTAATTTCCTATATGATTTAGGAAATCCTTGTCTGCAATTCTGCTGTAAGCCAGACTTTTACAAAGGTGCAGACACAGCATGTCAAGTGGCACGATGCGATTCCTTCTTGTTGCAAGCTCAACAATTTCAAAAGGTTGCCTCGGTTCCCAATTTATATGAAGAGTTCTTGCCTGAAATTTGGAAAGTATGTCTGTCATTTCCTCTGAAAAGATATGATCCACACCGCAAATGGAACACTGCAATTGGTTTTCTTGCAACCTGAACTCTTTTCAAGGAAGGGTCCGTTGAAATTTCAACAAATGAGTCTTGTCAGAAGAGGGAATAACCCCACCTCTTTCACCAAAGGTCAGAACATACAGGGAAGACCTGTAAGTTATTGCCAAAACCTATCTCCTGAGTTCGGTCTCCTTACATATTTGTCACTTTACCTGTACACTAACCTTTTAAGATTTAGCAAAACAAATTGCCTCCAAAGCTTCTGATCCTGATGAAGTGAACTAGAAGAGAAGATGAGCTAACCCATATGACTGTAGGTGTGCCAAAGGGGATGGAATTTGTCAGTTTGTAAAACGTGTGTTAGAAAGCTTGTAGAAAAAAGTCGGCCTTGTTCCTTTTCTGCGAGATTTTCCAAAAGTCCATGTGAGGTTGCTGTTGAGAAGGCCCTTTGAAGAGCCTAGTAAATGAAAAGACCCAAGAGCTTGTTTTGGCAGGCCTGACAAATGTGCAATGATGGACAAAGTGAAAAAGCTCTGTCAGAAGTGGGATTTGAACCCACGCCTCCATTCGGAGACCAAAAGGCCCATGAGAAGGGAAGAGAAGCCTCTTGAGTCTGGCACCTTAGACCACTCGGCCATCCTGACAAGCGGTGTACTATGTACCCATGCAGCTGGCAAAATGACTATACTTAACAGAGAAGAGACAACCACAAACTTAGCCTAGAAGACTTCATGAACACTGCAAGGCATGTTTTTTTCTCTGAAAACACTCATCAAACTGCCATTTTGGATCACTGCAATACCTTAGACAGCAATGTCATGTGCCTGCTCTAACAAATGAAATCCTTTGTGCTCCTTGAGCGTCTTTTCCTATGCGGTGGCTGTTTCCAGTGGAAAATGGTTTCTTCATAAAGAGGCTTGAGACCGCGTGGCCTAATGGATAAGGCGTCTGACTTCGGATCAGAAGATTGAGGGTTTGAGTCCCTTCGTGGTCGTTGAGCTCTGTTCTTGTCACTTCTGTAGAGTATTTGCTCCTCTTGTTGTAAATGTCCTCGGAGACTTTGCAAAAGCCTGTGCTTCCTCACTCATGCTTATCATTCAATCCCTGCCCTTGACTGTTTACAGCTACAAAGGTGGCTGCTTTTGCTGAGCTTTCACCACAATGTCAATGACGCTAACTCTTTTCTTACAACTTGTGCAAGTCCCAGCAAAGTTTTTACATCAACCTCAAATAAACACTGCTAGTCCACACTGGGATTCTAACCTTTGCCTTACTTTGAACCCAATACCCTGATGGACCTTGGAAGAGACTCTAAGTAAACTATATGACCCAGGGTTCAAACATTCATGGTGGCAACTCCCTTTCTGCTAAGCATTTTGTTTACTAACATGAGAAAATTAATTTCCTATATGATTTAGGAAATCCTTGTCTGCAATTCTGCTGTAAGCCAGACTTTTACAAAGGTGCAGACACAGCATGTCAAGTGGCACGATGCGATTCCTTCTTGTTGCAAGCTCAACAATTTCAAAAGGTTGCCTCGGTTCCCAATTTATATGAAGAGTTCTTGCCTGAAATTTGGAAAGTATGTCTGTCATTTCCTCTGAAAAGATATGATCCACACCGCAAATGGAACACTGCAATTGGTTTTCTTGCAACCTGAACTCTTTTCAAGGAAGGGTCCGTTGAAAATTCAACAAATGAGTCTTGTCAGAAGAGGGAATAACCCCACCTCTTTCACCAAAGGTCAGAACATACAGGGAAGACCTGTAAGTTATTGCCAAAACCTATCTCCTGAGTTCGGTCTCCTTACATATTTGTCACTTTACCTGTACACTAACCTTTTAAGATTTAGCAAAACAAATTGCCTCCAAAGCTTCTGATCCTGATGAAGTGAACTAGAAGAGAAGATGAGCTAACCCATATGACTGTAGGTGTGCCAAAGGGGATGGAATTTGTCAGTTTGTAAAACGTGTGTTAGAAAGCTTGTAGAAAAAAGTTGGCCTTGTTCCTTTTCTGCGAGATTTTCCAAAAGTCCATGTGAGGTTGCTGTTGAGAAGGCCCTTTGAAGAGCCTAGTAAATGAAAAGACCCAAGAGCTTGTTTTGGCAGGCCTGACCAATTTGCCATGATGGACAAAGTGAAAAGCTCTGTCAGAAGTGGGATTTGAACCCACGCCTCCATTCAGAGACCAGAAGGCCCATGAGAAGGGAAGAGAAGCCTCTTGAGTCTGGCGCCTTAGACCACTCAGCCATCCTGACAAGCGGTGTACTATGTACCCATGCAGCTGGCACAATGACTATACTTAACAGAGAAGAGACAACCACAAACTTAGCCTAGAAGACTTCATGAACACTGCAAGGCATGTTTTTTTCTCTGAAAACACTCATCAAACTGCCATTTTGGATCACTGCAATACCTTAGACAGCAATGTCATGTGCCTGCTCTAACAAATGAAATCCTTTGTGCTCCTTGAGTGTCTTTTCCTATGCGGTGGCTGTTTCCAGTGAAAAATGGTTTCTTCATAAAGAGGCATGAGACTGCGTGGCCTAATGGATAAGGCGTCTGACTTCGGATCAGAAGATTGAGGGTTCGAGTCCCTTCGTGGTCGTTGAGCTCTGTTCTTGTCACTTCTGTAGAGTATTTGCTCCTCTTGTTGTAAATGTCCTCGGAGACTTTGCAAAAGCCTGTGCTTCCTCACTCATGCTTATCATTCAATCCCTGCCCTTGACTGTTTACAGCTACAAAGGTGGCTGCTTTTGCTGAGCTTTCACCACAATGTCAATGACGCTAACTCTTTTCTTACAACTTGTGCAAGTCCCAGCAAAGTTTTTACATCAACCTCAAATAAACACTGCTAGTCCACACTGGGATTCTAACCTTTGCCTTACTTTGAACCCAATACCCTGATGGACCTGGGAATAGACTCTAAGTAAACTATATGACCCAGGGTTCAAACATTCATGGTGGCATCTCCCTTTCTGCTAAGCATTTTGTTTACTAACAGGAGAAAATTAATTTCCTATATGATTTAGGAAATCCTTGTCTGCAATTCTGCTGTAAGCCAGACTTTTACAAAGGTGCAGACACAGCATGTCAAGTGGCACGATGCGATTCCTTCTTGTTGCAAGCTCAACAATTTCAAAAGGTTGCCTCGGTTCCCAATTTATATGAAGAGTTCTTGCCTGAAATTTGGAAAGTATGTCTGTCATTTCCTCTGAAAAGATATGATCCACACCGCAAATGGAACACTGCAATTGGTTTTCTTGCAACCTGAACTCTTTTCAAGGAAGGGTCCGTTGAAATTTCAACAAATGAGTCTTGTCAGAAGAGGGAATAACCCCACCTCTTTCACCAAAGGTCAGAACATACAGGGAAGACCTGTAAGTTATTGCCAAAACCTATCTCCTGAGTTCGGTCTCCTTACATATTTGTCACTTTACCTGTACACTAACCTTTTAAGATTTAGCAAAACAAATTGCCTCCAAAGCTTCTGATCCTGATGAAGTGAACTAGAAGAGAAGATGAGCTAACCCATATGACTGTAGGTGTGCCAAAGGGGATGGAATTTGTCAGTTTGTAAAACGTGTGTTAGAAAGCTTGTAGAAAAAAGTCGGCCTTGTTCCTTTTCTGCGAGATTTTCCAAAAGTCCATGTGAGGTTGCTGTTGAGAAGGCCCTTTGAAGAGCCTAGTAAATGAAAAGACCCAAGAGCTTGTTTTGGCAGGCCTGACCAATGTGCCATGATGGACAAAGTGAAAAAGCTCTGTCAGAAGTGGGATTTGAACCCACGCCTCCATTCGGAGACCAGAAGGCCCATGAGAAGGGAAGAGAAGCCTCTTGAGTCTGGCGCCTTAGACCACTCGGCCATCCTGACAAGCGGTGTACTATGTACCCATGCAGCTGGCACAATGACTATACTTAACAGAGAAGAGACAACCACAAACTTAGCCTAGAAGACTTCATGAACACTGCAAGGCATGTTTTTTTTTCTGAAAACACTCATCAAACTGCCATTTTGGATCACTGCAATACCTTAGACAGCAATGTCATGTGCCTGCTCTAACAAATGAAATCCTTTGTGCTCCTTGAGCGTCTTTTCCTATGCGGTGGCTGTTTCCAGTGGAAAATGGTTTCTTCATAAAGAGGCATGAGACTGCGTGGCCTAATGGATAAGGCGTCTGACTTCGGATCAGAAGATTGAGGGTTCGAGTCCCTTCGTGGTCGTTGAGCGCTGTTCTTGTCACTTCTGTAGAGTATTTGCTTCTCTTGTTGTAAATGTCCTCGGAGACTTTGCAAAAGCCTGTGCTTCCTCACTCATGCTTATCATTCAATCCCTGCCCTTGACTGTTTACAGCTACAAAGGTGGCTGCTTTTGCTGAGCTTTCACCACAATGTCAATGACGCTAACTCTTTTCTTACAACTTGTGCAAGTCCCAGCAAAGTTTTTACATCAACCTCAAATAAACACTGCTAGTCCACACTGGGATTCTAACCTTTGCCTTACTTTGAACCCAATACCCTGATAGACCTGGGAAGAGACTCTAAGTAAACTATATGACCCAGGGTTCAAACATTCATGGTGGCATCTCCCTTTCTGCTAAGCATTTTGTTTACTAACATGAGAAAATTAATTTCCTATATGATTTAGGAAATCCTTGTCTGCAATTCTGCTGTAAGCCAGACTTTTACAAAGGTGCAGACACAGCATGTCAAGTGGCACGATGCGATTCCTTCTTGTTGCAAGCTCAACAATTTCAAAAGGTTGCCTCGGTTCCCAATTTATATGAAGAGTTCTTGCCTGAAATTTGGAAAGTATGTCTGTCATTTCCTCTGAAAAGATATGATCCACACCGCAAATGGAACACTGCAATTGGTTTTCTTGCAACCTGAACTCTTTTCAAGGAAGGGTCCGTTGAAATTTCAACAAATGAGTCTTGTCAGAAGAGGGAATAACCCCACCTCTTTCACCAAAGGTCAGAACATACAGGGAAGACCTGTAAGTTATTGTCAAAACCTATCTCCTGAGTTCGGTCTCCTTACATATTTGTCACTTTACCTGTACACTAACCTTTTAAGATTTAGCAAAACAAATTGCCTCCAAAGCTTCTGATCCTGATGAAGTGAACTAGAAGAGAAGATGAGCTAACCCATATGACTGTAGGTGTGCCAAAGGGGATGGAATTTGTCAGTTTGTAAAACGTGTGTTAGAAAGCTTGTAGAAAAAAGTCGGCCTTGTTCCTTTTCTGCGAGATTTTCCAAAAGTCCATGTGAGGTTGCTGTTGAGAAGGCCCTTTGAAGAGCCTAGTAAATGAAAAGACCCAAGAGCTTGTTTTGGCAGGCCTGACCAATGTGCCATGATGGACAAAGTGAAAAAGCTCTGTCAGAAGTGGGATTTGAACCCACGCCTCCATTCGGAGACCAGAAGGCCCATGAGAAGGGAAGAGAAGCCTCTTGAGTCTGGCGCCTTAGACCACTCGGCCATCCTGACAAGCGGTGCACTATGTACCCATGCAGCTGGCACAATGACTATACTTAACAGAGAAGAGACAACCACAAACTTAGCCTAGAAGACTTCATGAACACTGCAAGGCATGTTTTTTTCTCTGAAAACACTCATCAAACTGCCATTTTGGATCACTGCAATACCTTAGACAGCAATGTCATGTGCCTGCTCTAACAAATGAAATCCTTTGTGCTCCTTGAGCGTCTTTTCCTATGCGGTGGCTGTTTCCAGTGGAAAATGGTTTCTTCATAAAGAGGCATGAGACCGCGTGGCCTAATGGATAAGGCGTCTGACTTCGGATCAGAAGATTGAGGGTTCGAGTCCCTTCCTGGTCGTTGAGTTCTGTTCTTGTCACTTCTGTAGAGTATTTGCTCCTCTTGTTGTAAATGTCCTCGGAGACTTTGCAAAAGCCTGTGCTTCCTCACTCATGCTTATCATTCAATCCCTGCCCTTGACTGTTTACAGCTACAAAGGTGGCTGCTTTTGCTGAGCTTTCACCACAATGTCAATGACGCTAACTCTTTTCTTACAACTTGTGCAAGTCCCAGCAAAGTTTTTACATCAACCTCAAATAAACACTGCTAGTCCACACTGGGATTCTAACCTTTGCCTTACTTTGAACCCAATACCCTGATAGACCTGGGAAGAGACTCTAAGTAAACTATATGACCCAGGGTTCAAACATTCATGGTGGCATCTCCCTTTCTGCTAAGCATTTTGTTTACTAACATGAGAAAATTAATTTCCTATATGATTTAGGAAATCCTTGTCTGCAATTCTGCTGTAAGCCAGACTTTTACAAAGGTGCAGACACAGCATGTCAAGTGGCACGATGCGATTCCTTCTTGTTGCAAGCTCAACAATTTCAAAAGGTTGCCTCGGTTCCCAATTTATATGAAGAGTTCTTGCCTGAAATTTGGAAAGTATGTCTGTCATTTCCTCTGAAAAGATATGATCCACACCGCAAATGGAACACTGCAATTGGTTTTCTTGCAACCTGAACTCTTTTCAAGGAAGGGTCCGTTGAAATTTCAACAAATGAGTCTTGTCAGAAGAGGGAATAACCCCACCTCTTTCACCAAAGGTCAGAACATACAGGGAAGACCTGTAAGTTATTGCCAAAACCTATCTCCTGAGTTCGGTCTCCTTACATATTTGTCACTTTACCTGTACACTAACCTTTTAAGATTTAGCAAAACAAATTGCCTCCAAAGCTTCTGATCCTGATGAAGTGAACTAGAAGAGAAGATGAGCTAACCCATATGACTGTAGGTGTGCCAAAGGGGATGGAATTTGTCAGTTTGTAAAACGTGTGTTAGAAAGCTTGTAGAAAAAAGTCGGCCTTGTTCCTTTTCTGCGAGATTTTCCAAAAGTCCATGTGAGGTTGCTGTTGAGAAGGCCCTTTGAAGAGCCTAGTAAATGAAAAGACCCAAGAGCTTGTTTTGGCAGGCCTGACCAATGTGCCATGATGGACAAAGTGAAAAAGCTCTGTCAGAAGTGGGATTTGAACCCACGCCTCCATTCGGAGACCAGAAGGCCCATGAGAAGGGAAGAGAAGCCTCTTGAGTCTGGCGCCTTAGACCACTCGGCCATCCTGACAAGCGGTGCACTATGTACCCATGCAGCTGGCACAATGACTATACTTAACAGAGAAGAGACAACCACAAACTTAGCCTAGAAGACTTCATGAACACTGCAAGGCATGTTTTTTACTCTGAAAACACTCATCAAACTGCCATTTTGGATCACTGCAATACCTTAGACAGCAATGTCATGTGCCTGCTCTAACAAATGAAATCCTTTGTGCTCCTTGAGCGTCTTTTCCTATGCGGTGGCTGTTTCCAGTGGAAAATGGTTTCTTCATAAAGAGGCATGAGACCGCGTGGCCTAATGGATAAGGCGTCTGACTTCGGATCAGAAGATTGAGGGTTCGAGTCCCTTCGTGGTCGTTGAGTTCTGTTCTTGTCACTTCTGTAGAGTATTTGCTCCTCTTGTTGTAAATGTCCTCGGAGACTTTGCAAAAGCCTGTGCTTCCTCACTCATGCTTATCATTCAATCCCTGCCCTTGACTGTTTACAGCTACAAAGGTGGCTGCTTTTGCTGAGCTTTCACCACAATGTCAATGACGCTAACTCTTTTCTTACAACTTGTGCAAGTCCCAGCAAAGTTTTTACATCAACCTCAAATAAACACTGCTAGTCCACACTGGGATTCTAACCTTTGCCTTACTTTGAACCCAATACCCTGATGGACCTTGGAAGAGACTCTAAGTAAACTATATGACCCAGGGTTCAAACATTCATGGTGGCATCTCCCTTTCTGCTAAGCATTTTGTTTACTAACATGAGAAAATTAATTTCCTATATGATTTAGGAAATCCTTGTCTGCAATTCTGCTGTAAGCCAGACTTTTACAAAGGTGCAGACACAGCATGTCAAGTGGCACGATGCGATTCCTTCTTGTTGCAAGCTCAACAATTTCAAAAGGTTGCCTCGGTTCCCAATTTATATGAAGAGTTCTTGCCTGAAATTTGGAAAGTATGTCTGTCATTTCCTCTGAAAAGATATGATCCACACCGCAAATGGAACACTGCAATTGGTTTTCTTGCAACCTGAACTCTTTTCAAGGAAGGGTCCGTTGAAATTTCAACAAATGAGTCTTGTCAGAAGAGGGAATAACCCCACCTCTTTCACCAAAGGTCAGAACATACAGGGAAGACCTGTAAGTTATTGCCAAAACCTATCTCCTGAGTTCGGTCTCCTTACATATTTGTCACTTTACCTGTACACTAACCTTTTAAGATTTAGCAAAACAAATTGCCTCCAAAGCTTCTGATCCTGATGAAGTGAACTAGAAGAGAAGATGAGCTAACCCATATGACTGTAGGTGTGCCAAAGGGGATGGAATTTGTCAGTTTGTAAAACGTGTGTTAGAAAGCTTGTAGAAAAAAGTCGGCCTTGTTCCTTTTCTGCGAGATTTTCCAAAAGTCCATGTGAGGTTGCTGTTGAGAAGGCCCTTTGAAGAGCCTAGTAAATGAAAAGACCCAAGAGCTTGTTTTGGCAGGCCTGACCAATGTGCCATGATGGACAAAGTGAAAAAGCTCTGTCAGAAGTGGGATTTGAACCCACGCCTCCATTCGGAGACCAGAAGGCCCATGAGAAGGGAAGAGAAGCCTCTTGAGTCTGGCGCCTTAGACCACTCGGCCATCCTGACAAGCGGTGCACTATGTACCCATGCAGCTGGCACAATGACTATACTTAACAGAGAAGAGACAACCACAAACTTAGCCTAGAAGACTTCATGAACACTGCAAGGCATGTTTTTTTCTCTGAAAACACTCATCAAACTGCCATTTTGGATCACTGCAATACCTTAGACAGCAATGTCATGTGCCTGCTCTAACAAATGAAATCCTTTGTGCTCCTTGAGCGTCTTTTCCTATGCGGTGGCTGTTTCCAGTGGAAAATGGTTTCTTCATAAAGAGGCATGAGACCGCGTGGCCTAATGGATAAGGCGTCTGACTTCGGATCAGAAGATTGAGGGTTCGAGTCCCTTCGTGGTCGTTGAGTTCTGTTCTTGTCACTTCTGTAGAGTATTTGCTCCTCTTGTTGTAAATGTCCTCGGAGACTTTGCAAAAGCCTGTGCTTCCTCACTCATGCTTATCATTCAATCCCTGCCCTTGACTGTTTACAGCTACAAAGGTGGCTGCTTTTGCTGAGCTTTCACCACAATGTCAATGACGCTAACTCTTTTCTTACAACTTGTGCAAGTCCCAGCAAAGTTTTTACATCAACCTCAAATAAACACTGCTAGTCCACACTGGGATTCTAACCTTTGCCTTACTTTGAACCCAATACCCTGATGGACCTGGGAAGAGACTCTAAGTAAACTATATGACCCAGGGTTCAAACATTCATGGTGGCATCTCCCTTTCTGCTAAGCATTTTGTTTACTAACATGAGAAAATTAATTTCCTATATGATTTAGGAAATCCTTGTCTGCAATTCTGCTGTAAGCCAGACTTTTACAAAGGTGCAGACACAGCATGTCAAGTGGCACGATGCGATTCCTTCTTGTTGCAAGCTCAACAATTTCAAAAGGTTGCCTCGGTTCCCAATTTATATGAAGAGTTCTTGCCTGAAATTTGGAAAGTATGTCTGTCATTTCCTCTGAAAAGATATGATCCACACCGCAAATGGAACACTGCAATTGGTTTTCTTGCAACCTGAACTCTTTTCAAGGAAGGGTCCGTTGAAATTTCAACAAATGAGTCTTGTCAGAAGCGGGAATAACCCCACCTCTTTCACCAAAGGTCAGAACATACAGGGAAGACCTGTAAGTTATTGCCAAAACCTATCTCCTGAGTTCGGTCTCCTTACATATTTGTCACTTTACCTGTACACTAACCTTTTAAGATTTAGCAAAACAAATTGCCTCCAAAGCTTCTGATCCTGATGAAGTGAACTAGAAGAGAAGATGAGCTAACCCATATGACTGTAGGTGTGCCAAAGGGGATGGAATTTGTCAGTTTGTAAAACGTGTGTTAGAAAGCTTGTAGAAAAAAGTCGGCCTTGTTCCTTTTCTGCGAGATTTTCCAAAAGTCCATGTGAGGTTGCTGTTGAGAAGGCCCTTTGAAGAGCCTAGTAAATGAAAAGACCCAAGAGCTTGTTTTGGCAGGCCTGACCAATGTGCCATGATGGACAAAGTGAAAAAGCTCTGTCAGAAGTGGGATTTGAACCCACACCTCCATTCGGAGACCAGAAGGCCCATGAGAAGGGAAGAGAAGCCTCTTGAGTCTGGCGCCTTAGACCACTCGGCCATCCTGACAAGCGGTGCACTATGTACCCATGCAGCTGGCACAATGACTATACTTAACAGAGAAGAGACAACCACAAACTTAGCCTAGAAGACTTCATGAACACTGCAAGGCATGTTTTTTTCTCTGAAAACACTCATCAAACTGCCATTTTGGATCACTGCAATACCTTAGACAGCAATGTCATGTGCCTGCTCTAACAAATGAAATCCTTTGTGCTCCTTGAGCGTCTTTTCCTATGCGGTGGCTGTTTCCAGTGGAAAATGGTTTCTTCATAAAGAGGCATGAGACCGCGTGGCCTAATGGATAAGGCGTCTGACTTCGGATCAGAAGATTGAGGGTTCGAGTCCCTTCGTGGTCGTTGAGTTCTGTTCTTGTCACTTCTGTAGAGTATTTGCTCCTCTTGTTGTAAATGTCCTCGGAGACTTTGCAAAAGCCTGTGCTTCCTCACTCATGCTTATCATTCAATCCCTGCCCTTGACTGTTTACAGCTACAAAGGTGGCTGCTTTTGCTGAGCTTTCACCACAATGTCAATGACGCTAACTCTTTTCTTACAACTTGTGCAAGTCCCAGCAAAGTTTTTACATCAACCTCAAATAAACACTGCTAGTCCACACTGGGATTCTAACCTTTGCCTTACTTTGAACCCAATACCCTGATGGACCTTGGAAGAGACTCTAAGTAAACTATATGACCCAGGGTTCAAACATTCATGGTGGCATCTCCCTTTCTGCTAAGCATTTTGTTTACTAACATGAGAAAATTAATTTCCTATATGATTTAGGAAATCCTTGTCTGCAATTCTGCTGTAAGCCAGACTTTTACAAAGGTGCAGACACAGCATGTCAAGTGGCACGATGCGATTCCTTCTTGTTGCAAGCTCAACAATTTCAAAAGGTTGCCTCGGTTCCCAATTTATATGAAGAGTTCTTGCCTGAAATTTGGAAAGTATGTCTGTCATTTCCTCTGAAAAGATATGATCCACACCGCAAATGGAACACTGCAATTGGTTTTCTTGCAACCTGAACTCTTTTCAAGGAAGGGTCCGTTGAAATTTCAACAAATGAGTCTTGTCAGAAGAGGGAATAACCCCACCTCTTTCACCAAAGGTCAGAACATACAGGGAAGACCTGTAAGTTATTGCCAAAACCTATCTCCTGAGTTCGGTCTCCTTACATATTTGTCACTTTACCTGTACACTAACCTTTTAAGATTTAGCAAAACAAATTGCCTCCAAAGCTTCTGATCCTGATGAAGTGAACTAGAAGAGAAGATGAGCTAACCCATATGACTGTAGGTGTGCCAAAGGGGATGGAATTTGTCAGTTTGTAAAACGTGTGTTAGAAAGCTTGTAGAAAAAAGTCAGCCTTGTTCCTTTTCTGCGAGATTTTCCAAAAGTCCATGTGAGGTTGCTGTTGAGAAGGCCCTTTGAAGAGCCTAGTAAATGAAAAGACCCAAGAGCTTGTTTTGGCAGGCCTGACCAATGTGCCATGATGGACAAAGTGAAAAAGCTCTGTCAGAAGTGGGATTTGAACCCACGCCTCCATTCGGAGACCAGAAGGCCCATGAGAAGGGAAGAGAAGCCTCTTGAGTCTGGCGCCTTAGACCACTCGGCCATCCTGACAAGCGGTGTACTATGTACCCATGCAGCTGGCACAATGACTATACTTAACAGAGAAGAGACAACCACAAACTTAGCCTAGAAGACTTCATGAACACTGCAAGGCATGTTTTTTTCTCTGAAAACACTCATCAAACTGCCATTTTGGATCACTGCAATACCTTAGACAGCAATGTCATGTGCCTGCTCTAACAAATGAAATCCTTTGTGCTCCTTGAGCGTCTTTTCCTATGCGGTGGCTGTTTCCAGTGGAAAATGGTTTCTTCATAAAGAGGCATGAGACCGCGTGGCCTAATGGATAAGGCGTCTGACTTCGGATCAGAAGATTGAGGGTTCGAGTCCCTTCGTGGTCGTTGAGCTCTGTTCTTGTCACTTCTGTAGAGTATTTGCTCCTCTTGTTGTAAATGTCCTCGGAGACTTTGCAAAAGCCTGTGCTTCCTCACTCATGCTTATCATTCAATCCCTGCCCTTGACTGTTTACAGCTACAAAGGTGGCTGCTTTTGCTGAGCTTTCACCACAATGTCAATGACGCTAACTCTTTTCTTACAACTTGTGCAAGTCCCAGCAAAGTTTTTACATCAACCTCAAATAAACACTGCTAGTCCACACTGGGATTCTAACCTTTGCCTTACTTTGAACCCAATACCCTGATAGACCTGGGAAGAGACTCTAAGTAAACTATATGACCCAGGGTTCAAACATTCATGGTGGCATCTCCCTTTCTGCTAAGCATTTTGTTTACTAACATGAGAAAATTAATTTCCTATATGATTTAGGAAATCCTTGTCTGCAATTCTGCTGTAAGCCAGACTTTTACAAAGGTGCAGACACAGCATGTCAAGTGGCACGATGCGATTCCTTCTTGTTGCAAGCTCAACAATTTCAAAAGGTTGCCTCGGTTCCCAATTTATATGAAGAGTTCTTGCCTGAAATTTGGAAAGTATGTCTGTCATTTCCTCTGAAAAGATATGATCCACACCGCAAATGGAACACTGCAATTGGTTTTCTTGCAACCTGAACTCTTTTCAAGGAAGGGTCCGTTGAAATTTCAACAAATGAGTCTTGTCAGAAGAGGGAATAACCCCACCTCTTTCACCAAAGGTCAGAACATACAGGGAAGACCTGTAAGTTATTGCCAAAACCTATCTCCTGAGTTCGGTCTCCTTACATATTTGTCACTTTACCTGTACACTAACCTTTTAAGATTTAGCAAAACAAACTGCCTCCAAAGCTTCTGATCCTGATAAAGTGAACTAGAAGAGAAGATGAGCTAACCCATATGACTGTAGGTGTGCCAAAGGGGATGGAATTTGTCAGTTTGTAAAACGTGTGTTAGAAAGCTTATAGAAAAAAGTCGGCCTTGTTCCTTTTCTGTGAGATTTTCCAAAAGTCCATGTGAGGTTGCTGTTGAGAAGGCCCTTTGAAGAGCCTAGTAAATGAAAAGACCCAAGAGCTTGTTTTGGCAGGCCTGACCAATGTGCCATGATGGACAAAGTGAAAAAGCTCTGTCAGAAGTGGGATTTGAACCCACGCCTCCATTCGGAGACCAGAAGGCCCATGAGAAGGGAAGAGAAGCCTCTTGAGTCTGGCACCTTAGACCACTCGGCCATCCTGACAAGCGGTGTACTATGTACCCATGCAGCTGGCACAATGACTATACTTAACAGAGAAGAGACAACCACAAACTTAGCCTAGAAGACTTCATGAACACTGCAAGGCATGTTTTTTTTTTCTGAAAACACTCATCAAACTGCCATTTTGGATCACTGCAATACCTTAGACAGCAATGTCATGTGCCTGCTCTAACAAATGAAATCCTTTGTGCTCCTTGAGCGTCTTTTCCTATGCGGTGGCTGTTTCCAGTGGAAAATGGTTTCTTCATAAAGAGGCATGAGACCGTGTGGCCTAATGGATAAGGCGTCTGACTTCGGATTAGAAGATTGAGGGTTCGAGTCCCTTCGTGGTCATTGAGCTCTGTTCTTGTCACTTCTGTAGAGTATTTGCTCCTCTTGATGTAAATGTCCTCGGAGACTTTGCAAAAGCCTGTGCTTCCTCACTCATGCTTATCATTCAATCCCTGCCCTTGACTGTTTACAGCTACAAAGGTGGCTGCTTTTGCTGAGCTTTCACCACAATGTCAATGACGCTAACTCTTTTCTTACAACTTGTGCAAGTCCCAGCAAAGTTTTTACATCAACCTCAAATAAACACTGCTAGTCCACACTGGGATTCTAACCTTTGCCTTACTTTGAACCCAATACCCTGATGGACCTGGGAAGAGACTCTAAGTAAACAATATGACCCAGGGTTCAAAAATTCATGGTGGCATCTCCCTTTCTGCTAAGCATTTTGTTTACTAACATGAGAAAATTAATTTCCTATATGATTTAGGAAATCCTTGTCTGCAATTCTGCTGTAAGCCAGACTTTTACAAAGGTGCAGACACAGCATGTCAAGTGGCACGATGCGATTCCTTCTTGTTGCAAGCTCAACAATTTCAAAAGGTTGCCTCGGTTCCCAATTTATATGAAGAGTTCTTGCCTGAAATTTGGAAAGTATGTCTGTCATTTCCTCTGAAAAGATATGATCCACAACGCAAATGGAACACTGCAATTGGTTTTCTTGCAACCTGAACTCTTTTCAAGGAAGGGTCCGTTGAAATTTCAACAAATGAGTCTTGTCAGAAGAGGGAATAACCCCACCTCTTTCACCAAAGGTCAGAACATACAGGGAAGACCTGTAAGTTATTGCCAAAACCTATCTCCTGAGTTCGGTCTCCTTACATATTTGTCACTTTACCTGTACACTAAACTTTTAAGATTTAGCAAAACAAATTGCCTCCAAAGCTTCTGATCCTGATGAAGTGAACTAGAAGAGAAGATGAGCTAACCCATATGACTGTAGGTGTGCCAAAGGGGATGGAATTTGTCAATTTGTAAAACGTGTGTTAGAAAGCTTGTAGAAAAAAGTCGACCTTGTTCCTTTTCTGCGAGATTTTCAAAAAGTCCATGTGAGGTTGCTGTTGAGAAGGCCCTTTGAAGAGCCTAGTAAATGAAAAGACCCAAGAGCTTGTTTTGGCAGGCCTGACCAATGTGCCATGATGGACAAAGTGAAAAAGCTCTGTCAGAAGTGGGATTTGAACCCACGCCTCCATTCGGAGACCAGAAGGCCCATGAGAAGGGAAGAGAAGCCTCTTGAGTCTGGCGCCTTAGACCACTCGGCCATCCTGACAAGCGGTGTACTATGTACCCATGCAGCTGGCACAATGACTATACTTAACAGAGAAGAGACAACCACAAACTTAGCCTAGAAGACTTCATGAACACTGCAAGGCATGTTTTTTTTTCTGAAAACACTCATCAAACTGCCATTTTGGATCACTGCAATACCTTAGACAGCAATGTCATGTGCCTGCTCTAACAAATGAAATCCTTTGTGCTCCTTGAGCGTCTTTTCCTATGCGGTGGCTGTTTCCAGTGGAAAATGGTTTCTTCATAAAAAGGCATGAGACCGCGTGGCCTAATGGATAAGGCGTCTGACTTCGGATCAGAAGATTGAGGGTTCGAGTCCCTTCGTGGTCGTTGAGCTCTGTTCTTGTCACTTCTGTAGAGTATTTGCTCCTCGTGTTGTAAATGTCCTCGGAGACTTTGCAAAAGCCTGTGCTTCCTCACTCATGCTTATCATTCAATCCCTGCCCTTGACTGTTTACAGCTACAAAGGTGGCTGCTTTTGCTGAGCTTTCACCACAATGTCAATGACGCTAACTCTTTTCTTACAACTTGTGCAAGTCCCAGCAAAGTTTTTACATCAACCTCAAATAAACACTGCTAGTCCACACTGGGATTCTAACCTTTGCCTTACTTTGAACCCAATACCCTGATGGACCTTGGAAGAGACTCTAAGTAAACTATATGACCCAGGGTTCAAACATTCATGGTGGCAACTCCCTTTCTGCTAAGCATTTTGTTTACTAACATGAGAAAATTAATTTCCTATATGATTTAGGAAATCCTTGTCTGCAATTCTGCTGTAAGCCAGACTTTTACAAAGGTGCAGACACAGCATGTCAAGTGGCACGATGCTATTCCTTCTTGTTGCAAGCTCAACAATTTCAAAAGGTTGCCTCGGTTCCCAATTTATATGAAGAGTTCTTGCCTGAAATTTGGAAAGTATGTCTGTCATTTCCTCTGAAAAGATATGATCCACACCGCAAATGGAACACTGCAATTGGTTTTCTTGCAACCTGAACTCTTTTCAAGGAAGGGTCCGTTGAAATTTCAACAAATGAGTCTTGTCAGAAGAGGGAATAACCCCACCTCTTTCACCAAAGGTCAGAACATACAGGGAAGACCTGTAAGTTATTGCCAAAACCTATCTCCTGAGTTCGGTCTCCTTACATATTTGTCACTTTACCTGTACACTAACCTTTTAAGATTTAGCAAAACAAATTGCCTCCAAAGCTTCTGATCCTGATGAAGTGAACTAGAAGAGAAGATGAGCTAACCCATATGACTGTAGGTGTGCCAAAGGGGATGGAATTTGTCAGTTTGTAAAACGTGTGTTAGAAAGCTTGTAGAAAAAAGTCGGCCTTGTTCCTTTTCTGCGAGATATTCCAAAAGTCCATGTGAGGTTGCTGTTGAGAAGGCCCTTTGAAGAGCCTAGTAAATGAAAAGACCCAAGAGCTTGTTTTGGCAGGCCTGACCAATGTGCCATGATGGACAAAGTGAAAAAGCTCTGTCAGAAGTGGGATTTGAACCCACGCCTCCATTCAGAGACCAGAAGGCCCATGAGAAGGGAAGAGAAGCCTCTTGAGTCTGGCGCCTTAGACCACTCGGCCATCCTGACAAGTGGTGTACTATGTACCCATGCAGCTGGCACAATGACTATACTTAACAGAGAAGAGACAACCACAAACTTAGCCTAGAAGACTTCATGAACACTGCAAGGCATGTTTTTTTCTCTGAAAACACTCATCAAACTGCCATTTTGGATCACTGCAATACCTTAGACAGCAATGTCATGTGCCTGCTCTAACAAATGAAATCCTTTGTGCTCCTTGAGCGTCTTTCCTATGCGGTGGCTGTTTCCAGTGGAAAATGGTTTCTTCATAAAGAGGCATGAGACCGCGTGGCCTAATGGATAAGGCGTCTGACTTCGGATCAGAAGATTGAGGGTTCGAGTCCCTTTGTGGTCGTTGAGCTCTGTTCTTGTCACTTCTGTAGAGTATTTGCTCCTCTTGTTGTAAATGTCCTCGGAGACTTTGCAAAAGCCTGTGCTTCCTCACTCATGCTTATCATTCAATCCCTGCCCTTGACTGTTTACAGCTACAAAGGTGGCTGCTTTTGCTGAGCTTTCACCACAATGTCAATGACGCTAACTCTTTTCTTACAACTTGTGCAAGTCCCAGCAAAGTTTTTACATCAACCTCAAATAAACACTGCTAGTCCACACTGGGATTCTAACCTTTGCCTTACTTTAAACCCAATACCCTGATGGACCTGGGAAGAGACTCTAAGTAAACTATATGACCCAGGGTTCAAACATTCATGGTGGCATCTCCCTTTCTGCTAAGCATTTTGTTTACTAACATGAGAAAATTAATTTCCTATATGATTTAGGAAATCCTTGTCTGCAATTCTGCTGTAAGCCAGACTTTTACAAAGGTGCAGACACAGCATGTCAAGTGGCACGATGCGATTCCTTCTTGTTGCAAGCTCAACAATTTCAAAAGGTTGCCTCGGTTCCCAATTTATATGAAGAGTTCTTGCCTGAAATTTGGAAAGTATGTCTGTCATTTCCTCTGAAAAGATATGATCCACACCGCAAATGGAACACTGCAATTGGTTTTCTTGCAACCTGAACTCTTTTCAAGGAAGGGTCCGTTGAAATTTCAACAAATGAGTCTTGTCAGAAGAGGGAATAACCCCACCTCTTTCACCAAAGGTCAGAACATACAGGGAAGACCTGTAAGTTATTGCCAAAACCTATCTCCTGAGTTCGGTCTCCTTACATATTTGTCACTTTACCTGTACACTAACCTTTTAAGATTTAGCAAAACAAATTGCCTCCAAAGCTTCTGATCCTGATGAAGTGAACTAGAAGAGAAGATGAGCTAACCCATATGACTGTAGGTGTGCCAAAGGGGATGGAATTTGTCAGTTTGTAAAACGTGTGTTAGAAAGCTTGTAGAAAAAAGTCGGCCTTGTTCCTTTTCTGCGAGATTTTCCAAAAGTCCATGTGAGGTTGCTGTTGAGAAGGCCCTTTGAAGAGCCTAGTAAATGAAAAGACCCAAGAGCTTGTTTTGGCAGGCCTGACCAATGTGCCATGATGGACAAAGTGAAAAAGCTCTGTCAGAAGTGGGATTTGAACCCACGCCTCCATTCGGAGACCAGAAGGCCCATGAGAAGGGAAGAGAAGCCTCTTGAGTCTGGCACCCTAGACCACTCGGCCATCCTGACAAGCGGTTTACTATGTACCCATGCAGCTGGCACAATGACTATACTTAACAGAGAAGAGACAACCACAAACTTAGCCTAGAAGACTTCATGAACACTGCAAGGCATGTTTTTTTTTCTGAAAACACTCATCAAACTGCCATTTTGGATCACTGCAATACCTTAGACAGCAATGTCATGTGCCTGCTCTAACAAATGAAATCCTTTGTGCTCCTTGAGCGTCTTTTCCTATGCGGTGGCTGTTTCCAGTGGAAAATGGTTTCTTCATAAAGAGGCATGAGACCGTGTGGCCTAATGGATAAGGCGTCTGACTTCGGATTAGAAGATTGAGGGTTCGAGTCCCTTCGTGGTCATTGAGCTCTGTTCTTGTCACTTCTGTACAGTATTTGCTCCTCTTGTTGTAAATGTCCTCGGAGACTTTGCAAAAGCCTGTGCTTCCCCACTCATGCTTATCATTCAATCCCTGCCCTTGACTGTTTACAGCTACAAAGGTGGCTGCTTTTGCTGAGCTTTCACCACAATGTCAATGACGCTAACTCTTTTCTTACAACTTGTGCAAGTCCCAGCAAAGTTTTTACATCAACCTCAAATAAACACTGCTAGTCCACACTGGGATTCTAACCTTTGCCTTACTTTGAACCCAATACCCTGATGGACCTGGGAAGAGACTCTAAGTAAACTATATGACCCAGGTGTGGAGATATATTGAGGTGCTGATGATGTTAGGAATAAAGGAATATATTCTTTCATTTTTCTGCCTGTGTTCCGGGTAAGTCTGCCAGAAGGGAGCTGTTACCTTGAGTTGCTTGGGGCCAGGAAATGGGTGATTGTCTTGACCATGAGGTGCTTTGAGTCTGTATGCAGTTCCTCTGAGAGTGCTAATGGGATTATCTGCCTGGCTGTTTGAACTCAGGAGATGGCCCATTGTCTCAATACACTAAGCCAGAAGGACCAGTGTCTGGAGACTAACACAGGAACCTCTGAAATGTACATGACAGGCTATTAGAAATGGGTGAAGTCCTTTTGATACCATTTCTTACCTGTGGAAATTGAATATCTCTGGAAGCAGGGGGCTGGGACATTAGCATACAGTTCCTCTGGACAGCCAGAAAACAGGTAATTAGGAAACACTTAATCAGACAGTTGCTTTGAAGCAGATCACACAGGACATCCTGCTGCAATGTGAAAGCCTTAATCAATTGTCACCTGTAACCTGGGGAGATTGGAGGTTAACAAAGTCTTTTGTTGTATAGGACACTGTTCACATGTGGATGTCAGATCTCTGGGAAATCAAATTATGTCTGAGGATGTTATTAAATCTAGCTTCCCCCCGTCCACACAGGCTTACAGCCTCCAGGCGTATTTCATAGTATAAAACCGCAGCTAGGATAGCCACAACTGGTAGTTCTTGGAGGTAGCTCACACGGCTAGAACTAACCTGGTTCCTGACCAGAAGTGCGTACCGCCCGCAACAACACCAGATCGATACGCTGGTACGTTTATTTCCCGTTTATTTTGGTAAGCAAAATCGCTTTGTGTGTTATCTTTGTACATTTTATCTTGTAACTATTTTTACTTTGTTTTTTTGTAATCTTTTTGTATATATTCAGTTCTGCACTGTTTTATGTTTTTTCTGAAATATTAAATTATTATTTAATAAGTTTGACTTCTGCCGTACTAAACTAACACTCATAGCCTAGAAGAGACTGAAGTGTAACCGTGTATAAGTTCATGCCTAATTGTACGCTTGAGCAACACTACCGTAGGAAATTGTAATTGCATTGTGTGTGGGGGCGTTTGTCATACGTTGGCCTAAGCGCGCAGCTGACCCAACGTACGAACAACGCCAGTGCGAGTAGCTAACAGTATCGTTCGGAACGACTGTTAGTGGGTCTTTGCTTCACGACAGTGTAAGATTGCAACTGTGTGTGTGTGTGGGTGCGTGGCGTTCCCGTATTTGGCCTAAGCGCAAAGCTGACCCAAATACGAAAACGCGGAGTGCGCGCTGAGGACTCGACAGCAGAGTGGAAGTGTCTAGCAACGCTAGTGGTGGCAGTGAGAGGTGTTTTGAGGGGTTCCAGCCTTGTTTGTAGCTTAAATAAGGCTGTTCCCCGCTTAATCTGGTCAAACCCGCAGTCGGGAACCGTATACGCAGGCGTGCCACGGGCCGGTTCTTGACATAATTGGCTGGCAGTGGTGGCATCGTTTAGTACATTAGTACGCAGTTTAGCTCGCTATTCTGAGTACTAAAGGCTGGAAGCTTGCTAGAAGCAACTAGCCTACAGAAGTCTACTCAGTGCAGAATCTATATACTTTTTTTTTTGTTCAAAGATACACACTTGGTGTTTGCTTTCCCTCCCCCCCTTTTTTTTTTCTTTTTATTTTGTGCAACACGATGGCTCAGAAAGCATCCAGCTATGCAAGGCAAAACAAAGAGATACTACTCAACCTGTGTGAGCACAAAGGCATCGAGACGGTGAGCGGCCAGACTAAGGAGCAGTTAGTTCGTGCGCTCGAGGAGCATGATGAGGCAGAACGAGCCCGTGCTTCAACGTCAGCAGATGCAGCTCACGACACGCCAGAGGAGGAACCGCTCCCGCCACAGGATGCGAGTGGAGACGATGTCCTGGATGATCCACCTAACACGGAGATGACATCTCTGGAAGCCGACCTACAGCTACTAGGTTCGGCTGAGCCCGAACTGCGCCTAAAGCTGATTCTGGAACATCGGCAAGCAGAGAGGGAACAAGCTGCCCAGCGACTCCAGGCCGAGAGGGACAGACTCCGGGCAGAGGAGGGAAGAGCTGAACGGCAACACCAGCTGGAGCTGGCTAAACTTCAGCAGCAGAACCGGTCTGCTGGACCCGCAGAACGCGAAGTTGAGCGAGTCCACAGAATCCCCCTGGATAAGTTCCCCGCTATGGACAAGGACTCTGACATAGACACTTTCCTACAGGGGTTTGAAAGGACTTGTCGGCAGTATGGGGTGCCCCGTGAGCAGTGGGCAAGATACCTCACACCAGGGCTGAGAGGCAAGGCCCTGGAGGCGTTTGTGAGTCTCCCCCAGGAGGAAGAAACAGACTTTGAGGCAATTAAGAAAGCCATCATTGCGCGATACCACCTCACGCCAGAGGTGTATCGCAAACGTTTCAGGACAGTGCAGCGAGGTCCTAATGACAGTTACCTGGATCATGCTTGCAACCTGCGCACTGCCTTCCAGCAGTGGGTAAAAGGACTGGCTGTTGAAACCTTTGATGCCCTGCAGGAACTGATAATAAAAGACCAGTTCCTCCACACTTGCCCTGTTGAGGTCCGGCAGTTTGTACGGGACCGAGAGCCGAAGACCGTGGATGAGGCCGCGAAAGTTGCTGATGCCTACACGTCCAATCGAGCATCTGACTTTCGGAGGACTACGGCGCCCAGCTGGAAGGGAGAAAAGCCTGCGAGACCTTCTCCTCTGAGCACCCAGCGAAGCCAAGTCCCGCAGCCGCCTGGAGGTAGAACAGCCCCCGTTGACACTCGGAGATGTTTTGCCTGTAACAAACCGGGTCACATCAGTGCTACGTGCCCAGAAAAGAAGAAGGAAGCCCCAAACTCTGGCGGGGCCCGAAATGCGTTGTGTGCCACCAGGAATGCAGGTAGCTATGCAGAGAATCTGCAACCTGTCACGGTTGGGGATACGGTTACCACCGGCCTAAGAGACACTGGAGCAGAGGTGACTCTAGTGCACCCCCAGCTTGTGAACCCTGAGGAGTACATTCCTGGCAAGACTATGGCTGTCAAAGGAGTTGGGGGTGTCACCCCCGCCATACCCACCGCCTTGGTCCACATGGATTGGGGGGCCGGCAGCGGAATGAAAGAAGTGGGGGTAACGGATGCCATCCCCACGAACGTTTTGTTGGGTACTGACCTGGGACGGTTAGTGGCCCGGTATGAGCCTATTCCACACCCCATGGAGCCTGCATCCCCCGCAGAAGTTCCGGACTCTTGCAAGGTACTGTGTGATAATGCTGTGCAAGCGGGGAGTGCTGGTGAGGCCCCAGGGGCTATGGACTGTATACTAGGAGCCAGCCCTAGTGATTCTCCAGTGCCTAGGCCTGGAGTGGGACATGTTGATACAAAGAATGCGGAAATTGATAATGTCATTCATGATGCACGGACTATCGAGGCGATCGATGCCAGAACTGTTGATGCTACTTGTGAAGTGCTGAGTAGCAATGTGTGTAAAGATACAGATAATGTTGATGTGGAATGTAATGTTCTAAATGTCAATATGTGTAAGATGGATAATGCTGATGTCATATGTGTTGTGCTACATAATGCGGTGTGTCAGGTGGACCCTCCGTCGGCTGCAGGAGTAACCAGCCGGGCTCGCTGGGCTGCAGCAGATGGATTGCCCACTGAAGGGGCAGACGGCACCAGGCCAGGTCTTTCCCCTTCAGATGTTTTTAAGACCAAAGGTGATGTGGTTTATGATATGTGTAATGTGGGCGCTCCCCCAGATGCCGTGGTAACCCGCAGCGCTAGCGGGTCTACAGCACAGGGATTGTCCACCGAAGTGGCAAATGTTGCTGGGTCAGCCACATCCAATTCGGAACCTGGCCCTGAGGGCCCAGGAGCCTCTCCGTCTGCAGCCTTCCTGGAATGTGTGACAGGCAGCACTGAGCTCTCTGGGGCTGTTCGATTTGACAGCACCCGGGAAGAGCTCAGGGGGCTAGCCAGCAGGTCACCAGCTGGGAGGGGCGGGCTGAGAGGGTCCTGGGAAGTTATTCCCTCTGAGCTGTCCGAGGTGGAGGAGGCAGACCGGCAGATAATCGTTCCCCAAAGGGACCGAGAGATAGCTCCTGCCACTATAGAGGAAGTGCGTGTAGCGACGGTTGGAACCCTTCCCCAGCTGCAGCACTGTCTCTATGGTCGCCAATTCACGGTTGTCACTGACTCACATTCCCCTGGTTGGTTACGTCAGGTTGCCAAGGGCAACGACACATTGCAGCAACCTGACCTAGCTTTCCACTCGTGTAGCTTGGAGCTAACTGACAGGTGGGGAACCCTCCTGAGGATGCTAAAGGGTTACCCCACCCGGCCAGGCCGTCAATGTAGGCTTTGGCAGGATGATTCGTTAGAATCACCTGCCAGCGCTATCCGGAAGGGGAGCAATCATGGGAATGCTGACGGACTGTCCCGTCAAGCAGAACCAACAATGTAGGTGCTGGCAGGATAATCTGGGAAGATTATCTGCCTTGCACCAAGTTAACGGCGGAGGTGTGGAGATATATTGAGGTGCTGATGATGTTAGGAATAAAGGAATATATTCTTTCATTTTTCTGCCTGTGTTCCGGGTAAGTCTGCCAGAAGGGAGCTGTTACCTTGAGTTGCTTGGGGCCAGGAAATGGGTGATTGTCTTGACCATGAGGTGCTTTGAGTCTGTATGCAGTTCCTCTGAGAGTGCTAATGGGATTATCTGCCTGGCTGTTTGAACTCAGGAGATGGCCCATTGTCTCAATACACTAAGCCAGAGGACCAGTGTCTGGAGACTAACACAGGAACCTCTGAAATGTACATGACAGGCTATTAGAAATGGGTGAAGTCCTTTTGATACCATTTCTTACCTGTGGAAATTGAATATCTCTGGAAGCAGGGGGCTGGGACATTAGCATACAGTTCCTCTGGACAGCCAGAAAACAGGTAATTAGGAAACACTTAATCAGACAGTTGCTTTGAAGCAGATCACACAGGACATCCTGCTGCAATGTGAAAGCCTTAATCAATTGTCACCTGTAACCTGGGGAGATTGGAGGTTAACAAAGTCTTTTGTTGTATAGGACACTGTTCACATGTGGATGTCAGATCTCTGGGAAATCAAATTATGTCTGAGGATGTTATTAAATCTAGCTTCCCCCCGTCCACACAGGCTTACAGCCTCCAGGCGTATTTCATAGTATAAAACCGCAGCTAGGATAGCCACAACTGGTAGTTCTTGGAGGTAGCTCACACGGCTAGAACTAACCTGGTTCCTGACCAGAAGTGCGTACCGCCCGCAACAACACCAGATCGATACGCTGGTACGTTTATTTCCCGTTTATTTTGGTAAGCAAAATCGCTTTGTGTGTTATCTTTGTACATTTTATCTTGTAACTATTTTTACTTTGTTTTTTTGTAATCTTTTTGTATATATTCAGTTCTGCACTGTTTTATGTTTTTTCTGAAATATTAAATTATTATTTAATAAGTTTGACTTCTGCCGTACTAAACTAACACTCATAGCCTAGAAGAGACTGAAGTGTAACCGTGTATAAGTTCATGCCTAATTGTACGCTTGAGCAACACTCCCGTAGGAAATTGTAATTGCATTGTGTGTGGGGGCGTTTGTCATACGTTGGCCTAAGCGCGCAGCTGACCCAACGTACGAACAACGCCAGTGCGAGTAGCTAACAGTATCGTTCGGAACGACTGTTAGTGGGTCTTTGCTTCACGACAGTGTAAGATTGCAACTGTGTGTGTGTGTGGGTGCGTGGCGTTCCCGTATTTGGCCTAAGCGCAAAGCTGACCCAAATACGAAAACGCGGAGTGCGCGCTGAGGACTCGACAGCAGAGTGGAAGTGTCTAGCAACGCTAGTGGTGGCAGTGAGAGGTGTTTTGAGGGGTTCCAGCCTTGTTTGTAGCTTAAATAAGGCTGTTCCCCGCTTAATCTGGTCAAACCCGCAGTCGGGAACCGTATACGCAGGCGTGCCGCGGGCCGGTTCTTGACACCAGGGTTCAAACATTCATGGTGGCATCTCCCTTTCTGCTAAGCATTTTGTTTACTAACATGAGAAAATTAATTTCCTATATGATTTAGGAAATCCTTGTCTGCAATTCTGCTGTAAGCCAGACTTTTACAAAGGTGCAGACACAGCATGTCAAGTGGCACGATGCGATTCCTTCTTGTTGCAAGCTCAACAATTTCAAAAGGTTGCCTCGGTTCCCAATTTATATGAAGAGTTCTTGCCTGAAATTTGGAAAGTATGTCTGTCATTTCCTCTGAAAAGATATGATCCACACCGCAAATGGAACACTGCAATTGGTTTTCTTGCAACCTGAACTCTTTTCAAGGAAGGGTCCGTTGAAATTTCAACAAATGAGTCTTGTCAGAAGAGGGAATAACCCCACCTCTTTCACCAAAGGTCAGAACATACAGGGAAGACCTGTAAGTTATTGCCAAAACCTATCTCCTGAGTTCGGTCTCCTTACATATTTGTCACTTTACCTGTACACTAACCTTTTAAGATTTAGCAAAACAAATTGCCTCCAAAGCTTCTGATCCTGATGAAGTGAACTAGAAGAGAAGATGAGCTAACCCATATGACTGTAGGTGTGCCAAAGGGGATGGAATTTGTCCGTTTGTAAAACGTGTGTTAGAAAGCTTGTAGAAAAAAGTCGGCCTTGTTCCTTTTCTGCGAGATTTTCCAAAAGTCCATGTGAGGTTGCTGTTGAGAAGGCCCTTTGAAGAGCCTAGTAAATGAAAAGACCCAAGAGCTTGTTTTGGCAGGCCTGACCAATGTGCCATGATGGACAAAGTGAAAAAGCTCTGTCAGAAGTGGGATTTGAACCCACGCCTCCATTCAGAGACCAGAAGGCCCATGAGAAGGGAAGAGAAGCCTCTTGAGTCTGGCGCCTTAGACCGCTCGGCCATCCTGACAAGCGGTGTACTATGTACCCATGCAGCTGGCACAATGACTATACTTAACAGAGAAGAGACAACCACAAACTTAGCCTAGAAGACTTCATGAACACTGCAAGGCATGTTTTTTTTTCTGAAAACACTCATCAAACTGCCATTTTGGATCACTGCAATACCTTAGACAGCAATGTCATGTGCCTGCTCTAACAAATGAAATCCTTTGTGCTCCTTGAGCGTCTTTTCCTATGCGGTGGCTGTTTCCAGTGGAAAATGGTTTCTTCATAAAGAGGCATCAGACCGCGTGGCCTAATGGATAAGGCGTCTGACTTCGGATCAGAAGATTGAGGGTTCGAGTCCCTTTGTGGTCGTTGAGCTCTGTTCTTGTCACTTCTGTAGAGTATTTGCTCCTCTTGTTGTAAATGTCCTCGGAGACTTTGCAAAAGCCTGTGCTTCCTCACTCATGCTTATCATTCAATCCCTGCCCTTGACTGTTTACAGCTACAAAGGTGGCTGCTTTTGCTGAGCTTTCACCACAATGTCAATGACGCTAACTCTTTTCTTACAACTTGTGCAAGTCCCAGCAAAGTTTTTACATCAACCTCAAATAAACACTGCTAGTCCACACTGGGATTCTAACCTTTGCCTTACTTTGAACCCAATACCCTGATGGACCTGGGAAGAGACTCTAAGTAAACTATATGACCCAGGGTTCAAACATTCATGGTGGCATCTCCCTTTCTGCTAAGCATTTTGTTTACTAACATGAGAAAATTAATTTCCTATATGATTTAGGAAATCCTTGTCTGCAATTCTGCTGTAAGCCAGACTTTTACAAAGGTGCAGACACAGCATGTCAAGTGGCACGATGCGATTCCTTCTTGTTGCAAGCTCAACAATTTCAAAAGGTTGCCTCGGTTCCCAATTTATATGAAGAGTTCTTGCCTGAAATTTGGAAAGTATGTCTGTCATTTCCTCTGAAAAGATATGATCCACACCGCAAATGGAACACTGCAATTGGTTTTCTTGCAACCTGAACTCTTTTCAAGGAAGGGTCCGTTGAAATTTCAACAAATGAGTCTTGTCAGAAGAGGGAATAACCCCACCTCTTTCACTAAAGGTCAGAACATACAGGTAAGACCTGTAAGTTATTGCCAAAACCTATCTCCTGAGTTCGGTCTCCTTACATATTTGTCACTTTACCTGTACACTAACCTTTTAAGATTTAGCAAAACAAATTGCCTCCAAAGCTTCTGATCCTGATGAAGTGAACTAGAAGAGAAGATGAGCTAACCCATATGACTGTAGGTGTGCCAAAGGGGATGGAATTAGTCAGTTTGTAAAACGTGTGTTAGAAAGCTTGTAGAAAAAAGTCGGCCTTGTTCCTTTTCTGCGAGATTTTCCAAAGGTCCATGTGAGGTTGCTGTTGAGAAGGCCCTTTGAAGAGCCTAGTAAATGAAAAGACCCAAGAGCTTGTTTTGGCAGGCCTGACCAATGTGCCATGATGGACAAAGTGAAAAAACCCTGTCAGAAGTGGGATTTGAACCCACGCCTCCATTCGGAGACCAGAAGGCCCATGAGAAGGGAAGAGAAGCCTCTTGAGTCTGGCGCCTTAGACCACTCGGCCATCCTGACAAGCGGTGTACTATGTACCCATGCAGCTGGCACAATGACTATACTTAACAGAGAAGAGACAACCACAAACTTAGCCTAGAAGACTTCGTGAACACTGCAAGGCATGTTTTTTTTTCTGAAAACACTCATCAAACTGCCATTTTGGATCACTGCAATACCTTAGACAGCAATGTCATGTGCCTGCTCTAACAAATGAAATCCTTTGTGCTCCTTGAGCGTCTTTTCCTATGCGGTGGCTGTTTCCAGTGGAAAATGGTTTTTTCATAAAGAGGCATGAGACCGCGTGGCCTAATGGATAAGGCGTCTGACTTCGGATCAGAAGATTGAGGGTTCGAGTCCCTTCGTGGTCGTTGAGCTTGGTTCTTGTCACTTCTGTAGAGTATTTGCTCCTCGTGTTGTAAATGTCCTCGGAGACTTTGCAAAAGCCTGTGCTTCCTCACTTATGCTTATCATTCAATCCCTGCCCTTGACTGTTTACAGCTACAAAGGTGGCTGCTTTTGCTGAGCTTTCACCACAATGTCAATGACGCTAACTCTTTTCTTACAACTTGTGCAAGTCCCAGCAAAGTTTTTACATCAACCTCAAATAAACACTGCTAGTCCACACTGGGATTCTAACCTTTGCCTTACTTTGAACCCAATACCCTGATGGACCTTGGAAGAGACTCTAAGTAAACTATATGACCCAGGGTTCAAACATTCATGGTGGCAACTCCCTTTCTGCTAAGCATTTTGTTTACTAACATGAGAAAATTAATTTCCTATATGATTTAGGAAATCCTTGTCTGCAATTCTGCTGTAAGCCAGACTTTTACAAAGGTGCAGACACAGCATGTCAAGTGGCACGATGCGATTCCTTCTTGTTGCAAGCTCAACAATTTCAAAAGGTTGCCTCGGTTCCCAATTTATATGAAGAGTTCTTGCCTGAAATTTGGAAAGTATGTCTGTCATTTCCTCTGAAAAGATATGATCCACACCGCAAATGGAACACTGCAATTGGTTTTCTTGCAACCTGAACTCTTTTCAAGGAAGGGTCCGTTGAAATTTCAACAAATGAGTCTTGTCAGAAGAGGGAATAACCCCACCTCTTTCACCAAAGGTCAGAACATACAGGGAAGACCTGTAAGTTATTGCCAAAACCTATCTCCTGAGTTCGGTCTCCTTACATATTTGTCACTTTACCTGTACACTAACCTTTTAAGATTTAGCAAAACAAATTGCCTCCAAAGCTTCTGATCCTGATGAAGTGAACTAGAAGAGAAGATGAGCTAACCCATATGACTGTAGGTGTGCCAAAGGGGATGGAATTTGTCCGTTTGTAAAACGTGTGTTAGAAAGCTTGTAGAAAAAAGTCGGCCTTGTTCCTTTTCTGCGAGATTTTCCAAAAGTCCATGTGAGGTTGCTGTTGAGAAGGCCCTTTGAAGAGCCTAGTAAATGAAAAGACCCAAGAGCTTGTTTTGGCAGGCCTGACCAATGTGCGATGATGGACAAAGTGAAAAAGCTCTGTCAGAAGTGGGATTTGAACCCACGCCTCCATTCGGAGACTAGAAGGCCCATGAGAAGGGAAGAGAAGCCTCTTGAGTCTGGCGCCTTAGACCACTCGGCCATCCTGACAAGCGGTGCACTATGTACCCATGCAGCTGGCACAATGACTATACTTAACAGAGAAGAGACAACCACAAACTTAGCCTAGAAGACTTCATGAACACTGCAAGGCATGTTTTTTTCTCTGAAAACACTCATCAAACTGCCATTTTGGATCACTGCAATACCTTAGACAGCAATGTCATGTGCCTGCTCTAACAAATGAAATCCTTTGTGCTCCTTGAGCGTCTTTTCTTATGCGGTGGCTGTTTCCAGTGGAAAATGGTTTCTTCATAAAGAGGCATGAGACCGTGTGGCCTAATGGATAAGGTGTCTGACTTCGGATCAGAAGATTGAGGGTTCGAGTCCCTTCGTGGTCGTTGAGCGCTGTTCTTGTCACTTTTGTAGAGTATTTGCTCCTCTTGTTGTAAATGTCCTCGGAGACTTTGCAAAAGCCTGTGCTTCCTCACTCATGCTTATCATTCAATCCCTGCCCTTGACTGTTTACAGCTACAAAGGTGGCTGCTTTTGCTGAGCTTTCACCACAATGTCAATGACGCTAACTCTTTTCTTACAACTTGTGCAAGTCCCAGCAAAGTTTTTACATCAACCTCAAATAAACACTGCTAGTCCACACTGGGATTCTAACCTTTGCCTTACTTTGAACCCAATACCCTGATAGACCTAGGAAGAGACTCTAAGTAAACTATATGACCCAGGGTTCAAACATTCATGGTGGCATCTCCCTTTCTGCTAAGCATTTTGTTTACTAACATGAGAAAATTAATTTCCTATATGATTTAGGAAATCCTTGTCTGCAATTCTGCTGTAAGCCAGACTTTTACAAAGGTGCAGACACAGCATGTCAAGTGGCACGATGCGATTCCTTCTTGTTGCAAGCTCAACAATTTCAAAAGGTTGCCTCGGTTCCCAATTTATATGAAGAGTTCTTGCCTGAAATTTGGAAAGTATGTCTGTCATTTCCTCTGAAAAGATATGATCCACACCGCAAATGGAACACTGCAATTGGTTTTCTTGCAACCTGAACTCTTTTCAAGGAAGGGTCCGTTGAAATTTCAACAAATGAGTCTTGTCAGAAGAGGGAATAACCCCACCTCTTTCACCAAAGGTCAGAACATACAGGGAAAACCTGTAAGTTATTGCCAAAACCTATCTCCTGAGTTCGGTCTCCTTACATATTTGTCACTTTACCTGTACACTAACCTTTTAAGATTTAGCAAAACAAATTGCCTCCAAAGCTTCTGATCCTGATGAAGTGAACTAGAAGAGAAGATGAGCTAACCCATATGACTGTAGGTGTGCCAAAGGGGATGGAATTTGTCAGTTTGTAAAACGTGTGTTAGAAAGCTTGTAGAAAAAAGTCGGCCTTGTTCCTTTTCTGCGAGATTTTCCAAAAGTCCATGTGAGGTTGCTGTTGAGAAGGCCCTTTGAAGAGCCTAGTAAATGAAAAGACCCAAGAGCTTGTTTTGGCAGGCCTGACCAATGTGCCATGATGGACAAAGTGAAAAAGCTCTGTCAGAAGTGGGATTTGAACCCACGCCTCCATTCGGAGACCAGAAGGCCCATGAGAAGGGAAGAGAAGCCTCTTGAGTCTGGCGCCTTAGACCACTCGGCCATCCTGACAAGCGGTGCACTATGTACCCATGCAGCTGGCACAATGACTATACTTAACAGAGAAGAGACAACCACAAACTTAGCCTAGAAGACTTCATGAACACTGCAAGGCATGTTTTTTTCTCTGAAAACACTCATCAAACTGCCATTTTGGATCACTGCAATACCTTAGACAGCAATGTCATGTGCCTGCTCTAACAAATGAAATCCTTTGTGCTCCTTGAGCGTCTTTTCCTATGCAGTGGCTGTTTCCAGTGGAAAATGGTTTCTTCATAAAGAGGCATGAGACTGCGTGGCCTAATGGATAAGGCGTCTGACTTCGGATCAGAAGATTGAGGGTTCGAGTCCCTTCGTGGTCGTTGAGTTCTGTTCTTGTCACTTCTGTAGAGTATTTGCTCCTCTTGTTGTAAATGTCCTCGGAGACTTTGCAAAAGCCTGTGCTTCCTCACTCATGCTTATCATTCAATCCCTGCCCTTGACTGTTTACAGCTACAAAGGTTGCTGCTTTTGCTGAGCTTTCACCACAATGTCAATGACGCTAACTCTTTTCTTACAACTTGTGCAAGTCCCAGCAAAGTTTTTACATCAACCTCAAATAAACACTGCTAGTCCACACTGGGATTCTAACCTTTGCCTTACTTTGAACCCAATACCCTGATGGACCTTGGAAGAGACTCTAAGTAAACTATATGACCCAGGGTTCAAACATTCATGGTGGCATCTCCCTTTCTGCTAAGCATTTTGTTTACTAACATGAGAAAATTAATTTCCTATATGATTTAGGAAATCCTTGTCTGCAATTCTGCTGTAAGCCAGACTTTTACAAAGGTGCAGACACAGCATGTCAAGTGGCACGATGCGATTCCTTCTTGTTGCAAGCTCAACAATTTCAAAAGGTTGCCTCGGTTCCCAATTTATATGAAGAGTTCTTGCCTGAAATTTGGAAAGTATGTCTGTCATTTCCTCTGAAAAGATATGATCCACACCGCAAATGGAACACTGCAATTGGTTTTCTTGCAACCTGAACTCTTTTCAAGGAAGGGTCCGTTGAAATTTCAACAAATGAGTCTTGTCAGAAGAGGGAATAACCCCACCTCTTTCACCAAAGGTCAGAACATACAGGGAAGACCTGTAAGTTATTGCCAAAACCTATCTCCTGAGTTCGGTCTCCTTACATATTTGTCACTTTACCTGTACACTAACCTTTTAAGATTTAGCAAAACAAATTGCCTCCAAAGCTTCTGATCCTGATGAAGTGAACTAGAAGAGAAGATGAGCTAACCCATATGACTGTAGGTGTGCCAAAGGGGATGGAATTTGTCCGTTTGTAAAACGTGTGTTAGAAAGCTTGTAGAAAAAAGTCGGCCTTGTTCCTTTTCTGCGAGATTTTCAAAAAGTCCATGTGAGGTTGCTGTTGAGAAGGCCCTTTGAAGAGCCTAGTAAATGAAAAGACCCAAGAGCTTGTTTTGGCAGGCCTGACCAATGTGCCATGATGGACAAAGTGAAAGCTCTGTCAGAAGTGGGATTTGAACCCACGCCTCCATTCGGAGACCAGAAGGCCCATGAGAAGGGAAGAGAAGCCTCTTGAGTCTGGCGCCTTAGACCATTCGGCCATCCTGACAAGCGGTGTACTATGTACCCATGCAGCTGGCACAATGACTATACTTAACAGAGAAGAGACAACCACAAACTTAGCCTAGAAGACTTCATGAACACTGCAAGGCATGTTTTTTTCTCTGAAAACACTCATCAAACTGCCATTTTGGATCACTGCAATACCTTAGACAGCAATGTCATGTGCCTGCTCTAACAAATGAAATCCTTTGTGCTCCTTGAGCGTCTTTTCCTATGCGGTGGCTGTTTCCAGTGGAAAATGGTTTCTTTATAAAGAGGCATGAGACCGCGTGGCCTAATGGATAAGGCGTCTGACTTCGGATCAGAAGATTGAGGGTTCGAGTCCCTTCGTGGTTGTTGAGCTCTGTTCTTGTCACTTCTGTAGAGTATTTGCTCCTCTTGTTGTAAATGTCCTCGGAGACTTTGCAAAAGCCTGTGCTTCCTCACTCATGCTTATCATTCAATCCCTGCCCTTGACTGTTTACAGCTACAAAGGTGGCTGCTTTTGCTGAGCTTTCACCACAATGTCAATGACGATAACTCTTTTCTTACAACTTGTGCAAGTCCCAGCAAAGTTTTTACATCAACCTCAAATAAACACTGCTAGTCCACACTGGGATTCTAACCTTTGCCTTACTTTGAACCCAATACCCTGATAGACCTGGGAAGAGACTCTAAGTAAACTATATGACCCAGGGTTCAAACATTCATGGTGGCATCTCCCTTTCTGCTAAGCATTTTGTTTACTAACATGAGAAAATTAATTTCCTATATGATTTAGGAAATCCTTGTCTGCAATTCTGCTGTAAGCCAGACTTTTACAAAGGGGCAGACACAGCATGTCAAGTGGCACGATGCGATTCCTTCTTGTTGCAAGCTCAACAATTTCAAAAGGTTGCCTCGGTTCCCAATTTATATGAAGAGTTCTTGCCTGAAATTTGGAAAGTATGTCTGTCATTTCCTCTGAAAAGATATGATCCGCACCGCAAATGGAACACTGCAATTGGTTTTCTTGCAACCTGAACTCTTTTCAAGGAAGGGTCCGTTGAAATTTCAACAAATGAGTCTTGTCAGAAGAGGGAATAACCCCACCTCTTTCACCAAAGGTCAGAACATACAGGGAAGACCTGTAAGTTATTGCCAAAACCTATCTCCTGAGTTCGGTCTCCTTACATATTTGTCACTTTACCTGTACACTAACCTTTTAAGATTTAGCAAAACAAATTGCCTCCAAAGCTTCTGATCCTGATGAAGTGAACTAGAAGAGAAGATGAGCTAACCCATATGACTGTAGGTGTGCCAAAGGGGATGGAATTTGTCAGTTTGTAAAACGTGTGTTAGAAAGCTTGTAGAAAAAAGTCGGCCTTGTTCCTTTTCTGCGAGATTTTCCAAAAGTCCATGTGAGGTTGCTGTTGAGAAGGCCCTTTGAAGAGCCTAGTAAATGAAAAGACCCAAGAGCTTGTTTTGGCAGGCCTGACCAATGTGCCATGATGGACAAAGTGAAAAAGCTCTGTCAGAAGTGGGATTTGAACCCACGCCTCCATTCGGAGACCAGAAGGCCCATGAGAAGGGAAGAGAAGCCTCTTGAGTCTGGCGCCTTAGACCACTCGGCCATCCTGACAAGCGGTGCACTATGTACCCATGCAGCTGGCACAATGACTATACTTAACAGAGAAGAGACAACCACAAACTTAGCCTAGAAGACTTCATGAACACTGCAAGGCATGTTTTTTTCTCTGAAAACACTCATCAAACTGCCATTTTGGATCACTGCAATACCTTAGACAGCAATGTCATGTGCCTGCTCTAACAAATGAAATCCTTTGTGCTCCTTGAGCGTCTTTTCCTATGCAGTGGCTGTTTCCAGTGGAAAATGGTTTCTTCATAAAGAGGCATGAGACTGCGTGGCCTAATGGATAAGGCGTCTGACTTCGGATCAGAAGATTGAGGGTTCGAGTCCCTTCGTGGTCGTTGAGTTCTGTTCTTGTCACTTCTGTAGAGTATTTGCTCCTCTTGTTGTAAATGTCCTCGGAGACTTTGCAAAAGCCTGTGCTTCCTCACTCATGCTTATCATTCAATCCCTGCCCTTGACTGTTTACAGCTACAAAGGTTGCTGCTTTTGCTGAGCTTTCACCACAATGTCAATGACGCTAACTCTTTTCTTACAACTTGTGCAAGTCCCAGCAAAGTTTTTACATCAACCTCAAATAAACACTGCTAGTCCACACTGGGATTCTAACCTTTGCCTTACTTTGAACCCAATACCCTGATGGACCTTGGAAGAGACTCTAAGTAAACTATATGACCCAGGGTTCAAACATTCATGGTGGCATCTCCCTTTCTGCTAAGCATTTTGTTTACTAACATGAGAAAATTAATTTCCTATATGATTTAGGAAATCCTTGTCTGCAATTCTGCTGTAAGCCAGACTTTTACAAAGGTGCAGACACAGCATGTCAAGTGGCACGATGCGATTCCTTCTTGTTGCAAGCTCAACAATTTCAAAAGGTTGCCTCGGTTCCCAATTTATATGAAGAGTTCTTGCCTGAAATTTGGAAAGTATGTCTGTCATTTCCTCTGAAAAGATATGATCCACACCGCAAATGGAACACTGCAATTGGTTTTCTTGCAACCTGAACTCTTTTCAAGGAAGGGTCCGTTGAAATTTCAACAAATGAGTCTTGTCAGAAGAGGGAATAACCCCACCTCTTTCACCAAAGGTCAGAACATACAGGGAAGACCTGTAAGTTATTGCCAAAACCTATCTCCTGAGTTCGGTCTCCTTACATATTTGTCACTTTACCTGTACACTAACCTTTTAAGATTTAGCAAAACAAATTGCCTCCAAAGCTTCTGATCCTGATGAAGTGAACTAGAAGAGAAGATGAGCTAACCCATATGACTGTAGGTGTGCCAAAGGGGATGGAATTTGTCCGTTTGTAAAACGTGTGTTAGAAAGCTTGTAGAAAAAAGTCGGCCTTGTTCCTTTTCTGCGAGATTTTCAAAAAGTCCATGTGAGGTTGCTGTTGAGAAGGCCCTTTGAAGAGCCTAGTAAATGAAAAGACCCAAGAGCTTGTTTTGGCAGGCCTGACCAATGTGCCATGATGGACAAAGTGAAAGCTCTGTCAGAAGTGGGATTTGAACCCACGCCTCCATTCGGAGACCAGAAGGCCCATGAGAAGGGAAGAGAAGCCTCTTGAGTCTGGCGCCTTAGACCATTCGGCCATCCTGACAAGCGGTGTACTATGTACCCATGCAGCTGGCACAATGACTATACTTAACAGAGAAGAGACAACCACAAACTTAGCCTAGAAGACTTCATGAACACTGCAAGGCATGTTTTTTTCTCTGAAAACACTCATCAAACTGCCATTTTGGATCACTGCAATACCTTAGACAGCAATGTCATGTGCCTGCTCTAACAAATGAAATCCTTTGTGCTCCTTGAGCGTCTTTTCCTATGCGGTGGCTGTTTCCAGTGGAAAATGGTTTCTTTATAAAGAGGCATGAGACCGCGTGGCCTAATGGATAAGGCGTCTGACTTCGGATCAGAAGATTGAGGGTTCGAGTCCCTTCGTGGTTGTTGAGCTCTGTTCTTGTCACTTCTGTAGAGTATTTGCTCCTCTTGTTGTAAATGTCCTCGGAGACTTTGCAAAAGCCTGTGCTTCCTCACTCATGCTTATCATTCAATCCCTGCCCTTGACTGTTTACAGCTACAAAGGTGGCTGCTTTTGCTGAGCTTTCACCACAATGTCAATGACGATAACTCTTTTCTTACAACTTGTGCAAGTCCCAGCAAAGTTTTTACATCAACCTCAAATAAACACTGCTAGTCCACACTGGGATTCTAACCTTTGCCTTACTTTGAACCCAATACCCTGATAGACCTGGGAAGAGACTCTAAGTAAACTATATGACCCAGGGTTCAAACATTCATGGTGGCATCTCCCTTTCTGCTAAGCATTTTGTTTACTAACATGAGAAAATTAATTTCCTATATGATTTAGGAAATCCTTGTCTGCAATTCTGCTGTAAGCCAGACTTTTACAAAGGGGCAGACACAGCATGTCAAGTGGCACGATGCGATTCCTTCTTGTTGCAAGCTCAACAATTTCAAAAGGTTGCCTCGGTTCCCAATTTATATGAAGAGTTCTTGCCTGAAATTTGGAAAGTATGTCTGTCATTTCCTCTGAAAAGATATGATCCGCACCGCAAATGGAACACTGCAATTGGTTTTCTTGCAACCTGAACTCTTTTCAAGGAAGGGTCCGTTGAAATTTCAACAAATGAGTCTTGTCAGAAGAGGGAATAACCCCACCTCTTTCACCAAAGGTCAGAACATACAGGGAAGACCTGTAAGTTATTGCCAAAACCTATCTCCTGAGTTCGGTCTCCTTACATATTTGTCACTTTACCTGTACACTAACCTTTTAAGATTTAGCAAAACAAATTGCCTCCAAAGCTTCTGATCCTGATGAAGTGAACTAGAAGAGAAGATGAGCTAACCCATATGACTGTAGGTGTGCCAAAGGGGATGGAATTTGTCAGTTTGTAAAACGTGTGTTAGAAAGCTTGTAGAAAAAAGTCGGCCTTGTTCCTTTTCTGCGAGATTTTCCAAAAGTCCATGTGAGGTTGCTGTTGAGAAGGCCCTTTGAAGAGCCTAGTAAATGAAAAGACCCAAGAGCTTGTTTTGGCAGGCCTGACCAATGTGCCATGATGGACAAAGTGAAAAAGCTCTGTCAGAAGTGGGATTTGAACCCACGCCTCCATTCGGAGACCAGAAGGCCCATGAGAAGGGAAGAGAAGCCTCTTGAGTCTGGCGCCTTAGACCACTCGGCCATCCTGACAAGCGGTGCACTATGCCCCCATGCAGCTGGCACAATGACTATACTTAACAGAGAAGAGACAACCACAAACTTAGCCTAGAAGACTTCATGAACACTGCAAGGCATGTTTTTTTCTCTGAAAACACTCATCAAACTGCCATTTTGGATCACTGCAATACCTTAGACAGCAATGTCATGTGCCTGCTCTAACAAATGAAATCCTTTGTGCTCCTTGAGCGTCTTTTCCTATGCGGTGGCTGTTTCCAGTGGAAAATGGTTTCTTCATAAAGAGGCGTGAGACCGCGTGGCCTAATGGATAAGGCGTCTGACTTCGGATCAGAAGATTGAGGGTTCGAGTCCCTTTGTGGTCGTTGAGCTCTGTTCTTGTCACTTTTGTAGAGTATTTGCTCCTCTTGTTGTAAATGTCCTCGGAGACTTTGCAAAAGCCTGTGCTTCCTCACTCATGCTTATCATTCAATCCCTGCCCTTGACTGTTTACAGCTACAAAGGTGGCTGCTTTTGCTGAGCTTTCACCACAATGTCAATGACGCTAACTCTTTTCTTACAACTTGTGCAAGTCCCAGCAAAGTTTTTACATCAACCTCAAATAAACACTGCTAGTCCACACTGGGATTCTAACCTTTGCCTTACTTTGAACCCAATACCCTGATGGATCTGGGAAGAGACTCTAAGTAAACTATATGGCCCAGGGTTCAAACATTCATGGTGGCATCTCCCTTTCTGCTAAGCATTTTGTTTACTAACATGAGAAAATTAATTTCCTATATGATTTAGGAAAGCCTTGTCTGCAATTCTGCTGTAAGCCAGACTTTTACAAAGGTGCAGACACAGCATGTCAAGTAGCACGATGCGATTCCTTCTTGTTGCAAGCTCAACAATTTCAAAAGGTTGCATCGGTTCCCAATTTATATGAAGAGTTCTTGCCTGAAATTTGGAAAGTATGTCTGTCATTTCCTCTGAAAAGATATGATCCACACCGCAAATGGAACACTGCAATTGGTTTTCTTGCAACCTGAACTCTTTTCAAGGAAGGGTCCGTTGAAATTTCAACAAATGAGTCTTGTCAGAAGAGGGAATAACTTCACCTCTTTCACCAAAGGTCAGAACATACAGGGAAGACCTGTAAGTTATTGCCAAAACCTATCTCCTGAGTTCGGTCTCCTTACATATTTGTCACTTTACCTGTACACTAACCTTTTAAGATTTAGCAAAACAAATTGCCTCCAAAGCTTCTGATCCTGATGAAGTGAACTAGAAGAGAAGATGAGCTAACCCATATGACTGTAGGTGTGCCAAAGGGGATGGAATTTGTCAGTTTGTAAAACGTGTGTTAGAAAGCTTGTAGAAAAAAGTCGGCCTTGTTCCTTTTCTGCGAGATTTTCCAAAAGTCCATGTGAGGTTGCTGTTGAGAAGGCCCTTTGAAGAGCCTAGTAAATGAAAAGACCCAAGAGCTTGTTTTGGCAGGCCTGACCAATGTGCCATGATGGACAAAGTGAAAAAGCTCTGTCAGAAGTGGGATTTGAACCCACGCCTCCATTCGGAGACCAGAAGGCCCATGAGAAGGGAAGAGAAACCTCTTGAGTCTGGCGCCTTAGACCACTCGGCCATCCTGACAAGCAGTGTACTATGTACCCATGCAGCTGGCACAATGACTATACTTAACAGAGAAGAGACAACCACAAACTTAGCCTAGAAGACTTCATGAACACTGCAAGGCATGTTTTTTTTTCTGAAAACACTCATCAAACTGCCATTTTGGATCACTGCAATACCTTAGACAGCAATGTCATGTGCCTGCTCTAACAAATGAAATCCTTTGTGCTCCTTGAGCGTCTTTTCCTATGCGGTGGCTGTTTCCAGTGGAAAATGGTTTCTTCATAAAGAGGCATGAGACCGCGTGGCCTAATGGATAAGGCGTCTGACTTCGGATCAGAAGATTGAGGGTTCGAGTCCCTTCGTGGTCGTTGAGCTCTGTTCTTGTCACTTCTGTAGAGTATTTGCTCCTCTTGTTGCAAATGTCCTCGGAGACTTTGCAAAAGCCTGTGCTTCCTCACTCATGCTTATCATTCAATCCCTGCCCTTGACTGTTTACAGCTACAAAGGTGGCTACTTTTGCTGAGCTTTCACCACAATGTCAATGACGCTAACTCTTTTCTTACAACTTGTGCAAGTCCCAGCAAAGTTTTTACATCAACCTCAAATAAACACTGCTAGTCCACACTGGGATTCTAACCTTTGCCTTACTTTGAACCCAATACCCTGATGGACCTTGGAAGAGACTCTAAGTAAACTATATGACCCAGGGTTCAAACATTCATGGTGGCATCTCCCTTTCTGCTAAGCATTTTGTTTACTAACATGAGAAAATTAATTTCCTATATGATTTAGGAAATCCTTGTCTGCAATTCTGCTGTAAGCCAGACTTTTACAAAGGTGCAGACACAGCATGTCAAGTGGCACGATGCGATTCCTTCTTGTTGCAAGCTCAACAATTTCAAAAGGTTGCCTCGGTTCCCAATTTATATGAAGAGTTCTTGCCTGAAATTTGGAAAGTATGTCTGTCATTTCCTCTGAAAAGATATGATCCACACCGCAAATGGAACACTGCAATTGGTTTTCTTGCAACCTGAACTCTTTTCAAGGAAGGGTCCGTTGAAATTTCAACAAATGAGTCTTGTCAGAAGAGGGAATAACCCCACCTCTTTCACCAAAGGTCAGAACATACAGGGAAGACCTGTAAGTTATTGCCAAAACCTATCTCCTGAGTTCGGTCTCCTTACATATTTGTCACTTTACCTGTACACTAACCTTTTAAGATTTAGCAAAACAAATTGCCTCCAAAGCTTCTGATCCTGATGAAGTGAACTAGAAGAGAAGATGAGCTAACCCATATGACTGTAGGTGTGCCAAAGGGGATGGAATTTGTCAGTTTGTAAAACGTGTGTTAGAAAGCTTGTAGAAAAAAGTCGGCCTTGTTCCTTTTCTGCGAGATTTTCCAAAAGTCCATGTGAGGTTGCTGTTGAGAAGGCCCTTTGAAGAGCCTAGTAAATGAAAAGACCCAAGAGCTTGTTTTGGCAGGCCTGACCAATGTGCCATGATGGACAAAGTGAAAAAGCTCTGTCAGAAGTGGGATTTGAACCCACGCCTCCATTCGGAGACCAGAAGGCCCATGAGAAGGGAAGAGAAGCCTCTTGAGTCTGGCGCCTTAGACCACTCGGCCATCCTGACAAGCGGTGCACTATGTACCCATGCAGCTGGCACAATGACTATACTTAACAGAGAAGAGACAACCACAAACTTAGCCTAGAAGACTTCATGAACACTGCAAGGCATGTTTTTTTCTCTGAAAACACTCATCAAACTGCCATTTTGGATCACTGCAATACCTTAGACAGCAATGTCATGTGCCTGCTCTAACAAATGAAATCCTTTGTGCTCCTTGAGCGTCTTTTCCTATGCGGTGGCTGTTTCCAGTGGAAAATGGTTTCTTCATAAAGAGGCATGAGACCGCGTGGCCTAATGGATAAGGTGTCTGACTTCGGATCAGAAGATTGAGGGTTCAAGTCCTTTTGTGGTCGTTGAGCTCTGTTCTTGTCACTTTTGTAGAGTATTTGCTCCTCTTGTTGTAAATGTCCTCGGAGACTTTGCAAAAGCCTGTGCTTCCTCACTCATGCTTATCATTCAATCCCTGCCCTTGACTGTTTACAGCTACAAAGGTGGCTGCTTTTGCTGAGCTTTCACCACAATGTCAATGACGCTAACTCTTTTCTTACAACTTGTGCAAGTCCCAGCAAAGTTTTTACATCAACCTCAAATAAACACTGCTAGTCCACACTGGGATTCTAACCTTTGCCTTACTTTGAACCCAATACCCTGATGGACCTGGGAAGAGACTCTAAGTAAACTATATGGCCCAGGGTTCAAACATTCATGGTGGCATCTCCCTTTCTGCTAAGCATTTTGTTTACTAACATGAGAAAATTAATTTCCTATATGATTTAGGAAATCCTTGTCTGCAATTCTGCTGTAAGCCAGACTTTTACAAAGGTGCAGACACAGCATGTCAAGTAGCATGATGCGATTCCTTCTTGTTGCAAGCTCAACAATTTCAAAAGGTTGCCTCGGTTCCCAATTTATATGAAGAGTTCTTGCCTGAAATTTGGAAATTATGTCTGTCATTTCCTCTGAAAAGATATGATCCACACCGCAAATGGAACACTGCAATTGGTTTTCTTGCAACCTGAACTCTTTTCAAGGAAGGGTCCGTTGAAATTTCAACAAATGAGTCTTGTCAGAAGAGGGAATAACCCCACCTCTTTCACCAAAGGTCAGAACATACAGGGAAGACCTGTAAGTTATTGCCAAAACCTATCTCCTGAGTTCGGTCTCCTTACATATTTGTCACTTTACCTGTACACTAACCTTTTAAGATTTAGCAAAACAAATTGCCTCCAAAGCTTCTGATCCTGATGAAGTGAACTAGAAGAGAAGATGAGCTAACCCATATGACTGTAGGTGTGCCAAAGGGGATGGAATTTGTCAGTTTGTAAAACGTGTGTTAGAAAGCTTGTAGAAAAAAGTCGGCCTTGTTCCTTTTCTGCGAGATTTTCAAAAAGTCCATGTGAGGTTGCTGTTGAGAAGGCCCTTTGAAGAGCCTAGTAAATGAAAAGACCCAAGAGCTTGTTTTGGCAGGCCTGACCAATGTGCCATGATGGACAAAGTGAAAAAGCTCTGTCAGAAGTGGGATTTGAACCCACGCCTCCATTCGGAGACCAGAAGGCCCATGAGAAGGGAAGAGAAGCCTCTTGAGTCTGGCACCTTAGACCACTCGGCCATCCTGACAAGCGGTGTACTATGTACCCATGCAGCTGGCACAATGACTATACTTAACAGAGAAGAGACAACCACAAACTTAGCCTAGAAGACTTCATGAACACTGCAAGGCATGTTTTTTTTTCTGAAAACACTCATCAAACTGCCATTTTGGATCACTGCAATACCTTAGACAGCAATGTCATGTGCCTGCTCTAACAAATGAAATCCTTTGTGCTCCTTGAGCGTCTTTTCCTATGCGGTGGCTGTTTCCAGTGGAAAATGGTTTCTTCATAAAGAGGCATGAGACCGCGTGGCCTAATGGATAAGGCGTCTGACTTCGGATCAGAAGATTGAGGGTTCGAGTCCCTTCGTGGTCGTTGAGCTCTGTTCTTGTCACTTCTGTAGAGTATTTGCTCCTCTTGTTGTAAATGTCCTCGGAGACTTTGCAAAAGCCTGTGCTTCCTCACTCATGCTTATCATTCAATCCCTGCCCTTGACTGTTTACAGCTACAAAGGTGGCTACTTTTGCTGAGCTTTCACCACAATGTCAATGACGCTAACTCTTTTCTTACAACTTGTGCAAGTCCCAGCAAAGTTTTTACATCAACCTCAAATAAACACTGCTAGTCCACACTGGGATTCTAACCTTTGCCTTACTTTGAACCCAATACCCTGATGGATCTGGGAAGAGACTCTAAGTAAACTATATGGCCCAGGGTTCAAACATTCATGGTGGCATCTCCCTTTCTGCTAAGCATTTTGTTTACTAACATGAGAAAATTAATTTCCTATATGATTTAGGAAATCCTTGTCTGCAATTCTGCTGTAAGCCAGACTTTTACAAAGGTGCAGACACAGCATGTCAAGTAGCACGATGCGATTCCTTCTTGTTGCAAGCTCAACAATTTCAAAAGGTTGCATCGGTTCCCAATTTATATGAAGAGTTCTTGCCTGAAATTTGGAAAGTATGTCTGTCATTTCCTCTGAAAAGATATGATCCACACCGCAAATGGAACACTGCAATTGGTTTTCTTGCAACCTGAACTCTTTTCAAGGAAGGGTCCGTTGAAATTTCAACAAATGAGTCTTGTCAGAAGAGGGAATAACCCCACCTCTTTCACCAAAGGTCAGAACATACAGGGAAGACCTGTAAGTTATTGCCAAAACCTATCTCCTGAGTTCGGTCTCCTTACATATTTGTCACTTTACCTGTACACTAACCTTTTAAGATTTAGCAAAACAAATTGCCTCCAAAGCTTCTGATCCTGATGAAGTGAACTAGAAGAGAAGATGAGCTAACCCATATGACTGTAGGTGTGCCAAAGGGGATGGAATTTGTCAGTTTGTAAAACGTGTGTTAGAAAGCTTGTAGAAAAAAGTCGGCCTTGTTCCTTTTCTGCGAGATTTTCCAAAAGTCCATGTGAGGTTGCTGTTGAGAAGGCCCTTTGAAGAGCCTAGTAAATGAAAAGACCTAAGAGCTTGTTTTGGCAGGCCTGACCAATGTGCCATGATGGACAAAGTGAAAAAGCTCTGTCAGAAGTGGGATTTGAACCCACACCTCCATTCGGAGACCAGAAGGCCCATGAGAAGGGAAGAGAAACCTCTTGAGTCTGGCGCCTTAGACCACTCGGCCATCCTGACAAGCAGTGTACTATGTACCCATGCAGCTGGCACAATGACTATACTTAACAGAGAAGAGACAACCACAAACTTAGCCTAGAAGACTTCATGAACACTGCAAGGCATGTTTTTTTTTCTGAAAACACTCATCAAACTGCCATTTTGGATCACTGCAATACCTTAGACAGCAATGTCATGTGCCTGCTCTAACAAATGAAATCCTTTGTGCTCCTTGAGCGTCTTTTCCTATGCGGTGGCTGTTTCCAGTGGAAAATGGTTTCTTCATAAAGAGGCATGAGACCGCGTGGCCTAATGGATAAGGCGTCTGACTTCGGATCAGAAGATTGAGGGTTCGAGTCCCTTCGTGGTCGTTGAGCTCTGTTCTTGTCACTTCTGTAGAGTATTTGCTCCTCTTGTTGCAAATGTCCTCGGAGACTTTGCAAAAGCCTGTGCTTCCTCACTCATGCTTATCATTCAATCCCTGCCCTTGACTGTTTACAGCTACAAAGGTGGCTACTTTTGCTGAGCTTTCACCACAATGTCAATGACGCTAACTCTTTTCTTACAACTTGTGCAAGTCCCAGCAAAGTTTTTACATCAACCTCAAATAAACACTGCTAGTCCACACTGGGATTCTAACCTTTGCCTTACTTTGAACCCAATACCCTGATGGACCTTGGAAGAGACTCTAAGTAAACTATATGACCCAGGGTTCAAACATTCATGGTGGCATCTCCCTTTCTGCTAAGCATTTTGTTTACTAACATGAGAAAATTAATTTCCTATATGATTTAGGAAATCCTTGTCTGCAATTCTGCTGTAAGCCAGACTTTTACAAAGGTGCAGACACAGCATGTCAAGTGGCACGATGCGATTCCTTCTTGTTGCAAGCTCAACAATTTCAAAAGGTTGCCTCGGTTCCCAATTTATATGAAGAGTTCTTGCCTGAAATTTGGAAAGTATGTCTGTCATTTCCTCTGAAAAGATATGATCCACACCGCAAATGGAACACTGCAATTGGTTTTCTTGCAACCTGAACTCTTTTCAAGGAAGGGTCCGTTGAAATTTCAACAAATGAGTCTTGTCAGAAGAGGGAATAACCCCACCTCTTTCACCAAAGGTCAGAACATACAGGGAAGACCTGTAAGTTATTGCCAAAACCTATCTCCTGAGTTCGGTCTCCTTACATATTTGTCACTTTACCTGTACACTAACCTTTTAAGATTTAGCAAAACAAATTGCCTCCAAAGCTTCTGATCCTGATGAAGTGAACTAGAAGAGAAGATGAGCTAACCCATATGACTGTAGGTGTGCCAAAGGGGATGGAATTTGTCAGTTTGTAAAACGTGTGTTAGAAAGCTTGTAGAAAAAAGTCGGCCTTGTTCCTTTTCTGCGAGATTTTCCAAAAGTCCATGTGAGGTTGCTGTTGAGAAGGCCCTTTGAAGAGCCTAGTAAATGAAAAGACCCAAGAGCTTGTTTTGGCAGGCCTGACCAATGTGCCATGATGGACAAAGTGAAAAAGCTCTGTCAGAAGTGGGATTTGAACCCACGCCTCCATTCGGAGACCAGAAGGCCCATGAGAAGGGAAGAGAAGCCTCTTGAGTCTGGCGCCTTAGACCACTCGGCCATCCTGACAAGCGGTGCACTATGTACCCATGCAGCTGGCACAATGACTATACTTAACAGAGAAGAGACAACCACAAACTTAGCCTAGAAGACTTCATGAACACTGCAAGGCATGTTTTTTTCTCTGAAAACACTCATCAAACTGCCATTTTGGATCACTGCAATACCTTAGACAGCAATGTCATGTGCCTGCTCTAACAAATGAAATCCTTTGTGCTCCTTGAGCGTCTTTTCCTATGCGGTGGCTGTTTCCAGTGGAAAATGGTTTCTTCATAAAGAGGCATGAGACCGCGTGGCCTAATGGATAAGGTGTCTGACTTCGGATCAGAAGATTGAGGGTTCGAGTCCTTTTGTGGTCGTTGAGCTCTGTTCTTGTCACTTTTGTAGAGTATTTGCTCCTCTTGTTGTAAATGTCCTCGGAGACTTTGCAAAAGCCTGTGCTTCCTCACTCATGCTTATCATTCAATCCCTGCCCTTGACTGTTTACAGCTACAAAGGTGGCTGCTTTTGCTGAGCTTTCACCACAATGTCAATGACGCTAACTCTTTTCTTACAACTTGTGCAAGTCCCAGCAAAGTTTTTACATCAACCTCAAATAAACACTGCTAGTCCACACTGGGATTCTAACCTTTGCCTTACTTTGAACCCAATACCCTGATGGACCTGGGAAGAGACTCTAAGTAAACTATATGGCCCAGGGTTCAAACATTCATGGTGGCATCTCCCTTTCTGCTAAGCATTTTGTTTACTAACATGAGAAAATTAATTTCCTATATGATTTAGGAAATCCTTGTCTGCAATTCTGCTGTAAGCCAGACTTTTACAAAGGTGCAGACACAGCATGTCAAGTAGCATGATGCGATTCCTTCTTGTTGCAAGCTCAACAATTTCAAAAGGTTGCCTCGGTTCCCAATTTATATGAAGAGTTCTTGCCTGAAATTTGGAAATTATGTCTGTCATTTCCTCTGAAAAGATATGATCCACACCGCAAATGGAACACTGCAATTGGTTTTCTTGCAACCTGAACTCTTTTCAAGGAAGGGTCCGTTGAAATTTCAACAAATGAGTCTTGTCAGAAGAGGGAATAACCCCACCTCTTTCACCAAAGGTCAGAACATACAGGGAAGACCTGTAAGTTATTGCCAAAACCTATCTCCTGAGTTCGGTCTCCTTACATATTTGTCACTTTACCTGTACACTAACCTTTTAAGATTTAGCAAAACAAATTGCCTCCAAAGCTTCTGATCCTGATGAAGTGAACTAGAAGAGAAGATGAGCTAACCCATATGACTGTAGGTGTGCCAAAGGGGATGGAATTTGTCAGTTTGTAAAACGTGTGTTAGAAAGCTTGTAGAAAAAAGTCGGCCTTGTTCCTTTTCTGCGAGATTTTCCAAAAGTCCATGTGAGGTTGCTGTTGAGAAGGCCCTTTGAAGAGCCTAGTAAATGAAAAGACCCAAGAGCTTGTTTTGGCAGGCCTGACCAATGTGCCATGATGGACAAAGTGAAAAAGCTCTGTCAGAAGTGGGATTTGAACCCACGCCTCCATTCGGAGACCAGAAGGCCCATGAGAAGGGAAGAGAAGCCTCTTGAGTCTGGCGCCTTAGACCACTCGGCCATCCTGACAAGCGGTGTACTATGTACCCATGCAGCTGGCACAATGACTATACTTAACAGAGAAGAGACAACCACAAACTTAGCCTAGAAGACTTCATGAACACTGCAAGGCATGTTTTTTTTTCTGAAAACACTCATCAAACTGCCATTTTGGATCACTGCAATACCTTAGACAGCAATGTCATGTGCCTGCTCTAACAAATGAAATCCTTTGTGCTCCTTGAGCGTCTTTTCCTATGCGGTGGCTGTTTCCAGTGGAAAATGGTTTCTTCATAAAGAGGCATGAGACCGCGTGGCCTAATGGATAAGGCGTCTGACTTCGGATCAGAAGATTGAGGGTTCGAGTCCCTTCGTGGTCGTTGAGCTCTGTTCTTGTCACTTCTGTAGAGTATTTGCTCCTCTTGTTGTAAATGTCCTCGGAGACTTTGCAAAAGCCTGTGCTTCCTCACTCATGCTTATCATTCAATCCCTGCCCTTGACTGTTTACAGCTACAAAGGTGGCTGCTTTTGCTGAGCTTTCACCACAATGTCAATGACGCTAACTCTTTTCTTACAACTTGTGCAAGTCCCAGCAAAGTTTTTACATCAACCTCAAATAAACACTGCTAGTCCACACTGGGATTCTAACCTTTGCCTTACTTTGAACCCAATACCCTGATGGACCTTGGAAGAGACTCTAAGTAAACTATATGACCCAGGGTTCAAACATTCATGGTGGCATCTCCCTTTCTGCTAAGCATTTTGTTTACTAACATGAGAAAATTAATTTCCTATATGATTTAGGAAATCCTTGTCTGCAATTCTGCTGTAAGCCAGACTTTTACAAAGGTGCAGACACAGCATGTCAAGTGGCACGATGCGATTCCTTCTTGTTGCAAGCTCAACAATTTCAAAAGGTTGCCTCGGTTCCCAATTTATATGAAGAGTTCTTGCCTGAAATTTGGAAAGTATGTCTGTCATTTCCTCTGAAAAGATATGATCCACACCGCAAATGGAACACTGCAATTGGTTTTCTTGCAACCTGAACTCTTTTCAAGGAAGGGTCCGTTGAAATTTCAACAAATGAGTCTTGTCAGAAGAGGGAATAACCCCACCTCTTTCACCAAAGGTCAGAACATACAGGGAAGACCTGTAAGTTATTGCCAAAACCTATCTCCTGAGTTCGGTCTCCTTACATATTTGTCACTTTACCTGTACACTAACCTTTTAAGATTTAGCAAAGCAAATTGCCTCCAAAGCTTCTGATCCTGATGAAGTGAACTAGAAGAGAAGATGAGCTAACCCATATGACTGTAGGTGTGCCAAAGAGGATGGAATTTGTCAGTTTGTAAAACGTGTGTTAGAAAGCTTGTAGAAAAAAGTCGGCCTTGTTCCTTTTCTGCGAGATTTTCCAAAAGTCCATGTGAGGTTGCTGTTGAGAAGGCCCTTTGAAGAGCCTAGTAAATGAAAAGACCCAAGAGCTTGTTTTGGCAGGCCTGACCAATGTGCGATGATGGACAAAGTGAAAAAGCTCTGTCAGAAGTGGGATTTGAACCCACGCCTCCATTCGGAGACTAGAAGGCCCATGAGAAGGGAAGAGAAGCCTCTTGAGTCTGGCGCCTTAGACCACTCGGCCATCCTGACAAGCGGTGCACTATGTACCCATGCAGCTGGCACAATGACTATACTTAACAGAGAAGAGACAACCACAAACTTAGCCTAGAAGACTTCATGAACACTGCAAGGCATGTTTTTTTCTCTGAAAACACTCATCAAACTGCCATTTTGGATCACTGCAATACCTTAGACAGCAATGTCATGTGCCTGCTCTAACAAATGAAATCCTTTGTGCTCCTTGAGCGTCTTTTCCTATGCGGTGGCTGTTTCCAGTGGAAAATGGTTTCTTCATAAAGAGGCATGAGACCGTGTGGCCTAATGGATAAGGCGTCTGACTTCGGATCAGAAGATTGAGGGTTCGAGTCCCTTTGTGGTCGTTGAGCTCTGTTCTTGTCACTTCTGTAGAGTATTTGCTCCTCTTGTTGTAAATGTCCTCGGAGACTTTGCAAAAGCCTGTGCTTCCTCACTCATGCTTATCATTCAATCCCTGCCCTTGACTGTTTACAGCTACAAAGGTGGCTGCTTTTGCTGAGCTTTCACCACAATGTCAATGACGCTAACTCTTTTCTTACAACTTGTGCAAGTCCCAGCAAAGTTTTTACATCAACCTCAAATAAACACTGTGTTATGATCGCTTCTGTAGCGTTTACTGCTGACTGCACTGGTATTGCAAACCAAGCAGTTCTAATGTCATTACATGCATTTGCTTGCATAGTTTGGTTTGCACTTAAACTAGTTGCTGATTCCATCTGCAGTCGCTCTGAAGTTTATGACAGTTTAATATGCTTTTGTGTAAACAAACATTGTCTGCTGCAGTGGAGGGGCGGTCCCTTTCCTGCAGGCTGCATATCATTGTCTGCCTTTTCCTGCTATCAGCCTGTGATTAATTACCATTCACTTGTGTGGGAATCTGCAGGTCTGCTCCCATTGGATGACCTCAGTATAAAGAACTGCTTCCTGCAATGCCTCAGGGGCTATCATAGTTTCAGATTCTATCTGTTACTCTGCTCGTGCCCCACCTCGTTCCTGGTCCGTGTGGACTGCGCTGACTCCTGCGAAGGGGTCAGCGAGTCCTCCTAGTTCTGCTCTTTTTCTAGAAGTTGCTACTTGCTTGTCTTGTGTCATATATTGGTTCATCGCCAATATATACGCATACTTGCGCATTTTGTTATTTTCCTTGTATTCGTGTTACGTTAATATATCAGTGTCGCTGATATATACGTACACGAACTGTTTATTTCCTGTGTTCAGTTAGTCAGTTTTCCAGCACGTTTTGGTAGTTTGCGCGTATCGTGAACACCCGTGCTGAGCTAGTTATCCTGTTCCTGGTCCTGTTTGTGGATTGCGTTCATCTCTGCGAAGAGATAACGAATCCTTCTGAATCCTGTTCCTGGTCCTGTTTGTGGATTGCGTTCATCTCTGCGAAGAGATAGCGAATCCTTCTGAGTCCTGTTCCCTGTATTACTTCAGTCTTAGTCAGAGTTCCTGCTTATGTCATATATCGGTTCATTGCCAATATATACATATGTTAGTCAGACGTTACGAATAGTTTCATTGATAGCTGTAATTGTAATACGCTAGGAAAACATACTTATTGTATATTTATCTGTGTTACGTTCATCTATCTCGATCCTGCTATTTCCTGTCTCTCCTGTCCTGTCTTTGTGAGGCACGCCATCGCCGCAACGCATTGGCTGCCTCATTCCAGTCTGTCTGGTTTTGGACGCTTGCTGTCGCTAAGTAATCGCTAGCTAGCAAGCGTTCATTCTGTCTACCTGTCCTGATCTCCTCAGTCCTGGTTTATGCGCTCAGCGCTACTTTGCGCTGAGACGTTATTACGAAAGTGTTTGTGGCTGTTCAGATCTGCACCGGCTCTGTGCACCACAATCTCCTATTGGAGTCAGTCCTCTCCTCCACTAAACTGGGGATATCCTGATCCCTTGTGCTGGTGTGTGTACCTCCTTCACGTCAGCTTATGTGTTGTATGCTGACTGTGGAGATTACACCTCCAAGCTTAACACACTGCTAGTCCACACTGGGATTCTAACCTTTGCCTTACTTTGAACCCAATACCCTGATGGACCTGGGAAGAGACTCTAAGTAAACTATATGGCCCAGGGTTCAAACATTCATGGTGGCATCTCCCTTTCTGCTAAGCATTTTGTTTACTAACATGAGAAAATTAATTTCCTATATGATTTAGGAAATCCTTGTCTGCAATTCTGCTGTAAGCCAGACTTTTACAAAGGTGCAGACACAGCATGTCAAGTAGCACGATGCGATTCCTTCTTGTTGCAAGCTCAACAATTTCAAAAGGTTGCCTCGGTTCCCAATTTATATGAAGAGTTCTTGCCTGAAATTTGGAAAGTATGTCTGTCATTTCCTCTGAAAAGATATGATCCACACCGCAAATGGAACACTGCAATTGGTTTTCTTGCAACCTGAACTCTTTTCAAGGAAGGGTCCGTTGAAATTTCAACAAATGAGTCTTGTCAGAAGAGGGAATAACCCCACCTCTTTCACCAAAGGTCAGAACATACAGGGAAGACCTGTAAGTTATTGCCAAAACCTATCTCCTGAGTTCGGTCTCCTTACATATTTGTCACTTTACCTGTACACTAACCTTTTAAGATTTAGCAAAACAAATTGCCTCCAAAGCTTCTGATCCTGATGAAGTGAACTAGAAGAGAAGATGAGCTAACCCATATGACTGTAGGTGTGCCAAAGGGGATGGAATTTGTCAGTTTGTAAAACGTGTGTTAGAAAGCTTGTAGAAAAAAGTCGGCCTTGTTCCTTTTCTGCGAGATTTTCAAAAAGTCCATGTGAGGTTGCTGTTGAGAAGGCCCTTTGAAGAGCCTAGTAAATGAAAAGACCCAAGAGCTTGTTTTGGCAGGCCTGACCAATGTGCCATGATGGACAAAGTGAAAAAGCTCTGTCAGAAGTGGGATTTGAACCCACGCCTCCATTCGGAGACCAGAAGGCCCATGAGAAGGGAAGAGAAGCCTCTTGAGTCTGGCGCCTTAGACCACTCAGCCATCCTGACAAGCGGTGTACTATGTACCCATGCAGCTGGCACAATGACTATACTTAACAGAGAAGAGACAACCACAAACTTAGCCTAGAAGACTTCATGAACACTGCAAGGCATGTTTTTTTTTCTGAAAACACTAATCAAACTGCCATTTTGGATCACTGCAATACCTTAGACAGCAATGTCATGTGCCTGCTCTAACAAATGAAATCCTTTGTGCTTCTTGAGCGTCTTTTCCTATGCGGTGGCTGTTTCCAGTGGAAAATGGTTTCTTCATAAAGAGGCATGAGACCGCGTGGCCTAATGGATAAGGCGTCTGACTTCGGATCAGAAGATTGAGGGTTCGAGTCCCTTTGTGGTCGTTGAGCTCTGTTCTTGTCACTTCTGTAGAGTATTTGCTCCTCTTGTTGTAAATGTCCTCGGAGACTTTGCAAAAGCATGTGCTTCCTCACTCATGCTTATCATTCAATCCCTGCCCTTGACTGTTTACAGCTACAAAGGTGGCTGCTTTTGCTGAGCTTTCACCACAATGTCAATGACGCTAACTCTTTTCTTACAACTTGTGCAAGTCCCAGCAAAGTTTTTACATCAACCTCAAATAAACACTGCTAGTCCACACTGGGATTCTAACCTTTGCCTTACTTTGAACCCAATACCCTGATGGACCTTGGAAGAGACTCTAAGTAAACTATATGACCCAGGGTTCAAACATTCATGGTGGCATCTCTCTTTCTGCTAAGCATTTTGTTTACTAACATGAGAAAATTAATTTCCTATATGATTTAGGAAATCCTTGTCTGCAATTCTGCTGTAAGCCAGACTTTTACAAAGGTGCAGACACAGCATGTTAAGTGGCACGATGCGATTCCTTCTTGTTGCAAGCTCAACAATTTCAAAAGGTTGCCTCGGTTCCCAATTTATATGAAGAGTTCTTGCCTGAAATTTGGAAAGTATGTCTGTCATTTCCTCTGAAAAGATATGATCCACACCGCAAATGGAACACTGCAATTGGTTTTCTTGCAACCTGAACTCTTTTCAAGGAAGGGTCCGTTGAAATTTCAACAAATGAGTCTTGTCAGAAGAGGGAATAACCCCACCTCTTTCACCAAAGGTCAGAACATACAGGGAAGACCTGTAAGTTATTGCCAAAACCTATCTCCTGAGTTCGGTCTCCTTACATATTTGTCACTTTACCTGTACACTAACCTTTCAAGATTTAGCAAAACAAATTGCCTCCAAAGCTTCTGATCCTGATGAAGTGAACTAGAAGAGAAGATGAGCTAACCTATATGACTGTAGGTGTGCCAAAGGGGATGGAATTTGTCAGTTTGTAAAACGTGTGTTAGAAAGCTTGTAGAAAAAAGTCGGCCTTGTTCCTTTTCTGCGAGATTTTCAAAAAGTCCATGTGAGGTTGCTGTTGAGAAGGCCCTTTGAAGAGCCTAGTAAATGAAAAGACCCAAGAGCTTGTTTTGGCAGGCCTGACCAATGTGCCATGATGGACAAAGTGAAAAAGCTCTGTCAGAAGTGGGATTTGAACCCACGCCTCCATTCGGAGACCAGAAGGCCCATGAGAAGGGAAGAGAAGCCTCTTGAATCTGGCGCCTTAGACCACTCGGCCATCCTGACAAGCGGTGTACTATGTACCCATGCAGCTGGCACAATGACTATACTTAACAGAGAAGAGACAACCACAAACTTAGCCTAGAAGACTTCATGAACACTGCAAGGCATGTTTTTTTTTCTGAAAACACTCATCAAACTGCCATTTTGGATCACTGCAATACCTTAGACAGCAATGTCATGTGCCTGCTCTAACAAATGAAATCCTTTGTGCTCCTTGAGCGTCTTTTCCTATGCGGTGGCTGTTTCCAGTGGAAAATGGTTTCTTCATAAAGAGGCATGAGACCGTGTGGCCTAATGGATAAGGCGTCTGACTTCGGATCAGAAGATTGAGGGTTCGAGTCCCTTCGTGGTCGTTGAGCTCTGTTCTTGTCACTTCTGTAGAGTATTTGCTCCTCTTGTTGTAAATGTCCTCGGAGACTTTGCAAAAGCCTGTGCTTCCTCACTCATGCTTATCATTCAATCCCTGCCCTTGACTGTTTACAGCTACAAAGGTGGCTGCTTTTGCTGAGCTTTCACCACAATGTCAATGACGCTAACTCTTTTCTTACAACTTGTGCAAGTCCCAGCAAAGTTTTTACATCAACCTCAAATAAACACTGCTAGTCCACACTGGGATTCTAACCTTTGCCTTACTTTGAACCCAATACCCTGATGGACCTTGGAAGAGACTCTAAGTAAACTATATGACCCAGGGTTCAAACATTCATGGTGGCATCTCCCTTTCTGCTAAGCATTTTGTTTACTAACATGAGAAAATTAATTTCCTATATGATTTAGGAAATCCTTGTCTGCAATTCTGCTGTAAGCCAGACTTTTACAAAGGTGCAGACACAGCATGTCAAGTGGCACGATGCGATTCCTTCTTGTTGCAAGCTCAACAATTTCAAAAGGTTGCCTCGGTTCCCAATTTATATGAAGAGTTCTTGCCTGAAATTTGGAAAGTATGTCTGTCATTTCCTCTGAAAAGATATGATCCACACCGCAAATGGAACACTGCAATTGGTTTTCTTGCAACCTGAACTCTTTTCAAGGAAGGGTCCGTTGAAATTTCAACAAATGAGTCTTGTCAGAAGAGGGAATAACCCCACCTCTTTCACCAAAGGTCAGAACATACAGGGAAGACCTGTAAGTTATTGCCAAAACCTATCTCCTGAGTTCGGTCTCCTTACATATTTGTCACTTTACCTGTACACTAACCTTTTAAGATTTAGCAAAACAAATTGCCTCCAAAGCTTCTGATCCTGATGAAGTGAACTAGAAGAGAAGATGAGCTAACCCATATGACTGTAGGTGTGCCAAAGAGGATGGAATTTGTCAGTTTGTAAAACGTGTGTTAGAAAGCTTGTAGAAAAAAGTCGGCCTTGTTCCTTTTCTGCGAGATTTTCCAAAAGTCCATGTGAGGTTGCTGTTGAGAAGGCCCTTTGAAGAGCCTAGTAAATGAAAAGACCCAAGAGCTTGTTTTGGCAGGCCTGACCAATGTGCGATGATGGACAAAGTGAAAAAGCTCTGTCAGAAGTAGGATTTGAACCCACGCCTCCATCCAGAGACTAGAAGGCCCATGAGAAAGGAAGAGAAGCCTCTTGAGTCTGGCGCCTTAGACCACTCGGCCATCCTGACAAGCGGTGCACTATGTACCCATGCAGCTGGCACAATGACTATACTTAACAGAGAAGAGACAACCACAAACTTAGCCTAGAAGACTTCATGAACACTGCAAGGCATGTTTTTTTCTCTGAAAACACTCATCAAACTGCCATTTTGGATCACTGCAATACCTTAGACAGCAATGTCATGTGCCTGCTCTAACAAATGAAATCCTTTGTGCTCCTTGAGCGTCTTTTCCTATGCGGTGGCTGTTTCCAGTGGAAAATGGTTTCTTCATAAAGAGGCATGAGACCGTGTGGCCTAATGGATAAGGTGTCTGACTTCGGATCAGAAGATTGAGTGTTCGAGTCCCTTCGTGGTCGTTGAGCTCTGTTCTTGTCACTTTTGTAGAGTATTTGCTCCTCTTGTTGTAAATGTCCTCGGAGACTTTGCAAAAGCCTGTGCTTCCTCACTCATGCTTATCATTCAATCCCTGCCCTTGACTGTTTACAGCTACAAAGGTGGCTGCTTTTGCTGAGCTTTCACCACAATGTCAATGACGCTAACTCTTTTCTTACAACTTGTGCAAGTCCCAGCAAAGTTTTTACATCAACCTCAAATAAACACTGCTAGTCCACACTGGGATTCTAACCTTTGCCTTACTTTGAACCCAATACCCTGATGGACCTGGGAAGAGACTCTAAGTAAACTATATGGCCCAGGGTTCAAACATTCATGGTGGCATCTCCCTTTCTGCTAAGCATTTTGTTTACTAACATGAGAAAATTAATTTCCTATATGATTTAGGAAATCCTTGTCTGCAATTCTGCTGTAAGCCAGACTTTTACAAAGGTGCAGACACAGCATGTCAAGTAGCACGATGCGATTCCTTCTTGTTGCAAGCTCAACAATTTCAAAAGGTTGCCTCGGTTCCCAATTTATATGAAGAGTTCTTGCCTGAAATTTGGAAAGTATGTCTGTCATTTCCTCTGAAAAGATATGATCCACACCGCAAATGGAACACTGCAATTGGTTTTCTTGCAACCTGAACTCTTTTCAAGGAAGGGTCCGTTGAAATTTCAACAAATGAGTCTTGTCAGAAGAGGGAATAACCCCACCTCTTTCACCAAAGGTCAGAACATACAGGGAAGACCTGTAAGTTATTGCCAAAACCTATCTCCTGAGTTCGGTCTCCTTACATATTTGTCACTTTACCTGTACACTAACCTTTTAAGATTTAGCAAAACAAATTGCCTCCAAAGCTTCTGATCCTGATGAAGTGAACTAGAAGAGAAGATGAGCTAACCCATATGACTGTAGGTGTGCCAAAGGGGATGGAATTTGTCAGTTTGTAAAACGTGTGTTAGAAAGCTTGTAGAAAAAAGTCGGCCTTGTTCCTTTTCTGCGAGATTTTCAAAAATTCCATGTGAGGTTGCTGTTGACAAGGCCCTTTGAAGAGCCTAGTAAATGAAAAGACCCAAGAGCTTGTTTTGGCAGGCCTGACCAATGTGCCATGATGGACAAAGTGAAAAAGCTCTGTCAGAAGTGGGATTTGAACCCACGCCTCCATTCGGAGACCAGAAGGCCCATGAGAAGGGAAGAGAAGCCTCTTGAGTCTGGCGCCTTAGACCACTCAGCCATCCTGACAAGCGGTGTACTATGTACCCATGCAGCTGGCACAATGACTATACTTAACAGAGAAGAGACAACCACAAACTTAGCCTAGAAGACTTCATGAACACTGCAAGGCATGTTTTTTTTTCTGAAAACACTCATCAAACTGCCATTTTGGATCACTGCAATACCTTAGACAGCAATGTCATGTGCCTGCTCTAACAAATGAAATCCTTTGTGCTTCTTGAGCGTCTTTTCCTATGCGGTGGCTGTTTCCAGTGGAAAATGGTTTCTTCATAAAGAGGCATGAGACCGCGTGGCCTAATGGATAAGGCGTCTGGCTTCGGATCAGAAGATTGAGGGTTCGAGTCCCTTCGTGGTCGTTGAGCTCTGTTCTTGTCACTTCTGTAGAGTATTTGCTCCTCTTGTTGTAAATGTCCTCGGAGACTTTGCAAAAGCATGTGCTTCCTCACTCATGCTTATCATTCAATCCCTGCCCTTGACTGTTTACAGCTACAAAGGTGGCTGCTTTTGCTGAGCTTTCACCACAATGTCAATGACGCTAACTCTTTTCTTACAACTTGTGCAAGTCCCAGCAAAGTTTTTACATCAACCTCAAATAAACACTGCTAGTCCACACTGGGATTCTAACCTTTGCCTTACTTTGAACCCAATACCCTGATGGACCTTGGAAGAGACTCTAAGTAAACTATATGACCCAGGGTTCAAACATTCATGGTGGCATCTCCCTTTCTGCTAAGCATTTTGTTTACTAACATGAGAAAATTAATTTCCTATATGATTTAGGAAATCCTTGTCTGCAATTCTGCTGTAAGCCAGACTTTTACAAAGGTGCAGACACAGCATGTTAAGTGGCACGATGCGATTCCTTCTTGTTGCAAGCTCAACAATTTCAAAAGGTTGCCTCGGTTCCCAATTTATATGAAGAGTTCTTGCCTGAAATTTGGAAAGTATGTCTGTCATTTCCTCTGAAAAGATATGATCCACACCGCAAATGGAACACTGCAATTGGTTTTCTTGCAACCTGAACTCTTTTCAAGGAAGGGTCCGTTGAAATTTCAACAAATGAGTCTTGTCAGAAGAGGGAATAACCCCACCTCTTTCACCAAAGGTCAGAACATACAGGGAAGACCTGTAAGTTATTGCCAAAACCTATCTCCTGAGTTCGGTCTCCTTACATATTTGTCACTTTACCTGTACACTAACCTTTTAAGATTTAGCAAAACAAATTGCCTCCAAAGCTTCTGATCCTGATGAAGTGAACTAGAAGAGAAGATGAGCTAACCCATATGACTGTAGGTGTGCCAAAGGGGATGGAATTTGTCAGTTTGTAAAACGTGTGTTAAAAAGCTTGTAGAAAAAAGTCGGCCTTGTTCCTTTTCTGCGAGATTTTCCAAAAGTCCATGTGAGGTTGCTGTTGAGAAGGCCCTTTGAAGAGCCTAGTAAATGAAAAGACCCAAGAGCTTGTTTTGGCAGGCCTGACCAATGTGCCATGATGGACAAAGTGAAAAAGCTCTGTCAGAAGTGGGATTTGAACCCACGCCTCCATTCGGAGACCAGAAGGCCCATGAGAAGGGAAGAGAAGCCTCTTGAGTCTGGCGCCTTAGACCACTCGGCCATCCTGACAAGCGTTGTACTATGTACCCATGCAGCTGGCAAAATGACTATACTTAACAGAGAAGAGACAACCACAAACTTAGCCTAGAAGACTTCATGAACACTGCAAGGCATGTTTTTTTCTCTGAAAACACTCATCAAACTGCCATTTTGGATCACTGCAATACCTTAGACAGCAATGTCATGTGCCTGCTCTAACAAATGAAATCCTTTGTGCTCCTTGAGCGTCTTTTCCTATGCGGTGGCTGTTTCCAGTGGAAAATGGTTTCTTCATAAAGAGGCATGAGACCGCGTGGCCTAATGGATAAGGCGTCTGACTTCGGATCAGAAGATTGAGGGTTCGAGTCCCTTCGTGGTCGTTGAGCTCTGTTCTTGTCACTTCTGTAGAGTATTTGCTCCTCTTGTTGTAAATGTCCTCGGAGACTTTGCAAAAGCCTGTGCTTCCTCACTCATGCTTATCATTCAATCCCTGCCCTTGACTGTTTACAGCTACAAAGGTGGCTGCTTTTGCTGAGCTTTCACCACAATGTCAATGACGCTAACTCTTTTCTTACAACTTGTGCAAGTCCCAGCAAAGTTTTTACATCAACCTCAAATAAACACTGCTAGTCCACACTGGGATTCTAACCTTTGCCTTACTTTGAACCCAATACCCTGATGGACCTGGGAAGAGACTCTAAGTAAACTATATGACCCAGGGTTCAAACATTCATGGTGGCATCTCCCTTTCTGCTAAGCATTTTGTTTACTAACATGAGAAAATTAATTTCCTATATGATTTAGGAAATCCTTGTCTGCAATTCTGCTGTAAGCCAGACTTTTACAAAGGTGCAGACACAGCATGTCAAGTGGCACGATGCGATTCCTTCTTGTTGCAAGCTCAACAATTTCAAAAGGTTGCCTCGGTTCCCAATTTATATGAAGAGTTCTTGCCTGAAATTTGGAAAGTATGTCTGTCATTTCCTCTGAAAAGATATGATTCACACCGCAAATGGAACACTGCAATTGGTTTTCTTGCAACCTGAACTCTTTTCAAGGAAGGGTCCATTGAAATTTCAACAAATGAGTCTTGTCAGAAGAGGGAATAACCCCACCTCTTTCACCAAAGGTCAGAACATACAGGGAAGACCTGTAAGTTATTGCCAAAACCTATCTCCTGAGTTCGGTCTCCTTACATATTTGTCACTTTACCTGTACACTAACCTTTTAAGATTTAGCAAAACAAATTGCCTCCAAAGCTTCTGATCCTGATGAAGTGAACTAGAAGAGAAGATGAGCTAACCCATATGACTGTAGGTGTGCCAAAGGGGATGGAATTTGTCAGTTTGTAAAACGTGTGTTAGAAAGCTTGTAGAAAAAAGTCGGCCTTGTTCCTTTTCTGCGAGATTTTCCAAAAGTCCATGTGAGGTTGCTGTTGAGAAGGCCCTTTGAAGAGCCTAGTAAATGAAAAGACCCAAGAGCTTGTTTTGGCAGGCCTGACCAATGTGCCATGATGGACAAAGTGAAAAAGCTCTGTCAGAAGTGGGATTTGAACCCACGCCTCCATTCGGAGACCAGAAGGCCCATGAGAAGGGAAGAGAAGCCTCTTGAGTCTGGCGCCTTAGACCACTCGGCCATCCTGACAAGCGGTGTACTATGTACCCATGCAGCTGGCAAAATGACTATACTTAACAGAGAAGAGACAACCACAAACTTAGCCTAGAAGACTTCATGAACACTGCAAGGCATGTTTTTTTCTCTGAAAACACTCATCAAACTGCCATTTTGGATCACTGCAATACCTTAGACAGCAATGTCATGTGCCTGCTCTAACAAATGAAATCCTTTGTGCTCCTTGAGCGTCTTTTCCTATGCGGTGGCTGTTTCCAGTGGAAAATGGTTTCTTCATAAAGAGGCATGAGACCGCGTGGCCTAATGGATAAGGCGTCTGACTTCGGATCAGAAGATTGAGGGTTCGAGTCCCTTTGTGGTCGTTGAGCTCTGTTCTTGTCACTTCTGTAGAGTATTTGCTCCTCTTGTTGTAAATGTCCTCGGAGACTTTGCAAAAGCCTGTGCTTCCTCACTCATGCTTATCATTCAATCCCTGCCCTTGACTGTTTACAGCTACAAAGGTGGCTGCTTTTGCTGAGCTTTCACCACAATGTCAATGACGCTAACTCTTTTCTTACAACTTGTGCAAGTCCCAGCAAAGTTTTTACATCAACCTCAAATAAACACTGCTAGTCCACACTGGGATTCTAACCTTTGCCTTACTTTGAACCCAATACCCTGATAGACCTGGGAAGAGACTCTAAGTAAACTATATGACCCAGGGTTCAAACATTCATGGTGGCATCTCCCTTTCTGCTAAGCATTTTGTTTACTAACATGAGAAAATTAATTTCCTATATGATTTAGGAAATCCTTGTCTGCAATTCTGCTGTAAGCCAGACTTTTACAAAGGTGCAGACACAGCATGTCAAGTGGCACGATGCGATTCCTTCTTGTTGCAAGCTCAACAATTTCAAAAGGTTGCCTCGGTTCCCAATTTATATGAAGAGTTCTTGCCTGAAATTTGGAAAGTATGTCTGTCATTTCCTCTGAAAAGATATGATCCACACCGCAAATGGAACACTGCAATTGGTTTTCTTGCAACCTGAACTCTTTTCAAGGAAGGGTCCGTTGAAATTTCAACAAATGAGTCTTGTCAGAAGAGGGAATAACCCCACCTCTTTCACCAAAGGTCAGAACATACAGGGAAGACCTGTAAGTTATTGCCAAAACCTATCTCCTGAGTTCGGTCTCCTTACATATTTGTCACTTTACCTGTACACTAACCTTTTAAGATTTAGCAAAACAAATTGCCTCCAAAGCTTCTGATCCTGATGAAGTGAACTAGAAGAGAAGATGAGCTAACCCATATGACTGTAGGTGTGCCAAAGGGGATGGAATTTGTCAGTTTGTAAAACGTGTGTTAGAAAGCTTGTAGAAAAAAGTCGGCCTTGTTCCTTTTCTGCGAGATTTTCAAAAAGTCCATGTGAGGTTGCTGTTGAGAAGGCCCTTTGAAGAGCCTAGTAAATGAAAAGACCCAAGAGCTTGTTTTGGCAGGCCTGACCAATGTGCCATGATGGACAAAGTGAAAAGCTCTGTCAGAAGTGGGATTTGAACCCACGCCTCCATTCGGAGACCAGAAGGCCCATGAGAAGGGAAGAGAAGCCTCTTGAGTCTGGCGCCTTAGACCACTCGGCCATCCTGACAAGCGGTGTACTATGTACCCATGCAGCTGGCACAATGACTATACTTAACAGAGAAGAGACAACCACAAACTTAGCCTAGAAGACTTCATGAACACTGCAAGGCATGTTTTTTTCTCTGAAAACACTCATCAAACTGCCATTTTGGATCACTGCAATACCTTAGACAGCAATGTCATGTGCCTGCTCTAACAAATGAAATCCTTTGTGCTCCTTGAGCGTCTTTTCCTATGCGGTGGCTGTTTCCAGTGGAAAATGGTTTCTTCATAAAGAGGCATGAGACCGCGTGGCCTAATGGATAAGGCGTCTGACTTCGGATCAGAAGATTGAGGGTTTGAGTCCCTTCGTGGTCGTTGAGCTCTGTTCTTGTCACTTCTGTAGAGTATTTGCTCCTCTTGTTGTAAATGTCCTCGGAGACTTTGCAAAAGCCTGTGCTTCCTCACTCATGCTTATCATTCAATCCCTGCCCTTGACTGTTTACAGCTACAAAGGTGGCTGCTTTTGCTGAGCTTTCACCACAATGTCAATGACGCTAACTCTTTTCTTACAACTTGTGCAAGTCCCAGCAAAGTTTTTACATCAACCTCAAATAAACACTGCTAGTCCACACTGGGATTCTAACCTTTGCCTTACTTTGAACCCAATACCCTGATAGACCTGGGAAGAGACTCTAAGTAAACTATATGACCCAGGGTTCAAACATTCATGGTGGCATCTCCCTTTCTGCTAAGCATTTTGTTTACTAACATGAGAAAATTAATTTCCTATATGATTTAGGAAATCCTTGTCTGCAATTCTGCTGTAAGCCAGACTTTTACAAAGGTGCAGACACAGCATGTCAAGTGGCACGATGCGATTCCTTCTTGTTGCAAGCTCAACAATTTCAAAAGGTTGCCTCGGTTCCCAATTTATATGAAGAGTTCTTGCCTGAAATTTGGAAAGTATGTCTGTCATTTCCTCTGAAAAGATATGATCCACACCGCAAATGGAACACTGCAATTGGTTTTCTTGCAACCTGAACTCTTTTCAAGGAAGGGTCCGTTGAAATTTCAACAAATGAGTCTTGTCAGAAGAGGGAATAACCCCACCTCTTTCACCAAAGGTCAGAACATACAGGGAAGACCTGTAAGTTATTGCCAAAACCTATCTCCTGAGTTCGGTCTCCTTACATATTTGTCACTTTACCTGTACACTAACCTTTTAAGATTTAGCAAAACAAATTGCCTCCAAAGCTTCTGATCCTGATGAAGTGAACTAGAAGAGAAGATGAGCTAACCCATATGACTGTAGGTGTGCCAAAGGGGATGGAATTTGTCAGTTTGTAAAACGTGTGTTAGAAAGCTTGTAGAAAAAAGTCGGCCTTGTTCCTTTTCTGCGAGATTTTCAAAAAGTCCATGTGAGGTTGCTGTTGAGAAGGCCCTTTGAAGAGCCTAGTAAATGAAAAGACCCAAGAGCTTGTTTTGGCAGGCCTGACCAATGTGCCATGATGGACAAAGTGAAAAAGCTCTGTCAGAAGTGGGATTTGAACCCACGCCTCCATTCGGAGACCAGAAGGCCCATGAGAAGGGAAGAGAAGCCTCTTGAGTCTGGCGCCTTAGACCACTCGGCCATCCTGACAAGCGGTGTACTATGTACCCATGCAGCTGGCACAATGACTATACTTAACAGAGAAGAGACAACCACAAACTTAGCCTAGAAGACTTCATGAACACTGCAAGGCATGTTTTTTTCTCTGAAAACACTCATCAAACTGCCATTTTGGATCACTGCAATACCTTAGACAGCAATGTCATGTGCCTGCTCTAACAAATGAAATCCTTTGTGCTCCTTGAGCGTCTTTTCCTATGCGGTGGCTGTTTCCAGTGGAAAATGGTTTCTTCATAAAGAGGCATGAGACCGCGTGGCCTAATGGATAAGGCGTCTGACTTCGGATCAGAAGATTGAGGGTTCGAGTCCCTTCGTGGTCGTTGAGTTCTGTTCTTGTCACTTCTGTAGAGTATTTGCTCCTCTTGTTGTAAATGTCCTCGGAGACTTTGCAAAAGCCTGTGCTTCCTCACTCATGCTTATCATTCAATCCCTGCCCTTGACTGTTTACAGCTACAAAGGTGGCTGCTTTTGCTGAGCTTTCACCACAATGTCAATGACGCTAACTCTTTTCTTACAACTTGTGCAAGTCCCAGCAAAGTTTTTACATCAACCTCAAATAAACACTGCTAGTCCACACTGGGATTCTAACCTTTGCCTTACTTTGAACCCAATACCCTGATAGACCTGGGAAGAGACTCTAAGTAAACTATATGACCCAGGGTTCAAACATTCATGGTGGCATCTCCCTTTCTGCTAAGCATTTTGTTTACTAACATGAGAAAATTAATTTCCTATATGATTTAGGAAATCCTTGTCTGCAATTCTGCTGTAAGCCAGACTTTTACAAAGGTGCAGACACAGCATGTCAAGTGGCACGATGCGATTCCTTCTTGTTGCAAGCTCAACAATTTCAAAAGGTTGCCTCGGTTCCCAATTTATATGAAGAGTTCTTGCCTGAAATTTGGAAAGTATGTCTGTCATTTCCTCTGAAAAGATATGATCCACACCGCAAATGGAACACTGCAATTGGTTTTCTTGCAACCTGAACTCTTTTCAAGGAAGGGTCCGTTGAAATTTCAACAAATGAGTCTTGTCAGAAGAGGGAATAACCCCACCTCTTTCACCAAAGGTCAGAACATACAGGGAAGACCTGTAAGTTATTGCCAAAACCTATCTCCTGAGTTCGGTCTCCTTACATATTTGTCACTTTACCTGTACACTAACCTTTTAAGATTTAGCAAAACAAATTGCCTCCAAAGCTTCTGATCCTGATGAAGTGAACTAGAAGAGAAGATGAGCTAACCCATATGACTGTAGGTGTGCCAAAGGGGATGGAATTTGTCAGTTTGTAAAACGTGTGTTAGAAAGCTTGTAGAAAAAAGTCGGCCTTGTTCCTTTTCTGCGAGATTTTCCAAAAGTCCATGTGAGGTTGCTGTTGAGAAGGCCCTTTGAAGAGCCTAGTAAATGAAAAGACCCAAGAGCTTGTTTTGGCAGGCCTGACCAATGTGCCATGATGGACAAAGTGAAAAAGCTCTGTCAGAAGTGGGATTTGAACCCACGCCTCCATTCGGAGACCAGAAGGCCCATGAGAAGGGAAGAGAAGCCTCTTGAGTCTGGCGCCTTAGACCACTCGGCCATCCTGACAAGCGGTGCACTATGTACCCATGCAGCTGGCACAATGACTATACTTAACAGAGAAGAGACAACCACAAACTTAGCCTAGAAGACTTCATGAACACTGCAAGGCATGTTTTTTTCTCTGAAAACACTCATCAAACTGCCATTTTGGATCACTGCAATACCTTAGACAGCAATGTCATGTGCCTGCTCTAACAAATGAAATCCTTTGTGCTCCTTGAGCGTCTTTTCCTATGCGGTGGCTGTTTCCAGTGGAAAATGGTTTCTTCATAAAGAGGCAAGAGACCGCGTGGCCTAATGGATAAGGCGTCTGACTTCGGATCAGAAGATTGAGGGTTCGAGTCCCTTTGTGGTCGTTGAGTTCTGTTCTTGTCACTTCTGTAGAGTATTTGCTCCTCTTGTTGTAAATGTCCTCGGAGACTTTGCAAAAGCCTGTGCTTCCTCACTCATGCTTATCATTCAATCCCTGCCCTTGACTGTTTACAGCTACAAAGGTGGCTGCTTTTGCTGAGCTTTCACCACAATGTCAATGACGCTAACTCTTTTCTTACAACTTGTGCAAGTCCCAGCAAAGTTTTTACATCAACCTCAAATAAACACTGCTAGTCCACACTGGGATTCTAACCTTTGCCTTACTTTGAACCCAATACCCTGATGGACCTTGGAAGAGACTCTAAGTAAACTATATGACCCAGGGTTCAAACATTCATGGTGGCATCTCCCTTTCTGCTAAGCATTTTGTTTACTAACATGAGAAAATTAATTTCCTATATGATTTAGGAAATCCTTGTCTGCAATTCTGCTGTAAGCCAGACTTTTACAAAGGTGCAGACACAGCATGTCAAGTGGCACGATGCGATTCCTTCTTGTTGCAAGCTCAACAATTTCAAAAGGTTGCCTCGGTTCCCAATTTATATGAAGAGTTCTTGCCTGAAATTTGGAAAGTATGTCTGTCATTTCCTCTGAAAAGATATGATCCACACCGCAAATGGAACACTGCAATTGGTTTTCTTGCAACCTGAACTCTTTTCAAGGAAGGGTCCGTTGAAATTTCAACAAATGAGTCTTGTCAGAAGAGGGAATAACCCCACCTCTTTCACCAAAGGTCAGAACATACAGGGAAGACCTGTAAGTTATTGCCAAAACCTATCTCCTGAGTTCGGTCTCCTTACATATTTGTCACTTTACCTGTACACTAACCTTTTAAGATTTAGCAAAACAAATTGCCTCCAAAGCTTCTGATCCTGATGAAGTGAACTAGAAGAGAAGATGAGCTAACCCATATGACTGTAGGTGTGCCAAAGGGGATGGAATTTGTCAGTTTGTAAAACGTGTGTTAGAAAGCTTGTAGAAAAAAGTCGGCCTTGTTCCTTTTCTGCGAGATTTTCAAAAAGTCCATGTGAGGTTGCTGTTGAGAAGGCCCTTTGAAGAGCCTAGTAAATGAAAAGACCCAAGAGCTTGGTTTGGCAGGCCTGACCAATGTGCCATGATGGACAAAGTGAAAAGCTCTGTCAGAAGTGGGATTTGAACCCACGCCTCCATTCGGAGACCAGAAGGCCCATGAGAAGGGAAGAGAAGCCTCTTGAGTCTGGCGCCTTAGACCACTCGGCCATCCTGACAAGCTGTGTACTATGTACCCATGCAGCTGGCACAATGACTATACTTAACAGAGAAGAGACAACCACAAACTTAGCCTAGAAGACTTCATGAACACTGCAAGGCATGTTTTTTTCTCTGAAAACACTCATCAAACTGCCATTTTGGATCACTGCAATACCTTAGACAGCAATGTCATGTGCCTGCTCTAACAAATGAAATCCTTTGTGCTTCTTGAGCGTCTTTTCCTATGCGGTGGCTGTTTCCAGTGGAAAATGGTTTCTTCTTCATAAACAGGCATGAGACCGCGTGGCCTAATGGATAAGGCGTCTGACTTCGGATCAGAAGATTGAGGGTTTGAGTCCCTTCCTGGTCGTTGAGTTCTGTTCTTGTCACTTCTGTAGAGTATTTGCTCCTCTTGTTGTAAATGTCCTCGGAGACTTTGCAAAAGCCTGTGCTTCCTCACTCATGCTTATCATTCAATCCCTGCCCTTGACTGTTTACAGCTACAAAGGTGGCTGCTTTTGCTGAGCTTTCACCACAATGTCAATGACGCTAACTCTTTTCTTACAACTTGTGCAAGTCCCAGCAAAGTTTTTACATCAACCTCAAATAAACACTGCTAGTCCACACTGGGATTCTAACCTTTGCCTTACTTTGAACCCAATACCCTGATGGACCTTGGAAGAGACTCTAAGTAAACTATATGACCCAGGGTTCAAACATTCATGGTGGCATCTCCCTTTCTGCTAATCATTTTGTTTACTAACATGAGAAAATTAATTTCCTATATGATTTAGGAAATCCTTGTCTGCAATTCTGCTGTAAGCCAGACTTTTACAAAGGTGCAGACACAGCATGTCAAGTGGCACGATGCGATTCCTTCTTGTTGCAAGCTCAACAATTTCAAAAGGTTGCCTCGGTTCCCAATTTATATGAAGAGTTCTTGCCTGAAATTTGGAAAGTATGTCTGTCATTTCCTCTGAAAAGATATGATCCACACCGCAAATGGAACACTGCAATTGGTTTTCTTGCAACCTGAACTCTTTTCAAGGAAGGGTCCGTTGAAATTTCAACAAATGAGTCTTGTCAGAAGAGGGAATAACCCCACCTCTTTCACCAAAGGTCAGAACATACAGGGAAGACCTGTAAGTTATTGCCAAAACCTATCTCCTGAGTTCGGTCTCCTTACATATTTGTCACTTTACCTGTACACTAACCTTTTAAGATTTAGCAAAACAAATTGCCTCCAAAGCTTCTGATCCTGATGAAGTGAACTAGAAGAGAAGATGAGCTAACCCATATGACTGTAGGTGTGCCAAAGGGGATGGAATTTGTCAGTTTGTAAAACGTGTGTTAGAAAGCTTGTAGAAAAAAGTCGGCCTTGTTCCTTTTCTGCGAGATTTTCCAAAAGTCCATGTGAGGTTGCTGTTGAGAAGGCCCTTTGAAGAGCCTAGTAAATGAAAAGACCCAAGAGCTTGTTTTGGCAGGCCTGACCAATGTGCCATGATGGACAAAGTGAAAAGCTCTGTCAGAAGTGGGATTTGAACCCACGCCTCCATTCGGAGACCAGAAGGCCCATGAGAAGGGAAGAGAAGCCTCTTGAGTCTGGCGCCTTAGACCACTCGGCCATCCTGACAAGCTGTGTACTATGTACCCATGCAGCTGGCACAATGACTATACTTAACAGAGAAGAGACAACCACAAACTTAGCCTAGAAGACTTCATGAACACTGCAAGGCATGTTTTTTTCTCTGAAAACACTCATCAAACTGCCATTTTGGATCACTGCAATACCTTAGACAGCAATGTCATGTGCCTGCTCTAACAAATGAAATCCTTTGTGCTCCTTGAGCGTCTTTTCCTATGCGGTGGCTGTTTCCAGTGGAAAATGGTTTCTTCATAAAGAGGCATGAGACCGCGTGGCCTAATGGATAAGGCGTCTGACTTCGGATCAGAAGATTGAGGGTTTGAGTCCCTTCGTGGTCGTTGAGCTCTGTTCTTGTCACTTCTGTAGAGTATTTGCTCCTCTTGTTGTAAATGTCCTCGGAGACTTTGCAAAAGCCTGTGCTTCCTCACTCATGCTTATCATTCAATCCCTGCCCTTGACTGTTTACAGCTACAAAGGTGGCTGCTTTTGCTGAGCTTTCACCACAATGTCAATGACGCTAACTCTTTTCTTACAACTTGTGCAAGTCCCAGCAAAGTTTTTACATCAACCTCAAATAAACACTGCTAGTCCACACTGGGATTCTAACCTTTGCCTTACTTTGAACCCAATACCCTGATAGACCTGGGAAGAGACTCTAAGTAAACTATATGACCCAGGGTTCAAACATTCATGGTGGCATCTCCCTTTCTGCTAAGCATTTTGTTTACTAACATGAGAAAATTAATTTCCTATATGATTTAGGAAATCCTTGTCTGCAATTCTGCTGTAAGCCAGACTTTTACAAAGGTGCAGACACAGCATGTCAAGTGGCACGATGCGATTCCTTCTTGTTGCAAGCTCAACAATTTCAAAAGGTTGCCTCGGTTCCCAATTTATATGAAGAGTTCTTGCCTGAAATTTGGAAAGTATGTCTGTCATTTCCTCTGAAAAGATATGATCCACACCGCAAATGGAACACTGCAATTGGTTTTCTTGCAACCTGAACTCTTTTCAAGGAAGGGTCCGTTGAAATTTCAACAAATGAGTCTTGTCAGAAGAGGGAATAACCCCACCTCTTTCACCAAAGGTCAGAACATACAGGGAAGACCTGTAAGTTATTGCCAAAACCTATCTCCTGAGTTCGGTCTCCTTACATATTTGTCACTTTACCTGTACACTAACCTTTTAAGATTTAGCAAAACATATTGCCTCCAAAGCTTCTGATCCTGTTGAAGTGAACTAGAAGAGAAGATGAGCTAACCCATATGACTGTAGGTGTGCCAAAGGGGATGGAATTTGTCAGTTTGTAAAACGTGTGTTAGAAAGCTTGTAGAAAAAAGTCGGCCTTGTTCCTTTTCTGCGAGATTTTCCAAAAGTCCATGTGAGGTTGCTGTTGAGAAGGCCCTTTGAAGAGCCTAGTAAATGAAAAGACCCAAGAGCTTGTTTTGGCAGGCCTGACCAATGTGCCATGATGGACAAAGTGAAAAAGCTCTGTCAGAAGTGGGATTTGAACCCACGCCTCCATTCGGAGACCAGAAGGCCCATGAGAAGGGAAGAGAAGCCTCTTGAGTCTGGCGCCTTAGACCACTCGGCCATCCTGACAAGCAGTGCACTATGTACCCATGCAGCTGGCACAATGACTATACTTAACAGAGAAGAGACAACCACAAACTTAGCCTAGAAGACTTCATGAACACTGCAAGGCATGTTTTTTTCTCTGAAAACACTCATCAAACTGCCATTTTGGATCACTGCAATACCTTAGACAGCAATGTCATGTGCCTGCTCTAACAAATGAAATCCTTTGTGCTCCTTGAGCGTCTTTTCCTATGCGGTGGCTGTTTCCAGTGGAAAATGGTTTCTTCATAAGGAGGCATGAGACCGCGTGGCCTAATGGTTAAGGCGTCTGACTTCGGATCAGAAGATTGAGGGTTCGAGTCCCTTCCTGGTCGTTGAGTTCTGTTCTTGTCACTTCTGTAGAGTATTTGCTCCTCTTGTTGTAAATGTCCTCGGAGACTTTGCAAAAGCCTGTGCTTCCTCACTCATGCTTATCATTCAATCCCTGCCCTTGACTGTTTACAGCTACAAAGGTGGCTGCTTTTGCTGAGCTTTCACCACAATGTCAATGACGCTAACTCTTTTCTTACAACTTGTGCAAGTCCCAGCAAAGTTTTTACATCAACCTCAAATAAACACTGCTAGTCCACACTGGGATTCTAACCTTTGCCTTACTTTGAACCCAATACCCTGATGGACCTTGGAAGAGACTCTAAGTAAACTATATGACCCAGGGTTCAAACATTCATGGTGGCAACTCCCTTTCTGCTAAGCATTTTGTTTACTAACATGAGAAAATTAATTTCCTATATGATTTAGGAAATCCTTGTCTGCAATTCTGCTGTAAGCCAGACTTTTACAAAGGTGCAGACACAGCATGGCAAGTGGCACGATGCGATTCCTTCTTGTTGCAAGCTCAACAATTTCAAAAGGTTGCCTCGGTTCCCAATTTATATGAAGAGTTCTTGCCTGAAATTTGGAAAGTATGTCTGTCATTTCCTCTGAAAAGATATGATCCACACCGCAAATGGAACACTGCAATTGGTTTTCTTGCAACCTGAACTCTTTTCAAGGAAGGGTCCGTTGAAATTTCAACAAATGAGTCTTGTCAGAAGAGGGAATAACCCCACCTCTTTCACCAAAGGTCAGAACATACAGGGAAGACCTGTAAGTTATTGCCAAAACCTATCTCCTGAGTTCGGTCTCCTTACATATTTGTCACTTTACCTGTACACTAACCTTTTAAGATTTAGCAAAACAAATTGCCTCCAAAGCTTCTGATCCTGATGAAGTGAACTAGAAGAGAAGATGAGCTAACCCATATGACTGTAGGTGTGCCAAAGGGGATGGATTTGTCAGTTTGTAAAACGTGTGTTAGAAAGCTTGTAGAAAAAAGTCGGCCTTGTTCCTTTTCTGCGAGATTTTCCAAAAGTCCATGTGAGGTTGCTGTTGAGAAGGCCCTTTGAAGAGCCTAGTAAATGAAAAGACCCAAGAGCTTGTTTTGGCAGGCCTGACCAATGTGCCATGATGGACAAAGTGAAAAAGCTCTGTCAGAAGTGGGATTTGAACCCACGCCTCCATTCGGAGACCAGATGGCCCATGAGAAGGGAAGAGAAGCCTCTTGAGTCTGGCACCTTAGACCACTCGGCCATCCTGACAAGCGGTGCACTATGTACCCATGCAGCTGGCACAATGACTATACTTAACAGAGAAGAGACAACCACAAACTTAGCCTAGAAGACTTCATGAACACTGCAAGGCATGTTTTTTTCTCTGAAAACACTCATCAAACTGCCATTTTGGATCACTGCAATACCTTAGACAGCAATGTCATGTGCCTGCTCTAACAAATGAAATCCTTTGTGCTCCTTGAGCATCTTTTCCTATGCGGTGGCTGTTTCCAGTGGAAAATGGTTTCTTCATAAAGAGGCATGAGACCGCGTGGCCTAATGGATAAGGCGTCTGACTTCGGATCAGAAGATTGAGGGTTCGAGTCCCTTCGTGGTCGTTGAGTTCTGTTCTTGTCACTTCTGTAGAGTATTTGCTCCTCTTGTTGTAAATGTCCTCGGAGACTTTGCAAAAGCCTGTGCTTCCTCACTCATGCTTATCATTCAATCCCTGCCCTTGACTGTTTACAGCTACAAAGGTGGCTGCTTTTGCTGAGCTTTCACCACAATGTTAATGACGCTAACTCTTTTCTTACAACTTGTGCAAGTCCCAGCAAAGTTTTTACATCAACCTCAAATAAACACTGCTAGTCCACACTGGGATTCTAACCTTTGCCTTACTTTGAACCCAATACCCTGATGGACCTTGGAAGAGACTCTAAGTAAACTATATGACCCAGGGTTCAAACATTCATGGTGGCATCTCCCTTTCTGCTAATCATTTTGTTTACTAACATGAGAAAATTAATTTCCTATATGATTTAGGAAATCCTTGTCTGCAATTCTGCTGTAAGCCAGACTTTTACAAAGGTGCAGACACAGCATGTCAAGTGGCACGATGCGATTCCTTCTTGTTGCAAGCTCAACAATTTCAAAAGGTTGCCTCGGTTCCCAATTTATATGAAGAGTTCTTGCCTGAAATTTGGAAAGTATGTCTGTCATTTCCTCTGAAAAGATATGATCCACACCGCAAATGGAACACTGCAATTGGTTTTCTTGCAACCTGAACTCTTTTCAAGGAAGGGTCCGTTGAAATTTCAACAAATGAGTCTTGTCAGAAGAGGGAATAACCCCACCTCTTTCACCAAAGGTCAGAACATACAGGGAAGACCTGTAAGTTATTGCCAAAACCTATCTCCTGAGTTCGGTCTCCTTACATATTTGTCACTTTACCTGTACACTAACCTTTTAAGATTTAGCAAAACATATTGCCTCCAAAGCTTCTGATCCTGATGAAGTGAACTAGAAGAGAAGATGAGCTAACCCATATGACTGTAGGTGTGCCAAAGGGGATGGAATTTGTCAGTTTGTAAAACGTGTGTTAGAAAGCTTGTAGAAAAAAGTCGGCCTTGTTCCTTTTCTGCGAGATTTTCCAAAAGTCCATGTGAGGTTGCTGTTGAGAAGGCCCTTTGAAGAGCCTAGTAAATGAAAAGACCCAAGAGCTTGTTTTGGCAGGCCTGACCAATGTGCCATGATGGACAAAGTGAAAAAGCTCTGTCAGAAGTGGGATTTGAACCCACGCCTCCATTCGGAGACCAGAAGGCCCATGAGAAGGGAAGAGATGCCTCTTGAGTCTGGCGCCTTAGACCACTCGGCCATCCTGACAAGCAGTGCACTATGTACCCATGCAGCTGGCACAATGACTATACTTAACAGAGAAGAGACAACCACAAACTTAGCCTAGAAGACTTCATGAACACTGCAAGGCATGTTTTTTTCTCTGAAAACACTCATCAAACTGCTATTTTGGATCACTGCAATACCTTAGACAGCAATGTCATGTGCCTGCTCTAACAAATGAAATCCTTTGTGCTCCTTGAGCGTCTTTTCCTATGCGGTGGCTGTTTCCAGTGGAAAATGGTTTCTTCATAAGGAGGCATGAGACCGCGTGGCCTAATGGTTAAGGCGTCTGACTTCGGATCAGAAGATTGAGGGTTCGAGTCCCTTCCTGGTCGTTGAGTTCTGTTCTTGTCACTTCTGTAGAGTATTTGCTCCTCTTGTTGTAAATGTCCTCGGAGACTTTGCAAAAGCCTGTGCTTCCTCACTCATGCTTATCATTCAATCCCTGCCCTTGACTGTTTACAGCTACAAAGGTGGCTGCTTTTGCTGAGCTTTCACCACAATGTCAATGACGCTAACTCTTTTCTTACAACTTGTGCAAGTCCCAGCAAAGTTTTTACATCAACCTCAAATAAACACTGCTAGTCCACACTGGGATTCTAACCTTTGCCTTACTTTGAACCCAATACCCTGATGGACCTTGGAAGAGACTCTAAGTAAACTATATGACCCAGGGTTCAAACATTCATGGTGGCAACTCCCTTTCTGCTAAGCATTTTGTTTACTAACATGAGAAAATTAATTTCCTATATGATTTAGGAAATCCTTGTCTGCAATTCTGCTGTAAGCCAGACTTTTACAAAGGTGCAGACACAGCATGGCAAGTGGCACGATGCGATTCCTTCTTGTTGCAAGCTCAACAATTTCAAAAGGTTGCCTCGGTTCCCAATTTATATGAAGAGTTCTTGCCTGAAATTTGGAAAGTATGTCTGTCATTTCCTCTGAAAAGATATGATCCACACCGCAAATGGAACACTGCAATTGGTTTTCTTGCAACCTGAACTCTTTTCAAGGAAGGGTCCGTTGAAATTTCAACAAATGAGTCTTGTCAGAAGAGGGAATAACCCCACCTCTTTCACCAAAGGTCAGAACATACAGGGAAGACCTGTAAGTTATTGCCAAAACCTATCTCCTGAGTTCGGTCTCCTTACATATTTGTCACTTTACCTGTACACTAACCTTTTAAGATTTAGCAAAACAAATTGCCTCCAAAGCTTCTGATCCTGATGAAGTGAACTAGAAGAGAAGATGAGCTAACCCATATGACTGTAGGTGTGCCAAAGGGGATGGAATTTGTCAGTTTGTAAAACGTGTGTTAGAAAGCTTGTAGAAAAAAGTCGGCCTTGTTCCTTTTCTGCGAGATTTTCCAAAAGTCCATGTGAGGTTGCTGTTGAGAAGGCCCTTTGAAGAGCCTAGTAAATGAAAAGACCCAAGAGCTTGTTTTGGCAGGCCTGACCAATGTGCCATGATGGACAAAGTGAAAAAGCTCTGTCAGAAGTGGGATTTGAACCCACGCCTCCATTCGGAGACCAGATGGCCCATGAGAAGGGAAGAGAAGCCTCTTGAGTCTGGCACCTTAGACCACTCGGCCATCCTGACAAGCGGTGCACTATGTACCCATGCAGCTGGCACAATGACTATACTTAACAGAGAAGAGACAACCACAAACTTAGCCTAGAAGACTTCATGAACACTGCAAGGCATGTTTTTTTCTCTGAAAACACTCATCAAACTGCCATTTTGGATCACTGCAATACCTTAGACAGCAATGTCATGTGCCTGCTCTAACAAATGAAATCCTTTGTGCTCCTTGAGCGTCTTTTCCTATGCGGTGGCTGTTTCCAGTGGAAAATGGTTTCTTCATAAAGAGGCATGAGACCGTGTGGCCTAATGGATAAGGCGTCTGACTTCGGATCAGAAGATTGAGGGTTCGAGTCCCTTCGTGGTCGTTGAGTTCTGTTCTTGTCACTTCTGTAGAGTATTTGCTCCTCTTGTTGTAAATGTCCTCGGAGACTTTGCAAAAGCCTGTGCTTCCTCACTCATGCTTATCATTCAATCCCTGCCCTTGACTGTTTACAGCTACAAAGGTGGCTGCTTTTGCTGAGCTTTCACCACAATGTCAATGACGCTAACTCTTTTCTTACAACTTGTGCAAGTCCCAGCAAAGTTTTTACATCAACCTCAAATAAACACTGCTAGTCCACACTGGGATTCTAACCTTTGCCTTACTTTGAACCCAATACCCTGATGGACCTTGGAAGAGACTCTAAGTAAACTATATGACCCAGGGTTCAAACATTCATGGTGGCATCTCCCTTTCTGCTAATCATTTTGTTTACTAACATGAGAAAATTAATTTCCTATATGATTTAGGAAATCCTTGTCTGCAATTCTGCTGTAAGCCAGACTTTTACAAAGGTGCAGACACAGCATGTCAAGTGGCACGATGCGATTCCTTCTTGTTGCAAGCTCAACAATTTCAAAAGGTTGCCTCGGTTCCCAATTTATATGAAGAGTTCTTGCCTGAAATTTGGAAAGTATGTCTGTCATTTCCTCTGAAAAGATATGATCCACACCGCAAATGGAACACTGCAATTGGTTTTCTTGCAACCTGAACTCTTTTCAAGGAAGGGTCCGTTGAAATTTCAACAAATGAGTCTTGTCAGAAGAGGGAATAACCCCACCTCTTTCACCAAAGGTCAGAACATACAGGGAAGACCTGTAAGTTATTGCCAAAACCTATCTCCTGAGTTCGGTCTCCTTACATATTTGTCACTTTACCTGTACACTAACCTTTTAAGATTTAGCAAAACAAATTGCCTCCAAAGCTTCTGATCCTGATGAAGTGAACTAGAAGAGAAGATGAGCTAACCCATATGACTGTAGGTGTGCCAAAGGGGATGGAATTTGTCAGTTTGTAAAACGTGTGTTAGAAAGCTTGTAGAAAAAAGTCGGCCTTGTTCCTTTTCTGCGAGATTTTCAAAAAGTCCATGTGAGGTTGCTGTTGAGAAGGCCCTTTGAAGAGCCTAGTAAATGAAAAGACCCAAGAGCTTGTTTTGGCAGGCCTGACCAATGTGCCATGATGGACAAAGTGAAAAGCTCTGTCAGAAGTGGGATTTGAACCCACGCCTCCATTCGGAGACCAGAAGGCCCATGAGAAGGGAAGAGAAGCCTCTTGAGTCTGGCGCCTTAGACCACTCGGCCATCCTGACAAGCTGTGTACTATGTACCCATGCAGCTGGCACAATGACTATACTTAACAGAGAAGAGACAACCACAAACTTAGCCTAGAAGACTTCATGAACACTGCAAGGCATGTTTTTTTCTCTGAAAACACTCATCAAACTGCCATTTTGGATCACTGCAATACCTTAGACAGCAATGTCATGTGCCTGCTCTAACAAATGAAATCCTTTGTGCTCCTTGAGCGTCTTTTCCTATGCGGTGGCTGTTTCCAGTGGAAAATGGTTTCTTCATAAAGAGGCATGAGACCGCGTGGCCTAATGGATAAGGCGTCTGACTTCGGATCAGAAGATTGAGGGTTCGAGTCCCTTCGTGGTCGTTGAGCTCTGTTCTTGTCACTTCTGTAGAGTATTTGCTCCTCTTGTTGTAAATGTCCTCGGAGACTTTGCAAAAGCCTGTGCTTCCTCACTCATGCTTATCATTCAATCCCTGCCCTTGACTGTTTACAGCTACAAAGGTGGCTGCTTTTGCTGAGCTTTCACCACAATGTCAATGACGCTAACTCTTTTCTTACAACTTGTGCAAGTCCCAGCAAAGTTTTTACATCAACCTCAAATAAACACTGCTAGTCCACACTGGGATTCTAACCTTTGCCTTACTTTGAACCCAATACCCTGATAGACCTGGGAAGAGACTCTAAGTAAACTATATGACCCAGGGTTCAAACATTCATGGTGGCATCTCCCTTTCTGCTAAGCATTTTGTTTACTAACATGAGAAAATTAATTTCCTATATGATTTAGGAAATCCTTGTCTGCAATTCTGCTGTAAGCCAGACTTTTACAAAGGTGCAGACACAGCATGTCAAGTGGCACGATGCGATTCCTTCTTGTTGCAAGCTCAACAATTTCAAAAGGTTGCCTCGGTTCCCAATTTATATGAAGAGTTCTTGCCTGAAATTTGGAAAGTATGTCTGTCATTTCCTCTGAAAAGATATGATCCACACCGCAAATGGAACACTGCAATTGGTTTTCTTGCAACCTGAACTCTTTTCAAGGAAGGGTCCGTTGAAATTTCAACAAATGAGTCTTGTCAGAAGAGGGAATAACCCCACCTCTTTCACCAAAGGTCAGAACATACAGGGAAGACCTGTAAGTTATTGCCAAAACCTATCTCCTGAGTTCGGTCTCCTTACATATTTGTCACTTTACCTGTACACTAACCTTTTAAGATTTAGCAAAACATATTGCCTCCAAAGCTTCTGATCCTGATGAAGTGAACTAGAAGAGAAGATGAGCTAACCCATATGACTGTAGGTGTGCCAAAGGGGATGGAATTTGTCAGTTTCTAAAAAGGGTGTTAGAAAGCTTGTAGAAAAAAGTCGGCCTTGTTCCTTTTCTGCGAGATTTTCCAAAAGTCCATGTGAGGTTGCTGTTGAGAAGGCCCTTTGAAGAGCCTAGTAAATGAAAAGACCCAAGAGCTTGTTTTGGCAGGCCTGACCAATGTGCCATGATGGACAAAGTGAAAAAGCTCTGTCAGAAGTGGGATTTGAACCCACGCCTCCATTCGGAGACCAGAAGGCCCATGAGAAGGGAAGAGAAGCCTCTTGAGTCTGGCGCCTTAGACCACTCGGCCATCCTGACAAGCAGTGCACTATGTACCCATGCAGCTGGCACAATGACTATACTTAACAGAGAAGAGACAACCACAAACTTAGCCTAGAAGACTTCATGAACACTGCAAGGCATGTTTTTTTCTCTGAAAACACTCATCAAACTGCCATTTTGGATCACTGCAATACCTTAGACAGCAATGTCATGTGCCTGCTCTAACAAATGAAATCCTTTGTGCTCCTTGAGCGTCTTTTCCTATGCGGTGGCTGTTTCCAGTGGAAAATGGTTTCTTCATAAGGAGGCATGAGACCGCGTGGCCTAATGGTTAAGGCGTCTGACTTCGGATCAGAAGATTGAGGGTTCGAGTCCCTTCCTGGTCGTTGAGTTCTGTTCTTGTCACTTCTGTAGAGTATTTGCTCTTCTTGTTGTAAATGTCCTCGGAGACTTTGCAAAAGCCTGTGCTTCCTCACTCATGCTTATCATTCAATCCCTGCCCTTGACTGTTTACAGCTACAAAGGTGGCTGCTTTTGCTGAGCTTTCACCACAATGTCAATGACGCTAACTCTTTTCTTACAACTTGTGCAAGTCCCAGCAAAGTTTTTACATCAACCTCAAATAAACACTGCTAGTCCACACTGGGATTCTAACCTTTGCCTTACTTTGAACCCAATACCCTGATGGACCTTGGAAGAGACTCTAAGTAAACTATATGACCCAGGGTTCAAACATTCATGGTGGCAACTCCCTTTCTGCTAAGCATTTTGTTTACTAACATGAGAAAATTAATTTCCTATATGATTTAGGAAATCCTTGTCTGCAATTCTGCTGTAAGCCAGACTTTTACAAAGGTGCAGACACAGCATGGCAAGTGGCACGATGCGATTCCTTCTTGTTGCAAGCTCAACAATTTCAAAAGGTTGCCTCGGTTCCCAATTTATATGAAGAGTTCTTGCCTGAAATTTGGAAAGTATGTCTGTCATTTCCTCTGAAAAGATATGATCCACACCGCAAATGGAACACTGCAATTGGTTTTCTTGCAACCTGAACTCTTTTCAAGGAAGGGTCCGTTGAAATTTCAACAAATGAGTCTTGTCAGAAGAGGGAATAACCCCACCTCTTTCACCAAAGGTCAGAACATACAGGGAAGACCTGTAAGTTATTGCCAAAACCTATCTCCTGAGTTCGGTCTCCTTACATATTTGTCACTTTACCTGTACACTAACCTTTTAAGATTTAGCAAAACAAATTGCCTCCAAAGCTTCTGATCCTGATGAAGTGAACTAGAAGAGAAGATGAGCTAACCCATATGACTGTAGGTGTGCCAAAGGGGATGGAATTTGTCAGTTTGTAAAACGTGTGTTAGAAAGCTTGTAGAAAAAAGTCGGCCTTGTTCCTTTTCTGCGAGATTTTCCAAAAGTCCATGTGAGGTTGCTGTTGAGAAGGCCCTTTGAAGAGCCTAGTAAATGAAAAGACCCAAGAGCTTGTTTTGGCAGGCCTGACCAATGTGCCATGATGGACAAAGTGAAAAAGCTCTGTCAGAAGTGGGATTTGAACCCACGCCTCCATTCGGAGACCAGATGGCCCATGAGAAGGGAAGAGAAGCCTCTTGAGTCTGGCGCCTTAGACCACTCGGCCATCCTGACAAGCGGTGCACTATGTACCCATGCAGCTGGCACAATGACTATACTTAACAGAGAAGAGACAACCACAAACTTAGCCTAGAAGACTTCATGAACACTGCAAGGCATGTTTTTTTCTCTGAAAACACTCATCAAACTGCCATTTTGGATCACTGCAATACCTTAGACAGCAATGTCATGTGCCTGCTCTAACAAATGAAATCCTTTGTGCTCCTTGAGCGTCTTTTCCTATGCGGTGGCTGTTTCCAGTGGAAAATGGTTTCTTCATAAAGAGGCATGAGACCGCGTGGCCTAATGGATTAGGCGTCTGACTTCGGATCAGAAGATTGAGGGTTCGAGTCCCTTCCTGGTCGTTGAGTTCTGTTCTTGTCACTTCTGTAGAGTATTTGCTCCTCTTGTTGTAAATGTCCTCGGAGACTTTGCAAAAGCCTGTGCTTCCTCACTCATGCTTATCATTCAATCCCTGCCCTTGACTGTTTACAGCTACAAAGGTGGCTGCTTTTGCTGAGCTTTCACCACAATGTCAATGACGCTAACTCTTTTCTTACAACTTGTGCAAGTCCCAGCAAAGTTTTTACATCAACCTCAAATAAACACTGCTAGTCCACACTGGGATTCTAACCTTTGCCTTACTTTGAACCCAATACCCTGATGGACCTTGGAAGAGACTCTAAGTAAACTATATGACCCAGGGTTCAAACATTCATGGTGGCATCTCCCTTTCTGCTAAGCATTTTGTTTACTAACATGAGAAAATTAATTTCCTATATGATATAGGAAATCCTTGTCTGCAATTCTGCTGTAAGCCAGACTTTTACAAAGGTGCAGACACAGCATGGCAAGTGGCACGATGCGATTCCTTCTTGTTGCAAGCTCAACAATTTCAAAAGGTTGCCTCGGTTCCCAATTTATATGAAGAGTTCTTGCCTGAAATTTGGAAAGTATGTCTGTCATTTCCTCTGAAAAGATATGATCCACACCGCAAATGGAACACTGCAATTGGTTTTCTTGCAACCTGAACTCTTTTCAAGGAAGGGTCCGTTGAAATTTCAACAAATGAGTCTTGTCAGAAGAGGGAATAACCCCACCTCTTTCACCAAAGGTCAGAACATACAGGGAAGACCTGTAAGTTATTGCCAAAACCTATCTCCTGAGTTCGGTCTCCTTACATATTTGTCACTTTACCTGTACACTAACCTTTTAAGATTTAGCAAAACAAATTGCCTCCAAAGCTTCTGATCCTGATGAAGTGAACTAGAAGAGAAGATGAGCTAACCCATATGACTGTAGGTGTGCCAAAGGGGATGGAATTTGTCAGTTTGTAAAACGTGTGTTAGAAAGCTTGTAGAAAAAAGTCGGCCTTGTTCCTTTTCTGCGAGATTTTCCAAAAGTCCATGTGAGGTTGCTGTTGAGAAGGCCCTTTGAAGAGCCTAGTAAATGAAAAGACCCAAGAGCTTGTTTTGGCAGGCCTGACCAATGTGCCATGATGGACAAAGTGAAAAAGCTCTGTCAGAAGTGGGATTTGAACCCACGCCTCCATTCGGAGACCAGATGGCCCATGAGAAGGGAAGAGAAGCCTCTTGAGTCTGGCACCTTAGACCACTCGGCCATCCTGACAAGCGGTGCACTATGTACCCATGCAGCTGGCACAATGACTATACTTAACAGAGAAGAGACAACCACAAACTTAGCCTAGAAGACTTCATGAACACTGCAAGGCATGTTTTTTTCTCTGAAAACACTCATCAAACTGCCATTTTGGATCACTGCAATACCTTAGACAGCAATGTCATGTGCCTGCTCTAACAAATGAAATCCTTTGTGCTCCTTGAGCGTCTTTTCCTATGCGGTGGCTGTTTCCAGTGGAAAATGGTTTCTTCATAAAGAGGCATGAGACCGCGTGGCCTAATGGTTAAGGCGTCTGACTTTGGATCAGAAGGTTGAGGGTTCGAGTCCCTTCCTGGTTGTTGAGTTCTGTTCTTGTCACTTCTGTAGAGTATTTGCTCCTCTTGTTGTAAATGTCCTCGGAGACTTTGCAAAAGCCTGTGCTTCCTCACTCATGCTTATCATTCAATCCCTGCCCTTGACTGTTTACAGCTACAAAGGTGGCTGCTTTTGCTGAGCTTTCACCACAATGTCAATGACGCTAACTCTTTTCTTACAACTTGTGCAAGTCCCAGCAAAGTTTTTACATCAACCTCAAATAAACACTGCTAGTCCACACTGGGATTCTAACCTTTGCCTTACTTTGAACCCAATACCCTGATGGACCTTGGAAGAGACTCTAAGTAAACTATATGACCCAGGGTTCAAACATTCATGGTGGCAACTCCCTTTCTGCTAAGCATTTTGTTTACTAACATGAGAAAATTAATTTCCTATATGATTTAGGAAATCCTTGTCTGCAATTCTACTGTAAGCCAGACTTTTACAAAGGTGCAGACACAGCATGTCAAGTGGCACGATGCGATTCCTTCTTGTTGCAAGCTCAACAATTTCAAAAGGTTGCCTCGGTTCACAATTTATATGAAGAGTTCTTGCCTGAAATTTGGAAAGTATGTCTGTCATTTCCTCTGAAAAGATATGATCCACACCGCAAATGGAACACTGCAATTGGTTTTCTTGCAACCTGAACTCTTTTCAAGGAAGGGTCCGTTGAAATTTCAACAAATGAGTCTTGTCAGAAGAGGGAATAACCCCACCTCTTTCACCAAAGGTCAGAACATACAGGGAAGACCTGTAAGTTATTGCCAAAACCTATCTCCTGAGTTCGGTCTCCTTACATATTTGTCACTTTACCTGTACACTAACCTTTTAAGATTTAGCAAAACAAATTGCCTCCAAAGCTTCTGATCCTGATGAAGTGAACTAGAAGAGAAGATGAGCTAACCCATATGCAGAGCCGGGACAAGGTCCTCCAGCACCCAAGGCTGAGACACCAAAGTGCGCCCCTCCATCCCTGCCACCCCAGCCGTCACACACTGATTGCTATTAGACTAAGAGGTGCCACAGGGCCCACAACCTCCCCAACACCTTAATATCTAGTTATCTGGCTTGCAGTCACTGCTATGTATCCCCTTTTCTTATTTCTTTCTGCTTCAAACACAATTAGGAATGACAGCTGAATGAATTGTGCGCCCCCTCCTACACTGCGCCCTGAGGCTGGAGCCTCTCCAGCCTATGCCTCGGCCCGGCCCTGCCCATATGACTGTAGGTGTGCCAAAGGGGATGGAATTTGTCAGTTTGTAAAACGTGTGTTAGAAAGCTTGTAGAAAAAAGTCGGCCTTGTTCCTTTTCTGCGAGATTTTCCAAAAGTCCATGTGAGGTTGCTGTTGAGAAGGCCCTTTGAAGAGCCTAGTAAATGAAAAGACCCAAGAGCTTGTTTTGGCAGGCCTGACCAATGTGCCATGATGGACAAAGTGAAAAAGCTCTGTCAGAAGTGGGATTTGAACCCACGCCTCCATTCGGAGACCAGAAGGCCCATGAGAAGGGAAGAGAAGCCTCTTGAGTCTGGCGCCTTAGACCACTCGGCCATCCTGACAAGCGGTGCACTATGTACCCATGCAGCTGGCACAATGACTATACTTAACAGAGAAGAGACAACCACAAACTTAGCCTAGAAGACTTCATGAACACTGCAAGGCATGTTTTTTTCTCTGAAAACACTCATCAAACTGCCATTTTGGATCACTGCAATACCTTAGACAGCAATGTCATGTGCCTGCTCTAACAAATGAAATCCTTTGTGCTCCTTGAGCGTCTTTTCCTATGCGGTGGCTGTTTCCAGTGGAAAATGGTTTCTTCATAAAGAGGCATGAGACCGCGTGGCCTAATGGATAAGGCGTCTGACTTCGGATCAGAAGATTGAGGGTTCGAGTCCCTTCCTGGTCGTTGAGTTCTGTTCTTGTCACTTCTGTAGAGTATTTGCTCCTCTTGTTGTAAATGTCCTCGGAGACTTTGCAAAAGCCTGTGCTTCCTCACTCATGCTTATCATTCAATCCCTGCCCTTGACTGTTTACAGCTACAAAGGTGGCTGCTTTTGCTGAGCTTTCACCACAATGTCAATGACGCTAACTCTTTTCTTACAACTTGTGCAAGTCCCAGCAAAGTTTTTACATCAACCTCAAATAAACACTGCTAGTCCACACTGGGATTCTAACCTTTGCCTTACTTTGAACCCAATACCCTGATGGACCTTGCAAGAGACTCTAAGTAAACTATATGACCCAGGGTTCAAACATTCATGGTGGCATCTCCCTTTCTGCTAAGCATTTTGTTTACTAACATGAGAAAATTAATTTCCTATATGATTTAGGAAATCCTTGTCTGCAATTCTGCTGTAAGCCAGACTTTTACAAAGGTGCAGACACAGCATGTCAAGTGGCACGATGCGATTCCTTCTTGTTGCAAGCTCAACAATTTCAAAAGGTTGCCTCGGTTCCCAATTTATATGAAGAGTTCTTGCCTGAAATTTGGAAAGTATGTCTGTCATTTCCTCTGAAAAGATATGATCCACACCGCAAATGGAACACTGCAATTGGTTTTCTTGCAACCTGAACTCTTTTCAAGGAAGGGTCCGTTGAAATTTCAACAAATGAGTCTTGTCAGAAGAGGGAATAACCCCACCTCTTTCACCAAAGGTCAGAACATACAGGGAAGACCTGTAAGTTATTGCCAAAACCTATCTCCTGAGTTCGGTCTCCTTACATATTTGTCACTTTACCTGTACACTAACCTTTTAAGATTTAGCAAAACAAATTGCCTCCAAAGCTTCTGATCCTGATGAAGTGAACTAGAAGAGAAGATGAGCTAACCCATATGACTGTAGGTGTGCCAAAGGGGATGGAATTTGTCAGTTTGTAAAACGTGTGTTAGAAAGCTTGTAGAAAAAAGTCGGCCTTGTTCCTTTTCTGCGAGATTTTCAAAAAGTCCATGTGAGGTTGCTGTTGAGAAGGCCCTTTGAAGAGCCTAGTAAATGAAAAGACCCAAGAGCTTGTTTTGGCAGGCCTGACCAATGTGCCATGATGGACAAAGTGAAAAGCTCTGTCAGAAGTGGGATTTGAACCCACGCCTCCATTCGGAGACCAGAAGGCCCATGAGAAGGGAAGAGAAGCCTCTTGAGTCTGGCGCCTTAGACCACTCGGCCATCCTGACAAGCGGTGCACTATGTACCCATGCAGCTGGCACAATGACTATACTTAACAGAGAAGAGACAACCACAAACTTAGCCTAGAAGACTTCATGAACACTGCAAGGCATGTTTTTTTCTCTGAAAACACTCATCAAACTGCCATTTTGGATCACTGCAATACCTTAGACAGCAATGTCATGTGCCTGCTCTAACAAATGAAATCCTTTGTGCTCCTTGAGCGTCTTTTCCTATGCGGTGGCTGTTTCCAGTGGAAAATGGTTTCTTCATAAAGAGGCATGAGACCGCGTGGCCTAATGGATAAGGCGTCTGACTTCGGATCAGAAGATTGAGGGTTCGAGTCCCTTCGTGGTCGTTGAGTTCTGTTCTTGTCACTTCTGTAGAGTATTTGCTCCTCTTGTTGTAAATGTCCTCGGAGACTTTGCAAAAGCCTGTGCTTCCTCACTCATGCTTATCATTCAATCCCTGCCCTTGACTGTTTACAGCTACAAAGGTGGCTACTTTTGCTGAGCTTTCACCACAATGTCAATGACGCTAACTCTTTTCTTACAACTTGTGCAAGTCCCAGCAAAGTTTTTACATCAACCTCAAATAAACACTGCTAGTCCACACTGGGATTCTAACCTTTGCCTTACTTTGAACCCAATACCCTGATGGACCTTGGAAGAGACTCTAAGTAAACTATATGACCCAGGGTTCAAACATTCATGGTGGCATCTCCCTTTCTGCTAAGCATTTTGTTTACTAACATGAGAAAATTAATTTCCTATATGATTTAGGAAATCCTTGTCTGCAATTCTGCTGTAAGCCAGACTTTTACAAAGGTGCAGACACAGCATGTCAAGTGGCACGATGCGATTCCTTCTTGTTGCAAGCTCAACAATTTCAAAAGGTTGCCTCGGTTCCCAATTTATATGAAGAGTTCTTGCCTGAAATTTGGAAAGTATGTCTGTCATTTCCTCTGAAAAGATATGATCCACACCGCAAATGGAACACTGCAATTGGTTTTCTTGCAACCTGAACTCTTTTCAAGGAAGGGTCCGTTGAAATTTCAACAAATGAGTCTTGTCAGAAGAGGGAATAACCCCACCTCTTTCACCAAAGGTCAGAACATACAGGGAAGACCTGTAAGTTATTGCCAAAACCTATCTCCTGAGTTCGGTCTCCTTACATATTTGTCACTTTACCTGTACACTAACCTTTTAAGATTTAGCAAAACAAATTGCCTCCAAAGCTTCTGATCCTGATGAAGTGAACTAGAAGAGAAGATGAGCTAACCCATATGACTGTAGGTGTGCCAAAGGGGATGGAATTTGTCAGTTTGTAAAACGTGTGTTAGAAAGCTTGTAGAAAAAAGTCGGCCTTGTTCCTTTTCTGCGAGATTTTCAAAAAGTCCATGTGAGGTTGCTGTTGAGAAGGCCCTTTGAAGAGCCTAGTAAATGAAAAGACCCAAGAGCTTGTTTTGGCAGGCCTGACCAATGTGCCATGATGGACAAAGTGAAAAGCTCTGTCAGAAGTGGGATTTGAACCCACGCCTCCATTCGGAGACCAGAAGGCCCATGAGAAGGGAAGAGAAGCCTCTTGAGTCTGGCGCCTTAGACCACTCGGCCATCCTGACAAGCGGTGTACTATGTACCCATGCAGCTGGCACAATGACTATACTTAACAGAGAAGAGACAACCACAAACTTAGCCTAGAAGACTTCATGAACACTGCAAGGCATGTTTTTTTCTCTGAAAACACTCATCAAACTGCCATTTTGGATCACTGCAATACCTTAGACAGCAATGTCATGTGCCTGCTCTAACAAATGAAATCCTTTGTGCTCCTTGAGCGTCTTTTCCTATGCGGTGGCTGTTTCCAGTGGAAAATGGTTTCTTCATAAAGAGGCATGAGACCGCGTGGCCTAATGGATAAGGCGTCTGACTTCGGATCAGAAGATTGAGGGTTCGAGTCCCTTCGTGGTCGTTGAGCTCTGTTCTTGTCACTTCTGTAGAGTATTTGCTCCTCTTGTTGTAAATGTCCTCGGAGACTTTGCAAAAGCCTGTGCTTCCTCACTCATGCTTATCATTCAATCCCTGCCCTTGACTGTTTACAGCTACAAAGGTGGCTGCTTTTGCTGAGCTTTCACCACAATGTCAATGACGCTAACTCTTTTCTTACAACTTGTGCAAGTCCCAGCAAAGTTTTTACATCAACCTCAAATAAACACTGCTAGTCCACACTGGGATTCTAACCTTTGCCTTACTTTGAACCCAATACCCTGATAGACCTGGGAAGAGACTCTAAGTAAACTATATGACCCAGGGTTCAAACATTCATGGTGGCATCTCCCTTTCTGCTAAGCATTTTGTTTACTAACATGAGAAAATTAATTTCCTATATGATTTAGGAAATCCTTGTCTGCAATTCTGCTGTAAGCCAGACTTTTACAAAGGTGCAGACACAGCATGTCAAGTGGCACGATGCGATTCCTTCTTGTTGCAAGCTCAACAATTTCAAAAGGTTGCCTCGGTTCCCAATTTATATGAAGAGTTCTTGCCTGAAATTTGGAAAGTATGTCTGTCATTTCCTCTGAAAAGATATGATCCACACCGCAAATGGAACACTGCAATTGGTTTTCTTGCAACCTGAACTCTTTTCAAGGAAGGGTCCGTTGAAATTTCAACAAATGAGTCTTGTCAGAAGAGGGAATAACCCCACCTCTTTCACCAAAGGTCAGAACATACAGGGAAGACCTGTAAGTTATTGCCAAAACCTATCTCCTGAGTTCGGTCTCCTTACATATTTGTCACTTTACCTGTACACTAACCTTTTAAGATTTAGCAAAACAAATTGCCTCCAAAGCTTCTGATCCTGATGAAGTGAACTAGAAGAGAAGATGAGCTAACCCATATGACTGTAGGTGTGCCAAAGGGGATGGAATTTGTCAGTTTGTAAAACGTGTGTTAGAAAGCTTGTAGAAAAAAGTCGGCCTTGTTCCTTTTCTGCGAGATTTTCAAAAAGTCCATGTGAGGTTGCTGTTGAGAAGGCCCTTTGAAGAGCCTAGTAAATGAAAAGACCCAAGAGCTTGTTTTGGCAGGCCTGACCAATGTGCCATGATGGACAAAGTGAAAAGCTCTGTCAGAAGTGGGATTTGAACCCACGCCTCCATTCGGAGACCAGAAGGCCCATGAGAAGGGAAGAGAAGCCTCTTGAGTCTGGCGCCTTAGACCACTCGGCCATCCTGACAAGCGGTGTACTATGTACCCATGCAGCTGGCACAATGACTATACTTAACAGAGAAGAGACAACCACAAACTTAGCCTAGAAGACTTCATGAACACTGCAAGGCATGTTTTTTTCTCTGAAAACACTCATCAAACTGCCATTTTGGATCACTGCAATACCTTAGACAGCAATGTCATGTGCCTGCTCTAACAAATGAAATCCTTTGTGCTCCTTGAGCGTCTTTTCCTATGCGGTGGCTGTTTCCAGTGGAAAATGGTTTCTTCATAAAGAGGCATGAGACCGCGTGGCCTAATGGATTAGGCGTCTGACTTCGGATCAGAAGATTGAGGGTTCAAGTCCCTTTGTGGTTGTTGAGCTCTGTTCTTGTCACTTCTGTAGAGTATTTGCTCCTCTTGTTGTAAATGTCCTCGGAGACTTTGCAAAAGCCTGTGCTTCCTCACTCATGCTTATCATTCAATCCCTGCCCTTGACTGTTTACGGCTACAAAGGTGGCTGCTTTTGCTGAGCTTTCACCACAATGTCAATGACGCTAACTCTTTTCTTACAACTTGTGCAAGTCCCAGCAAAGTTTTTACATCAACCTCAAATAAACACTGCTAGTCCACACTGGGATTCTAACCTTTGCCTTACTTTGAACCCAATACCCTGATGGACCTTGCAAGAGACTCTAAGTAAACTATATGACCCAGGGTTCAAACATTCATGGTGGCATCTCCCTCTCTGCTAAGCATTTTGTTTACTAACATGAGAAAATTAATTTCCTATATGATTTAGGAAATCCTTGTCTGCAATTCTGCTGTAAGCCAGACTTTTACAAAGGTGCAGACACAGCATGTCAAGTGGCACGATGCGATTTCTTCTTGTTGCAAGCTCAACAATTTCAAAAGGTTGCCTCGGTTCCCAATTTATATGAAGAGTTCTTGCCTGAAATTTGGAAAGTATGTCTGTCATTTCCTCTGAAAAGATATGATCCACACCGCAAATGGAACACTGCAATTGGTTTTCTTGCAACCTGAACTCTTTTCAAGGAAGGGTCCGTTGAAATTTCAACAAATGAGTCTTGTCAGAAGAGGGAATAACCCCACCTCTTTCACCAAAGGTCAGAACATACAGGGAAGACCTGTAAGTTATTGCCAAAACCTATCTCCTGAGTTCGGTCTCCTTACATATTTGTCACTTTACCAGTACACTAACCTTTTAAGATTTAGCAAAACAAATTGCCTCCAAAGCTTCTGATCCTGATGAAGTGAACTAGAAGAGAAGATGAGCTAACCCATATGACTGTAGGTGTGCCAAAGGGGATGGAATTTGTCAGTTTGTAAAACGTGTGTTAGAAAGCTTGTAGAAAAAAGTCGGCCTTGTTCCTTTTCTGCGAGATTTTCCAAAAGTCCATGTGAGGTTGCTGTTGAGAAGGCCCTTTGAAGAGCCTAGTAAATGAAAAGACCCAAGAGCTTGTTTTGGCAGGCCTGACCAATGTGCCATGATGGACAAAGTGAAAAAGCTCTGTCAGAAGTGGGATTTGAACCCACGCCTCCATTCGGAGACCAGAAGGCCCATGAGAAGGGAAGAGTCTGGCGCCTTAGACCACTCGGCCATCCTGACAAGCGGTGCACTATGTACCCATGCAGCTGGCACAATGACTATACTTAACAGAGAAGAGACAACCACAAACTTAGCCTAGAAGACTTCATGAACACTGCAAGGCATGTTTTTTTCTCTGAAAACACTCATCAAACTGCCATTTTGGATCACTGCAATACCTTAGACAGCAATGTCATGTGCCTGCTCTAACAAATGAAATCCTTTGTGCTCCTTGAGCGTCTTTTCCTATGCGGTGGCTGTTTCCAGTGGAAAATGGTTTCTTCATAAAGAGGCATGAGACCGCGTGGCCTAATGGATAAGGCGTCTGACTTCGGATCAGAAGATTGAGGGTTCGAGTCCCTTCGTGGTTGTTGAGCTCTGTTCTTGTCACTTCTGTAGAGTATTTGCTCCTCTTGTTGTAAATGTCCTCGGAGACTTTGCAAAAGCCTGTGCTTCCTCACTCATGCTTATCATTCAATCCCTGCCCTTGACTGTTTACAGCTACAAAGGTGGCTGCTTTTGCTGAGCTTTCACCAAAATGTCAATGACGCTAACTCTTTTCTTACAACTTGTGCAAGTCCCAGCAAAGTTTTTACATCAACCTCAAATAAACACTGCTAGTCCACACTGGGATTCTAACCTTTGCATTACTTTGAACCCAATACCCTGATGGACCTTGCAAGAGACTCTAAGTAAACTATATGACCCAGGGTTCAAACATTCATGGTGGCATCTCCCTTTCTGCTAAGCATTTTGTTTACTAACATGAGAAAATTAATTTCCTATATGATTTAGGAAATCCTTGTCTGCAATTCTGCTGTAAGCCAGACTTTTACAAAGGTGCAGACACAGCATGTCAAGTGGCACGATGCGATTCCTTCTTGTTGCAAGCTCAACAATTTCAAAAGGTTGCCTCGGTTCCCAATTTATATGAAGAGTTCTTGCCTGAAATTTGGAAAGTATGTCTGTCATTTCCTCTGAAAAGATATGATCTACACCGCAAATGGAACACTGCAATTGGTTTTCTTGCAACCTGAACTCTTTTCAAGGAAGGGTCCGTTGAAATTTCAACAAATGAGTCTTGTCAGAAGAGGGAATAACCCCACCTCTTTCACCAAAGGTCAGAACATACAGGGAAGACCTGTAAGTTATTGCCAAAACCTATCTCCTGAGTTCGGTCTCCTTACATATTTGTCACTTTACCTGTACACTAACCTTTTAAGATTTAGCAAAACAAATTGCCTCCAAAGCTTCTGATCCTGATGAAGTGAACTAGAAGAGAAGATGAGCTAACCCATATGACTGTAGGTGTGCCAAAGGGGATGGAATTTGTCAGTTTGTAAAACGTGTGTTAGAAAGCTTGTAGAAAAAAGTCGGCCTTGTTCCTTTTCTGCGAGATTTTCCAAAAGTCCATGTGAGGTTGCTGTTGAGAAGGCCCTTTGAAGAGCCTAGTAAATGAAAAGACCCAAGAGCTTGTTTTGGCAGGCCTGACCAATGTGCCATGATGGACAAAGTGAAAAGCTCTGTCAGAAGTGGGATTTGAACCCACGCCTCCATTCGGAGACCAGAAGGCCCATGAGAAGGGAAGAGAAGCCTCTTGAGTCTGGCGCCTTAGACCACTCGGCCATCCTGACAAGCGGTGTACTATGTACCCATGCAGCTGGCACAATGACTATACTTAACAGAGAAGAGACAACCACAAACTTAGCCTAGAAGACTTCATGAACACTGCAAGGCATGTTTTTTTCTCTGAAAACACTCATCAAACTGCCATTTTGGATCACTGCAATACCTTAGACAGCAATGTCATGTGCCTGCTCTAACAAATGAAATCCTTTGTGCTCCTTGAGCGTCTTTTCCTATGCGGTGGCTGTTTCCAGTGGAAAATGGTTTCTTCATAAAGAGGCATGAGACCACGTGGCCTAATGGATAAGGCGTCTGACTTCGGATCAGAAGATTGAGGGTTCGAGTCCCTTCGTGGGCGTTGAGCTCTGTTCTTGTCACTTCTGTAGAGTATTTGCTCCTCTTGTTGTAAATGTCCTCGGAGACTTTGCAAAAGCCTGTGCTTCCTCACTCATGCTTATCATTCAATCCCTGCCCTTGACTGTTTACAGCTACAAAGGTGGCTGCTTTTGCTGAGCTTTCACCACAATGTCAATGACGCTAACTCTTTTCTTACAACTTGTGCAAGTCCCAGCAAAGTTTTTACATCAACCTCAAATAAACACTGCTAGTCCACACTGGGATTCTAACCTTTGCCTTACTTTGAACCCAATACCCTGATGGACCTGGGAAGAGACTCTAAGTAAACTATATGACCCAGGGTTCAAACATTCATGGTGGCATCTCCCTTTCTGCTAAGCATTTTGTTTACTAACATGAGAAAATGAATTTCCTATATGATTTAGGAAATCCTTGTCTGCAATTCTGCTGTAAGCCAGACTTTTACAAAGGTGCAGACACAGCATGTCAAGTGGCACGATGCGATTCCTTCTTGTTGCAAGCTCAACAATTTCAAAAGGTTGCCTCGGTTCCCAATTTATATGAAGAGTTCTTGCCTGAAATTTGGAAAGTATGTCTGTCATTTCCTCTGAAAAGATATGATCCACACCGCAAATGGAACACTGCAATTGGTTTTCTTGCAACCTGAACTCTTTTCAAGGAAGGGTCCGTTGAAATTTCAACAAATGAGTCTTGTCAGAAGAGGGAATAACCCCACCTCTTTCACCAAAGGTCAGAACATACAGGGAAGACCTGTAAGTTATTGCCAAAACCTATCTCCTGAGTTCGGTCTCCTTACATATTTGTCACTTTACCTGTACACTAACCTTTTAAGATTTAGCAAAACAAATTGCCTCCAAAGCTTCTGATCCTGATGAAGTGAACTAGAAGAGAAGATGAGCTAACCCATATGACTGTAGGTGTGCCAAAGGGGATGGAATTTGTCAGTTTGTAAAACGTGTGTTAGAAAGCTTGTAGAAAAAAGTCGGCCTTGTTCCTTTTCTGCGAGATTTTCCAAAAGTCCATGTGAGGTTGCTGTTGAGAAGGCCCTTTGAAGAGCCTAGTAAATGAAAAGACCCAAGAGCTTGTTTTGGCAGGCCTGACCAATGTGCCATGATGGACAAAGTGAAAAAGCTCTGTCAGAAGTAGAATTTGAACCCACACCTCCATTCGGAGACCAGAAGGCCCATGAGAAGGGAAGCGAAGCCTCTTGAGTCTGGCGCCTTAGACCACTCGGCCATCCTGACAAGCGGTGTACTATGTACCCATGCAGCTGGCACAATGACTATACTTAACAGAGAAGAGACAACCACAAACTTAGCCTAGAAAACTTCATGAACACTGCAAGGCATGTTTTTTTTTTCTGAAAACACTCATCAAACTGCCATTTTGGATCACTGCAATACCTTAGACAGCAATGTCATGTGCCTGCTCTAACAAATGAAATCCTTTGTGCTCCTTGAGCGTCTTTTCCTATGCGGTGGCTGTTTCCAGTGGAAAATGGTTTCTTCATAAAGAGGCATGAGACCGCGTGGCCTAATGGATAAGGCGTCTGACTTCGGATCAGACGATTGAGGGTTCGAGTCCCTTCGTGGTCGTTGAGTTCTGTTCTTGTCACTTCTGTAGAGTATTTGCTCCTCTTGTTGTAAATGTCCTCGGAGACTTTGCAAAAGCCTGTGATTCCTCACTCATGCTTATCATTCAATCCCTGCCCTTGACTGTTTACAGCTACAAAGGTGGCTGCTTTTGCTGAGCTTTCACCACAATGTCAATGACGCTAACTCTTTTCTTACAACTTGTGCAAGTCCCAGCAAAGTTTTTACATCAACCTCAAATAAACACTGCTAGTCCACACTGGGATTCTAACCTTTGCCTTACTTTGAACCCAATACCCTGATGGACCTTGGAAGAGACTCTAAGTAAACTATATGACCCAGGGTTCAAACATTCATGGTGGCATCTCCCTTTCTGCTAAGCATTTTGTTTACTAACATGAGAAAATTAATTTCCTATATGATTTAGGAAATCCTTGTCTGCAATTCTGCTGTAAGCCAGACTTTTACAAAGGTGCAGACACAGCATGTCAAGTAGCACGATGCGATTCCTTCTTGTTGCAAGCTCAACAATTTCAAAAGGTTGCCTCGGTTCCCAATTTATATGAAGAGTTCTTGCCTGAAATTTGGAAAGTATGTCTGTCATTTCCTCTGAAAAGATATGATCCACACCGCAAATAGAACACTGCAATTGGTTTTCTTGCAACCTGAACTCTTTTCAAGGAAGGGTCCGTTGAAATTTCAACAAATGAGTCTTGTCAGAAGAGGGAATAAGCCCACCTCTTTCACCAAAGGTCAGAACATACAGGGAAGACCTGTAAGTTATTGCCAAAACCTATCTCCTGAGTTCGGTCTCCTTACATATTTGTCACTTTACCTGTACACTAACCTTTTAAGATTTAGCAAAACAAATTGCCTCCAAAGCTTCTGAACCTGATGAAGTGAACTAGAAGAGAAGATGAGCTAACCCATATGACTGTAGGTGTGCCAAAGGGGATGGAATTTGTCAGTTTGTAAAACGTGTGTTAGAAAGCTTGTAGAAAAAAGTCGGCCTTGTTCCTTTTCTGCGAGATTTTCCAAAAGTCCATGTGAGGTTGCTGTTGAGAAGGCCCTTTGAAGAGCCTAGTAAATGAAAAGACCCAAGAGCTTGTTTTGGCAGGCCTGACCAATGTGCCATGATGGCCAAAGTGAAAAAGCTCTGTCAGAAGTGGGATTTGAACCCACGCCTCCATTCGGAGACCAGAAGGCCCATGAGAAGGGAAGAGAAAGCCTCTTGAGTATGGCGCCTTAGACCACTCGGCCATCCTGACAGCGGTGTACTATGTACCCATGCAGCTGGCACAATGACTATACTTAACAGAGAAGAGACAACCACAAACTTAGCCTAGAAGACTTCATGAACACTGCAAGGCATGTTTTTTTCTCTGAAAACACTCATCAAACTGCCATTTTGGATCACTGCAATACCTTAGACAGCAATGTCATGTGCCTGCTCTAACAAATGAAATCCTTTGTGCTCCTTGAGCGTCTTTTCCTATGCGGTGGCTGTTTCCAGTGGAAAATGGTTTCTTCATAAAGAGGCATAAGACCACGTGGCCTAATGGATAAGGCGTCTGACTTCGGATCAGAAGATTGAGGGTTCGAGTCCCTTCGTGGTCGTTGAGCTCTGTTCTTGTCACTTCTGTAGAGTATTTGCTCCTCTTGTTGTAAATGTCCTCGGAGACTTTGCAAAAGCCTGTGCTTCCTCACTCATGCTTATCATTCAATCCCTGCCCTTGACTGTTTACAGCTACAAAGGTGGCTGCTTTTGCTGAGCTTTCACCACAATGTCAATGACGCTAACTCTTTTCTTACAACTTGTGCAAGTCCCAGCAAAGTTTTTACATCAACCTCAAATAAACACTGCTAGTCCACACTGGGATTCTAACCTTTGCCTTACTTTGAACCCAATACCCTGATGGACCTTGGAAGAGACTCTAAGTAAACTATATGACCCAGGGTTCAAACATTCATGGTGGCAACTCCCTTTCTGCTAAGCATTTTGTTTACTAACATGAGAAAATTAATTTCCTATATGATTTAGGAAATCCTTGTCTGCAATTCTGCTGTAAGCCAGACTTTTACAAAGGTGCAGACACAGCATGTCAAGTGGCACGATGCGATTCCTTCTTGTTGCAAGCTCAACAATTTCAAAAGGTTGCCTCGGTTCCCAATTTATATGAAGAGTTCTTGCCTGAAATTTGGAAAGTATGTCTGTCATTTCCTCTGAAAAGATATGATCCACACCGCAAATGGAACACTGCAATTGGTTTTCTTGCAACCTGAACTCTTTTCAAGGAAGGGTCCGTTGAAATTTCAACAAATGAGTCTTGTCAGAAGAGGGAATAACCCCACCTCTTTCACCAAAGGTCAGAACATACAGGGAAGACCTGTAAGTTATTGCCAAAACCTATCTCCTGAGTTCGGTCTCCTTACATATTTGTCACTTTACCTGTACACTAACCTTTTAAGATTTAGCAAAACAAATTGCCTCCAAAGCTTCTGATCCTGATGAAGTGAACTAGAAGAGAAGATGAGCTAACCCATATGACTGTAGGTGTGCCAAAGGGGATGGAATTTGTCAGTTTGTAAAACGTGTGTTAGAAAGCTTGTAGAAAAAAGTCGGCCTTGTTCCTTTTCTGCGAGATTTTCCAAAAGTCCATGTGAGGTTGCTGTTGAGAAGGCCCTTTGAAGAGCCTAGTAAATGAAAAGACCCAAGAGCTTGTTTTGGCAGGCCTGACCAATGTGCCATGATGGACAAAGTGAAAAAGCTCTGTCAGAAGTAGAATTTGAACCCACACCTCCATTCGGAGACCAGAAGGCCCATGAGAAGGGAAGCGAAGCCTCTTGAGTCTGGCGCCTTAGACCACTCGGCCATCCTGACAAGCGGTGTACTATGTACCCATGCAGCTGGCACAATGACTATACTTAACAGAGAAGAGACAACCACAAACTTAGCCTAGAAAACTTCATGAACACTGCAAGGCATGTTTTTTTTTTCTGAAAACACTCATCAAACTGCCATTTTGGATCACTGCAATACCTTAGACAGCAATGTCATGTGCCTGCTCTAACAAATGAAATCCTTTGTGCTCCTTGAGCGTCTTTTCCTATGCGGTGGCTGTTTCCAGTGGAAAATGGTTTCTTCATAAAGAGGCATGAGACCGCGTGGCCTAATGGATAAGGCGTCTGACTTCGGATCAGACGATTGAGGGTTCGAGTCCCTTCGTGGTCGTTGAGTTCTGTTCTTGTCACTTCTGTAGAGTATTTGCTCCTCTTGTTGTAAATGTCCTCGGAGACTTTGCAAAAGCCTGTGATTCCTCACTCATGCTTATCATTCAATCCCTGCCCTTGACTGTTTACAGCTACAAAGGTGGCTGCTTTTGCTGAGCTTTCACCACAATGTCAATGACGCTAACTCTTTTCTTACAACTTGTGCAAGTCCCAGCAAAGTTTTTACATCAACCTCAAATAAACACTGCTAGTCCACACTGGGATTCTAACCTTTGCCTTACTTTGAACCCAATACCCTGATGGACCTTGGAAGAGACTCTAAGTAAACTATATGACCCAGGGTTCAAACATTCATGGTGGCATCTCCCTTTCTGCTAAGCATTTTGTTTACTAACATGAGAAAATTAATTTCCTATATGATTTAGGAAATCCTTGTCTGCAATTCTGCTGTAAGCCAGACTTTTACAAAGGTGCAGACACAGCATGTCAAGTAGCACGATGCGATTCCTTCTTGTTGCAAGCTCAACAATTTCAAAAGGTTGCCTCGGTTCCCAATTTATATGAAGAGTTCTTGCCTGAAATTTGGAAAGTATGTCTGTCATTTCCTCTGAAAAGATATGATCCACACCGCAAATGGAACACTGCAATTGGTTTTCTTGCAACCTGAACTCTTTTCAAGGAAGGGTCCGTTGAAATTTCAACAAATGAGTCTTGTCAGAAGAGGGAATAACCCCACCTCTTTCACCAAAGGTCAGAACATACAGGGAAGACCTGTAAGTTATTGCCAAAACCTATCTCCTGAGTTCGGTCTCCTTACATATTTGTCACTTTACCTGTACACTAACCTTTTAAGATTTAGCAAAACAAATTGCCTCCAAAGCTTCTGAACCTGATGAAGTGAACTAGAAGAGAAGATGAGCTAACCCATATGACTGTAGGTGTGCCAAAGGGGATGGAATTTGTCAGTTTGTAAAACGTGTGTTAGAAAGCTTGTAGAAAAAAGTCGGCCTTGTTCCTTTTCTGCGAGATTTTCCAAAAGTCCATGTGAGGTTGCTGTTGAGAAGGCCCTTTGAAGAGCCTAGTAAATGAAAAGACCCAAGAGCTTGTTTTGGCAGGCCTGACCAATGTGCCATGATGGCCAAAGTGAAAAAGCTCTGTCAGAAGTGGGATTTGAACCCACGCCTCCATTCGGAGACCAGAAGGCCCATGAGAAGGGAAGAGAAAGCCTCTTGAGTATGGCGCCTTAGACCACTCGGCCATCCTGACAGCGGTGTACTATGTACCCATGCAGCTGGCACAATGACTATACTTAACAGAGAAGAGACAACCACAAACTTAGCCTAGAAGACTTCATGAACACTGCAAGGCATGTTTTTTTCTCTGAAAACACTCATCAAACTGCCATTTTGGATCACTGCAATACCTTAGACAGCAATGTCATGTGCCTGCTCTAACAAATGAAATCCTTTGTGCTCCTTGAGCGTCTTTTCCTATGCGGTGGCTGTTTCCAGTGGAAAATGGTTTCTTCATAAAGAGGCATAAGACCACGTGGCCTAATGGATAAGGCGTCTGACTTCGGATCAGAAGATTGAGGGTTCGAGTCCCTTCGTGGTCGTTGAGCTCTGTTCTTGTCACTTCTGTAGAGTATTTGCTCCTCTTGTTGTAAATGTCCTCGGAGACTTTGCAAAAGCCTGTGCTTCCTCACTCATGCTTATCATTCAATCCCTGCCCTTGACTGTTTACAGCTACAAAGGTGGCTGCTTTTGCTGAGCTTTCACCACAATGTCAATGACGCTAACTCTTTTCTTACAACTTGTGCAAGTCCCAGCAAAGTTTTTACATCAACCTCAAATAAACACTGCTAGTCCACACTGGGATTCTAACCTTTGCCTTACTTTGAACCCAATACCCTGATGGACCTTGGAAGAGACTCTAAGTAAACTATATGACCCAGGGTTCAAACATTCATGGTGGCAACTCCCTTTCTGCTAAGCATTTTGTTTACTAACATGAGAAAATTAATTTCCTATATGATTTAGGAAATCCTTGTCTGCAATTCTGCTGTAAGCCAGACTTTTACAAAGGTGCAGACACAGCATGTCAAGTGGCACGATGCGATTCCTTCTTGTTGCAAGCTCAACAATTTCAAAAGGTTGCCTCGGTTCCCAATTTATATGAAGAGTTCTTGCCTGAAATTTGGAAAGTATGTCTGTCATTTCCTCTGAAAAGATATGATCCACACCGCAAATGGAACACTGCAATTGGTTTTCTTGCAACCTGAACTCTTTTCAAGGAAGGGTCCGTTGAAATTTCAACAAATGAGTCTTGTCAGAAGAGGGAATAACCCCACCTCTTTCACCAAAGGTCAGAACATACAGGGAAGACCTGTAAGTTATTGCCAAAACCTATCTCCTGAGTTCGGTCTCCTTACATATTTGTCACTTTACCTGTACACTAACCTTTTAAGATTTAGCAAAACATATTGCCTCCAAAGCTTCTGATCCTGATGAAGTGAACTAGAAGAGAAGATGAGCTAACCCATATGACTGTAGGTGTGCCAAAGGGGATGGAATTTGTCAGTTTGTAAAACGTGTGTTAGAAAGCTTGTAGAAAAAAGTCGGCCTTGTTCCTTTTCTGCGAGATTTTCCAAAAGTCCAAAAGTCCATGTGAGGTTGCTGTTGAGAAGGCCCTTTGAAGAGCCTAGTAAATGAAAAGACCCAAGAGCTTGTTTTGGCAGGCCTGATGTGCCATGATGGACAAAGTGAAAAGCTCTGTCAGAAGTGGGATTTGAACCCACGCCTCCATTCAGAGACCAGAAGGCCCATGAGAAGGGAAGAGAAGCCTCTTGAGTCTGGCGCCTTAGACCACTCGGCCATCCTGACAAGCGGTGTACTATGTATCCATGCAGCTGGCACAATGACTATACTTAACAGAGAAGAGACAACCACAAACTTAGCCTAGAAGACTTCATGAACACTGCAAGGCATGTTTTTTTTTCTGAAAACACTCATCAAACTGCCATTTTGGATCACTGCAATACCTTAGACAGCAATGTCATGTGCCTGCTCTAACAAATGAAATCCTTTGTGCTTCTTGAGCGTCTTTTCCTATGCGGTGGCTGTTTCCAGTGGAAAATGGTTTCTTCATAAAGAGGCATGAGACCGCGTGGCCTAATGGATAAGGCGTCTGACTTCGGATCAGAAGATTGAGGGTTTGAGTCCCTTCGTGGTCGTTGAGCTCTGTTCTTGTCACTTCTGTAGAGTATTTGCTCCTCTTGTTGTAAATGTCCTCGGAGACTTTGCAAAAGCCTGTGCTTCCTCACTCATGCTTATCATTCAATCCCTGCCCTTGACTGTTTACAGCTACAAAGGTGGCTGCTTTTGCTGAGCTTTCACCACAATGTCAATGACGCTAACTCTTTTCTTACAACTTATGCAAGTCCCAGCAAAGTTTTTACATCAACCTCAAATAAACACTGCTAGTCCACACTGGGATTCTAACCTTTGCCTTACTTTGAACCCAATACCCTGATGGACCTGGGAAGAGACTCTAAGTAAACTATATGACCCAGGGTTCAAACATTCATGGTGGCATCTCCCTTTCTGCTAAGCATTTTGTTTACTAACATGAGAAAATTAATTTCCTATATGATTTAGGAAATCCTTGTCTGCAATTCTGCTGTAAGCCAGACTTTTACAAAGGTGCAGACACAGCATGTCAAGTGGCACGATGCGATTCCTTCTTGTTGCAAGCTCAACAATTTCAAAAGGTTGCCTCGGTTCCCAATTTATATGAAGAGTTCTTGCCTGAAATTTGGAAAGTATGTCTGTCATTTCCTCTGAAAAGATATGATCCACACCGCAAATGGAACACTGCAATTGGTTTTCTTGCAACCTGAACTCTTTTCAAGGAAGGGTCCGTTGAAATTTCAACAAATGAGTCTTGTCAGAAGAGGGAATAACCCCACCTCTTTCACCAAAGGTCAGAACATACAGGGAAGACCTGTAAGTTATTGCCAAAACCTATCTCCTGAGTTCGGTCTCCTTACATATTTGTCACTTTACCTGTACACTAACCTTTTAAGATTTAGCAAAACAAATTGCCTCCAAAGCTTCTGATCCTGATGAAGTGAACTAGAAGAGAAGATGAGCTAACCCATATGACTGTAGGTGTGCCAAAGGGGATGGAATTTGTCAGTTTGTAAAACGTGTGTTAGAAAGCTTGTAGAAAAAAGTCGGCCTTGTTCCTTTTCTGCGAGATTTTCCAAAAGTCCATGTGAGGTTGCTGTTGAGAAGGCCCTTTGAAGAGCCTAGTAAATGAAAAGACCCAAGAGCTTGTTTTGGCAAGCCTGACCAATGTGCCATGATGGACAAAGTGAAAAAGCTCTGTCAGAAGTGGGATTTGAACTCACACCTCCATTCAGAGACCAGAAGGCCCATGAGAAGGGAAGAGAAGCCTCTTGAGTCTGGCGCCTTAGACCACTCGGCCATCCTGACAAGCGGTGTACTATGTACCCATGCAGCTGGCACAATGACTATACTTAACAGAGAAGAGACAACCACAAACTTAGCCTAGAAGACTTCATGAACACTGCAAGGCATGTTTTTTTTTCTGAAAACACTCATCAAACTGCCATTTTGGATCACTGCAATACCTTAGACAGCAATGTCATGTGCCTGCTCTAACAAATGAAATCCTTTGTGCTCCTTGAGCGTCTTTTCCTATGCGGTGGCTGTTTCCAGTGGAAAATGGTTTCTTCATAAAGAGGCATGAGACCGTGTGGCCTAATAGATAAGGTGTCTGACTTCGGATCAGAAGATTGAGGGTTCGAGTCCCTTTGTGGTCGTTGAGCTCTGTTCTTGTCACTTCTGTAGAGTATTTGCTCCTCTTGTTGTAAATGTCCTCGGAGACTTTGCAAAAGCCTGTGCTTCCTCACTCATGCTTATCATTCAATCCCTGCCCTTGACTGTTTACAGCTACAAAGGTGGCTGCTTTTGCTGAGCTTTCACCACAATGTCAATGACGCTAACTCTTTTCTTACAACTTGTGCAAGTCCCAGCAAAGTTTTTACATCAACCTCAAATAAACACTGCTAGTCCACACTGGGATTCTAACCTTTGCCTTAGTTTGAACCCAATTCCCTGATGGACCTTGGAAGAGACTCTAAGTAAACTATATGACCCAGGGTTCAAACATTCATGGTGGCATCTCCCTTTCTGCTAAGCATTTTGTTTACTAACATGAGAAAATTAATTTCCTATATGATTTAGGAAATCCTTGTCTGCAATTCTGCTGTAAGCCAGACTTTTACAAAGGTGCAGACACAGCATGTCAAGTGGCACGATGCGATTCCTTCTTGTTGCAAGCTCAACAATTTCAAAAGGTTGCCTCGGTTCCCAATTTATATGAAGAGTTCTTGCCTGAAATTTGGAAAGTATGTCTGTCATTTCCTCTGAAAAGATATGATCCACACCGCAAATGGAACACTGCAATTGGTTTTCTTGCAACCTGAACTCTTTTCAAGGAAGGGTCCGTTGAAATTTCAACAAATGAGTCTTGTCAGAAGAGGGAATAACCCCACCTCTTTCACCAAAGGTCAGAACATACAGGGAAGACCTGTAAGTTATTGCCAAAACCTATCTCCTGAGTTCGGTCTCCTTACATATTTGTCACTTTACCTGTACACTAACCTTTTAAGATTTAGCAAAACAAATTGCCTCCAAAGCTTCTGATCCTGATGAAGTGAACTAGAAGAGAAGATGAGCTAACCCATATGACTGTAGGTGTGCCAAAGGGGATGGAATTTGTCAGTTTGTAAAACGTGTGTTAGAAAGCTTGTAGAAAAAAGTCGGCCTTGTTCCTTTTCTGCGAGATTTTCAAAAAGTCCATGTGAGGTTGCTGTTGAGAAGGCCCTTTGAAGAGCCTAGTAAATGAAAAGACCCAAGAGCTTGTTTTGGCAGGCCTGACCAATGTGCCATGATGGACAAAGTGAAAAGCTCTGTCAGAAGTGGGATTTGAACCCACGCCTCCATTCGGAGACCAGAAGGCCCATGAGAAGGGAAGAGAAGCCTCTTGAGTCTGGCGCCTTAGACCACTCGGCCATCCTGACAAGCTGTGTACTATGTACCCATGCAGCTGGCACAATGACTATACTTAACAGAGAAGAGACAACCACAAACTTAGCCTAGAAGACTTCATGAACACTGCAAGGCATGTTTTTTTCTCTGAAAACACTCATCAAACTGCCATTTTGGATCACTGCAATACCTTAGACAGCAATGTCATGTGCCTGCTCTAACAAATGAAATCCTTTGTGCTCCTTGAGCGTCTTTTCCTATGCGGTGGCTGTTTCCAGTGGAAAATGGTTTCTTCATAAAGAGGCATGAGACCGCGTGGCCTAATGGATAAGGCGTCTGACTTCGGATCAGAAGATTGAGGGTTTGAGTCCCTTCGTGGTCGTTGAGCTCTGTTCTTGTCACTTCTGTAGAGTATTTGCTCCTCTTGTTGTAAATGTCCTCGGAGACTTTGCAAAAGCCTGTGCTTCCTCACTCATGCTTATCATTCAATCCCTGCCCTTGACTGTTTACAGCTACAAAGGTGGCTGCTTTTGCTGAGCTTTCACCACAATGTCAATGACGCTAACTCTTTTCTTACAACTTGTGCAAGTCCCAGCAAAGTTTTTACATCAACCTCAAATAAACACTGCTAGTCCACACTGGGATTCTAACCTTTGCCTTACTTTGAACCCAATACCCTGATAGACCTGGGAAGAGACTCTAAGTAAACTATATGACCCAGGGTTCAAACATTCATGGTGGCATCTCCCTTTCTGCTAAGCAATTTGTTTACTAACATGAGAAAATTAATTTCCTATATGATTTAGGAAATCCTTGTCTGCAATTCTGCTGTAAGCCAGACTTTTACAAAGGTGCAGACACAGCATGTCAAGTGGCACGATGCGATTCCTTCTTGTTGCAAGCTCAACAATTTCAAAAGGTTGCCTCGGTTCCCAATTTATATGAAGAGTTCTTGCCTGAAATTTGGAAAGTATGTCTGTCATTTCCTCTGAAAAGATATGATCCACACCGCAAATGGAACACTGCAATTGGTTTTCTTGCAACCTGAACTCTTTTCAAGGAAGGGTCCGTTGAAATTTCAACAAATGAGTCTTGTCAGAAGAGGGAATAACCCCACCTCTTTCACCAAAGGTCAGAACATACAGGGAAGACCTGTAAGTTATTGCCAAAACCTATCTCCTGAGTTCGGTCTCCTTACATATTTGTCACTTTACCTGTACACTAACCTTTTAAGATTTAGCAAAACATATTGCCTCCAAAGCTTCTGATCCTGATGAAGTGAACTAGAAGAGAAGATGAGCTAACCCATATGACTGTAGGTGTGCCAAAGGGGATGGAATTTGTCAGTTTGTAAAACGTGTGTTAGAAAGCTTGTAGAAAAAAGTCGGCCTTGTTCCTTTTCTGCGAGATTTTCCAAAAGTCCATGTGAGGTTGCTGTTGAGAAGGCCCTTTGAAGAGCCTAGTAAATGAAAAGACCCAAGAGCTTGTTTTGGCAGGCCTGACCAATGTGCCATGATGGACAAAGTGAAAAAGCTCTGTCAGAAGTGGGATTTGAACCCACGCCTCCATTCGGAGACCAGAAGGCCCATGAGAAGGGAAGAGAAGCCTCTTGAGTCTGGTGCCTTAGACCACTCGGCCATCCTGACAAGCGTCGCACTATGTACCCATGCAGCTGGCACAATGACTATACTTAACAGAGAAGAGACAACCACAAACTTAGCCTAGAAGACTTCATGAACACTGCAAGGCATGTTTTTTTCTCTGAAAACACTCATCAAACTGCCATTTTGGATCACTGCAATACCTTAGACAGCAATGTCATGTGCCTGCTCTAACAAATGAAATCCTTTGTGCTCCTTGAGCGTCTTTTCCTATGCGGTGGCTGTTTCCAGTGGAAAATGGTTTCTTCATAAAGAGGCATGAGACCGCGTGGCCTAATGGTTAAGGCGTCTGACTTTGGATCAGAAGGTTGAGGGTTCGAGTCCCTTCCTGGTTGTTGAGTTCTGTTCTTGTCACTTCTGTAGAGTATTTGCTCCTCTTGTTGTAAATGTCCTCGGAGACTTTGCAAAAGCCTGTGCTTCCTCACTCATGCTTATCATTCAATCCCTGCCCTTGACTGTTTACAGCTACAAAGGTGGCTGCTTTTGCTGAGCTTTCACCACAATGTCAATGACGCTAACTCTTTTCTTACAACTTGTGCAAGTCCCAGCAAAGTTTTTACATCAACCTCAAATAAACACTGCTAGTCCACACTGGGATTCTAACCTTTGCCTTACTTTGAACCCAATACCCTGATGGACCTTGGAAGAGACTCTAAGTAAACTATATGACCCAGGGTTCAAACATTCATGGTGGCAACTCCCTTTCTGCTAAGCATTTTGTTTACTAACATGAGAAAATTAATTTCCTATATGATTTAGGAAATCCTTGTCTGCAATTCTACTGTAAGCCAGACTTTTACAAAGGTGCAGACACAGCATGTCAAGTGGCACGATGCGATTCCTTCTTGTTGCAAGCTCAACAATTTCAAAAGGTTGCCTCGGTTCACAATTTATATGAAGAGTTCTTGCCTGAAATTTGGAAAGTATGTCTGTCATTTCCTCTGAAAAGATATGATCCACACCGCAAATGGAACACTGCAATTGGTTTTCTTGCAACCTGAACTCTTTTCAAGGAAGGGTCCGTTGAAATTTCAACAAATGAGTCTTGTCAGAAGAGGGAATAACCCCACCTCTTTCACCAAAGGTCAGAACATACAGGGAAGACCTGTAAGTTATTGCCAAAACCTATCTCCTGAGTTCGGTCTCCTTACATATTTGTCACTTTACCTGTACACTAACCTTTTAAGATTTAGCAAAACAAATTGCCTCCAAAGCTTCTGATCCTGATGAAGTGAACTAGAAGAGAAGATGAGCTAACCCATATGCAGAGCCGGGACAAGGTCCTCCAGCACCCAAGGCTGAGACACCAAAGTGCGCCCCTCCATCCCTGCCACCCCAGCCGTCACACACTGATTGCTATTAGACTAAGAGGTGCCACAGGGCCCACAACCTCCCCAACACCTTAATATCTAGTTATCTGGCTTGCAGTCACTGCTATGTATCCCCTTTTCTTATTTCTTTCTGCTTCAAACACAATTAGGAATGACAGCTGAATGAATTGTGCGCCCCCTCCTACACTGCGCCCTGAGGCTGGAGCCTCTCCAGCCTATGCCTCGGCCCGGCCCTGCCCATATGACTGTAGGTGTGCCAAAGGGGATGGAATTTGTCAGTTTGTAAAACGTGTGTTAGAAAGCTTGTAGAAAAAAGTCGGCCTTGTTCCTTTTCTGCGAGATTTTCCAAAAGTCCATGTGAGGTTGCTGTTGAGAAGGCCCTTTGAAGAGCCTAGTAAATGAAAAGACCCAAGAGCTTGTTTTGGCAGGCCTGACCAATGTGCCATGATGGACAAAGTGAAAAAGCTCTGTCAGAAGTGGGATTTGAACCCACGCCTCCATTCGGAGACCAGATGGCCCATGAGAAGGGAAGAGAAGCCTCTTGAGTCTGGCGCCTTAGACCACTCGGCCATCCTGACAAGCGGTGCACTATGTACCCATGCAGCTGGCACAATGACTATACTTAACAGAGAAGAGACAACCACAAACTTAGCCTAGAAGACTTCATGAACACTGCAAGGCATGTTTTTTTCTCTGAAAACACTCATCAAACTGCCATTTTGGATCACTGCAATACCTTAGACAGCAATGTCATGTGCCTGCTCTAACAAATGAAATCCTTTGTGCTCCTTGAGCGTCTTTTCCTATGCGGTGGCTGTTTCCAGTGGAAAATGGTTTCTTCATAAAGAGGCATGAGACCGCGTGGCCTAATGGATAAGGCGTCTGACTTCGGATCAGAAGATTGAGGGTTCGAGTCCCTTCGTGGTCGTTGAGTTCTGTTCTTGTCACTTCTGTAGAGTATTTGCTCCTCTTGTTGTAAATGTCCTCGGAGACTTTGCAAAAGCCTGTGCTTCCTCACTCATGCTTATCATTCAATCCCTGCCCTTGACTGTTTACAGCTACAAAGGTGGCTACTTTTGCTGAGCTTTCACCACAATGTCAATGACGCTAACTCTTTTCTTACAACTTGTGCAAGTCCCAGCAAAGTTTTTACATCAACCTCAAATAAACACTGCTAGTCCACACTGGGATTCTAACCTTTGCCTTACTTTGAACCCAATACCCTGATGGACCTTGGAAGAGACTCTAAGTAAACTATATGACCCAGGGTTCAAACATTCATGGTGGCATCTCCCTTTCTGCTAAGCATTTTGTTTACTAACATGAGAAAATTAATTTCCTATATGATTTAGGAAATCCTTGTCTGCAATTCTGCTGTAAGCCAGACTTTTACAAAGGTGCAGACACAGCATGTCAAGTGGCACGATGCGATTCCTTCTTGTTGCAAGCTCAACAATTTCAAAAGGTTGCCTCGGTTCCCAATTTATATGAAGAGTTCTTGCCTGAAATTTGGAAAGTATGTCTGTCATTTCCTCTGAAAAGATATGATCCACACCGCAAATGGAACACTGCAATTGGTTTTCTTGCAACCTGAACTCTTTTCAAGGAAGGGTCCGTTGAAATTTCAACAAATGAGTCTTGTCAGAAGAGGGAATAACCCCACCTCTTTCACCAAAGGTCAGAACATACAGGGAAGACCTGTAAGTTATTGCCAAAACCTATCTCCTGAGTTCGGTCTCCTTACATATTTGTCACTTTACCTGTACACTAACCTTTTAAGATTTAGCAAAACAAATTGCCTCCAAAGCTTCTGATCCTGATGAAGTGAACTAGAAGAGAAGATGAGCTAACCCATATGACTGTAGGTGTGCCAAAGGGGATGGAATTTGTCAGTTTGTAAAACGTGTGTTAGAAAGCTTGTAGAAAAAAGTCGGCCTTGTTCCTTTTCTGCGAGATTTTCCAAAAGTCCATGTGAGGTTGCTGTTGAGAAGGCCCTTTGAAGAGCCTAGTAAATGAAAAGACCCAAGAGCTTGTTTTGGCAGGCCTGACCAATGTGCCATGATGGACAAAGTGAAAAGCTCTGTCAGAAGTGGGATTTGAACCCACGCCTCCATTCGGAGACCAGAAGGCCCATGAGAAGGGAAGAGAAGCCTCTTGAGTCTGGCGCCTTAGACCACTCGGCCATCCTGACAAGCGGTGTACTATGTACCCATGCAGCTGGCACAATGACTATACTTAACAGAGAAGAGACAACCACAAACTTAGCCTAGAAGACTTCATGAACACTGCAAGGCATGTTTTTTTCTCTGAAAACACTCATCAAACTGCCATTTTGGATCACTGCAATACCTTAGACAGCAATGTCATGTGCCTGCTCTAACAAATGAAATCCTTTGTGCTCCTTGAGCGTCTTTTCCTATGCGGTGGCTGTTTCCAGTGGAAAATGGTTTCTTCATAAAGAGGCATGAGACCGCGTGGCCTAATGGATAAGGTGTCTGACTTCGGATCAGAAGATTGAGGGTTCGAGTCCCTTCGTGGTCGTTGAGCTCTGTTCTTGTCACTTCTGTAGAGTATTTGCTCCTCTTGTTGTAAATGTCCTCGGAGACTTTGCTAAAGCCTGTGCTTCCTCACTCATGCTTATCATTCAATCCCTGCCCTTGACTGTTTACAGCTACAAAGGTGGCTGCTTTTGCTGAGCTTTCACCACAATGTCAATGACGCTAACTCTTTTCTTACAACTTGTGCAAGTCCCAGCAAAGTTTTTACATCAACCTCAAATAAACACTGCTAGTCCACACTGGGATTCTAACCTTTGCCTTACTTTGAACCCAATACCCTGATAGACCTGGGAAGAGACTCTAAGTAAACTATATGACCCAGGGTTCAAACATTCATGGTGGCATCTCCCTTTCTGCTAAGCATTTTGTTTACTAACATGAGAAAATTAATTTCCTATATGATTTAGGAAATCCTTGTCTGCAATTCTGCTGTAAGCCAGACTTTTACAAAGGTGCAGACACAGCATGTCAAGTGGCACGATGCGATTCCTTCTTGTTGCAAGCTCAACAATTTCAAAAGGTTGCCTCGGTTCCCAATTTATATGAAGAGTTCTTGCCTGAAATTTGGAAAGTATGTCTGTCATTTCCTCTGAAAAGATATGATCCACACCGCAAATGGAACACTGCAATTGGTTTTCTTGCAACCTGAACTCTTTTCAAGGAAGGGTCCGTTGAAATTTCAACAAATGAGTCTTGTCAGAAGAGGGAATAACCCCACCTCTTTCACCAAAGGTCAGAACATACAGGGAAGACCTGTAAGTTATTGCCAAAACCTATCTCCTGAGTTCGGTCTCCTTACATATTTGTCACTTTACCTGTACACTAACCTTTTAAGATTTAGCAAAACAAATTGCCTCCAAAGCTTCTGATCCTGATGAAGTGAACTAGAAGAGAAGATGAGCTAACCCATATGACTGTAGGTGTGCCAAAGGGGATGGAATTTGTCAGTTTGTAAAACGTGTGTTAGAAAGCTTGTAGAAAAAAGTCGGCCTTGTTCCTTTTCTGCGAGATTTTCAAAAAGTCCATGTGAGGTTGCTGTTGAGAAGGCCCTTTGAAGAGCCTAGTAAATGAAAAGACCCAAGAGCTTGTTTTGGCAGGCCTGACCAATGTGCCATGATGGACAAAGTGAAAAGCTCTGTCAGAAGTGGGATTTGAACCCACGCCTCCATTCGGAGACCAGAAGGCCCATGAGAAGGGAAGAGAAGCCTCTTGAGTCTGGCGCCTTAGACCACTCGGCCATCCTGACAAGCGGTGTACTATGTACCCATGCAGCTGGCACAATGACTATACTTAACAGAGAAGAGACAACCACAAACTTAGCCTAGAAGACTTCATGAACACTGCAAGGCATGTTTTTTTCTCTGAAAACACTCATCAAACTGCCATTTTGGATCACTGCAATACCTTAGACAGCAATGTCATGTGCCTGCTCTAACAAATGAAATCCTTTGTGCTCCTTGAGCGTCTTTTCCTATGCGGTGGCTGTTTCCAGTGGAAAATGGTTTCTTCATAAAGAGGCATGAGACCGCGTGGCCTAATGGATTAGGCGTCTGACTTCGGATCAGAAGATTGAGGGTTCAAGTCCCTTCGTGGTCGTTGAGCTCTGTTCTTGTCACTTCTGTAGAGTATTTGCTCCTCTTGTTGTAAATGTCCTCGGAGACTTTGCAAAAGCCTGTGCTTCCTCACTCATGCTTATCATTCAATCCCTGCCCTTGACTGTTTACGGCTACAAAGGTGGCTGCTTTTGCTGAGCTTTCACCACAATGTCAATGACGCTAACTCTTTTCTTACAACTTGTGCAAGTCCCAGCAAAGTTTTTACATCAACCTCAAATAAACACTGCTAGTCCACACTGGGATTCTAACCTTTGCCTTACTTTGAACCCAATACCCTGATGGACCTTGCAAGAGACTCTAAGTAAACTATATGACCCAGGGTTCAAACATTCATGGTGGCATCTCCCTTTCTGCTAAGCATTTTGTTTACTAACATGAGAAAATTAATTTCCTATATGATTTAGGAAATCCTTGTCTGCAATTCTGCTGTAAGCCAGACTTTTACAAAGGTGCAGACACAGCATGTCAAGTGGCACGATGCGATTTCTTCTTGTTGCAAGCTCAACAATTTCAAAAGGTTGCCTCGGTTCCCAATTTATATGAAGAGTTCTTGCCTGAAATTTGGAAAGTATGTCTGTCATTTCCTCTGAAAAGATATGATCCACACCGCAAATGGAACACTGCAATTGGTTTTCTTGCAACCTGAACTCTTTTCAAGGAAGGGTCCGTTGAAATTTCAACAAATGAGTCTTGTCAGAAGAGGGAATAACCCCACCTCTTTCACCAAAGGTCAGAACATACAGGGAAGACCTGTAAGTTATTGCCAAAACCTATCTCCTGAGTTCGGTCTCCTTACATATTTGTCACTTTACCAGTACACTAACCTTTTAAGATTTAGCAAAACAAATTGCCTCCAAAGCTTCTGATCCTGATGAAGTGAACTAGAAGAGAAGATGAGCTAACCCATATGACTGTAGGTGTGCCAAAGGGGATGGAATTTGTCAGTTTGTAAAACGTGTGTTAGAAAGCTTGTAGAAAAAAGTCGGCCTTGTTCCTTTTCTGCGAGATTTTCCAAAAGTCCATGTGAGGTTGCTGTTGAGAAGGCCCTTTGAAGAGCCTAGTAAATGAAAACACCCAAGAGCTTGTTTTGGCAGGCCTGACCAATGTGCCATGATGGACAAAGTGAAAAAGCTCTGTCAGAAGTGGGATTTGAACCCACGCCTCCATTCGGAGAACAGAAGGCCCATGAGAAGGGAAGAGTCTGGCGCCTTAGACCACTCGGCCATCCTGACAAGCGGTGCACTATGTACCCATGCAGCTGGCACAATGACTATACTTAACAGAGAAGAGACAACCACAAACTTAGCCTAGAAGACTTCATGAACACTGCAAGGCATGTTTTTTTCTCTGAAAACACTCATCAAACTGCCATTTTGGATCACTGCAATACCTTAGACAGCAATGTCATGTGCCTGCTCTAACAAATGAAATCCTTTGTGCTCCTTGAGCGTCTTTTCCTATGCGGTGGCTGTTTCCAGTGGAAAATGGTTTCTTCATAAAGAGGCATGAGACCGCGTGGCCTAATGGATAAGGCGTCTGACTTCGGATCAGAAGATTGAGGGTTCGAGTCCCTTTGTGGTTGTTGAGCTCTGTTCTTGTCACTTCTGTAGAGTATTTGCTCCTCTTGTTGTAAATGTCCTCGGAGACTTTGCAAAAGCCTGTGCTTCCTCACTCATGCTTATCATTCAATCCCTGCCCTTGACTGTTTACAGCTACAAAGGTGGCTGCTTTTGCTGAGCTTTCACCAAAATGTCAATGACGCTAACTCTTTTCTTACAACTTGTGCAAGTCCCAGCAAAGTTTTTACATCAACCTCAAATAAACACTGCTAGTCCACACTGGGATTCTAACCTTTGCCTTACTTTGAACCCAATACCCTGATGGACCTTGCAAGAGACTCTAAGTAAACTATATGACCCAGGGTTCAAACATTCATGGTGGCATCTCCCTTTCTGCTAAGCATTTTGTTTACTAACATGAGAAAATTAATTTCCTATATGATTTAGGAAATCCTTGTCTGCAATTCTGCTGTAAGCCAGACTTTTACAAAGGTGCAGACACAGCATGTCAAGTGGCACGATGCGATTCCTTCTTGTTGCAAGCTCAACAATTTCAAAAGGTTGCCTCGGTTCCCAATTTATATGAAGAGTTCTTGCCTGAAATTTGGAAAGTATGTCTGTCATTTCCTCTGAAAAGATATGATCTACACCGCAAATGGAACACTGCAATTGGTTTTCTTGCAACCTGAACTCTTTTCAAGGAAGGGTCCGTTGAAATTTCAACAAATGAGTCTTGTCAGAAGAGGGAATAACCCCACCTCTTTCACCAAAGGTCAGAACATACAGGGAAGACCTGTAAGTTATTGCCAAAACCTATCTCCTGAGTTCGGTCTCCTTACATATTTGTCACTTTACCTGTACACTAACCTTTTAAGATTTAGCAAAACAAATTGCCTCCAAAGCTTCTGATCCTGATGAAGTGAACTAGAAGAGAAGATGAGCTAACCCATATGACTGTAGGTGTGCCAAAGGGGATGGAATTTGTCAGTTTGTAAAACGTGTGTTAGAAAGCTTGTAGAAAAAAGTCGGCCTTGTTCCTTTTCTGCGAGATTTTCCAAAAGTCCATGTGAGGTTGCTGTTGAGAAGGCCCTTTGAAGAGCCTAGTAAATGAAAAGACCCAAGAGCTTGTTTTGGCAGGCCTGACCAATGTGCCATGATGGACAAAGTGAAAAGCTCTGTCAGAAGTGGGATTTGAACCCACGCCTCCATTCGGAGACCAGAAGGCCCATGAGAAGGGAAGAGAAGCCTCTTGAGTCTGGCGCCTTAGACCACTCGGCCATCCTGACAAGCGGTGTACTATGTACCCATGCAGCTGGCACAATGACTATACTTAACAGAGAAGAGACAACCACAAACTTAGCCTAGAAGACTTCATGAACACTGCAAGGCATGTTTTTTTCTCTGAAAACACTCATCAAACTGCCATTTTGGATCACTGCAATACCTTAGACAGCAATGTCATGTGCCTGCTCTAACAAATGAAATCCTTTGTGCTCCTTGAGCGTCTTTTCCTATGCGGTGGCTGTTTCCAGTGGAAAATGGTTTCTTCATAAAGAGGCATGAGACCACGTGGCCTAATGGATAAGGCGTCTGACTTCGGATCAGAAGATTGAGGGTTCGAGTCCCTTCGTGGGCGTTGAGCTCTGTTCTTGTCACTTCTGTAGAGTATTTGCTCCTCTTGTTGTAAATGTCCTCGGAGACTTTGCAAAAGCCTGTGCTTCCTCACTCATGCTTATCATTCAATCCCTGCCCTTGACTGTTTACAGCTACAAAGGTGGCTGCTTTTGCTGAGCTTTCACCACAATGTCAATGACGCTAACTCTTTTCTTACAACTTGTGCAAGTCCCAGCAAAGTTTTTACATCAACCTCAAATAAACACTGCTAGTCCACACTGGGATTCTAACCTTTGCCTTACTTTGAACCCAATACCCTGATGGACCTGGGAAGAGACTCTAAGTAAACTATATGACCCAGGGTTCAAACATTCATGGTGGCATCTCCCTTTCTGCTAAGCATTTTGTTTACTAACATGAGAAAATGAATTTCCTATATGATTTAGGAAATCCTTGTCTGCAATTCTGCTGTAAGCCAGACTTTTACAAAGGTGCAGACACAGCATGTCAAGTGGCACGATGCGATTCCTTCTTGTTGCAAGCTCAACAATTTCAAAAGGTTGCCTCGGTTCCCAATTTATATGAAGAGTTCTTGCCTGAAATTTGGAAAGTATGTCTGTCATTTCCTCTGAAAAGATATGATCCACACCGCAAATGGAACACTGCAATTGGTTTTCTTGCAACCTGAACTCTTTTCAAGGAAGGGTCCGTTGAAATTTCAACAAATGAGTCTTGTCAGAAGAGGGAATAACCCCACCTCTTTCACCAAAGGTCAGAACATACAGGGAAGACCTGTAAGTTATTGCCAAAACCTATCTCCTGAGTTCGGTCTCCTTACATATTTGTCACTTTACCTGTACACTAACCTTTTAAGATTTAGCAAAACAAATTGCCTCCAAAGCTTCTGATCCTGATGAAGTGAACTAGAAGAGAAGATGAGCTAACCCATATGACTGTAGGTGTGCCAAAGGGGATGGAATTTGTCAGTTTGTAAAACGTGTGTTAGAAAGCTTGTAGAAAAAAGTCGGCCTTGTTCCTTTTCTGCGAGATTTTCCAAAAGTCCATGTGAGGTTGCTGTTGAGAAGGCCCTTTGAAGAGCCTAGTAAATGAAAAGACCCAAGAGCTTGTTTTGGCAGGCCTGACCAATGTGCCATGATGGACAAAGTGAAAAAGCTCTGTCAGAAGTAGAATTTGAACCCACACCTCCATTCGGAGACCAGAAGGCCCATGAGAAGGGAAGCGAAGCCTCTTGAGTCTGGCGCCTTAGACCACTCGGCCATCCTGACAAGCGGTGTACTATGTACCCATGCAGCTGGCACAATGACTATACTTAACAGAGAAGAGACAACCACAAACTTAGCCTAGAAAACTTCATGAACACTGCAAGGCATGTTTTTTTTTTCTGAAAACACTCATCAAACTGCCATTTTGGATCACTGCAATACCTTAGACAGCAATGTCATGTGCCTGCTCTAACAAATGAAATCCTTTGTGCTCCTTGAGCGTCTTTTCCTATGCGGTGGCTGTTTCCAGTGGAAAATGGTTTCTTCATAAAGAGGCATGAGACCGTGTGGCCTAATAGATAAGGTGTCTGACTTCGGATCAGAAGATTGAGGGTTCGAGTCCCTTTGTGGTCGTTGAGCTCTGTTCTTGTCACTTCTGTAGAGTATTTGCTCCTCTTGTTGTAAATGTCCTCGGAGACTTTGCAAAAGCCTGTGCTTCCTCACTCATGCTTATCATTCAATCCCTGCCCTTGACTGTTTACAGCTACAAAGGTGGCTGCTTTTGCTGAGCTTTCACCACAATGTCAATGACGCTAACTCTTTTCTTACAACTTGTGCAAGTCCCAGCAAAGTTTTTACATCAACCTCAAATAAACACTGCTAGTCCACACTGGGATTCTAACCTTTGCCTTAGTTTGAACCCAATTCCCTGATGGACCTTGGAAGAGACTCTAAGTAAACTATATGACCCAGGGTTCAAACATTCATGGTGGCATCTCCCTTTCTGCTAAGCATTTTGTTTACTAACATGAGAAAATTAATTTCCTATATGATTTAGGAAATCCTTGTCTGCAATTCTGCTGTAAGCCAGACTTTTACAAAGGTGCAGACACAGCATGTCAAGTGGCACGATGCGATTCCTTCTTGTTGCAAGCTCAACAATTTCAAAAGGTTGCCTCGGTTCCCAATTTATATGAAGAGTTCTTGCCTGAAATTTGGAAAGTATGTCTGTCATTTCCTCTGAAAAGATATGATCCACACCGCAAATGGAACACTGCAATTGGTTTTCTTGCAACCTGAACTCTTTTCAAGGAAGGGTCCGTTGAAATTTCAACAAATGAGTCTTGTCAGAAGAGGGAATAACCCCACCTCTTTCACCAAAGGTCAGAACATACAGGGAAGACCTGTAAGTTATTGCCAAAACCTATCTCCTGAGTTCGGTCTCCTTACATATTTGTCACTTTACCTGTACACTAACCTTTTAAGATTTAGCAAAACAAATTGCCTCCAAAGCTTCTGATCCTGATGAAGTGAACTAGAAGAGAAGATGAGCTAACCCATATGACTGTAGGTGTGCCAAAGGGGATGGAATTTGTCAGTTTGTAAAACGTGTGTTAGAAAGCTTGTAGAAAAAAGTCGGCCTTGTTCCTTTTCTGCGAGATTTTCCAAAAGTCCATGTGAGGTTGCTGTTGAGAAGGCCCTTTGAAGAGCCTAGTAAATGAAAAGACCCAAGAGCTTGTTTTGGCAGGCCTGACCAATGTGCCATGATGGACAAAGTGAAAAAACCCTGTCAGAAGTGGGATTTGAACCCACGCCTCCATTCGGAGACCAGAAGGCCCATGAAAAGGGAAGAGAAGCCTCTTGAGTCTGGCGCCTTAGACCACTCGGCCATCCTGACAAGCTGTGTACTATGTACCCATGCAGCTGGCACAATGACTATACTTAACAGAGAAGAGACAACCACAAACTTAGCCTAGAAGACTTCATGAACACTGCAAGGCATGTTTTTTTTTCTGAAAACACTCATCAAACTGCCATTTTGGATCACTGCAATACCTTAGACAGCAATGTCATGTGCCTGCTCTAACAAATGAAATCCTTTGTGCTCCTTGAGCGTCTTTTCCTATGCGGTGGCTGTTTCCAGTGGAAAATGGTTTCTTCATAAAGAGGCATGAGACCGCGTGGCCTAATGGATAAGGCGTCTGACTTCGGATCAGAAGATTGAGGGTTCGAGTCCCTTCGTGGTCGTTGAGCTCTGTTCTTGTCACTTCTGTAGAGTATTTGCTCCTCTTGTTGTAAATGTCCTCGGAGACTTTGCAAAAGCCTGTGCTTCCTCACTCATGCTTATCATTCAATCCCTGCCCTTGACTGTTTACAGCTACAAAGGTGGCTGCTTTTGCTGAGCTTTCACCACAATGTCAATGACGCTAACTCTTTTCTTACAACTTGTGCAAGTCCCAGCAAAGTTTTTACATCAACCTCAAATAAACACTGCTAGTCCACACTGGGATTCTAACCTTTGCCTTACTTTGAACCCAATACCCTGATGGACCTTGGAAGAGACTCTAAGTAAACTATATGACCCAGGGTTCAAACATTCATGGTGGCAACTCCCTTTCTGCTAAGCATTTTGTTTACTAACATGAGAAAATTAATTTCCTATATGATTTAGGAAATCCTTGTCTGCAATTCTGCTGTAAGCCAGACTTTTACAAAGGTGCAGACACAGCATGTCAAGTGGCACGATGCGATTCCTTCTTGTTGCAAGCTCAACAATTTCAAAAGGTTGCCTCGGTTCCCAATTTATATGAAGAGTTCTTGCCTGAAATTTGGAAAGTATGTCTGTCATTTCCTCTGAAAAGATATGATCCACACCGCAAATGGAACACTGCAATTGGTTTTCTTGCAACCTGAACTCTTTTCAAGGAAGGGTCCGTTGAAATTTCAACAAATGAGTCTTGTCAGAAGAGGGAATAACCCCACCTCTTTCACCAAAGGTCAGAACATACAGGGAAGACCTGTAAGTTATTGCCAAAACCTATCTCCTGAGTTCAGTCTCCTTACATATTTGTCACTTTACCTGTACACTAACCTTTTAAGATTTAGCAAAACAAATTGCCTCCAAAGCTTCTGATCCTGATGAAGTGAACTAGAAGAGAAGATGAGCTAACCCATATGACTGTAGGTGTGCCAAAGGGGATGGAATTTGTCAGTTTGTAAAACGTGTGTTAGAAAGCTTGTAGAAAAAAGTCGGCCTTGTTCCTTTTCTGCGAGATTTTCAAAAAGTCCATGTGAGGTTGCTGTTGAGAAGGCCCTTTGAAGAGCCTAGTAAATGAAAAGACCCAAGAGCTTGTTTTGGCAGGCCTGACCAATGTGCCATGATGGACAAAGTGAAAAGCTCTGTCAGAAGTGGGATTTGAACCCACGCCTCCATTTGGAGACCAGAAGGCCCATGAGAAGGGAAGAGAAGCCTCTTGAGTCTGGCGCCTTAGACCACTCGGCCATCCTGACGAGCGGTGCACTATGTACCCATGCAGCTGGCACAATGACTATACTTAACAGAGAAGAGACAACCACAAACTTAGCCTAGAAGACTTCATGAACACTGCAAGGCATGTTTTTTTTTCTGAAAACACTCATCAAACTGCCATTTTGGATCACTGCAATACCTTAGACAGCAATGTCATGTGCCTGCTCTAACAAATGAAATCCTTTGTGCTCCTTGAGCGTCTTTTCCTATGCGGTGGCTGTTTCCAGTGGAAAATGGTTTCTTCATAAAGAGGCATGAGACCGCGTGGCCTAATGGATAAGGCGTCTGACTTCGGATCAGAAGATTGAGGGTTCGAGTCCCTTCGTGGTTGTTGAGCTCTGTTCTTGTCACTTCTGTAGAGTATTTGCTCCTCTTGTTGTAAATGTCCTCGGAGACTTTGCAAAAGCCTGTGCTTCCTCACTCATGCTTATCATTCAATCCCTGCCCTTGACTGTTTACAGCTACAAAGGTGGCTGCTTTTGCTGAGCTTTCACCACAATGTCAATGACGCTAACTCTTTTCTTACAACTTGTGCAAGTCCCAGCAAAGTTTTTACATCAACCTCAAATAAACACTGCTAGTCCACACTGGGATTCTAACCTTTGCCTTACTTTGAACCCAATAACCTGATGGACCTTGGAAGAGACTCTAAGTAAACTATATGACCCAGGGTTCAAACATTCATGGTGGCAACTCCCTTTCTGCTAAGCATTTTGTTTACTAACATGAGAAAATTAATTTCCTATATGATTTAGGAAATCCTTGTCTGCAATTCTGCTGTAAGCCAGACTTTTACAAAGGTGCAGACACAGCATGTCAAGTGGCACGATGCGATTCCTTCTTGTTGCAAGCTCAACAATTTCAAAAGGTTGCCTCGGTTCCCAATTTATATGAAGAGTTCTTGCCTGAAATTTGGAAAGTATGTCTGTCATTTCCTCTGAAAAGATATGATCCACACCGCAAATGGAACACTGCAATTGGTTTTCTTGCAACCTGAACTCTTTTCAAGGAAGGGTCCGTTGAAATTTCAACAAATGAGTCTTGTCAGAAGAGGGAATAACCCCACCTCTTTCACCAAAGGTCAGAACATACAGGGAAGACCTGTAAGTTATTGCCAAAACCTATCTCCTGAGTTCGGTCTCCTTACATATTTGTCACTTTACCTGTACACTAACCTTTTAAGATTTAGCAAAACAAATTGCCTCCAAAGCTTCTGATCCTGATGAAGTGAACTAGAAGAGAAGATGAGCTAACCCATATGACTGTAGGTGTGCCAAAGGGGATGGAATTTGTCAGTTTGTAAAACGTGTGTTAGAAAGCTTGTAGAAAAAAGTCGGCCTTGTTCCTTTTCTGCGAGATTTTCAAAAAGTCCATGTGAGGTTGCTGTTGAGAAGGCCCTTTGAAGAGCCTAGTAAATGAAAAGACCCAAGAGCTTGTTTTGGCAGGCCTGACCAATGTGCCATGATGGACAAAGTGAAAAGCTCTGTCAGAAGTGGGATTTGAACCCACGCCTCCATTTGGAGACCAGAAGGCCCATGAGAAGGGAAGAGAAGCCTCTTGAGTCTGGCGCCTTAGACCACTCGGCCATCCTGACGAGCGGTGCACTATGTACCCATGCAGCTGGCACAATGACTATACTTAACAGAGAAGAGACAACCACAAACTTAGCCTAGAAGACTTCATGAACACTGCAAGGCATGTTTTTTTTTCTGAAAACACTCATCAAACTGCCATTTTGGATCACTGCAATACCTTAGACAGCAATGTCATGTGCCTGCTCTAACAAATGAAATCCTTTGTGCTCCTTGAGCGTCTTTTCCTATGCGGTGGCTGTTTCCAGTGGAAAATGGTTTCTTCATAAAGAGGCATGAGACCGCGTGGCCTAATGGATAAGGCGTCTGACTTCGGATCAGAAGATTAAGGGTTCGAGTCCCTTTGTGGTTGTTGAGCTCTGTTCTTGTCACTTCTGTAGAGTATTTGCTCCTCTTGTTGTAAATGTCCTCGGAGACTTTGCAAAAGCCTGTGCTTCCTCACTCATGCTTATCATTCAATCCCTGCCCTTGACTGTTTACAGCTACAAAGGTGGCTGCTTTTGCTGAGCTTTCACCACAATGTCAATGACGCTAACTCTTTTCTTACAACTTGTGCAAGTCCCAGCAAAGTTTTTACATCAACCTCAAATAAACACTGCTATTCCACACTGGGATTCTAACCTTTGCCTTACTTTGAACCCAATACCCTGATGGACCTTGGAAGAGACTCTAAGTAAACTATATGACCCAGGGTTCAAACATTCATGGTGGCAACTCCCTTTCTGCTAAGCATTTTGTTTACTAACATGAGAAAATTAATTTCCTATATGATTTAGGAAATCCTTGTCTGCAATTCTGCTGTAAGCCAGACTTTTACAAAGGTGCAGACACAGCATGTCAAGTGGCACGATGCGATTCCTTCTTGTTGCAAGCTCAACAATTTCAAAAGGTTGCCTCGGTTCCCAATTTATATGAAGAGTTCTTGCCTGAAATTTGGAAAGTATGTCTGTCATTTCCTCTGAAAAGATATGATCCACACCGCAAATGGAACACTGCAATTGGTTTTCTTGCAACCTGAACTCTTTTCAAGGAAGGGTCCGTTGAAATTTCAACAAATGAGTCTTGTCAGAAGAGGGAATAACCCCACCTCTTTCACCAAAGGTCAGAACATACAGGGAAGACCTGTAAGTTATTGCCAAAACCTATCTCCTGAGTTCGGTCTCCTTACATATTTGTCACTTTACCTGTACACTAACCTTTTAAGATTTAGCAAAACAAATTGCCTCCAAAGCTTCTGATCCTGATGAAGTGAACTAGAAGAGAAGATGAGCTAACCCATATGACTGTAGGTGTGCCAAAGGGGATGGAATTTGTCAGTTTGTAAAACGTGTGTTAGAAAGCTTGTAGAAAAAAGTCGGCCTTGTTCATTTTCTGCGAGATTTTCAAAAAGTCCATGTGAGGTTGCTGTTGAGAAGGCCCTTTGAAGAGCCTAGTAAATGAAAAGACCCAAGAGCTTGTTTTGGCAGGCCTGACCAATGTGCCATGATGGACAAAGTGAAAAGCTCTGTCAGAAGTGGGATTTGAACCCACGCCTCCATTCGGAGACCAGAAGGCCCATGAGAAGGGAAGAGAAGCCTCTTGAGTCTGGCGCCTTAGACCACTCGGCCATCCTGACAAGCTGTGTACTATGTACCCATGCAGCTGGCACAATGACTATACTTAACAGAGAAGAGACAACCACAAACTTAGCCTAGAAGACTTCATGAACACTGCAAGGCATGTTTTTTTCTCTGAAAACACTCATCAAACTGCCATTTTGGATCACTGCAATACCTTAGACAGCAATGTCATGTGCCTGCTCTAACAAATGAAATCCTTTGTGCTCCTTGAGCGTCTTTTCCTATGCGGTGGCTGTTTCCAGTGGAAAATGGTTTCTTCATAAAGAGGCATGAGACCGCGTGGCCTAATGGATAAGGTGTCTGACTTCGGATCAGAAGATTGAGGGTTTGAGTCCCTTTGTGGTCGTTGAGCTCTGTTCTTGTCACTTCTGTAGAGTATTTGCTCCTCTTGTTGTAAATGTCCTCGGAGACTTTGCAAAAGCCTGTGCTTCCTCACTCATGCTTATCATTCAATCCCTGCCCTTGACTGTTTACAGCTACAAAGGTGGCTGCTTTTGCTGAGCTTTCACCACAATGTCAATGACGCTAACTCTTTTCTTACAACTTGTGCAAGTCCCAGCAAAGTTTTTACATCAACCTCAAATAAACACTGCTAGTCCACACTGGGATTCTAACCTTTGCCTTACTTTGAACCCAATACCCTGATAGACCTGGGAAGAGACTCTAAGTAAACTATATGACCCAGGGTTCAAACATTCATGGTGGCATCTCCCTTTCTGCTAAGCATTTTGTTTACTAACATGAGAAAATTAATTTCCTATATGATTTAGGAAATCCTTGTCTGCAATTCTGCTGTAAGCCAGACTTTTACAAAGGTGCAGACACAGCATGTCAAGTGGCACGATGCGATTCCTTCTTGTTTCAAGCTCAACAATTTCAAAAGGTTGCCTCGGTTCCCAATTTATATGAAGAGTTCTTGCCTGAAATTTGGAAAGTATGTCTGTCATTTCCTCTGAAAAGATATGATCTACACCGCAAATGGAACACTGCAATTGGTTTTCTTGCAACCTGAACTCTTTTCAAGGAAGGGTCCGTTGAAATTTCAACAAATGAGTCTTGTCAGAAGAGGGAATAACCCCACCTCTTTCACCAAAGGTCAGAACATACAGGGAAGACCTGTAAGTTATTGCCAAAACCTATCTCCTGAGTTCGGTCTCCTTACATATTTGTCACTTTACCTGTACACTAACCTTTTAAGATTTAGCAAAACAAATTGCCTCCAAAGCTTCTGATCCTGATGAAGTGAACTAGAAGAGAAGATGAGCTAACCCATATGACTGTAGGTGTGCCAAAGGGGATGGAATTTGTCAGTTTGTAAAACGTGTGTTAGAAAGCTTGTAGAAAAAAGTCGGCCTTGTTCCTTTTCTGCGAGATTTTCCAAAAGTCCATGTGAGGTTGCTGTTGAGAAGGCCCTTTGAAGAGCCTAGTAAATGAAAAGACCCAAGAGCTTGTTTTGGCAGGCCTGACCAATGTGCCATGATGGACAAAGTGAAAAAGCTCTGTCAGAAGTGGGATTTGAACCCACGCCTCCATCGGAGACCAGAAGGCCCATGAGAAGGGAAGAGAAGCCTCTTGAGTCTGGCGCCTTAGACCACTCGGCCATCCTGACAAGCGGTGCACTATGTACCCATGCAGCTGGCACAATGACTATACTTAACAGAGAAGAGACAACCACAAACTTAGCCTAGAAGACTTCATGAACACTGCAAGGCATGTTTTTTTCTCTGAAAACACTCATCAAACTGCCATTTTGGATCACTGCAATACCTTAGACAGCAATGTCATGTGCCTGCTCTAACAAATGAAATCCTTTGTGCTCCTTGAGCGTCTTTTCCTATGCGGTGGCTGTTTCCAGTGGAAAATGGTTTCTTCATAAAGAGGCATGAGACCGCGTGGCCTAATGGATAAGGTGTCTGACTTCGGATCAGAAGATTGAGGGTTTGAGTCCCTTTGTGGTCGTTGAGCTCTGTTCTTGTCACTTCTGTAGAGTATTTGCTCCTCTTGTTGTAAATGTCCTCGGAGACTTTGCAAAAGCCTGTGCTTCCTCACTCATGCTTATCATTCAATCCCTGCCCTTGACTGTTTACAGCTACAAAGGTGGCTGCTTTTGCTGAGCTTTCACCACAATGTCAATGACGCTAACTCTTTTCTTACAACTTGTGCAAGTCCCAGCAAAGTTTTTACATCAACCTCAAATAAACACTGCTAGTCCACACTGGGATTCTAACCTTTGCCTTACTTTGAACCCAATACCCTGATAGACCTGGGAAGAGACTCTAAGTAAACTATATGACCCAGGGTTCAAACATTCATGGTGGCATCTCCCTTTCTGCTAAGCATTTTGTTTACTAACATGAGAAAATTAATTTCCTATATGATTTAGGAAATCCTTGTCTGCAATTCTGCTGTAAGCCAGACTTTTACAAAGGTGCAGACACAGCATGTCAAGTGGCACGATGCGATTCCTTCTTGTTTCAAGCTCAACAATTTCAAAAGGTTGCCTCGGTTCCCAATTTATATGAAGAGTTCTTGCCTGAAATTTGGAAAGTATGTCTGTCATTTCCTCTGAAAAGATATGATCCACACCGCAAATGGAACACTGCAATTGGTTTTCTTGCAACCTGAACTCTTTTCAAGGAAGGGTCCGTTGAAATTTCAACAAATGAGTCTTGTCAGAAGAGGGAATAACCCCACCTCTTTCACCAAAGGTCAGAACATACAGGGAAGACCTGTAAGTTATTGCCAAAACCTATCTCCTGAGTTCGGTCTCCTTACATATTTGTCACTTTACCTGTACACTAACCTTTTAAGATTTAGCAAAACAAATTGCCTCCAAAGCTTCTGATCCTGATGAAGTGAACTAGAAGAGAAGATGAGCTAACCCATATGACTGTAGGTGTGCCAAAGGGGATGGAATTTGTCAGTTTGTAAAACGTGTGTTAGAAAGCTTGTAGAAAAAAGTCGGCCTTGTTCATTTTCTGCGAGATTTTCAAAAAGTCCATGTGAGGTTGCTGTTGAGAAGGCCCTTTGAAGAGCCTAGTAAATGAAAAGACCCAAGAGCTTGTTTTGGCAGGCCTGACCAATGTGCCATGATGGACAAAGTGAAAAGCTCTGTCAGAAGTGGGATTTGAACCCACGCCTCCATTCGGAGACCAGAAGGCCCATGAGAAGGGAAGAGAAGCCTCTTGAGTCTGGCGCCTTAGACCACTCGGCCATCCTGACAAGCTGTGTACTATGTACCCATGCAGCTGGCACAATGACTATACTTAACAGAGAAGAGACAACCACAAACTTAGCCTAGAAGACTTCATGAACACTGCAAGGCATGTTTTTTTCTCTGAAAACACTCATCAAACTGCCATTTTGGATCACTGCAATACCTTAGACAGCAATGTCATGTGCCTGCTCTAACAAATGAAATCCTTTGTGCTCCTTGAGCGTCTTTTCCTATGCGGTGGCTGTTTCCAGTGGAAAATGGTTTCTTCATAAAGAGGCATGAGACCGCGTGGCCTAATGGATAAGGTGTCTGACTTCGGATCAGAAGATTGAGGGTTTGAGTCCCTTTGTGGTCGTTGAGCTCTGTTCTTGTCACTTCTGTAGAGTATTTGCTCCTCTTGTTGTAAATGTCCTCGGAGACTTTGCAAAAGCCTGTGCTTCCTCACTCATGCTTATCATTCAATCCCTGCCCTTGACTGTTTACAGCTACAAAGGTGGCTGCTTTTGCTGAGCTTTCACCACAATGTCAATGACGCTAACTCTTTTCTTACAACTTGTGCAAGTCCCAGCAAAGTTTTTACATCAACCTCAAATAAACACTGCTAGTCCACACTGGGATTCTAACCTTTGCCTTACTTTGAACCCAATACCCTGATAGACCTGGGAAGAGACTCTAAGTAAACTATATGACCCAGGGTTCAAACATTCATGGTGGCATCTCCCTTTCTGCTAAGCATTTTGTTTACTAACATGAGAAAATTAATTTCCTATATGATTTAGGAAATCCTTGTCTGCAATTCTGCTGTAAGCCAGACTTTTACAAAGGTGCAGACACAGCATGTCAAGTGGCACGATGCGATTCCTTCTTGTTTCAAGCTCAACAATTTCAAAAGGTTGCCTCGGTTCCCAATTTATATGAAGAGTTCTTGCCTGAAATTTGGAAAGTATGTCTGTCATTTCCTCTGAAAAGATATGATCTACACCGCAAATGGAACACTGCAATTGGTTTTCTTGCAACCTGAACTCTTTTCAAGGAAGGGTCCGTTGAAATTTCAACAAATGAGTCTTGTCAGAAGAGGGAATAACCCCACCTCTTTCACCAAAGGTCAGAACATACAGGGAAGACCTGTAAGTTATTGCCAAAACCTATCTCCTGAGTTCGGTCTCCTTACATATTTGTCACTTTACCTGTACACTAACCTTTTAAGATTTAGCAAAACAAATTGCCTCCAAAGCTTCTGATCCTGATGAAGTGAACTAGAAGAGAAGATGAGCTAACCCATATGACTGTAGGTGTGCCAAAGGGGATGGAATTTGTCAGTTTGTAAAACGTGTGTTAGAAAGCTTGTAGAAAAAAGTCGGCCTTGTTCCTTTTCTGCGAGATTTTCCAAAAGTCCATGTGAGGTTGCTGTTGAGAAGGCCCTTTGAAGAGCCTAGTAAATGAAAAGACCCAAGAGCTTGTTTTGGCAGGCCTGACCAATGTGCCATGATGGACAAAGTGAAAAAGCTCTGTCAGAAGTGGGATTTGAACCCACGCCTCCATCGGAGACCAGAAGGCCCATGAGAAGGGAAGAGAAGCCTCTTGAGTCTGGCGCCTTAGACCACTCGGCCATCCTGACAAGCGGTGCACTATGTACCCATGCAGCTGGCACAATGACTATACTTAACAGAGAAGAGACAACCACAAACTTAGCCTAGAAGACTTCATGAACACTGCAAGGCATGTTTTTTTCTCTGAAAACACTCATCAAACTGCCATTTTGGATCACTGCAATACCTTAGACAGCAATGTCATGTGCCTGCTCTAACAAATGAAATCCTTTGTGCTCCTTGAGCGTCTTTTCCTATGCGGTGGCTGTTTCCAGTGGAAAATGGTTTCTTCATAAAGAGGCATGAGACCACGTGGCCTAATGGATAAGGCGTCTGACTTCGGATCAGAAGATTGAGGGTTTGAGTCCCTTCGTGGTCGTTGAGTTCTGTTCTTGTCACTTCTGTAGAGTATTTGCTCCTCTTGTTGTAAATGTCCTCGGAGACTTTGCAAAAGCCTGTGCTTCCTCACTCATGCTTATCATTCAATCCCTGCCCTTGACTGTTTACAGCTACAAAGGTTGCTGCTTTTGCTGAGCTTTCACCACAATGTCAATGACGCTAACTCTTTTCCTACAACTTGTGCAAGTCCCAGCAAAGTTTTTACATCAACCTCAAATAAACACTGCTAGTCCACACTGGGATTCTAACCTTTGCCTTACTTTGAACCCAATACCCTGATGGACCTTGGAAGAGACTCTAAGTAAACTATATGACCCAGGGTTCAAACATTCATGGTGGCATCTCCCTTTCTGCTAAGCATTTTGTTTACTAACATGAGAAAATTAATTTCCTATATGATTTAGGAAATCCTTGTCTGCAATTCTGCTGTAAGCCAGACTTTTACAAAGGTGCAGACACAGCATGTCAAGTGGCACGATGCGATTCCTTCTTGTTGCAAGCTCAACAATTTCAAAAGGTTGCCTCGGTTCCCAATTTATATGAAGAGTTCTTGCCTGAAATTTGGAAAGTATGTCTGTCATTTCCTCTGAAAAGATATGATCCACACCGCAAATGGAACACTGCAATTGGTTTTCTTGCAACCTGAACTCTTTTCAAGGAAGGGTCCGTTGAAATTTCAACAAATGAGTCTTGTCAGAAGAGGGAATAACCCCACCTCTTTCACCAAAGGTCAGAACATACAGGGAAGACCTGTAAGTTATTGCCAAAACCTATCTCCTGAGTTCGGTCTCCTTACATATTTGTCACTTTACCTCTACACTAACCTTTTAAGATTTAGCAAAACAAATTGCCTCCAAAGCTTCTGATCCTGATGAAGTGAACTAGAAGAGAAGATGAGCTAACCCATATGACTGTAGGTGTGCCAAAGGGGATGGAATTTGTCAGTTTGTAAAACGTGTGTTAGAAAGCTTGTAGAAAAAAGTCGGCCTTGTTCCTTTTCTGCGAGATTTTCCAAAAGTCCATGTGAGGTTGCTGTTGAGAAGGCCCTTTGAAGAGCCTAGTAAATGAAAAGACCCAAGAGCTTGTTTTGGCAGGCCTGACCAATGTGCCATGATGGACAAAGTGAAAAGCTCTGTCAGAAGTGGGATTTGAACCCACGCCTCCATTCGGAGACCAGAAGGCCCATGAGAAGGGAAGAGAAGCCTCTTGAGTCTGGCGCCTTAGACCACTCGGCCAACCTGACAAGCGGTGCACTATATACCCATGCAGCTGGCACAATGACTATACTTAACAGAGAAGAGACAACCACAAACTTAGCCTAGAAGACTTCATGAACACTGCAAGGCATGTTTTTTTCTCTGAAAACACTCATCAAACTGCCATTTTGGATCACTGCAATACCTTAGACAGCAATGTCATGTGCCTGCTCTAACAAATGAAATCCTTTGTGCTCCTTGAGCGTCTTTTCCTATGCGGTGGCTGTTTCCAGTGGAAAATGGTTTCTTCATAAAGAGGCATGAGACCGCGTGGCCTAATGGATAAGGCGTCTGACTTCGGATCAGAAGTTTGAGGGTTCGAGTCCCTTCGTGGTCGTTGAGTTCTGTTCTTGTCACTTCTGTAGAGTATTTGCTCCTCTTGTTGTAAATGTCCTCGGAGACTTTGCAAAAGCCTGTGCTTCCTCACTCATGCTTATCATTCAATCCCTGCCCTTGACTGTTTACAGCTACAAAGGTGGCTGCTTTTGCTGAGCTTTCACCACAATGTCAATGACGCTAACTCTTTTCTTACAACTTGTGCAAGTCCCAGCAAAGTTTTTACATCAACCTCAAATAAACACTGCTAGTCCACACTGGGATTCTAACCTTTGCCTTACTTTGAACCCAATACCCTGATGGACCTTGGAAGAGACTCTAAGTAAACTATATGACCCAGGGTTCAAACATTCATGGTGGCATCTCCCTTTCTGCTAAGCATTTTGTTTACTAACATGAGAAAATTAATTTCCTATATGATTTAGGAAATCCTTGTCTGCAATTCTGCTGTAAGCCAGACTTTTACAAAGGTGCAGACACAGCATGTCAAGTGGCACGATGCGATTCCTTCTTGTTGCAAGCTCAACAATTTTAAAAGGTTGCCTCGGTTCCCAATTTATATGAAGAGTTCTTGCCTGAAATTTGGAAAGTATGTCTGTCATTTCCTCTGAAAAGATATGATCCACACCGCAAATGGAACACTGCAATTGGTTTTCTTGCAACCTGAACTCTTTTCAAGGAAGGGTCCGTTGAAATTTCAACAAATGAGTCTTGTCAGAAGAGGGAATAACCCCACCTCTTTCACCAAAGGTCAGAACATACAGGGAAGACCTGTAAGTTATTGCCAAAACCTATCTCCTGAGTTCGGTCTCCTTACATATTTGTCACTTTACCTGTACACTAACCTTTTAAGATTTAGCAAAACAAATTGCCTCCAAAGCTTCTGATCCTGATGAAGTGAACTAGAAGAGAAGATGAGCTAACCCATATGACTGTAGGTGTGCCAAAGGGGATGGAATTTGTCAGTTTGTAAAACGTGTGTTAGAAAGCTTGTAGAAAAAAGTCGGCCTTGTTCCTTTTCTGCGAGATTTTCCAAAAGTCCATGTGAGGTTGCTGTTGAGAAGGCCCTTTGAAGAGCCTAGTAAATGAAAAGACCCAAGAGCTTGTTTTGGCAGGCCTGACCAATGTGCCATGATGGACAAAGTGAAAAAGCTCTGTCAGAAGTGGGATTTGAACCCACGCCTCCATTCGGAGACCAGAAGGCCCATGAGAAGGGAAGAGAAGCCTCTTGAGTCTGGCGCCTTAGACCACTCGGCCATCCTGACAAGCGGTGTACTATGTACCCATGCAGCTGGCACAATGACTATACTTAACAGAGAAGAGACAACCACAAACTTAGCCTAGAAGACTTCATGAACACTGCAAGGCATGTTTTTTTTTCTGAAAACACTCATCAAACTGCCATTTTGGATCACTGCAATACCTTAGACAGCAATGTCATGTGCCTGCTCTAACAAATGAAATCCTTTGTGCTCCTTGAGCGTCTTTTCCTATGCGGTGGCTGTTTCCAGTGGAAAATGGTTTCTTCATAAAGAGGCATGAGACCGCGTGGCCTAATGGATAAGGCGTCTGACTTCGGATCAGAAGATTGAGGGTTCAAGTCCCTTCGTGGTCGTTGAGCTCTGTTCTTGTCACTTCTGTAGAGTATGTGCTCCTCTTGTTGTAAATGTCCTCGGAGACTTTGCAAAAGCCTGTGCTTCCTCACTCATGCTTATCATTCAATCCCTGCCCTTGACTGTTTACAGCTACAAAGGTGGCTGCTTTTGCTGAGCTTTCACCACAATGTCAATGACGCTAACTCTTTTCTTACAACTTGTGCAAGTCCCAGCAAAGTTTTTACATCAACCTCAAATAAACACTGCTAGTCCACACTGGGATTCTAACCTTTGCCTTACTTTGAACCCAATACCCTGATGGACCTTGGAAGAGACTCTAAGTAAACTATATGACCCAGGGTTCAAACATTCATGGTGGCATCTCCCTTTCTGCTAAGCATTTTGTTTACTAACATGAGAAAATTAATTTCCTATATGATTTAGGAAATCCTTGTCTGCAATTCTGCTGTAAGCCAGACTTTTACAAAGGTGCAGACACAGCATGTCAAGTGGCACGATGCGATTCCTTCTTGTTGCAAGCTCAACAATTTCAAAAGGTTGCCTCGGTTCCCAATTTATATGAAGAGTTCTTGCCTGAAATTTGGAAAGTATGTCTGTCATTTCCTCTGAAAAGATATGATCCACACCGCAAATGGAACACTGCAATTGGTTTTCTTGCAACCTGAACTCTTTTCAAGGAAGGGTCCGTTGAAATTTCAACAAATGAGTCTTGTCAGAAGAGGGAATAACCCCACCTCTTTCACCAAAGGTCAGAACATACAGGGAAGACCTGTAAGTTATTGCCAAAACCTATCTCCTGAGTTCGGTCTCCTTACATATTTGTCACTTTACCTGTACACTAACCTTTTAAGATTTAGCAAAACAAATTGCCTCCAAAGCTTCTGATCCTGATGAAGTGAACTAGAAGAGAAGATGAGCTAACCCATATGACTGTAGGTGTGCCAAAGGGGATGGAATTTGTCAGTTTGTAAAACGTGTGTTAGAAAGCTTGTAGAAAAAAGTTGGCCTTGTTCCTTTTCTGCGAGATTTTCAAAAAGTCCATGTGAGGTTGCTGTTGAGAAGGCCCTTTGAAGAGCCTAGTAAATGAAAAGACCCAAGAGCTTGTTTTGGCAGGCCTGACCAATGTGCCATGATGGACAAAGTGAAAAAACCCTGTCAGAAGTGGAATTTGAACCCACGCCTCCATTCGGAGACCAGAAGGCCCATGAAAAGGGAAGAGAAGCCTCTTGAGTCTGGCGCCTTAGACCACTCGGCCATCCTGACAAGCTGTGTACTATGTACCCATGCAGCTGGCACAATGACTATACTTAACAGAGAAGAGACAACCACAAACTTAGCCTAGAAGACTTCATGAACACTGCAAGGCATGTTTTTTTTTCTGAAAACACTCATCAAACTGCCATTTTGGATCACTGCAATACCTTAGACAGCAATGTCATGTGCCTGCTCTAACAAATGAAATCCTTTGTGCTCCTTGAGCGTCTTTTCCTATGCGGTGGCTGTTTCCAGTGGAAAATGGTTTCTTCATAAAGAGGCATGAGACCGCGTGGCCTAATGGATAAGGCGTCTGACTTCGGATCAGAAGATTGAGGGTTCGAGTCCCTTCGTGGTCGTTGAGCTCTGTTCTTGTCACTTCTGTAGAGTATTTGCTCCTCTTGTTGTAAATGTCCTCGGAGACTTTGCAAAAGCCTGTGCTTCCTCACTCATGCTTATCATTCAATCCCTGCCCTTGACTGTTTACAGCTACAAAGGTGGCTGCTTTTGCTGAGCTTTCACCACAATGTCAATGACGCTAACTCTTTTCTTACAACTTGTGCAAGTCCCAGCAAAGTTTTTACATCAACCTCAAATAAACACTGCTAGTCCACACTGGGATTCTAACCTTTGCCTTACTTTGAACCCAATACCCTGATGGACCTTGGAAGAGACTCTAAGTAAACTATATGACCCAGGGTTCAAACATTCATGGTGGCAACTCCCTTTCTGCTAAGCATTTTGTTTACTAACATGAGAAAATTAATTTCCTATATGATTTAGGAAATCCTTGTCTGCAATTCTGCTGTAAGCCAGACTTTTACAAAGGTGCAGACACAGCATGTCAAGTGGCACGATGCGATTCCTTCTTGTTGCAAGCTCAACAATTTCAAAAGGTTGCCTCGGTTCCCAATTTATATGAAGAGTTCTTGCCTGAAATTTGGAAAGTATGTCTGTCATTTCCTCTGAAAAGATATGATCCACACCGCAAATGGAACACTGCAATTGGTTTTCTTGCAACCTGAACTCTTTTCAAGGAAGGGTCCGTTGAAATTTCAACAAATGAGTCTTGTCAGAAGAGGGAATAACCCCACCTCTTTCACCAAAGGTCAGAACATACAGGGAAGACCTGTAAGTTATTGCCAAAACCTATCTCCTGAGTTCAGTCTCCTTACATATTTGTCACTTTACCTGTACACTAACCTTTTAAGATTTAGCAAAACAAATTGCCTCCAAAGCTTCTGATCCTGATGAAGTGAACTAGAAGAGAAGATGAGCTAACCCATATGACTGTAGGTGTGCCAAAGGGGATGGAATTTGTCAGTTTGTAAAACGTGTGTTAGAAAGCTTGTAGAAAAAAGTCGGCCTTGTTCCTTTTCTGCGAGATTTTCAAAAAGTCCATGTGAGGTTGCTGTTGAGAAGGCCCTTTGAAGAGCCTAGTAAATGAAAAGACCCAAGAGCTTGTTTTGGCAGGCCTGACCAATGTGCCATGATGGACAAAGTGAAAAGCTCTGTCAGAAGTGGGATTTGAACCCACGCCTCCATTTGGAGACCAGAAGGCCCATGAGAAGGGAAGAGAAGCCTCTTGAGTCTGGCGCCTTAGACCACTCGGCCATCCTGACGAGCGGTGCACTATGTACCCATGCAGCTGGCACAATGACTATACTTAACAGAGAAGAGACAACCACAAACTTAGCCTAGAAGACTTCATGAACACTGCAAGGCATGTTTTTTTTTTCTGAAAACACTCATCAAACTGCCATTTTGGATCACTGCAATACCTTAGACAGCAATGTCATGTGCCTGCTCTAACAAATGAAATCCTTTGTGCTCCTTGAGCGTCTTTTCCTATGCGGTGGCTGTTTCCAGTGGAAAATGGTTTCTTCATAAAGAGGCATGAGACCGCGTGGCCTAATGGATAAGGCGTCTGACTTCGGATCAGAAGATTGAGGGTTCGAGTCCCTTCGTGGTTGTTGAGCTCTGTTCTTGTCACTTCTGTAGAGTATTTGCTCCTCTTGTTGTAAATGTCCTCGGAGACTTTGCAAAAGCCTGTGCTTCCTCACTCATGCTTATCATTCAATCCCTGCCCTTGACTGTTTACAGCTACAAAGGTGGCTGCTTTTGCTGAGCTTTCACCACAATGTCAATGACGCTAACTCTTTTCTTACAACTTGTGCAAGTCCCAGCAAAGTTTTTACATCAACCTCAAATAAACACTGCTAGTCCACACTGGGATTCTAACCTTTGCCTTACTTTGAACCCAATACCCTGATGGACCTTGGAAGAGACTCTAAGTAAACTATATGACCCAGGGTTCAAACATTCATGGTGGCAACTCCCTTTCTGCTAAGCATTTTGTTTACTAACATGAGAAAATTAATTTCCTATATGATTTAGGAAATCCTTGTCTGCAATTCTGCTGTAAGCCAGACTTTTACAAAGGTGCAGACACAGCATGTCAAGTGGCACGATGCGATTCCTTCTTGTTGCAAGCTCAACAATTTCAAAAGGTTGCCTCGGTTCCCAATTTATATGAAGAGTTCTTGCCTGAAATTTGGAAAGTATGTCTGTCATTTCCTCTGAAAAGATATGATCCACACCGCAAATGGAACACTGCAATTGGTTTTCTTGCAACCTGAACTCTTTTCAAGGAAGGGTCCGTTGAAATTTCAACAAATGAGTCTTGTCAGAAGAGGGAATAACCCCACCTCTTTCACCAAAGGTCAGAACATACAGGGAAGACCTGTAAGTTATTGCCAAAACCTATCTCCTGAGTTCGGTCTCCTTACATATTTGTCACTTTACCTGTACACTAACCTTTTAAGATTTAGCAAAACAAATTGCCTCCAAAGCTTCTGATCCTGATGAAGTGAACTAGAAGAGAAGATGAGCTAACCCATATGACTGTAGGTGTGCCAAAGGGGATGGAATTTGTCAGTTTGTAAAACGTGTGTTAGAAAGCTTGTAGAAAAAAGTCGGCCTTGTTCCTTTTCTGCGAGATTTTCAAAAAGTCCATGTGAGGTTGCTGTTGAGAAGGCCCTTTGAAGAGCCTAGTAAATGAAAAGACCCAAGAGCTTGTTTTGGCAGGCCTGACCAATGTGCCATGATGGACAAAGTGAAAAGCTCTGTCAGAAGTGGGATTTGAACCCACGCCTCCATTTGGAGACCAGAAGGCCCATGAGAAGGGAAGAGAAGCCTCTTGAGTCTGGCGCCTTAGACCACTCGGCCATCCTGACGAGCGGTGCACTATGTACCCATGCAGCTGGCACAATGACTATACTTAACAGAGAAGAGACAACCACAAACTTAGCCTAGAAGACTTCATGAACACTGCAAGGCATGTTTTTTTTTCTGAAAACACTCATCAAACTGCCATTTTGGATCACTGCAATACCTTAGACAGCAATGTCATGTGCCTGCTCTAACAAATGAAATCCTTTGTGCTCCTTGAGCGTCTTTTCCTATGCGGTGGCTGTTTCCAGTGGAAAATGGTTTCTTCATAAAGAGGCATGAGACCGCGTGGCCTAATGGATAAGGTGTCTGACTTCGGATCAGAAGATTGAGGGTTTGAGTCCCTTTGTGGTCGTTGAGCTCTGTTCTTGTCACTTCTGTAGAGTATTTGCTCCTCTTGTTGTAAATGTCCTCGGAGACTTTGCAAAAGCCTGTGCTTCCTCACTCATGCTTATCATTCAATCCCTGCCCTTGACTGTTTACAGCTACAAAGGTGGCTGCTTTTGCTGAGCTTTCACCACAATGTCAATGACGCTAACTCTTTTCTTACAACTTGTGCAAGTCCCAGCAAAGTTTTTACATCAACCTCAAATAAACACTGCTAGTCCACACTGGGATTCTAACCTTTGCCTTACTTTGAACCCAATACCCTGATGGACCTTGGAAGAGACTCTAAGTAAACTATATGACCCAGGGTTCAAACATTCATGGTGGCATCTCCCTTTCTGCTAAGCATTTTGTTTACTAACATGAGAAAATTAATTTCCTATATGATTTAGGAAATCCTTGTCTGCAATTCTGCTGTAAGCCAGACTTTTACAAAGGTGCAGACACAGCATGTCAAGTGGCACGATGCGATTCCTTCTTGTTGCAAGCTCAACAATTTCAAAAGGTTGCCTCGGTTCCCAATTTATATGAAGAGTTCTTGCCTGAAATTTGGAAAGTATGTCTGTCATTTCCTCTGAAAAGATATGATCTACACCGCAAATGGAACACTGCAATTGGTTTTCTTGCAACCTGAACTCTTTTCAAGGAAGGGTCCGTTGAAATTTCAACAAATGAGTCTTGTCAGAAGAGGGAATAACCCCACCTCTTTCACCAAAGGTCAGAACATACAGGGAAGACCTGTAAGTTATTGCCAAAACCTATCTCCTGAGTTCGGTCTCCTTACATATTTGTCACTTTACCTGTACACTAACCTTTTAAGATTTAGCAAAACAAATTGCCTCCAAAGCTTCTGATCCTGATGAAGTGAACTAGAAGAGAAGATGAGCTAACCCATATGACTGTAGGTGTGCCAAAGGGGATGGAATTTGTCAGTTTGTAAAACGTGTGTTAGAAAGCTTGTAGAAAAAAGTCGGCCTTGTTCCTTTTCTGCGAGATTTTCCAAAAGTCCATGTGAGGTTGCTGTTGAGAAGGCCCTTTGAAGAGCCTAGTAAATGAAAAGACCCAAGAGCTTGTTTTGGCAGGCCTGACCAATGTGCCATGATGGACAAAGTGAAAAAGCTCTGTCAGAAGTGGGATTTGAACCCACGCCTCCATTCGGAGACCAGAAGGCCCATGAGAAGGGAAGAGAAGCCTCTTGAGTATGGCGCCTTAGACCACTCGGCCATCCTGACAAGCGGTGCACTATGTACCCATGCAGCTGGCACAATGACTATACTTAACAGAGAATAGACAACCACAAACTTAGCCTAGAAGACTTCATGAACACTGCAAGGCATGTTTTTTTCTCTGAAAACACTCATCAAACTGCCATTTTGGATCACTGCAATACCTTAGACAGCAATGTCATGTGCCTGCTCTAACAAATGAAATCCTTTGTGCTCCTTGAGCGTCTTTTCCTATGCGGTGGCTGTTTCCAGTGGAAAATGGTTTCTTCATAAAGAGGCATGAGACCGCGTGGCCTAATGGATAAGGCGTCTGACTTCGGATCAGAAGATTGAGGGTTTGAGTCCCTTCGTGGTCGTTGAGTTCTGTTCTTGTCACTTCTGTAGAGTATTTGCTCCTCTTGTTGTAAATGTCCTCGGAGACTTTGCAAAAGCCTGTGCTTCCTCACTCATGCTTATCATTCAATCCCTGCCCTTGACTGTTTACAGCTACAAAGGTTGCTGCTTTTGCTGAGCTTTCACCACAATGTCAATGACGCTAACTCTTTTCCTACAACTTGTGCAAGTCCCAGCAAAGTTTTTACATCAACCTCAAATAAACACTGCTAGTCCACACTGGGATTCTAACCTTTGCCTTACTTTGAACCCAATACCCTGATGGACCTTGGAAGAGACTCTAAGTAAACTATATGACCCAGGGTTCAAACATTCATGGTGGCATCTCCCTTTCTGCTAAGCATTTTGTTTACTAACATGAGAAAATTAATTTCCTATATGATTTAGGAAATCCTTGTCTGCAATTCTGCTGTAAGCCAGACTTTTACAAAGGTGCAGACACAGCATGTCAAGTGGCACGATGCGATTCCTTCTTGTTGCAAGCTCAACAATTTCAAAAGGTTGCCTCGGTTCCCAATTTATATGAAGAGTTCTTGCCTGAAATTTGGAAAGTATGTCTGTCATTTCCTCTGAAAAGATATGATCCACACCGCAAATGGAACACTGCAATTGGTTTTCTTGCAACCTGAACTCTTTTCAAGGAAGGGTCCGTTGAAATTTCAACAAATGAGTCTTGTCAGAAGAGGGAATAACCCCACCTCTTTCACCAAAGGTCAGAACATACAGGGAAGACCTGTAAGTTATTGCCAAAACCTATCTCCTGAGTTCGGTCTCCTTACATATTTGTCACTTTACCTGTACACTAACCTTTTAAGATTTAGCAAAACAAATTGCCTCCAAAGCTTCTGATCCTGATGAAGTGAACTAGAAGAGAAGATGAGCTAACCCATATGACTGTAGGTGTGCCAAAGGGGATGGAATTTGTCAGTTTGTAAAACGTGTGTTAGAAAGCTTGTAGAAAAAAGTTGGCCTTGTTCCTTTTCTGCGAGATTTTCCAAAAGTCCATGTGAGGTTGCTGTTGAGAAGGCCCTTTGAAGAGCCTAGTAAATGAAAAGACCCAAGAGCTTGTTTTGGCAGGCCTGACCAATGTGCCATGATGGACAAAGTGAAAAGCTCTGTCAGAAGTGGGATTTGAACCCACGCCTCCATTCGGAGACCAGAAGGCCCATGAGAAGGGAAGAGAAGCCTCTTGAGTCTGGCGCCTTAGACCACTCGGCCAACCTGACAAGCGGTGCACTATATACCCATGCAGCTGGCACAATGACTATACTTAACAGAGAAGAGACAACCACAAACTTAGCCTAGAAGACTTCATGAACACTGCAAGGCATGTTTTTTTCTCTGAAAACACTCATCAAACTGCCATTTTGGATCACTGCAATACCTTAGACAGCAATGTCATGTGCCTGCTCTAACAAATGAAATCCTTTGTGCTCCTTGAGCGTCTTTTCCTATGCGGTGGCTGTTTCCAGTGGAAAATGGTTTCTTCATAAAGAGGCATGAGACCGCGTGGCCTAATGGATAAGGCGTCTGACTTCGGATCAGAAGTTTGAGGGTTCGAGTCCCTTCGTGGTCGTTGAGTTCTGTTCTTGTCACTTCTGTAGAGTATTTGCTCCTCTTGTTGTAAATGTCCTCGGAGACTTTGCAAAAGCCTGTGCTTCCTCACTCATGCTTATCATTCAATCCCTGCCCTTGACTGTTTACAGCTACAAAGGTGGCTGCTTTTGCTGAGCTTTCACCACAATGTCAATGACGCTAACTCTTTTCTTACAACTTGTGCAAGTCCCAGCAAAGTTTTTACATCAACCTCAAATAAACACTGCTAGTCCACACTGGGATTCTAACCTTTGCCTTACTTTGAACCCAATACCCTGATGGACCTTGGAAGAGACTCTAAGTAAACTATATGACCCAGGGTTCAAACATTCATGGTGGCATCTCCCTTTCTGCTAAGCATTTTGTTTACTAACATGAGAAAATTAATTTCCTATATGATTTAGGAAATCCTTGTCTGCAATTCTGCTGTAAGCCAGACTTTTACAAAGGTGCAGACACAGCATGTCAAGTGGCACGATGCGATTCCTTCTTGTTGCAAGCTCAACAATTTTAAAAGGTTGCCTCGGTTCCCAATTTATATGAAGAGTTCTTGCCTGAAATTTGGAAAGTATGTCTGTCATTTCCTCTGAAAAGATATGATCCACACCGCAAATGGAACACTGCAATTGGTTTTCTTGCAACCTGAACTCTTTTCAAGGAAGGGTCCGTTGAAATTTCAACAAATGAGTCTTGTCAGAAGAGGGAATAACCCCACCTCTTTCACCAAAGGTCAGAACATACAGGGAAGACCTGTAAGTTATTGCCAAAACCTATCTCCTGAGTTCGGTCTCCTTACATATTTGTCACTTTACCTGTACACTAACCTTTTAAGATTTAGCAAAACAAATTGCCTCCAAAGCTTCTGATCCTGATGAAGTGAACTAGAAGAGAAGATGAGCTAACCCATATGACTGTAGGTGTGCCAAAGGGGATGGAATTTGTCAGTTTGTAAAACGTGTGTTAGAAAGCTTGTAGAAAAAAGTCGGCCTTGTTCCTTTTCTGCGAGATTTTCCAAAAGTCCATGTGAGGTTGCTGTTGAGAAGGCCCTTTGAAGAGCCTAGTAAATGAAAAGACCCAAGAGCTTGTTTTGGCAGGCCTGACCAATGTGCCATGATGGACAAAGTGAAAAAGCTCTGTCAGAAGTGGGATTTGAACCCACGCCTCCATTCGGAGACCAGAAGGCCCATGAGAAGGGAAGAGAAGCCTCTTGAGTCTGGCGCCTTAGACCACTCGGCCATCCTGACAAGCGGTGTACTATGTACCCATGCAGCTGGCACAATGACTATACTTAACAGAGAAGAGACAACCACAAACTTAGCCTAGAAGACTTCATGAACACTGCAAGGCATGTTTTTTTTTCTGAAAACACTCATCAAACTGCCATTTTGGATCACTGCAATACCTTAGACAGCAATGTCATGTGCCTGCTCTAACAAATGAAATCCTTTGTGCTCCTTGAGCGTCTTTTCCTATGCGGTGGCTGTTTCCAGTGGAAAATGGTTTCTTCATAAAGAGGCATGAGACCGCGTGGCCTAATGGATAAGGCGTCTGACTTCGGATCAGAAGATTGAGGGTTCGAGTCCCTTCGTGGTCGTTGAGCTCTGTTCTTGTCACTTCTGTAGAGTATGTGCTCCTCTTGTTGTAAATGTCCTCGGAGACTTTGCAAAAGCCTGTGCTTCCTCACTCATGCTTATCATTCAATCCCTGCCCTTGACTGTTTACAGCTACAAAGGTGGCTGCTTTTGCTGAGCTTTCACCACAATGTCAATGACGCTAACTCTTTTCTTACAACTTGTGCAAGTCCCAGCAAAGTTTTTACATCAACCTCAAATAAACACTGCTAGTCCACACTGGGATTCTAACCTTTGCCTTACTTTGAACCCAATACCCTGATGGACCTTGGAAGAGACTCTAAGTAAACTATATGACCCAGGGTTCAAACATTCATGGTGGCATCTCCCTTTCTGCTAAGCATTTTGTTTACTAACATGAGAAAATTAATTTCCTATATGATTTAGGAAATCCTTGTCTGCAATTCTGCTGTAAGCCAGACTTTTACAAAGGTGCAGACACAGCATGTCAAGTGGCACGATGCGATTCCTTCTTGTTGCAAGCTCAACAATTTCAAAAGGTTGCCTCGGTTCCCAATTTATATGAAGAGTTCTTGCCTGAAATTTGGAAAGTATGTCTGTCATTTCCTCTGAAAAGATATGATCCACACCGCAAATGGAACACTGCAATTGGTTTTCTTGCAACCTGAACTCTTTTCAAGGAAGGGTCCGTTGAAATTTCAACAAATGAGTCTTGTCAGAAGAGGGAATAACCCCACCTCTTTCACCAAAGGTCAGAACATACAGGGAAGACCTGTAAGTTATTGCCAAAACCTATCTCCTGAGTTCGGTCTCCTTACATATTTGTCACTTTACCTGTACACTAACCTTTTAAGATTTAGCAAAACAAATTGCCTCCAAAGCTTCTGATCCTGATGAAGTGAACTAGAAGAGAAGATGAGCTAACCCATATGACTGTAGGTGTGCCAAAGGGGATGGAATTTGTCAGTTTGTAAAACGTGTGTTAGAAAGCTTGTAGAAAAAAGTTGGCCTTGTTCCTTTTCTGCGAGATTTTCAAAAAGTCCATGTGAGGTTGCTGTTGAGAAGGCCCTTTGAAGAGCCTAGTAAATGAAAAGACCCAAGAGCTTGTTTTGGCAGGCCTGACCAATGTGCCATGATGGACAAAGTGAAAAAGCTCTGTCAGAAGTGGGATTTGAACCCACGCCTCCATTCGGAGACCAGAAGGCCCATGAGAAGGGAAGAGAAGCCTCTTGAGTCTGGCGCCTTAGACCACTCGGCCATCCTGACAAGTGGTGTACTATGTACCCATGCAGCTGGCACAATGACTATACTTAACAGAGAAGAGACAACCACAAACTTAGCCTAGAAGACTTCATGAACACTGCAAGGCATGTTTTTTTTTCTGAAAACACTCATCAAACTGCCATTTTGGATCACTGCAATACCTTAGACAGCAATGTCATGTGCCTGCTCTAACAAATGAAATCCTTTGTGCTCCTTGAGCGTCTTTTCCTATGCGGTGGCTGTTTCCAGTGGAAAATGGTTTCTTCATAAAGAGGCATGAGACCGCGTGGCCTAATGGATAAGGCGTCTGACTTCGGATCAGAAGATTGAGGGTTCGAGTCCCTTCGTGGTCGTTGAGCTCTGTTCTTGTCACTTCTGTAGAGTATGTGCTCCTCTTGTTGTAAATGTCCTCGGAGACTTTGCAAAAGCCTGTGCTTCCTCACTCATGCTTATCATTCAATCCCTGCCCTTGACTGTTTACAGCTACAAAGGTGGCTGCTTTTGCTGAGCTTTCACCACAATGTCAATGACGCTAACTCTTTTCTTACAACTTGTGCAAGTCCCAGCAAAGTTTTTACATCAACCTCAAATAAACACTGCTAGTCCACACTGGGATTCTAACCTTTGCCTTACTTTGAACCTAATACCCTGATGGACCTTGGAAGAGACTCTAAGTAAACTATATGACCCAGGGTTCAAACATTCATGGTGGCATCTCCCTTTCTGCTAAGCATTTTGTTTACTAACATGAGAAAATTAATTTCCTATATGATTTAGGAAATCCTTGTCTGCAATTCTGCTGTAAGCCAGACTTTTACAAAGGTGCAGACACAGCATGTCAAGTGGCACGATGCGATTCCTTCTTGTTGCAAGCTCAACAATTTCAAAAGGTTGCCTCGGTTCCCAATTTATATGAAGAGTTCTTGCCTGAAATTTGGAAAGTATGTCTGTCATTTCCTCTGAAAAGATATGATCCACACCGCAAATGGAACACTGCAATTGGTTTTCTTGCAACCTGAACTCTTTTCAAGGAAGGGTCCGTTGAAATTTCAACAAATGAGTCTTGTCAGAAGAGGGAATAACCCCACCTCTTTCACCAAAGGTCAGAACATACAGGGAAGACCTGTAAGTTATTGCCAAAACCTATCTCCTGAGTTCGGTCTCCTTACATATTTGTCACTTTACCTGTACACTAACCTTTTAAGATTTAGCAAAACAAATTGCCTCCAAAGCTTCTGATCCTGATGAAGTGAACTAGAAGAGAAGATGAGCTAACCCATATGACTGTAGGTGTGCCAAAGGGGATGGAATTTGTCAGTTTGTAAAACGTGTGTTAGAAAGCTTGTAGAAAAAAGTCGGCCTTGTTCCTTTTCTGCGAGATTTTCCAAAAGTCCATGTGAGGTTGCTGTTGAGAAGGCCCTTTGAAGAGCCTAGTAAATGAAAAGACCCAAGAGCTTGTTTTGGCAGGCCTGACCAATGTGCCATGATGGACAAAGTGAAAAAGCTCTGTCAGAAGTGGGATTTGAACCCACGCCTCCATTCGGAGACCAGAAGGCCCATGAGAAGGGAAGAGAAGCCTCTTGAGTCTGGCGCCTTAGACCACTCGGCCATCCTGACAAGCGGTGTACTATGTACCCATGCAGCTGGCAAAATGACTATACTTAACAGAGAAGAGACAACCACAAACTTAGCCTAGAAGACTTCATGAACACTGCAAGGCATGTTTTTTTCTCTGAAAACACTCATCAAACTGCCATTTTGGATCACTGCAATACCTTAGACAGCAATGTCATGTGCCTGCTCTAACAAATGAAATCCTTTGTGCTCCTTGAGCGTCTTTTCCTATGCGGTGGCTGTTTCCAGTGGAAAATGGTTTCTTCATAAAAAGGCATGAGACCGCGTGGCCTAATGGATAAGGCGTCTGACTTCGGATCAGAAGATTGAGGGTTCGAGTCCCTTCGTGGTCGTTGAGCTCTGTTCTTGTCACTTCTGTAGAGTATTTGCTCCTCTTGTTGTAAATGTCCTCGGAGACTTTGCAAAAGCCTGTGCTTCCTCACTCATGCTTATCATTCAATCCCTGCCCTTGACTGTTTACAGCTACAAAGGTGGCTGCTTTTGCTGAGCTTTCACCACAATGTCAATGACGCTAACTCTTTTCTTACAACTTGTGCAAGTCCCAGCAAAGTTTTTACATCAACCTCAAATAAACACTGCTAGTCCACACTGGGATTCTAACCTTTGCCTTACTTTGAACCCAATACCCTGATGGACCTGGGAAGAGACTCTAAGTAAACTATATGACCCAGGGTTCAAACATTCATGGTGGCATCTCCCTTTCTGCTAAGCATTTTGTTTACTAACATGAGAAAATTAATTTCCTATATGATTTAGGAAATCCTTGTCTGCAATTCTGCTGTAAGCCAGACTTTTACAAAGGTGCAGACACAGCATGTCAAGTGGCACGATGCGATTCCTTCTTGTTGCAAGCTCAACAATTTCAAAAGGTTGCCTCGGTTCCCAATTTATATGAAGAGTTCTTGCCTGAAATTTGGAAAGTATGTCTGTCATTTCCTCTGAAAAGATATGATTCACACCGCAAATGGAACACTGCAATTGGTTTTCTTGCAACCTGAACTCTTTTCAAGGAAGGGTCCGTTGAAATTTCAACAAATGAGTCTTGTCAGAAGAGGGAATAACCCCACCTCTTTCACCAAAGGTCAGAACATACAGGGAAGACCTGTAAGTTATTGCCAAAACCTATCTCCTGAGTTCGGTCTCCTTACATATTTGTCACTTTACCTGTACACTAACCTTTTAAGATTTAGCAAAACAAATTGCCTCCAAAGCTTCTGATCCTGATGAAGTGAACTAGAAGAGAAGATGAGCTAACCCATATGACTGTAGGTGTGCCAAAGGGGATGGAATTTGTCAGTTTGTAAAACGTGTGTTAGAAAGCTTGTAGAAAAAAGTCGGCCTTGTTCCTTTTCTGCGAGATTTTCCAAAAGTCCATGTGAGGTTGCTGTTGAGAAGGCCCTTTGAAGAGCCTAGTAAATGAAAAGACCCAAGAGCTTGTTTTGGCAGGCCTGACCAATGTGCCATGATGGACAAAGTGAAAAAGCTCTGTCAGAAGTGGGATTTGAACCCACGCCTCCATTCGGAGACCAGAAGGCCCATGAGAAGGGAAGAGAAGCCTCTTGAGTCTGGCGCCTTAGACCACTCGGCCATCCTGACAAGCGGTGTACTATGTGCCCATGCAGCTGGCAAAATGACTATACTTAACAGAGAAGAGACAACCACAAACTTAGCCTAGAAGACTTCATGAACACTGCAAGGCATGTTTTTTTCTCTGAAAACACTCATCAAACTGCCATTTTGGATCACTGCAATACCTTAGACAGCAATATCATGTGCCTGCTCTAACAAATGAAATCCTTTGTGCTCCTTGAGCGTCTTTTCCTATGCGGTGGCTGTTTCCAGTGGAAAATGGTTTCTTCATAAAAAGGCATGAGACCGCGTAGCCTAATGGATAAGGCGTCTGACTTCGGATCAGAAGATTGAGGGTTCGAGTCCCTTTGTGGTCGTTGAGCTCTGTTCTTGTCACTTCTGTAGAGTATTTGCTCCTCTTGTTGTAAATGTCCTCGGAGACTTTGCAAAAGCCTGTGCTTCCTCACTCATGCTTATCATTCAATCCCTGCCCTTGACTGTTTACAGCTACAAAGGTGGCTGCTTTTGCTGAGCTTTCACCACAATGTCAATGACGCTAACTCTTTTCTTACAACTTGTGCAAGTCCCAGCAAAGTTTTTACATCAACCTCAAATAAACACTGCTAGTCCACACTGGGATTCTAACCTTTGCCTTACTTTGAACCCAATACCCTGATAGACCTGGGAAGAGACTCTAAGTAAACTATATGACCCAGGGTTCAAACATTCATGGTGGCATCTCCCTTTCTGCTAAGCATTTTGTTTACTAACATGAGAAAATTAATTTCCTATATGATTTAGGAAATCCTTGTCTGCAATTCTGCTGTAAGCCAGACTTTTACAAAGGTGCAGACACAGCATGTCAAGTGGCACGATGCGATTCCTTCTTGTTGCAAGCTCAACAATTTCAAAAGGTTGCCTCGGTTCCCAATTTATATGAAGAGTTCTTGCCTGAAATTTGGAAAGTATGTCTGTCATTTCCTCTGAAAAGATATGATCCACACCGCAAATGGAACACTGCAATTGGTTTTCTTGCAACCTGAACTCTTTTCAAGGAAGGGTCCGTTGAAATTTCAACAAATGAGTCTTGTCAGAAGAGGGAATAACCCCACCTCTTTCACCAAAGGTCAGAACATACAGGGAAGACCTGTAAGTTATTGCCAAAACCTATCTCCTGAGTTCGGTCTCCTTACATATTTGTCACTTTACCTGTACACTAACCTTTTAAGATTTAGCAAAACAAATTGCCTCCAAAGCTTCTGATCCTGATGAAGTGAACTAGAAGAGAAGATGAGCTAACCCATATGACTGTAGGTGTGCCAAAGGGGATGGAATTTGTCAGTTTGTAAAACGTGTGTTAGAAAGCTTGTAGAAAAAAGTTGGCCTTGTTCCTTTTCTGCGAGATTTTCAAAAAGTCCATGTGAGGTTGCTGTTGAGAAGGCCCTTTGAAGAGCCTAGTAAATGAAAAGACCCAAGAGCTTGTTTTGGCAGGCCTGACCAATGTGCCATGATGGACAAAGTGAAAAAGCTCTGTCAGAAGTGGGATTTGAACCCACGCCTCCATTCGGAGACCAGAAGGCCCATGAGAAGGGAAGAGAAGCCTCTTGAGTCTGGCGCCTTAGACCACTCGGCCATCCTGACAAGTGGTGTACTATGTACCCATGCAGCTGGCACAATGACTATACTTAACAGAGAAGAGACAACCACAAACTTAGCCTAGAAGACTTCATGAACACTGCAAGGCATGTTTTTTTTTCTGAAAACACTCATCAAACTGCCATTTTGGATCACTGCAATACCTTAGACAGCAATGTCATGTGCCTGCTCTAACAAATGAAATCCTTTGTGCTCCTTGAGCGTCTTTTCCTATGCGGTGGCTGTTTCCAGTGGAAAATGGTTTCTTCATAAAGAGGCATGAGACCGCGTGGCCTAATGGATAAGGCGTCTGACTTCGGATCAGAAGATTGAGGGTTCGAGTCCCTTCGTGGTTGTTGAGCTCTGTTCTTGTCACTTCTGTAGAGTATGTGCTCCTCTTGTTGTAAATGTCCTCGGAGACTTTGCAAAAGCCTGTGCTTCCTCACTCATGCTTATCATTCAATCCCTGCCCTTGACTGTTTACAGCTACAAAGGTGGCTGCTTTTGCTGAGCTTTCACCACAATGTCAATGACGCTAACTCTTTTCTTACAACTTGTGCAAGTCCCAGCAAAGTTTTTACATCAACCTCAAATAAACACTGCTAGTCCACACTGGGATTCTAACCTTTGCCTTACTTTGAACCCAATACCCTGATGGACCTTGGAAGAGACTCTAAGTAAACTATATGACCCAGGGTTCAAACATTCATGGTGGCATCTCCCTTTCTGCTAAGCATTTTGTTTACTAACATGAGAAAATTAATTTCCTATATGATTTAGGAAATCCTTGTCTGCAATTCTGCTGTAAGCCAGACTTTTACAAAGGTGCAGACACAGCATGTCAAGTGGCACGATGCGATTCCTTCTTGTTGCAAGCTCAACAATTTCAAAAGGTTGCCTCGGTTCCCAATTTATATGAAGAGTTCTTGCCTGAAATTTGGAAAGTATGTCTGTCATTTCCTCTGAAAAGATATGATCCACACCGCAAATGGAACACTGCAATTGGTTTTCTTGCAACCTGAACTCTTTTCAAGGAAGGGTCCGTTGAAATTTCAACAAATGAGTCTTGTCAGAAGAGGGAATAACCCCACCTCTTTCACCAAAGGTCAGAACATACAGGGAAGACCTGTAAGTTATTGCCTGTTAAGCTTGGGGGTGTAATCTCCACAGTCAGCATACAACACATAAGCTGACGTGAAGGAGGTACACACACCAGCACAAGGGATCAGGATATCCCCAGTTTAGTGGAGGAGAGGACTGACTCCAATAGGAGATTGTGGTGCACAGAGCCGGTGCAGATCTGAACAGCCACAAACACTTTCGTAATAACGTCTCAGCGCAAAGTAGCGCTGAGCGCATAAACCAGGACTGAGGAGATCAGGACAGGTAGACAGAATGAACGCTTGCTAGCTAGCGATTACTTAGCGACAGCAAGCGTCCAAAACCAGACAGACTGGAATGAGGCAGCCAATGCGTTGCGGCGATGGCGTGCCTCACAAAGACAGGACAGGAGAGACAGGAAATAGCAGGATCGAGATAGATGAACGTAACACAGATAAATATACAATAAGTATGTTTTCCTAGCGTATTACAATTACAGCTATCAATGAAACTATTCGTAACGTCTGGCTAACATATGTATATATTGGCAATGAACCGATATATGACATAAGCAGGAACTCTGACTAAGACTGAAGTAATACAGGGAACAGGACTCAGAAGGATTCGCTATCTCTTCGCAGAGATGAACGCAATCCACAAACAGGACCAGGAACAGGATTCAGAAGGATTCGTTATCTCTTCGCAGAGATGAACGCAATCCACAAACAGGACCAGGAACAGGATTCAGAAGGATTCGTTATCTCTTCGCAGAGATGAACGCAATCCACAAACAGGACCAGGAACAGGATTCAGAAGGATTCGTTATCTCTTCGCAGAGATGAACGCAATCCACAAACAGGACCAGGAACAGGATAACTAGCTCAGCACGGGTGTTCACGATACGCGCAAACTACCAAAACGTGCTGGAAAGCTGACTAACTGAACACAGGAAATAAACAGTTCGTGTACGTATATATCAGCGACACTGATATATTAACGTAACACGAATACAAGGAAAATAACAAAATGCGCAAGTATGCGTATATATTGGCGATGAACCAATATATGACACAAGACAAGCAAGTAGCAACTTCTAGAACAAGAGCAGAACTAGGAGGACTCGCTGACCCCTTCGCAGGAGTCAGCGCAGTCCACACGGACCAGGAACGAGGTGGGGCACGAGCAGAGTAACAGATAGAGTCTGAAACTATGATAGCCCATGAGGCATTGCAGGAAGCAGTTCTTTATACTGAGGTCATCCAATGGGAGCAGACCTGCAGATTCCCACACAAGTGAATGGTAATTAATCACAGGCTGATAGCAGGAAAAGGCAGACAATGATATGCAGCCTGCAGGAAAGGGACCGCCCCTCCACTGCAGCAGACAATGTTTGTTTACACAAAAGCATATTAAACTGTCATAAACTTCAGAGCGACTGCAGATGGAATCAGCAACTAGTTTAAGTGCAAACCAAACTATGCAAGCAAATGCATGTAATGACATTAGAACTGCTTGGTTTGCAATACCAGTGCAGTCAGCAGTAAACGCTGCAGAAGCGATCATAACAGTACCCCCTCCCTTAAACGCGGCCTCTGGACGCCTATGAAAACTGACATATTTCTCCTGAACCACCCAAACCAAAAAATCAGAAGTGGGAAATCCAGCAAACTGATCTGACTGAAAATTCATGAAGGTCGGATCCGTCCGACAAAACCAAATTCCTGAATCAGTCTCACCAAAACTAGACCAATTGGAACCAGAACCTACCGAACCATGCCCGTCAGCACTACAAGCCTCAGTGTGACACCCATCAGAACCACGACTTCCAGAAAACAACCCCAAGAAACTCTCTGCGCGATACCCACCGCCTTCCAAGGACTGTCCAAAAACGCCAAAGCCTTTGCAATGCCCACCGGAACTGTCCCTACCAACACAAAACCCACCGTTGAACCAGTCCAAGGTACCAGGACAAGTTTCCTCAGAGATCTCCCAGAACACTTGGAAGCTCCAAAGAGATCCCCACAGGTCAGAACGCCCCTTAGGCTCACATGGAGAACTATCAAGAACCCCTATGGAACCCAGGGCAACTCCAGAGTCAGGGTCACAAGGACAAACATCAAGATCAGGGCTTTTAGGGACCAGAACCATCTCCGGGCATGCAGGCCAACCGGCAACATCAGAACATGTCTCCACTAGGGAAGCACGTGAGCACGCTAACACAGACAAATCTGGGCAGTCTGGCATACGAAGCACATCTGGGCACACCGGCACAAGAGAAACCTCTGGGCATGTCAAGGAACTGCGAACCTCAAAGTCAGTCAAGACAGGACCGAAACCAGAACTGGGCAAAAAAAATTCATCATGACTAGACTTCATAGTTACTGGATTCTCACTAAAAACTGCAGGATCAGACTTAGATGTCGCTGATTCCAGCAGGGTTATTAACAAATCATGTTCAGGGGCATTTACAAGACAGGGCAAATCTTCTGATGTATGCACTGAACTAGACAGGGTTCCCATAGCTTCTTCTGGACTAGACAGAGACTCATCAAATACACTGGACTGGAGCTCATGAAGGGCTGCAAAACAAGTCAATATTGCAGCAATCCCCACTGAACTAGGCAAAACTGAGTAACTCACTAGACAGGAAGGGGGCTCTGGAACTTCTGCCACACCGGCCAGAGAACCAGAATTTTCCAGGATACAGGGCTGGGTTTCAGAAACACTCATTAACCCGGACTGAAATTCTGAGATTTCTATTATTTTTTCCAGCGAGTCAGAATTATCCATGTTACAGGGCAAGACTTTTGAAACATTCAGAGGACAGGGCTGGAGTTCCTCGGCTGTTACAACACTGGAGAGGGACTCAACAACATTGGTTAAATCAGACTGTGTACAGGGCAAGGTATCTAACACACTTGCTGACGAGGACAATATTTCAATGGCTTCTGCTTCGCTGGGCAGAAATTCATCAAGTTTTATTAGAGCAGACTGTAATTCCAAAACAGCTGCTAGACAAGTGAATATTACTGCAACACCAACTGAGGTAAGCAGTGCTTCAGCCTCCTCTGCTAAAGGGTTTAAAGTATCCAAAGTACTGGGTGAAGCATAAGACTCTGCGACCACAGCTTCACTGGACAGGATCACTGAACAGTCCATATTGCAGGGCAAAACCATGGAAGCACCTGCTGGACAGCATAATGATTCTGTGACCTGAGTTTCATTGGAGAGATCTACTGCACAATTCATGGTACAGGGCAAATTTATTGGAAAATTTTCTGAACAAGGTAATAATTCTGCGATTTCAGGTTCACATAGCAGATGCTCTGAGCTATTCACGAAACTAGAGCGAGGTGTAGAAACAGGAAGATCAAGACACAATGTTTGCGCATCTGAATCACCATTCATTTGTAAAATTGGAAAATTCAGATGCTGGGGTTCTGAGTTTACTAGACAGGATTGCTGGGACTCGGAAACTGATATAGTGCATCTATTGGCATCTGCTGGATCAGACAGGAGTTGAACTTTATTAACACAGGTAATTTCTGCAGAAGTGTTTGCAGAGACAGGCAAGATTTTTCTGGTGTCTGTTTCACTAAACAAAGAGTCATGAGTACTGGCTAGGCTGGACTCGAAAGTCAGCAGGACTTCTGGGTCCTCTGCTGAGAAATTTGTGCAGGGCAAGATTAAGGAAGTATTAGTAATTTCTGTCTTACTGGGAAGTAACACTGAGTTATCCATGGTACAGGGTGGAATTACAGGAACTTCAATTTCACACAAAAGGAGCTCAGAATCACTCGCTTTATCAGCCGAAGGTGCTGAAGCAGGCGAGTCCTCAGGAACTGAGGAAGTGGAACAATCTCCACTTGACAGTGTGTCTTCCCTGGTATCAACTGATTGAATTGCATAAAAATCGTCCAGAATCATTCTCCACACATCGATCAATGGAGCCACAAAGTCATACCCACACACACCAGTTTTTATTAGGTTATAAGCAGACTTAATGCATGCATTCAATACTAATTCACTTTTTGCACTGTAAAACTGACAAAATGAACTTGCATCTTTCTTCCATTCATAGACCAGAGCTTCCATCTCTCCTTTCTCAAATGGAGGATCCCATGCATATTTAACAGCTGAGCATTCCGGCTGATCATAGTTTGCAAATGTGTTAGTGGCAGAAACATACATTGGGTTATTTAGCAGGTGATTGGCCGATTTCTTATTCCTAAGGATCTCCAATACCTGTAGCAAGTATTGAACTGTAGTGTATGCAAATTTCCCTTGCTGCACGAATAAATTGATCTGTTCAATACTCTGTAATATATCTTCATAATCATATTCAGATAACTCATTTAAACAAGAACCTTTATTTTCCCTGGCTAGCAATGAAAGTTCATTAGTAGTTTCATAGGTCCATTTGACTCCCCTGAATGGTGACTGAATTTCATTATCTGCTAATGGTGGAGTCTCGTTACAGATCTGATGCGCAGTCGCCAAGGGCAACGACTCCGCTGATTGTAACGCTTTTCTTTTGGAGCGTTTACGTTTGGCTTTAGACCCTGCTGCCTTAGCAGAAGAAAAGTTATCAGAACAATTATCTGCTTGCTGATTATTTTTGTAGGCAGTAGAAGAAGCAGCTGATTGACAAGCTGCCAGGAGCTTATCAAAAGGGCTAGGCAAATCGGTTTTGCGCAGCCAGTTATGGATCACAAACGCTAGAAATTCCAGTGGTCTTTCTTTTAAATTGGTATGATCCAAGACATCGTAGGCCCACTGAAACAATCTTCCCTTAAATAAAACATAAACTAGCTGGGGGGCCCACGTTGAAACAGGAGTAGCCTGGAGCTCAGGATTGGCCAGGAACCTGGCACATTCAGAAAAAAACTCATTTTCTGTTTCAGAATTGAGCTTCTCAAATTTCTTAAAGGAACAGGAACCATAACAAACAGTGTCATTTTTGCTGGGAACCCCCCCCACAATGGGGATTGGTAATGGGGCTATCATAATGTTAAGCTTGGGGGTGTAATCTCCACAGTCAGCATACAACACATAAGCTGACGTGAAGGAGGTACACACACCAGCACAAGGGATCAGGATATCCCCAGTTTAGTGGAGGAGAGGACTGACTCCAATAGGAGATTGTGGTGCACAGAGCCGGTGCAGATCTGAACAGCCACAAACACTTTCGTAATAACGTCTCAGCGCAAAGTAGCGCTGAGCGCATAAACCAGGACTGAGGAGATCAGGACAGGTAGACAGAATGAACGCTTGCTAGCTAGCGATTACTTAGCGACAGCAAGCGTCCAAAACCAGACAGACTGGAATGAGGCAGCCAATGCGTTGCGGCGATGGCGTGCCTCACAAAGACAGGACAGGAGAGACAGGAAATAGCAGGATCGAGATAGATGAACGTAACACAGATAAATATACAATAAGTATGTTTTCCTAGCGTATTACAATTACAGCTATCAATGAAACTATTCGTAACGTCTGGCTAACATATGTATATATTGGCAATGAACCGATATATGACATAAGCAGGAACTCTGACTAAGACTGAAGTAATACAGGGAACAGGACTCAGAAGGATTCGCTATCTCTTCGCAGAGATGAACGCAATCCACAAACAGGACCAGGAACAGGATTCAGAAGGATTCGTTATCTCTTCGCAGAGATGAACGCAATCCACAAACAGGACCAGGAACAGGATTCAGAAGGATTCGTTATCTCTTCGCAGAGATGAACGCAATCCACAAACAGGACCAGGAACAGGATTCAGAAGGATTCGTTATCTCTTCGCAGAGATGAACGCAATCCACAAACAGGACCAGGAACAGGATAACTAGCTCAGCACGGGTGTTCACGATACGCGCAAACTACCAAAACGTGCTGGAAAGCTGACTAACTGAACACAGGAAATAAACAGTTCGTGTACGTATATATCAGCGACACTGATATATTAACGTAACACGAATACAAGGAAAATAACAAAATGCGCAAGTATGCGTATATATTGGCGATGAACCAATATATGACACAAGACAAGCAAGTAGCAACTTCTAGAACAAGAGCAGAACTAGGAGGACTCGCTGACCCCTTCGCAGGAGTCAGCGCAGTCCACACGGACCAGGAACGAGGTGGGGCACGAGCAGAGTAACAGATAGAGTCTGAAACTATGATAGCCCATGAGGCATTGCAGGAAGCAGTTCTTTATACTGAGGTCATCCAATGGGAGCAGACCTGCAGATTCCCACACAAGTGAATGGTAATTAATCACAGGCTGATAGCAGGAAAAGGCAGACAATGATATGCAGCCTGCAGGAAAGGGACCGCCCCTCCACTGCAGCAGACAATGTTTGTTTACACAAAAGCATATTAAACTGTCATAAACTTCAGAGCGACTGCAGATGGAATCAGCAACTAGTTTAAGTGCAAACCAAACTATGCAAGCAAATGCATGTAATGACATTAGAACTGCTTGGTTTGCAATACCAGTGCAGTCAGCAGTAAACGCTGCAGAAGCGATCATAACATTGCCAAAACCTATCTCCTGAGTTCGGTCTCCTTACATATTTGTCACTTTACCTGTACACTAACCTTTTAAGATTTAGCAAAACAAATTGCCTCCAAAGCTTCTGATCCTGATGAAGTGAACTAGAAGAGAAGATGAGCTAACCCATATGACTGTAGGTGTGCCAAAGGGGATGGAATTTGTCAGTTTGTAAAACGTGTGTTAGAAAGCTTGTAGAAAAAAGTCGGCCTTGTTCCTTTTCTGCGAGATTTTCCAAAAGTCCATGTGAGGTTGCTGTTGAGAAGGCCCTTTGAAGAGCCTAGTAAATGAAAAGACCCAAGAGCTTGTTTTGGCAGGCCTGACCAATGTGCCATGATGGACAAAGTGAAAAAGCTCTGTCAGAAGTGGGATTTGAACCCACGCCTCCATTCGGAGACCAGAAGGCCCATGAGAAGGGAAGAGAAGCCTCTTGAGTCTGGCGCCTTAGACCACTCGGCCATCCTGACAAGCGGTGTACTATGTACCCATGCAGCTGGCAAAATGACTATACTTAACAGAGAAGAGACAACCACAAACTTAGCCTAGAAGACTTCATGAACACTGCAAGGCATGTTTTTTTCTCTGAAAACACTCATCAAACTGCCATTTTGGATCACTGCAATACCTTAGACAGCAATGTCATGTGCCTGCTCTAACAAATGAAATCCTTTGTGCTCCTTGAGCGTCTTTTCCTATGCGGTGGCTGTTTCCAGTGGAAAATGGTTTCTTCATAAAAAGGCATGAGACCGCGTGGCCTAATGGATAAGGCGTCTGACTTCGGATCAGAAGATTGAGGGTTCGAGTCCCTTCGTGGTCGTTGAGCTCTGTTCTTGTCACTTCTGTAGAGTATTTGCTCCTCTTGTTGTAAATGTCCTCGGAGACTTTGCAAAAGCCTGTGCTTCCTCACTCATGCTTATCATTCAATCCCTGCCCTTGACTGTTTACAGCTACAAAGGTGGCTGCTTTTGCTGAGCTTTCACCACAATGTCAATGACGCTAACTCTTTTCTTACAACTTGTGCAAGTCCCAGCAAAGTTTTTACATCAACCTCAAATAAACACTGCTAGTCCACACTGGGATTCTAACCTTTGCCTTACTTTGAACCCAATACCCTGATGGACCTGGGAAGAGACTCTAAGTAAACTATATGACCCAGGGTTCAAACATTCATGGTGGCATCTCCCTTTCTGCTAAGCATTTTGTTTACTAACATGAGAAAATTAATTTCCTATATGATTTAGGAAATCCTTGTCTGCAATTCTGCTGTAAGCCAGACTTTTACAAAGGTGCAGACACAGCATGTTAAGTGGCACGATGCGATTCCTTCTTGTTGCAAGCTCAACAATTTCAAAAGGTTGCCTCGGTTCCCAATTTATATGAAGAGTTCTTGCCTGAAATTTGGAAAGTATGTCTGTCATTTCCTCTGAAAAGATATGATTCACACCGCAAATGGAACACTGCAATTGGTTTTCTTGCAACCTGAACTCTTTTCAAGGAAGGGTCCGTTGAAATTTCAACAAATGAGTCTTGTCAGAAGAGGGAATAACCCCACCTCTTTCACCAAAGGTCAGAACATACAGGGAAGACCTGTAAGTTATTGCCAAAACCTATCTCCTGAGTTCGGTCTCCTTACATATTTGTCACTTTACCTGTACACTAACCTTTTAAGATTTAGCAAAACAAATTGCCTCCAAAGCTTCTGATCCTGATGAAGTGAACTAGAAGAGAAGATGAGCTAACCCATATGACTGTAGGTGTGCCAAAGGGGATGGAATTTGTCAGTTTGTAAAACGTGTGTTAGAAAGCTTGTAGAAAAAAGTCGGCCTTGTTCCTTTTCTGCGAGATTTTCCAAAAGTCCATGTGAGGTTGCTGTTGAGAAGGCCCTTTGAAGAGCCTAGTAAATGAAAAGACCCAAGAGCTTGTTTTGGCAGGCCTGACCAATGTGCCATGATGGACAAAGTGAAAAAGCTCTGTCAGAAGTGGGATTTGAACCCACGCCTCCATTCGGAGACCAGAAGGCCCATGAGAAGGGAAGAGAAGCCTCTTGAGTCTGGCGCCTTAGACCACTCGGCCATCCTGACAAGCGGTGTACTATGTGCCCATGCAGCTGGCAAAATGACTATACTTAACAGAGAAGAGACAACCACAAACTTAGCCTAGAAGACTTCATGAACACTGCAAGGCATGTTTTTTTCTCTGAAAACACTCATCAAACTGCCATTTTGGATCACTGCAATACCTTAGACAGCAATATCATGTGCCTGCTCTAACAAATGAAATCCTTTGTGCTCCTTGAGCGTCTTTTCCTATGCGGTGGCTGTTTCCAGTGGAAAATGGTTTCTTCATAAAAAGGCATGAGACCGCGTAGCCTAATGGATAAGGCGTCTGACTTCGGATCAGAAGATTGAGGGTTCGAGTCCCTTTGTGGTCGTTGAGCTCTGTTCTTGTCACTTCTGTAGAGTATTTGCTCCTCTTGTTGTAAATGTCCTCGGAGACTTTGCAAAAGCCTGTGCTTCCTCACTCATGCTTATCATTCAATCCCTGCCCTTGACTGTTTACAGCTACAAAGGTGGCTGCTTTTGCTGAGCTTTCACCACAATGTCAATGACGCTAACTCTTTTCTTACAACTTGTGCAAGTCCCAGCAAAGTTTTTACATCAACCTCAAATAAACACTGCTAGTCCACACTGGGATTCTAACCTTTGCCTTACTTTGAACCCAATACCCTGATAGACCTGGGAAGAGACTCTAAGTAAACTATATGACCCAGGGTTCAAACATTCATGGTGGCATCTCCCTTTCTGCTAAGCATTTTGTTTACTAACATGAGAAAATTAATTTCCTATATGATTTAGGAAATCCTTGTCTGCAATTCTGCTGTAAGCCAGACTTTTACAAAGGTGCAGACACAGCATGTCAAGTGGCACGATGCGATTCCTTCTTGTTGCAAGCTCAACAATTTCAAATGGTTGCCTCGGTTCCCAATTTATATGAAGAGTTCTTGCCTGAAATTTGGAAAGTATGTCTGTCATTTCCTCTGAAAAGATATGATTCACACCGCAAATGGAACACTGCAATTGGTTTTCTTGCAACCTGAACTCTTTTCAAGGAAGGGTCCGTTGAAATTTCAACAAATGAGTCTTGTCAGAAGAGGGAATAACCCCACCTCTTTCACCAAAGGTCAGAACATACAGGGAAGACCTGTAAGTTATTGCCAAAACCTATCTCCTGAGTTCGGTCTCCTTACATATTTGTCACTTTACCTGTACACTAACCTTTTAAGATTTAGCAAAACAAATTGCCTCCAAAGCTTCTGATCCTGATGAAGTGAACTAGAAGAGAAGATGAGCTAACCCATATGACTGTAGGTGTGCCAAAGGGGATGGAATTTGTCAGTTTGTAAAACGTGTGTTAGAAAGCTTGTAGAAAAAAGTCGGCCTTGTTCCTTTTCTGCGAGATTTTCCAAAAGTCCATGTGAGGTTGCTGTTGAGAAGGCCCTTTGAAGAGCCTAGTAAATGAAAAGACCCAAGAGCTTGTTTTGGCAGGCCTGACCAATGTGCCATGATGGACAAAGTGAAAAAGCTCTGTCAGAAGTGGGATTTGAACCCACGCCTCCATTCGGAGACCAGAAGGCCCATGAGAAGGGAAGAGAAGCCTCTTGAGTCTGGCGCCTTAGACCACTCGGCCATCCTGACAAGCGGTGTACTATGTACCCATGCAGCTGGCAAAATTACTATACTTAACAGAGAAGAGACAACCACAAACTTAGCCTAGAAGACTTCATGAACACTGCAAGGCATGTTTTTTTCTCTGAAAACACTCATCAAACTGCCATTTTGGATCACTGCAATACCTTAGACAGCAATGTCATGTGCCTGCTCTAACAAATGAAATCCTTTGTGCTCCTTGAGCGTCTTTTCCTATGCGGTGGCTGTTTCCAGTGGAAAATGGTTTCTTCATAAAGAGGCATGAGACCGCGTGGCCTAATGGATAAGGCGTCTGACTTCGGATCAGAAGATTGAGGGTTCGAGTCCCTTTGTGGTCGTTGAGCTCTGTTCTTGTCACTTCTGTAGAGTATTTGCTCCTCTTGTTGTAAATGTCCTCGGAGACTTTGCAAAAGCCTGTGCTTCCTCACTCATGCTTATCATTCAATCCCTGCCCTTGACTGTTTACAGCTACAAAGGTGGCTGCTTTTGCTGAGCTTTCACCACAATGTCAATGACGCTAACTCTTTTCTTACAACTTGTGCAAGTCCCAGCAAAGTTTTTACATCAACCTCAAATAAACACTGCTAGTCCACACTGGGATTCTAACCTTTGCCTTACTTTGAACCCAATACCCTGATGGACCTGGGAAGAGACTCTAAGTAAACTATATGACCCAGGGTTCAAACATTCATGGTGGCATCTCCCTTTCTGCTAAGCATTTTGTTTACTAACATGAGAAAATTAATTTCCTATATGATTTAGGAAATCCTTGTCTGCAATTCTGCTGTAAGCCAGACTTTTACAAAGGTGCAGACACAGCATGTCAAGTGGCACGATGTGATTCCTTCTTGTTGCAAGCTCAACAATTTCAAAAGGTTGCCTCGGTTCCCAATTTATATGAAGAGTTCTTGCCTGAAATTTGGAAAGTATGTCTGTCATTTCCTCTGAAAAGATATGATTCACACCGCAAATGGAACACTGCAATTGGTTTTCTTGCAACCTGAACTCTTTTCAAGGAAGGGTCCGTTGAAATTTCAACAAATGAGTCTTGTCAGAAGAGGGAATAACCCCACCTCTTTCACCAAAGGTCAGAACATACAGGGAAGACCTGTAAGTTATTGCCAAAACCTATCTCCTGAGTTCGGTCTCCTTACATATTTGTCACTTTACCTGTACACTAACCTTTTAAGATTTAGCAAAACAAATTGCCTCCAAAGCTTCTGATCCTGATGAAGTGAACTAGAAGAGAAGATGAGCTAACCCATATGACTGTAGGTGTGCCAAAGGGGATGGAATTTGTCAGTTTGTAAAACGTGTGTTAGAAAGCTTGTAGAAAAAAGTCGGCCTTGTTCCTTTTCTGCGAGATTTTCCAAAAGTCCATGTGAGGTTGCTGTTGAGAAGGCCCTTTGAAGAGCCTAGTAAATGAAAAGACCCAAGAGCTTGTTTTGGCAGGCCTGACCAATGTGCCATGATGGACAAAGTGAAAAAGCTCTGTCAGAAGTGGGATTTGAACCCACGCCTCCATTCGGAGACCAGAAGGCCCACTATACTTAACAGGAAGAGAAGCCTCTTGAGTCTGGCGCCTTAGACCACTCGGCCATCCTGACAAGCGGTGTACTATGTACCCATGCAGCTGGCAAAATGACTATACTTAACAGAGAAGAGACAACCACAAACTTAGCCTAGAAGACTTCATGAACACTGCAAGGCATGTTTTTTTCTCTGAAAACACTCATCAAACTGCCATTTTGGATCACTGCAATACCTTAGACAGCAATGTCATGTGCCTGCTCTAACAAATGAAATCCTTTGTGCTCCTTGAGCGTCTTTTCCTATGCGGTGGCTGTTTCCAGTGGAAAATGGTTTCTTCATAAAGAGGCATGAGACCGCGTGGCCTAATGGATAAGGCGTCTGACTTCGGATCAGAAGATTGAGGGTTCGAGTCCCTTTGTGGTCGTTGAGCTCTGTTCTTGTCACTTCTGTAGAGTATTTGCTCCTCTTGTTGTAAATGTCCTCGGAGACTTTGCAAAAGCCTGTGCTTCCTCACTCATGCTTATCATTCAATCCCTGCCCTTGACTGTTTACAGCTACAAAGGTGGCTGCTTTTGCTGAGCTTTCACCACAATGTCAATGACGCTAACTCTTTTCTTACAACTTGTGCAAGTCCCAGCAAAGCTTTTACATCAACCTCAAATAAACACTGCTAGTCCACACTGGGATTCTAACCTTTGCCTTACTTTGAACCCAATACCCTGATGGACCTGGGAAGAGACTCTAAGTAAACTATATGACCCAGGGTTCAAACATTCATGGTGGCATCTCCCTTTCTGCTAAGCATTTTGTTTACTAACATGAGAAAATTAATTTCCTATATGATTTAGGAAATCCTTGTCTGCAATTCTGCTGTAAGCCAGACTTTTACAAAGGTGCAGACACAGCATGTCAAGTGGCACGATGCGATTCCTTCTTGTTGCAAGCTCAACAATTTCAAAAGGTTGCCTCGGTTCCCAATTTATATGAAGAGTTCTTGCCTGAAATTTGGAAAGTATGTCTGTCATTTCCTCTGAAAAGATATGATTCACACCGCAAATGGAACACTGCAATTGGTTTTCTTGCAACCTGAACTCTTTTCAAGGAAGGGTCCGTTGAAATTTCAACAAATGAGTCTTGTCAGAAGAGGGAATAACCCCACCTCTTTCACCAAAGGTCAGAACATACAGGGAAGACCTGTAAGTTATTGCCAAAACCTATCTCCTGAGTTCGGTCTCCTTACATATTTGTCACTTTACCTGTACACTAACCTTTTAAGATTTAGCAAAACAAATTGCCTCCAAAGCTTCTGATCCTGATGAAGTGAACTAGAAGAGAAGATGAGCTAACCCATATGACTGTAGGTGTGCCAAAGGGGATGGAATTTGTCAGTTTGTAAAACGTGTGTTAGAAAGCTTGTAGAAAAAAGTCGGCCTTGTTCCTTTTCTGCGAGATTTTCCAAAAGTCCATGTGAGGTTGCTGTTGAGAAGGCCCTTTGAAGAGCCTAGTAAATGAAAAGACCCAAGAGCTTGTTTTGGCAGGCCTGACCAATGTGCCATGATGGACAAAGTGAAAAAGCTCTGTCAGAAGTGGGATTTGAACCCACGCCTCCATTCGGAGACCAGAAGGGCCATGAGAAGGGAAAAGAAGCCTCTTGAGTCTGGCGCCTTAGACCACTCGGCCATCCTGACAAGCGGTGTACTATGAACCCATGCAGCTGGCAAAATGACTATACTTAACAGAGAAGAGACAACCACAAACTTAGCCTAGAAGACTTCATGAACACTGCAAGGCATGTTTTTTTCTCTGAAAACACTCATCAAACTGCCATTTTGGATCACTGCAATACCTTAGACAGCAATGTCATGTGCCTGCTCTAACAAATGAAATCCTTTGTGCTCCTTGAGTGTCTTTTCCTATGCGGTGGCTGTTTCCAGTGGAAAATGGTTTCTTCATAAAGAGGCATGAGACCGCGTGGCATAATGGATAAGGCGTCTGACTTTGGATCAGAAGATTGAGGGTTCGAGTCCCTTCGTGGTCGTTGAGCTCTGTTCTTGTCACTTCTGTAGAGTATTTGCTCCTCTTGTTGTAAATGTCCTCGGAGACTTTGCAAAAGCCTGTGCTTCCTCACTCATGCTTATCATTCAATCCCTGCCCTTGACTGTTTACAGCTACAAAGGTGGCTGCTTTTGCTGAGCTTTCACCACAATGTCAATGACGCTAACTCTTTTCTTACAACTTGTGCAAGTCCCAGCAAAGTTTTTACAACAACCTCAAATAAACACTGCTAGTCCACACTGGGATTCTAACCTTTGCCTTACTTTGAACCCAATACCCTGATGGACCTGGGAAGAGACTCTAAGTAAACTATATGACCCAGGGTTCAAACATTCATGGTGGCATCTCCCTTTCTGCTAAGCATTTTGTTTACTAACATGAGAAAATTAATTTCCTATATGATTTAGGAAATCCTTGTCTGCAATTCTGCTGTAAGCCAGACTTTTACAAAGGTGCAGACACAGCATGTCAAGTGGCACGATGCGATTCCTTCTTGTTGCAAGCTCAACAATTTCAAAAGGTTGCCTCGGTTCCCAATTTATATGAAGAGTTCTTGCCTGAAATTTGGAAAGTATGTCTGTCATTTCCTCTGAAAAGATATGATTCACACCGCAAATGGAACACTGCAATTGGTTTTCTTGCAACCTGAACTCTTTTCAAGGAAGGGTCCGTTGAAATTTCAACAAATGAGTCTTGTCAGAAGAGGGAATAACCCCACCTCTTTCACCAAAGGTCAGAACATACAGGGAAGACCTGTAAGTTATTGCCAAAACCTATCTCCTGAGTTCGGTCTCCTTACATTGTCACTTTACCTGTACACTAACCTTTTAAGATTTAGCAAAACAAATTGCCTCCAAAGCTTCTGATCCTGATGAAGTGAACTAGAAGAGAAGATGAGCTAACCCATATGACTGTAGGTGTGCCAAAGGGGATGGAATTTGTCAGTTTGTAAAACGTGTGTTAGAAAGCTTGTAGAAAAAAGTCGGCCTTGTTCCTTTTCTGCGAGATTTTCCAAAAGTCCATGTGAGGTTGCTGTTGAGAAGGCCCTTTGAAGAGCCTAGTAAATGAAAAGACCCAAGAGCTTGTTTTGGCAGGCCTGACCAATGTGCCATGATGGACAAAGTGAAAAAGCTCTGTCAGAAGTGGGATTTGAACCCACGCCTCCATTCGGAGACCAGAAGGCCCATGAGAAGGGATGAGAAGCCTCTTGAGTCTGGCGCCTTAGACCACTCGGCCATCCTGACAAGCGGTGTACTATGTACCCATGCAGCTGGCAAAATGACTATACTTAACAGAGAAGAGACAACCACAAACTTAGCCTAGAAGACTTCATGAACACTGCAAGGCATGTTTTTTTCTCTGAAAACACTCATCAAACTGCCATTTTGGATCACTGCAATACCTTAGACAGCAATGTCATGTGCCTGCTCTAACAAATGAAATCCTTTGTGCTCCTTGAGCGTCTTTTCCTATGCGGTGGCTGTTTCCAGTGGAAAATGGTTTCTTCATAAAGAGGCATGAGACCGCGTGGCCTAATGGATAAGGCGTCTGACTTTGGAGCAGAAGATTGAGGGTTCGAGTCCCTTCGTGGTTGTTGAGCTCTGTTCTTGTCACTTCTGTAGAGTATTTGCTCCTCTTGTTGTAAATGTCCTCGGAGACTTTGCAAAAGCCTGTGCTTCCTCACTCATGCTTATCATTCAATCCCTGCCCTTGACTGTTTACAGCTACAAAGGTGGCTGCTTTTGCTGAGCTTTCACCACAATGTCAATGACGCTAACTCTTTTCTTACAACTTGTGCAAGTCCCAGCAAAGTTTTTACATCAACCTCAAATAAACACTGCTAGTCCACACTGGGATTCTAACCTTTGCCTTACTTTGAACCCAATACCCTGATGGACCTGGGAAGAGACTCTAAGTAAACTATATGACCCAGGGTTCAAACATTCATGGTGGCATCTCCCTTTCTGCTAAGCATTTTGTTTACTAACATGAGAAAATTAATTTCCTATATGATTTAGGAAATCCTTGTCTGCAATTCTGCTGTAAGCCAGACTTTTACAAAGGTGCAGACACAGCATGTCAAGTGGCACGATGCGATTCCTTCTTGTTGCAAGCTCAACAATTTCAAAAGGTTGCCTCGGTTCCCAATTTATATGAAGAGTTCTTGCCTGAAATTTGGAAAGTATGTCTGTCATTTCCTCTGAAAAGATATGATTCACACCGCAAATGGAACACTGCAATTGGTTTTCTTGCAACCTGAACTCTTTTCAAGGAAGGGTCCGTTGAAATTTCAACAAATGAGTCTTGTCAGAAGAGGGAATAACCCCACCTCTTTCACCAAAGGTCAGAACATACAGGGAAGACCTGTAAGTTATTGCCAAAACCTATCTCCTGAGTTCGGTCTCCTTACATATTTGTCACTTTACCTGTACACTAACCTTTTAAGATTTAGCAAAACAAATTGCCTCCAAAGCTTCTGATCCTGATGAAGTGAACTAGAAGAGAAGATGAGCTAACCCATATGACTGTAGGTGTGCCAAAGGGGATGGAATTTGTCAGTTTGTAAAACGTGTGTTAGAAAGCTTGTAGAAAAAAGTCGGCCTTGTTCCTTTTCTGCGAGATTTTCCAAAAGTCCATGTGAGGTTGCTGTTGAGAAGGCCCTTTGAAGAGCCTAGTAAATGAAAAGACCCAAGAGCTTGTTTTGGCAGGCCTGACCAATGTGCCATGATGGACAAAGTGAAAAAGCTCTGTCAGAAGTGGGATTTGAACCCACGCCTCCATTCGGAGACCAGAAGGCCCATGAGAAGGGAAGAGAAGCCTCTTGAGTCTGGCGCCTTAGACCACTCGGCCATCCTGACAAGCAGTGTACTATGTACCCATGCAGCTGGCAAAATGACTATACTTAACAGAGAAGAGACAACCACAAACTTAGCCTAGAAGACTTCATGAACACTGCAAGGCATGTTTTTTTCTCTGAAAACACTCATCAAACTGCCATTTTGGATCACTGCAATACCTTAGACAGCAATGTCATGTGCCTGCTCTAACAAATAAAATCCTTTGTGCTCCTTGAGCGTCTTTTCCTATGCGGTGGCTGTTTCCAGTGGAAAATGGTTTCTTCATAAAAAGGCATGAGACCGCGTGGCCTAATGGATAAGGCGTCTGACTTCGGATCAGAAGATTGAGGGTTCGAGTCCCTTCGTGGTCGTTGAGCTCTGTTCTTGTCACTTCTGTAGAGTATTTGCTCCTCTTGTTGTAAATGTCCTCGGAGACTTTGCAAAAGCCTGTGCTTCCTCACTCATGCTTATCATTCAATCCCTGCCCTTGACTGTTTACAGCTACAAAGGTGGCTGCTTTTGCTGAGCTTTCACCACAATGTCAATGACGCTAACTCTTTTCTTACAACTTGTGCAAGTCCCAGCAAAGTTTTTACATCAACCTCAAATAAACACTGCTAGTCCACACTGGGATTCTAACCTTTGCCTTACTTTGAACCCAATACCCTGATGGACCTGGGAAGAGACTCTAAGTAAACTATATGACCCAGGGTTCAAACATTCATGGTGGCATCTCCCTTTCTGCTAAGCATTTTGTTTACTAACATGAGAAAATTAATTTCCTATATGATTTAGGAAATCCTTGTCTGCAATTCTGCTGTAAGCCAGACTTTTACAAAGGTGCAGACACAGCATGTCAAGTGGCACGATGCGATTCCTTCTTGTTGCAAGCTCAACAATTTCAAAAGGTTGCCTCGGTTCCCAATTTATATGAAGAGTTCTTGCCTGAAATTTGGAAAGTATGTCTGTCATTTCCTCTGAAAAGATATGATTCACACCGCAAATGGAACACTGCAATTGGTTTTCTTGCAACCTGAACTCTTTTCAAGGAAGGGTCCGTTGAAATTTCAACAAATGAGTCTTGTCAGAAGAGGGAATAACCCCACCTCTTTCACCAAAGGTCAGAACATACAGGGAAGACCTGTAAGTTATTGCCAAAACCTATCTCCTGAGTTCGGTCTCCTTACATATTTGTCACTTTACCTGTACACTAACCTTTTAAGATTTAGCAAAACAAATTGCCTCCAAAGCTTCTGATCCTGATGAAGTGAACTAGAAGAGAAGATGAGCTAACCCATATGACTGTAGGTGTGCCAAAGGGGATGGAATTTGTCAGTTTGTAAAACGTGTGTTAGAAAGCTTGTAGAAAAAAGTCGGCCTTGTTCCTTTTCTGCGAGATTTTCCAAAAGTCCATGTGAGGTTGCTGTTGAGAAGGCCCTTTGAAGAGCCTAGTAAATGAAAAGACCCAAGAGCTTGTTTTGGCAGGCCTGACCAATGTGCCATGATGGACAAAGTGAAAAAGCTCTATCAGAAGTGGGATTTGAACCCACGCCTCCATTCGGAGACCAGAAGGCCCATGAGAAGGGAAGAGAAGCCTCTTGAGTCTGGCGCCTTAGACCACTCGGCCATCCTGACAAGCGGTGTACTATGTGCCCATGCAGCTGGCAAAATGACTATACTTAACAGAGAAGAGACAACCACAAACTTAGCCTAGAAGACTTCATGAACACTGCAAGGCATGTTTTTTTCTCTGAAAACACTCATCAAACTGCCATTTTGGATCACTGCAATACCTTAGACAGCAATATCATGTGCCTGCTCTAACAAATGAAATCCTTTGTGCTCCTTGAGCGTCTTTTCCTATGCGGTGGCTGTTTCCAGTGGAAAATGGTTTCTTCATAAAGAGGCATGAGACCGCGTAGCCTAATGGATAAGGCGTCTGACTTCGGATCAGAAGATTGAGGGTTCGAGTCCCTTTGTGGTCGTTGAGCTCTGTTCTTGTCACTTCTGTAGAGTATTTGCTCCTCTTGTTGTAAATGTCCTCGGAGACTTTGCAAAAGCCTGTGCTTCCTCACTCATGCTTATCATTCAATCCCTGCCCTTGACTGTTTACAGCTACAAAGGTGGCTGCTTTTGCTGAGCTTTCACCACAATGTCAATGACGCTAACTCTTTTCTTACAACTTGTGCAAGTCCCAGCAAAGTTTTTACATCAACCTCAAATAAACACTGCTAGTCCACACTGGGATTCTAACCTTTGCCTTACTTTGAACCCAATACCCTGATAGACCTGGGAAGAGACTCTAAGTAAACTATATGACCCAGGGTTCAAACATTCATGGTGGCATCTCCCTTTCTGCTAAGCATTTTGTTTACTAACATGAGAAAATTAATTTCCTATATGATTTAGGAAATCCTTGTCTGCAATTCTGCTGTAAGCCAGACTTTTACAAAGGTGCAGACACAGCATGTCAAGTGGCACGATGCGATTCCTTCTTGTTGCAAGCTCAACAATTTCAAAAGGTTGCCTCGGTTCCCAATTTATATGAAGAGTTCTTGCCTGAAATTTGGAAAGTATGTCTGTCATTTCCTCTGAAAAGATATGATTCACACCGCAAATGGAACACTGCAATTGGTTTTCTTGCAACCTGAACTCTTTTCAAGGAAGGGTCCGTTGAAATTTCAACAAATGAGTCTTGTCAGAAGAGGGAATAACCCCACCTCTTTCACCAAAGGTCAGAACATACAGGGAAGACCTGTAAGTTATTGCCAAAACCTATCTCCTGAGTTCGGTCTCCTTACATATTTGTCACTTTACCTGTACACTAACCTTTTAAGATTTAGCAAAACAAATTGCCTCCAAAGCTTCTGATCCTGATGAAGTGAACTAGAAGAGAAGATGAGCTAACCCATATGACTGTAGGTGTGCCAAAGGGGATGGAATTTGTCAGTTTGTAAAACGTGTGTTAGAAAGCTTGTAGAAAAAAGTCGGCCTTGTTCCTTTTCTGCGAGATTTTCCAAAAGTCCATGTGAGGTTGCTGTTGAGAAGGCCCTTTGAAGAGCCTAGTAAATGAAAAGACCCAAGAGCTTGTTTTGGCAGGCCTGACCAATGTGCCATGATGGACAAAGTGAAAAAGCTCTGTCAGAAGTGGGATTTGAACCCACGCCTCCATTCGGAGACCAGAAGGCCCATGAGAAGGGAAGAGAAGCCTCTTGAGTCTGGCGCCTTAGACCACTCGGCCATCCTGACAAGCGGTGTACTATGTACCCATGCAGCTGGCAAAATTACTATACTTGACAGAGAAGAGACAACCACAAACTTAGCCTAGAAGACTTCATGAACACTGCAAGGCATGTTTTTTTCTCTGAAAACACTCATCAAACTGCCATTTTGGATCACTGCAATACCTTAGACAGCAATGTCATGTGCCTGCTCTAACAAATGAAATCCTTTGTGCTCCTTGAGCGTCTTTTCCTATGCGGTGGCTGTTTCCAGTGGAAAATGGTTTCTTCATAAAGAGGCATGAGACCGCGTGGCCTAATGGATAAGGCGTCTGACTTCGGATCAGAAGATTGAGGGTTCGAGTCCCTTTGTGGTCGTTGAGCTCTGTTCTTGTCACTTCTGTAGAGTATTTGCTCCTCTTGTTGTAAATGTCCTCGGAGACTTTGCAAAAGCCTGTGCTTCCTCACTCATGCTTATCATTCAATCCCTGCCCTTGACTGTTTACAGCTACAAAGGTGGCTGCTTTTGCTGAGCTTTCACCACAATGTCAATGACGCTAACTCTTTTCTTACAACTTGTGCAAGTCCCAGCAAAGTTTTTACATCAACCTCAAATAAACACTGCTAGTCCACACTGGGATTCTAACCTTTGCCTTACTTTGAACCCAATACCCTGATGGACCTGGGAAGAGACTCTAAGTAAACTATATGACCCAGGGTTCAAACATTCATGGTGGCATCTCCCTTTCTGCTAAGCATTTTGTTTACTAACATGAGAAAATTAATTTCCTATATGATTTAGGAAATCCTTGTCTGCAATTCTGCTGTAAGCCAGACTTTTACAAAGGTGCAGACACAGCATGTCAAGTGGCACGATGTGATTCCTTCTTGTTGCAAGCTCAACAATTTCAAAAGGTTGCCTCGGTTCCCAATTTATATGAAGAGTTCTTGCCTGAAATTTGGAAAGTATGTCTGTCATTTCCTCTGAAAAGATATGATTCACACCGCAAATGGAACACTGCAATTGGTTTTCTTGCAACCTGAACTCTTTTCAAGGAAGGGTCCGTTGAAATTTCAACAAATGAGTCTTGTCAGAAGAGGGAATAACCCCACCTCTTTCACCAAAGGTCAGAACATACAGGGAAGACCTGTAAGTTATTGCCAAAACCTATCTCCTGAGTTCGGTCTCCTTACATATTTGTCACTTTACCTGTACACTAACCTTTTAAGATTTAGCAAAACAAATTGCCTCCAAAGCTTCTGATCCTGATGAAGTGAACTAGAAGAGAAGATGAGCTAACCCATATGACTGTAGGTGTGCCAAAGGGGATGGAATTTGTCAGTTTGTAAAACGTGTGTTAGAAAGCTTGTAGAAAAAAGTCGGCCTTGTTCCTTTTCTGCGAGATTTTCCAAAAGTCCATGTGAGGTTGCTGTTGAGAAGGCCCTTTGAAGAGCCTAGTAAATGAAAAGACCCAAGAGCTTGTTTTGGCAGGCCTGACCAATGTGCCATGATGGACAAAGTGAAAAAGCTCTGTCAGAAGTGGGATTTGAACCCACGCCTCCATTCGGAGACCAGAAGGCCCATGAGAAGGGAAGAGAAGCCTCTTGAGTCTGGCGCCTTAGACCACTCGGCCATCCTGACAAGCGGTGTACTATGTACCCATGCAGCTGGCAAAATGACTATACTTAACAGAGAAGAGACAACCACAAACTTAGCCTAGAAGACTTCATGAACACTGCAAGGCATGTTTTTTTCTTTGAAAACACTCATCAAACTGCCATTTTGGATCACTGCAATACCTTAGACAGCAATGTCATGTGCCTGCTCTAACAAATGAAATCCTTTGTGCTCCTTGAGCGTCTTTTCCTATGCGGTGGCTGTTTCCAGTGGAAAATGGTTTCTTCATAAAGAGGCATGAGACCGCGTGGCCTAATGGATAAGGCGTCTGACTTCGGATCAGAAGATTGAGGGTTCGAGTCCCTTTGTGGTCGTTGAGCTCTGTTCTTGTCACTTCTGTAGAGTATTTGCTCCTCTTGTTGTAAATGTCCTCGGAGACTTTGCAAAAGCCTGTGCTTCCTCACTCATGCTTATCATTCAATCCCTGCCCTTGACTGTTTACAGCTACAAAGGTGGCTGCTTTTGCTGAGCTTTCACCACAATGTCAATGACGCTAACTCTTTTCTTACAACTTGTGCAAGTCCCAGCAAAGTTTTTACATCAACCTCAAATAAACACTGCTAGTCCACACTGGGATTCTAACCTTTGCCTTACTTTGAACCCAATACCCTGATGGACCTGGGAAGAGACTCTAAGTAAACTATATGACCCAGGGTTCAAACATTCATGGTGGCATCTCCCTTTCTGCTAAGCATTTTGTTTACTAACATGAGAAAATTAATTTCCTATATGATTTAGGAAATCCTTGTCTGCAATTCTGCTGTAAGCCAGACTTTTACAAAGGTGCAGACACAGCATGTCAAGTGGCACGATGCGATTCCTTCTTGTTGCAAGCTCAACAATTTCAAAAGGTTGCCTCGGTTCCCAATTTATATGAAGAGTTCTTGCCTGAAATTTGGAAAGTATGTCTGTCATTTCCTCTGAAAAGATATGATTCACACCGCAAATGGAACACTGCAATTGGTTTTCTTGCAACCTGAACTCTTTTCAAGGAAGGGTCCGTTGAAATTTCAACAAATGAGTCTTGTCAGAAGAGGGAATAACCCCACCTCTTTCACCAAAGGTCAGAACATACAGGGAAGACCTGTAAGTTATTGCCAAAACCTATCTCCTGAGTTCGGTCTCCTTACATATTTGTCACTTTACCTGTACACTAACCTTTTAAGATTTAGCAAAACAAATTGCCTCCAAAGCTTCTGATCCTGATGAAGTGAACTAGAAGAGAAGATGAGCTAACCCATATGACTGTAGGTGTGCCAAAGGGGATGGAATTTGTCAGTTTGTAAAACGTGTGTTAGAAAGCTTGTAGAAAAAAGTCGGCCTTGTTCCTTTTCTGCGAGATTTTCCAAAAGTCCATGTGAGGTTGCTGTTGAGAAGGCCCTTTAAAGAGCCTAGTAAATGAAAAGACCCAAGAGCTTGTTTTGGCAGGCCTGACCAATGTGCCATGATGGACAAAGTGAAAAAGCTCTGTCAGAAGTGGGATTTGAACCCACGCCTCCATTCGGAGACCAGAAGGGCCATGAGAAGGGAAAAGAAGCCTCTTGAGTCTGGCGCCTTAGACCACTCGGCCATCCTGACAAGCGGTGTACTATGAACCCATGCAGCTGGCAAAATGACTATACTTAACAGAGAAGAGACAACCACAAACTTAGCCTAGAAGACTTCATGAACACTGCAAGGCATGTTTTTTTCTCTGAAAACACTCATCAAACTGCCATTTTGGATCACTGCAATACCTTAGACAGCAATGTCATGTGCCTGCTCTAACAAATGAAATCCTTTGTGCTCCTTGAGTGTCTTTTCCTATGCGGTGGCTGTTTCCAGTGGAAAATGGTTTCTTCATAAAGAGGCATGAGACCGCGTGGCATAATGGATAAGGCGTCTGACTTTGGATCAGAAGATTGAGGGTTCGAGTCCTTTCGTGGTCGTTGAGCTCTGTTCTTGTCACTTCTGTAGAGTATTTGCTCCTCTTGTTGTAAATGTCCTCGGAGACTTTGCAAAAGCCTGTGCTTCCTCACTCATGCTTATCATTCAATCCCTGCCCTTGACTGTTTACAGCTACAAAGGTGGCTGCTTTTGCTGAGCTTTCACCACAATGTCAATGACGCTAACTCTTTTCTTACAACTTGTGCAAGTCCCAGCAAAGTTTTTACAACAACCTCAAATAAACACTGCTAGTCCACACTGGGATTCTAACCTTTGCCTTACTTTGAACCCAATACCCTGATGGACCTGGGAAGAGACTCTAAGTAAACTATATGACCCAGGGTTCAAACATTCATGGTGGCATCTCCCTTTCTGCTAAGCATTTTGTTTACTAACATGAGAAAATTAATTTCCTATATGATTTAGGAAATCCTTGTCTGCAATTCTGCTGTAAGCCAGACTTTTACAAAGGTGCAGACACAGCATGTCAAGTGGCACGATGCGATTCCTTCTTGTTGCAAGCTCAACAATTTCAAAAGGTTGCCTCGGTTCCCAATTTATATGAAGAGTTCTTGCCTGAAATTTGGAAAGTATGTCTGTCATTTCCTCTGAAAAGATATGATTCACACCGCAAATGGAACACTGCAATTGGTTTTCTTGCAACCTGAACTCTTTTCAAGGAAGGGTCCGTTGAAATTTCAACAAATGAGTCTTGTCAGAAGAGGGAATAACCCCACCTCTTTCACCAAAGGTCAGAACATACAGGGAAGACCTGTAAGTTATTGCCAAAACCTATCTCCTGAGTTCGGTCTCCTTACATATTTGTCACTTTACCTGTACACTAACCTTTTAAGATTTAGCAAAACAAATTGCCTCCAAAGCTTCTGATCCTGATGAAGTGAACTAGAAGAGAAGATGAGCTAACCCATATGACTGTAGGTGTGCCAAAGGGGATGGAATTTGTCAGTTTGTAAAACGTGTGTTAGAAAGCTTGTAGAAAAAAGTCGGCCTTGTTCCTTTTCTGCGAGATTTTCCAAAAGTCCATGTGAGGTTGCTGTTGAGAAGGCCCTTTGAAGAGCCTAGTAAATGAAAAGACCCAAGAGCTTGTTTTGGCAGGCCTGACCAATGTGCCATGATGGACAAAGTGAAAAAGCTCTGTCAGAAGTGGGATTTGAACCCACGCCTCCATTCGGAGACCAGAAGGCCCATGAGAAGGGAAGAGAAGCCTCTTGAGTCTGGCGCCTTAGACCACTCGGCCATCCTGACAAGCGGTGTACTATGTACCCATGCAGCTGGCAAAATGACTATACTTAACAGAGAAGAGACAACCACAAACTTAGCCTAGAAGACTTCATGAACACTGCAAGGCATGTTTTTTTCTCTGAAAACACTCATCAAACTGCCATTTTGGATCACTGCAATACCTTAGACAGCAATATCATGTGCCTGCTCTAACAAATGAAATCCTTTGTGCTCCTTGAGCGTCTTTTCCTATGCGGTGGCTGTTTCCAGTGGAAAATGGTTTCTTCATAAAGAGGCATGAGACCGCGTAGCCTAATGGATAAGGCGTCTGACTTCGGATCAGAAGATTGAGGGTTCGAGTCCCTTTGTGGTCGTTGAGCTCTGTTCTTGTCACTTCTGTAGAGTATTTGCTCCTCTTGTTGTAAATGTCCTCGGAGACTTTGCAAAAGCCTGTGCTTCCTCACTCATGCTTATCATTCAATCCCTGCCCTTGACTGTTTACAGCTACAAAGGTGGCTGCTTTTGCTGAGCTTTCACCACAATGTCAATGACGCTAACTCTTTTCTTACAACTTGTGCAAGTCCCAGCAAAGTTTTTACATCAACCTCAAATAAACACTGCTAGTCCACACTGGGATTCTAACCTTTGCCTTACTTTGAACCCAATACCCTGATAGACCTGGGAAGAGACTCTAAGTAAACTATATGACCCAGGGTTCAAACATTCATGGTGGCATCTCCCTTTCTGCTAAGCATTTTGTTTACTAACATGAGAAAATTAATTTCCTATATGATTTAGGAAATCCTTGTCTGCAATTCTGCTGTAAGCCAGACTTTTACAAAGGTGCAGACACAGCATGTCAAGTGGCACGATGCGATTCCTTCTTGTTGCAAGCTCAACAATTTCAAAAGGTTGCCTCGGTTCCCAATTTATATGAAGAGTTCTTGCCTGAAATTTGGAAAGTATGTCTGTCATTTCCTCTGAAAAGATATGATTCACACCGCAAATGGAACACTGCAATTGGTTTTCTTGCAACCTGAACTCTTTTCAAGGAAGGGTCCGTTGAAATTTCAACAAATGAGTCTTGTCAGAAGAGGGAATAACCCCACCTCTTTCACCAAAGGTCAGAACATACAGGGAAGACCTGTAAGTTATTGCCAAAACCTATCTCCTGAGTTCGGTCTCCTTACATATTTGTCACTTTACCTGTACACTAACCTTTTAAGATTTAGCAAAACAAATTGCCTCCAAAGCTTCTGATCCTGATGAAGTGAACTAGAAGAGAAGATGAGCTAACCCATATGACTGTAGGTGTGCCAAAGGGGATGGAATTTGTCAGTTTGTAAAACGTGTGTTAGAAAGCTTGTAGAAAAAAGTCGGCCTTGTTCCTTTTCTGCGAGATTTTCCAAAAGTCCATGTGAGGTTGCTGTTGAGAAGGCCCTTTGAAGAGCCTAGTAAATGAAAAGACCCAAGAGCTTGTTTTGGCAGGCCTGACCAATGTGCCATGATGGACAAAGTGAAAAAGCTCTGTCAGAAGTGGGATTTGAACCCACGCCTCCATTCGGAGACCAGAAGGCCCATGAGAAGGGAAGAGAAGCCTCTTGAGTCTGGCGCCTTAGACCACTCGGCCATCCTGACAAGCGGTGTACTATGTACCCATGCAGCTGGCAAAATTACTATACTTAACAGAGAAGAGACAACCACAAACTTAGCCTAGAAGACTTCATGAACACTGCAAGGCATGTTTTTTTCTCTGAAAACACTCATCAAACTGCCATTTTGGATCACTGCAATACCTTAGACAGCAATGTCATGTGCCTGCTCTAACAAATGAAATCCTTTGTGCTCCTTGAGCGTCTTTTCCTATGCGGTGGCTGTTTCCAGTGGAAAATGGTTTCTTCATAAAGAGGCATGAGACCGCGTGGCCTAATGGATAAGGCGTCTGACTTCGGATCAGAAGATTGAGGGTTCGAGTCCCTTTGTGGTCGTTGAGCTCTGTTCTTGTCACTTCTGTAGAGTATTTGCTCCTCTTGTTGTAAATGTCCTCGGAGACTTTGCAAAAGCCTGTGCTTCCTCACTCATGCTTATCATTCAATCCCTGCCCTTGACTGTTTACAGCTACAAAGGTGGCTGCTTTTGCTGAGCTTTCACCACAATGTCAATGACGCTAACTCTTTTCTTACAACTTGTGCAAGTCCCAGCAAAGTTTTTACATCAACCTCAAATAAACACTGCTAGTCCACACTGGGATTCTAACCTTTGCCTTACTTTGAACCCAATACCCTGATGGACCTGGGAAGAGACTCTAAGTAAACTATATGACCCAGGGTTCAAACATTCATGGTGGCATCTCCCTTTCTGCTAAGCATTTTGTTTACTAACATGAGAAAATTAATTTCCTATATGATTTAGGAAATCCTTGTCTGCAATTCTGCTGTAAGCCAGACTTTTACAAAGGTGCAGACACAGCATGTCAAGTGGCACGATGCGATTCCTTCTTGTTGCAAGCTCAACAATTTCAAAAGGTTGCCTCGGTTCCCAATTTATATGAAGAGTTCTTGCCTGAAATTTGGAAAGTATGTCTGTCATTTCCTCTGAAAAGATATGATTCACACCGCAAATGGAACACTGCAATTGGTTTTCTTGCAACCTGAACTCTTTTCAAGGAAGGGTCCGTTGAAATTTCAACAAATGAGTCTTGTCAGAAGAGGGAATAACCCCACCTCTTTCACCAAAGGTCAGAACATACAGGGAAGACCTGTAAGTTATTGCCAAAACCTATCTCCTGAGTTCGGTCTCCTTACATATTTGTCACTTTACCTGTACACTAACCTTTTAAGATTTAGCAAAACAAATTGCCTCCAAAGCTTCTGATCCTGATGAAGTGAACTAGAAGAGAAGATGAGCTAACCCATATGACTGTAGGTGTGCCAAAGGGGATGGAATTTGTCAGTTTGTAAAACGTGTGTTAGAAAGCTTGTAGAAAAAAGTCGGCCTTGTTCCTTTTCTGCGAGATTTTCCAAAAGTCCATGTGAGGTTGCTGTTGAGAAGGCCCTTTGAAGAGCCTAGTAAATGAAAAGACCCAAGAGCTTGTTTTGGCAGGCCTGACCAATGTGCCATGATGGACAAAGTGAAAAAGCTCTGTCAGAAGTGGGATTTGAACCCACGCCTCCATTCGGAGACCAGAAGGCCCATGAGAAGGGAAGAGAAGCCTCTTGAGTCTGGCGCCTTAGACCACTCGGCCATCCTGACAAGCGGTGTACTATGTACCCATGCAGCTGGCAAAATGACTATACTTAACAGAGAAGAGACAACCACAAACTTAGCCTAGAAGACTTCATGAACACTGCAAGGCATGTTTTTTTCTCTGAAAACACTCATCAAACTGCCATTTTGGATCACTGCAATACCTTAGACAGCAATGTCATGTGCCTGCTCTAACAAATGAAATCCTTTGTGCTCCTTGAGCGTCTTTTCCTATGCGGTGGCTGTTTCCAGTGGAAAATGGTTTCTTCATAAAGAGGCATGAGACCGCGTGGCCTAATGGATAAGGCGTCTGACTTCGGATCAGAAGATTGAGGGTTCGAGTCCCTTTGTGGTCGTTGAGCTCTGTTCTTGTCACTTCTGTAGAGTATTTGCTCCTCTTGTTGTAAATGTCCTCGGAGACTTTGCAAAAGCCTGTGCTTCCTCACTCATGCTTATCATTCAATCCCTGCCCTTGACTGTTTACAGCTACAAAGGTGGCTGCTTTTGCTGAGCTTTCACCACAATGTCAATGACGCTAACTCTTTTCTTACAACTTGTGCAAGTCCCAGCAAAGTTTTTACATCAACCTCAAATAAACACTGCTAGTCCACACTGGGATTCTAACCTTTGCCTTACTTTGAACCCAATACCCTGATGGACCTGGGAAGAGACTCTAAGTAAACTATATGACCCAGGGTTCAAACATTCATGGTGGCATCTCCCTTTCTGCTAAGCATTTTGTTTACTAACATGAGAAAATTAATTTCCTATATGATTTAGGAAATCCTTGTCTGCAATTCTGCTGTAAGCCAGACTTTTACAAAGGTGCAGACACAGCATGTCAAGTGGCACGATGCGATTCCTTCTTGTTGCAAGCTCAACAATTTCAAAAGGTTGCCTCGGTTCCCAATTTATATGAAGAGTTCTTGCCTGAAATTTGGAAAGTATGTCTGTCATTTCCTCTGAAAAGATATGATTCACACCGCAAATGGAACACTGCAATTGGTTTTCTTGCAACCTGAACTCTTTTCAAGGAAGGGTCCGTTGAAATTTCAACAAATGAGTCTTGTCAGAAGAGGGAATAACCCCACCTCTTTCACCAAAGGTCAGAACATACAGGGAAGACCTGTAAGTTATTGCCAAAACCTATCTCCTGAGTTCGGTCTCCTTACATATTTGTCACTTTACCTGTACACTAACCTTTTAAGATTTAGCAAAACAAATTGCCTCCAAAGCTTCTGATCCTGATGAAGTGAACTAGAAGAGAAGATGAGCTAACCCATATGACTGTAGGTGTGCCAAAGGGGATAGAATTTGTCAGTTTGTAAAACGTGTGTTAGAAAGCTTGTAGAAAAAAGTCGGCCTTGTTCCTTTTCTGCGAGATTTTCCAAAAGTCCATGTGAGGTTGCTGTTGAGAAGGCCCTTTGAAGAGCCTAGTAAATGAAAAGACCCAAGAGCTTGTTTTGGCAGGCCTGACCAATGTGCCATGATGGACAAAGTGAAAAAGCTCTGTCAGAAGTGGGATTTGAACCCACGCCTCCATTCGGAGACCAGAAGGCCCATGAGAAGGGAAGAGAAGCCTCTTGAGTCTGGCGCCTTAGACCACTCGGCCATCCTGACAAGCGGTGTACTATGTACCCATGCAGCTGGCAAAATGACTATACTTAACAGAGAAGAGACAACCACAAACTTAGCCTAGAAGACTTCATGAACACTGCAAGGCATGTTTTTTTCTTTGAAAACACTCATCAAACTGCCATTTTGGATCACTGCAATACCTTAGACAGCAATGTCATGTGCCTGCTCTAACAAATGAAATCCTTTGTGCTCCTTGAGCGTCTTTTCCTATGCGGTGGCTGTTTCCAGTGGAAAATGGTTTCTTCATAAAGAGGCATGAGACCGCGTGGCCTAATGGATAAGGCGTCTGACTTCGGATCAGAAGATTGAGGGTTCGAGTCCCTTTGTGGTCGTTGAGCTCTGTTCTTGTCACTTCTGTAGAGTATTTGCTCCTCTTGTTGTAAATGTCCTCGGAGACTTTGCAAAAGCCTGTGCTTCCTCACTCATGCTTATCATTCAATCCCTGCCCTTGACTGTTTACAGCTACAAAGGTGGCTGCTTTTGCTGAGCTTTCACCACAATGTCAATGACGCTAACTCTTTTCTTACAACTTGTGCAAGTCCCAGCAAAGTTTTTACATCAACCTCAAATAAACACTGCTAGTCCACACTGGGATTCTAACCTTTGCCTTACTTTGAACCCAATACCCTGATGGACCTGGGAAGAGACTCTAAGTAAACTATATGACCCAGGGTTCAAACATTCATGGTGGCATCTCCCTTTCTGCTAAGCATTTTGTTTACTAACATGAGAAAATTAATTTCCTATATGATTTAGGAAATCCTTGTCTGCAATTCTGCTGTAAGCCAGACTTTTACAAAGGTGCAGACACAGCATGTCAAGTGGCACGATGCGATTCCTTCTTGTTGCAAGCTCAACAATTTCAAAAGGTTGCCTCGGTTCCCAATTTATATGAAGAGTTCTTGCCTGAAATTTGGAAAGTATGTCTGTCATTTCCTCTGAAAAGATATGATTCACACCGCAAATGGAACACTGCAATTGGTTTTCTTGCAACCTGAACTCTTTTCAAGGAAGGGTCCGTTGAAATTTCAACAAATGAGTCTTGTCAGAAGAGGGAATAACCCCACCTCTTTCACCAAAGGTCAGAACATACAGGGAAGACCTGTAAGTTATTGCCAAAACCTATCTCCTGAGTTCGGTCTCCTTACATATTTGTCACTTTACCTGTACACTAACCTTTTAAGATTTAGCAAAACAAATTGCCTCCAAAGCTTCTGATCCTGATGAAGTGAACTAGAAGAGAAGATGAGCTAACCCATATGACTGTAGGTGTGCCAAAGGGGATGGAATTTGTCAGTTTGTAAAACGTGTGTTAGAAAGCTTGTAGAAAAAAGTCGGCCTTGTTCCTTTTCTGCGAGATTTTCCAAAAGTCCATGTGAGGTTGCTGTTGAGAAGGCCCTTTAAAGAGCCTAGTAAATGAAAAGACCCAAGAGCTTGTTTTGGCAGGCCTGACCAATGTGCCATGATGGACAAAGTGAAAAAGCTCTGTCAGAAGTGGGATTTGAACCCACGCCTCCATTCGGAGACCAGAAGGGCCATGAGAAGGGAAAAGAAGCCTCTTGAGTCTGGCGCCTTAGACCACTCGGCCATCCTGACAAGCGGTGTACTATGAACCCATGCAGCTGGCAAAATGACTATACTTAACAGAGAAGAGACAACCACAAACTTAGCCTAGAAGACTTCATGAACACTGCAAGGCATGTTTTTTTCTCTGAAAACACTCATCAAACTGCCATTTTGGATCACTGCAATACCTTAGACAGCAATGTCATGTGCCTGCTCTAACAAATGAAATCCTTTGTGCTCCTTGAGTGTCTTTTCCTATGCGGTGGCTGTTTCCAGTGGAAAATGGTTTCTTCATAAAGAGGCATGAGACCGCGTGGCATAATGGATAAGGCGTCTGACTTTGGATCAGAAGATTGAGGGTTCGAGTCCTTTCGTGGTCGTTGAGCTCTGTTCTTGTCACTTCTGTAGAGTATTTGCTCCTCTTGTTGTAAATGTCCTCGGAGACTTTGCAAAAGCCTGTGCTTCCTCACTCATGCTTATCATTCAATCCCTGCCCTTGACTGTTTACAGCTACAAAGGTGGCTGCTTTTGCTGAGCTTTCACCACAATGTCAATGACGCTAACTCTTTTCTTACAACTTGTGCAAGTCCCAGCAAAGTTTTTACATCAACCTCAAATAAACACTGCTAGTCCACACTGGGATTCTAACCTTTGCCTTACTTTGAACCCAATACCCTGATGGACCTGGGAAGAGACTCTAAGTAAACTATATGACCCAGGGTTCAAACATTCATGGTGGCATCTCCCTTTCTGCTAAGCATTTTGTTTACTAACATGAGAAAATTAATTTCCTATATGATTTAGGAAATCCTTGTCTGCAATTCTGCTGTAAGCCAGACTTTTACAAAGGTGCAGACACAGCATGTCAAGTGGCACGATGCGATTCCTTCTTGTTGCAAGCTCAACAATTTCAAAAGGTTGCCTCGGTTCCCAATTTATATGAAGAGTTCTTGCCTGAAATTTGGAAAGTATGTCTGTCATTTCCTCTGAAAAGATATGATTCACACCGCAAATGGAACACTGCAATTGGTTTTCTTGCAACCTGAACTCTTTTCAAGGAAGGGTCCGTTGAAATTTCAACAAATGAGTCTTGTCAGAAGAGGGAATAACCCCACCTCTTTCACCAAAGGTCAGAACATACAGGGAAGACCTGTAAGTTATTGCCAAAACCTATCTCCTGAGTTCGGTCTCCTTACATATTTGTCACTTTACCTGTACACTAACCTTTTAAGATTTAGCAAAACAAATTGCCTCCAAAGCTTCTGATCCTGATGAAGTGAACTAGAAGAGAAGATGAGCTAACCCATATGACTGTAGGTGTGCCAAAGGGGATGGAATTTGTCAGTTTGTAAAACGTGTGTTAGAAAGCTTGTAGAAAAAAGTCGGCCTTGTTCCTTTTCTGCGAGATTTTCCAAAAGTCCATGTGAGGTTGCTGTTGAGAAGGCCCTTTGAAGAGCCTAGTAAATGAAAAGACCCAAGAGCTTGTTTTGGCAGGCCTGACCAATGTGCCATGATGGACAAAGTGAAAAAGCTCTGTCAGAAGTGGGATTTGAACCCACGCCTCCATTCAGAGACCAGAAGGCCCATGAGAAGGGATGAGAAGCCTCTTGAGTCTGGCGCCTTAGACCACTCGGCCATCCTGACAAGCGGTGTACTATGTACCCATGCAGCTGGCAAAATGACTATACTTAACAGAGAAGAGACAACCACAAACTTAGCCTAGAAGACTTCATGAACACTGCAAGGCATGTTTTTTTCTCTGAAAACACTCATCAAACTGCCATTTTGGATCACTGCAATACCTTAGACAGCAATGTCATGTGCCTGCTCTAACAAATGAAATCCTTTGTGCTCCTTGAGCGTCTTTTCCTATGCGGTGGCTGTTTCCAGTGGAAAATGGTTTCTTCATAAAGAGGCATGAGACCGCGTGGCCTAATGGATAAGGTGTCTGACTTTGGAGCAGAAGATTGAGGGTTCGAGTCCCTTCGTGGTTGTTGAGCTCTGTTCTTGTCACTTCTGTAGAGTATTTGCTCCTCTTGTTGTAAATGTCCTCGGAGACTTTGCAAAAGCCTGTGCTTCCTCACTCATGCTTATCATTCAATCCCTGCCCTTGACTGTTTACAGCTACAAAGGTGGCTGCTTTTGCTGAGCTTTCACCACAATGTCAATGACGCTAACTCTTTTCTTACAACTTGTGCAAGTCCCAGCAAAGTTTTTACATCAACCTCAAATAAACACTGCTAGTCCACACTGGGATTCTAACCTTTGCCTTACTTTGAACCCAATACCCTGATGGACCTGGGAAGAGACTCTAAGTAAACTATATGACCCAGGGTTCAAACATTCATGGTGGCATCTCCCTTTCTGCTAAGCATTTTGTTTACTAACATGAGAAAATTAATTTCCTATATGATTTAGGAAATCCTTGTCTGCAATTCTGCTGTAAGCCAGACTTTTACAAAGGTGCAGACACAGCATGTCAAGTGGCACGATGCGATTCCTTCTTGTTGCAAGCTCAACAATTTCAAAAGGTTGCCTCGGTTCCCAATTTATATGAAGAGTTCTTGCCTGAAATTTGGAAAGTATGTCTGTCATTTCCTCTGAAAAGATATGATTCACACCGCAAATGGAACACTGCAATTGGTTTTCTTGCAACCTGAACTCTTTTCAAGGAAGGGTCCGTTGAAATTTCAACAAATGAGTCTTGTCAGAAGAGGGAATAACCCCACCTCTTTCACCAAAGGTCAGAACATACAGGGAAGACCTGTAAGTTATTGCCAAAACCTATCTCCTGAGTTCGGTCTCCTTACATATTTGTCACTTTACCTGTACACTAACCTTTTAAGATTTAGCAAAACAAATTGCCTCCAAAGCTTCTGATCCTGATGAAGTGAACTAGAAGAGAAGATGAGCTAACCCATATGACTGTAGGTGTGCCAAAGGGGATGGAATTTGTCAGTTTGTAAAACGTGTGTTAGAAAGCTTGTAGAAAAAAGTCGGCCTTGTTCCTTTTCTGCGAGATTTTCCAAAAGTCCATGTGAGGTTGCTGTTGAGAAGGCCCTTTGAAGAGCCTAGTAAATGAAAAGACCCAAGAGCTTGTTTTGGCAGGCCTGACCAATGTGCCATGATGGACAAAGTGAAAAAGCTCTGTCAGAAGTGGGATTTGAACCCACGCCTCCATTCGGAGACCAGAAGGCCCATGAGAAGGGAAGAGAAGCCTCTTGAGTCTGGCGCCTTAGACCACTCGGCCATCCTGACAAGCGGTGTACTATGTACCCATGCAGCTGGCAAAATGACTATACTTAACAGAGAAGAGACAACCACAAACTTAGCCTAGAAGACTTCATGAACACTGCAAGGCATGTTTTTTTCTCTGAAAACACTCATCAAACTGCCATTTTGGATCACTGCAATACCTTAGACAGCAATGTCATGTGCCTGCTCTAACAAATGAAATCCTTTGTGCTCCTTGAGCGTCTTTTCCTATGCGGTGGCTGTTTCCAGTGGAAAATGGTTTCTTCATAAAGAGGCATGAGACCGCGTGGCCTAATGGATAAGGCGTCTGACTTCGGATCAGAAGATTGAGGGTTCGAGTCCCTTCGTGGTCGTTGAGCTCTGTTCTTGTCACTTCTGTAGAGTATTTGCTCCTCTTGTTGTAAATGTCCTCGGAGACTTTGCAAAAGCCTGTGCTTCCTCACTCATGCTTATCATTCAATCCCTGCCCTTGACTGTTTACAGCTACAAAGGTGGCTGCTTTTGCTGAGCTTTCACCACAATGTCAATGACGCTAACTCTTTTCTTACAACTTGTGCAAGTCCCAGCAAAGTTTTTACATCAACCTCAAATAAACACTGCTAGTCCACACTGGGATTCTAACCTTTGCCTTACTTTGAACCCAATACCCTGATGGACCTGGGAAGAGACTCTAAGTAAACTATATGACCCAGGGTTCAAACATTCATGGTGGCATCTCCCTTTCTGCTAAGCATTTTGTTTACTAACATGAGAAAATTAATTTCCTATATGATTTAGGAAATCCTTGTCTGCAATTCTGCTGTAAGCCAGACTTTTACAAAGGTGCAGACACAGCATGTCAAGTGGCACGATGCGATTCCTTCTTGTTGCAAGCTCAACAATTTCAAAAGGTTGCCTCGGTTCCCAATTTATATGAAGAGTTCTTGCCTGAAATTTGGAAAGTATGTCTGTCATTTCCTCTGAAAAGATATGATTCACACCGCAAATGGAACACTGCAATTGGTTTTCTTGCAACCTGAACTCTTTTCAAGGAAGGGTCCGTTGAAATTTCAACAAATGAGTCTTGTCAGAAGAGGGAATAACCCCACCTCTTTCACCAAAGGTCAGAACATACAGGGAAGACCTGTAAGTTATTGCCAAAACCTATCTCCTGAGTTCGGTCTCCTTACATATTTGTCACTTTACCTGTACACTAACCTTTTAAGATTTAGCAAAACAAATTGCCTCCAAAGCTTCTGATCCTGATGAAGTGAACTAGAAGAGAAGATGAGCTAACCCATATGACTGTAGGTGTGCCAAAGGGGATGGAATTTGTCAGTTTGTAAAACGTGTGTTAGAAAGCTTGTAGAAAAAAGTCGGCCTTGTTCCTTTTCTGCGAGATTTTCCAAAAGTCCATGTGAGGTTGCTGTTGAGAAGGCCCTTTGAAGAGCCTAGTAAATGAAAAGACCCAAGAGCTTGTTTTGGCAGGCCTGACCAATGTGCCATGATGGACAAAGTGAAAAAGCTCTGTCAGAAGTGGGATTTGAACCCACGCCTCCATTCGGAGACCAGAAGGCCCATGAGAAGGGAAGAGAAGCCTCTTGAGTCTGGCGCCTTAGACCACTCGGCCATCCTGACAAGCGGTGTACTATGTACCCATGCAGCTGGCAAAATGACTATACTTAACAGAGAAGAGACAACCACAAACTTAGCCTAGAAGACTTCATGAACACTGCAAGGCATGTTTTTTTCTCTGAAAACACTCATCAAACTGCCATTTTGGATCACTGCAATACCCTAGACAGCAATGTCATGTGCCTGCTCTAACAAATGAAATCCTTTGTGCTCCTTGAGCGTCTTTTCCTATGCGGTGGTTGTTTCCAGTGGAAAATGGTTTCTTCATAAAGAGGCATGAGACCGCGTGGCCTAATGGATAAGGCGTCTGACTTTGGAGCAGAAGATTGAGGGTTCGAGTCCCTTCGTGGTCGTTGAGCTCTGTTCTTGTCACTTCTGTAGAGTATTTGCTCCTCTTGTTGTAAATGTCCTCGGAGACTTTGCAAAAGCCTGTGCTTCCTCACTCATGCTTATCATTCAATCCCTGCCCTTGACTGTTTACAGCTACAAAGGTGGCTGCTTTTGCTGAGCTTTCACCACAATGTCAATGACGCTAACTCTTTTCTTACAACTTGTGCAAGTCCCAGCAAAGTTTTTACATCAACCTCAAATAAACACTGCTAGTCCACACTGGGATTCTAACCTTTGCCTTACTTTGAACCCAATACCCTGATAGACCTGGGAAGAGACTCTAAGTAAACTATATGACCCAGGGTTCAAACATTCATGGTGGCATCTCCCTTTCTGCTAAGCATTTTGTTTACTAACATGAGAAAATTAATTTCCTATATGATTTAGGAAATCCTTGTCTGCAATTCTGCTGTAAGCCAGACTTTTACAAAGGTGCAGACACAGCATGTCAAGTGGCACGATGCGATTCCTTCTTGTTGCAAGCTCAACAATTTCAAAAGGTTGCCTCGGTTCCCAATTTATATGAAGAGTTCTTGCCTGAAATTTGGAAAGTATGTCTGTCATTTCCTCTGAAAAGATATGATTCACACCGCAAATGGAACACTGCAATTGGTTTTCTTGCAACCTGAACTCTTTTCAAGGAAGGGTCCGTTGAAATTTCAACAAATGAGTCTTGTCAGAAGAGGGAATAACCCCACCTCTTTCACCAAAGGTCAGAACATACAGGGAAGACCTGTAAGTTATTGCCAAAACCTATCTCCTGAGTTCGGTCTCCTTACATATTTGTCACTTTACCTGTACACTAACCTTTTAAGATTTAGCAAAACAAATTGCCTCCAAAGCTTCTGATCCTGATGAAGTGAACTAGAAGAGAAGATGAGCTAACCCATATGACTGTAGGTGTGCCAAAGGGGATGGAATTTGTCAGTTTGTAAAACGTGTGTTAGAAAGCTTGTAGAAAAAAGTCGGCCTTGTTCCTTTTCTGCGAGATTTTCCAAAAGTCCATGTGAGGTTGCTGTTGAGAAGGCCCTTTGAAGAGCCTAGTAAATGAAAAGACCCAAGAGCTTGTTTTGGCAGGCCTGACCAATGTGCCATGATGGACAAAGTGAAAAAGCTCTGTCAGAAGTGGGATTTGAACCCACGCCTCCATTCGGAGACCAGAAGGCCCATGAGAAGGGAAGAGAAGCCTCTTGAGTCTGGCGCCTTAGACCACTCGGCCATCCTGACAAGCGGTGTACTATGTACCCATGCAGCTGGCAAAATGACTATACTTAACAGAGAAGAGACAACCACAAACTTAGCCTAGAAGACTTCATGAACACTGCAAGGCATGTTTTTTTCTCTGAAAACACTCATCAAACTGCCATTTTGGATCACTGCAATACCTTAGACAGCAATGTCATGTGCCTGCTCTAACAAATGAAATCCTTTGTGCTCCTTGAGCGTCTTTTCCTATGCGGTGGCTGTTTCCAGTGGAAAATGGTTTCTTCATAAAGAGGCATGAGACCGCGTGGCCTAATGGATAAGGCGTCTGACTTCGGATCAGAAGATTGAGGGTTCGAGTCCCTTCGTGGTCGTTGAGCTCTGTTCTTGTCACTTCTGTAGAGTATTTGCTCCTCTTGTTGTAAATGTCCTCGGAGACTTTGCAAAAGCCTGTGCTTCCTCACTCATGCTTATCATTCAATCCCTGCCCTTGACTGTTTACAGCTACAAAGGTGGCTGCTTTTGCTGAGCTTTCACCACAATGTCAATGACGCTAACTCTTTTCTTACAACTTGTGCAAGTCCCAGCAAAGTTTTTACATCAACCTCAAATAAACACTGCTAGTCCACACTGGGATTCTAACCTTTGCCTTACTTTGAACCCAATACCCTGATGGACCTGGGAAGAGACTCTAAGTAAACTATATGACCCAGGGTTCAAACATTCATGGTGGCATCTCCCTTTCTGCTAAGCATTTTGTTTACTAACATGAGAAAATTAATTTCCTATATGATTTAGGAAATCCTTGTCTGCAATTCTGCTGTAAGCCAGACTTTTACAAAGGTGCAGACACAGCATGTCAAGTGGCACGATGCGATTCCTTCTTGTTGCAAGCTCAACAATTTCAAAAGGTTGCCTCGGTTCCCAATTTATATGAAGAGTTCTTGCCTGAAATTTGGAAAGTATGTCTGTCATTTCCTCTGAAAAGATATGATTCACACCGCAAATGGAACACTGCAATTGGTTTTCTTGCAACCTGAACTCTTTTCAAGGAAGGGTCCGTTGAAATTTCAACAAATGAGTCTTGTCAGAAGAGGGAATAACCCCACCTCTTTCACCAAAGGTCAGAACATACAGGGAAGACCTGTAAGTTATTGCCAAAACCTATCTCCTGAGTTCGGTCTCCTTACATATTTGTCACTTTACCTGTACACTAACCTTTTAAGATTTAGCAAAACAAATTGCCTCCAAAGCTTCTGATCCTGATGAAGTGAACTAGAAGAGAAGATGAGCTAACCCATATGACTGTAGGTGTGCCAAAGGGGATGGAATTTGTCAGTTTGTAAAACGTGTGTTAGAAAGCTTGTAGAAAAAAGTCGGCCTTGTTCCTTTTCTGCGAGATTTTCCAAAAGTCCATGTGAGGTTGCTGTTGAGAAGGCCCTTTGAAGAGCCTAGTAAATGAAAAGACCCAAGAGCTTGTTTTGGCAGGCCTGACCAATGTGCCATGATGGACAAAGTGAAAAAGCTCTGTCAGAAGTGGGATTTGAACCCACGCCTCCATTCGGAGACCAGAAGGCCCATGAGAAGGGAAGAGAAGCCTCTTGAGTCTGGCGCCTTAGACCACTCGGCCATCCTGACAAGCGGTGTACTATGTACCCATGCAGCTGGCAAAATGACTATACTTAACAGAGAAGAGACAACCACAAACTTAGCCTAGAAGACTTCATGAACACTGCAAGGCATGTTTTTTTCTCTGAAAACACTCATCAAACTGCCATTTTGGATCACTGCAATACCCTAGACAGCAATGTCATGTGCCTGCTCTAACAAATGAAATCCTTTGTGCTCCTTGAGCGTCTTTTCCTATGCGGTGGTTGTTTCCAGTGGAAAATGGTTTCTTCATAAAGAGGCATGAGACCGCGTGGCCTAATGGATAAGGCGTCTGACTTTGGAGCAGAAGATTGAGGGTTCGAGTCCCTTCGTGGTCGTTGAGCTCTGTTCTTGTCACTTCTGTAGAGTATTTGCTCCTCTTGTTGTAAATGTCCTCGGAGACTTTGCAAAAGCCTGTGCTTCCTCACTCATGCTTATCATTCAATCCCTGCCCTTGACTGTTTACAGCTACAAAGGTGGCTGCTTTTGCTGAGCTTTCACCACAATGTCAATGACGCTAACTCTTTTCTTACAACTTGTGCAAGTCCCAGCAAAGTTTTTACATCAACCTCAAATAAACACTGCTAGTCCACACTGGGATTCTAACCTTTGCCTTACTTTGAACCCAATACCCTGATAGACCTGGGAAGAGACTCTAAGTAAACTATATGACCCAGGGTTCAAACATTCATGGTGGCATCTCCCTTTCTGCTAAGCATTTTGTTTACTAACATGAGAAAATTAATTTCCTATATGATTTAGGAAATCCTTGTCTGCAATTCTGCTGTAAGCCAGACTTTTACAAAGGTGCAGACACAGCATGTCAAGTGGCACGATGCGATTCCTTCTTGTTGCAAGCTCAACAATTTCAAAAGGTTGCCTCGGTTCCCAATTTATATGAAGAGTTCTTGCCTGAAATTTGGAAAGTATGTCTGTCATTTCCTCTGAAAAGATATGATTCACACCGCAAATGGAACACTGCAATTGGTTTTCTTGCAACCTGAACTCTTTTCAAGGAAGGGTCCGTTGAAATTTCAACAAATGAGTCTTGTCAGAAGAGGGAATAACCCCACCTCTTTCACCAAAGGTCAGAACATACAGGGAAGACCTGTAAGTTATTGCCAAAACCTATCTCCTGAGTTCGGTCTCCTTACATATTTGTCACTTTACCTGTACACTAACCTTTTAAGATTTAGCAAAACAAATTGCCTCCAAAGCTTCTGATCCTGATGAAGTGAACTAGAAGAGAAGATGAGCTAACCCATATGACTGTAGGTGTGCCAAAGGGGATGGAATTTGTCAGTTTGTAAAACGTGTGTTAGAAAGCTTGTAGAAAAAAGTCGGCCTTGTTCCTTTTCTGCGAGATTTTCCAAAAGTCCATGTGAGGTTGCTGTTGAGAAGGCCCTTTGAAGAGCCTAGTAAATGAAAAGACCCAAGAGCTTGTTTTGGCAGGCCTGACCAATGTGCCATGATGGACAAAGTGAAAAAGCTCTGTCAGAAGTGGGATTTGAACCCACGCCTCCATTCGGAGACCAGAAGGCCCATGAGAAGGGAAGAGAAGCCTCTTGAGTCTGGCGCCTTAGACCACTCGGCCATCCTGACAAGCGGTGTACTATGTACCCATGCAGCTGGCAAAATGACTATACTTAACAGAGAAGAGACAACCACAAACTTAGCCTAGAAGACTTCATGAACACTGCAAGGCATGTTTTTTTCTCTGAAAACACTCATCAAACTGCCATTTTGGATCACTGCAATACCCTAGACAGCAATGTCATGTGCCTGCTCTAACAAATGAAATCCTTTGTGCTCCTTGAGCGTCTTTTCCTATGCGGTGGTTGTTTCCAGTGGAAAATGGTTTCTTCATAAAGAGGCATGAGACCGCGTGGCCTAATGGATAAGGCGTCTGACTTTGGAGCAGAAGATTGAGGGTTCGAGTCCCTTCGTGGTCGTTGAGCTCTGTTCTTGTCACTTCTGTAGAGTATTTGCTCCTCTTGTTGTAAATGTCCTCGGAGACTTTGCAAAAGCCTGTGCTTCCTCACTCATGCTTATCATTCAATCCCTGCCCTTGACTGTTTACAGCTACAAAGGTGGCTGCTTTTGCTGAGCTTTCACCACAATGTCAATGACGCTAACTCTTTTCTTACAACTTGTGCAAGTCCCAGCAAAGTTTTTACATCAACCTCAAATAAACACTGCTAGTCCACACTGGGATTCTAACCTTTGCCTTACTTTGAACCCAATACCCTGATAGACCTGGGAAGAGACTCTAAGTAAACTATATGACCCAGGGTTCAAACATTCATGGTGGCATCTCCCTTTCTGCTAAGCATTTTGTTTACTAACATGAGAAAATTAATTTCCTATATGATTTAGGAAATCCTTGTCTGCAATTCTGCTGTAAGCCAGACTTTTACAAAGGTGCAGACACAGCATGTCAAGTGGCACGATGCGATTCCTTCTTGTTGCAAGCTCAACAATTTCAAAAGGTTGCCTCGGTTCCCAATTTATATGAAGAGTTCTTGCCTGAAATTTGGAAAGTATGTCTGTCATTTCCTCTGAAAAGATATGATTCACACCGCAAATGGAACACTGCAATTGGTTTTCTTGCAACCTGAACTCTTTTCAAGGAAGGGTCCGTTGAAATTTCAACAAATGAGTCTTGTCAGAAGAGGGAATAACCCCACCTCTTTCACCAAAGGTCAGAACATACAGGGAAGACCTGTAAGTTATTGCCAAAACCTATCTCCTGAGTTCGGTCTCCTTACATATTTGTCACTTTACCTGTACACTAACCTTTTAAGATTTAGCAAAACAAATTGCCTCCAAAGCTTCTGATCCTGATGAAGTGAACTAGAAGAGAAGATGAGCTAACCCATATGACTGTAGGTGTGCCAAAGGGGATGGAATTTGTCAGTTTGTAAAACGTGTGTTAGAAAGCTTGTAGAAAAAAGTCGGCCTTGTTCCTTTTCTGCGAGATTTTCCAAAAGTCCATGTGAGGTTGCTGTTGAGAAGGCCCTTTGAAGAGCCTAGTAAATGAAAAGACCCAAGAGCTTGTTTTGGCAGGCCTGACCAATGTGCCATGATGGACAAAGTGAAAAAGCTCTGTCAGAAGTGGGATTTGAACCCACGCCTCCATTCGGAGACCAGAAGGCCCATGAGAAGGGAAGAGAAGCCTCTTGAGTCTGGCGCCTTAGACCACTCGGCCATCCTGACAAGCGGTGTACTATGTACCCATGCAGCTGGCAAAATTACTATACTTAACAGAGAAGAGACAACCACAAACTTAGCCTAGAAGACTTCATGAACACTGCAAGGCATGTTTTTTTCTCTGAAAACACTCATCAAACTGCCATTTTGGATCACTGCAATACCTTAGACAGCAATGTCATGTGCCTGCTCTAACAAATGAAATCCTTTGTGCTCCTTGAGCGTCTTTTCCTATGCGGTGGCTGTTTCCAGTGGAAAATGGTTTCTTCATAAAGAGGCATGAGACCGCGTGGCCTAATGGATAAGGCGTCTGACTTCGGATCAGAAGATTGAGGGTTCGAGTCCCTTTGTGGTCGTTGAGCTCTGTTCTTGTCACTTCTGTAGAGTATTTGCTCCTCTTGTTGTAAATGTCCTCGGAGACTTTGCAAAAGCCTGTGCTTCCTCACTCATGCTTATCATTCAATCCCTGCCCTTGACTGTTTACAGCTACAAAGGTGGCTGCTTTTGCTGAGCTTTCACCACAATGTCAATGACGCTAACTCTTTTCTTACAACTTGTGCAAGTCCCAGCAAAGTTTTTACATCAACCTCAAATAAACACTGCTAGTCCACACTGGGATTCTAACCTTTGCCTTACTTTGAACCCAATACCCTGATGGACCTGGGAAGAGACTCTAAGTAAACTATATGACCCAGGGTTCAAACATTCATGGTGGCATCTCCCTTTCTGCTAAGCATTTTGTTTACTAACATGAGAAAATTAATTTCCTATATGATTTAGGAAATCCTTGTCTGCAATTCTGCTGTAAGCCAGACTTTTACAAAGGTGCAGACACAGCATGTCAAGTGGCACGATGCGATTCCTTCTTGTTGCAAGCTCAACAATTTCAAAAGGTTGCCTCGGTTCCCAATTTATATGAAGAGTTCTTGCCTGAAATTTGGAAAGTATGTCTGTCATTTCCTCTGAAAAGATATGATTCACACCGCAAATGGAACACTGCAATTGGTTTTCTTGCAACCTGAACTCTTTTCAAGGAAGGGTCCGTTGAAATTTCAACAAATGAGTCTTGTCAGAAGAGGGAATAACCCCACCTCTTTCACCAAAGGTCAGAACATACAGGGAAGACCTGTAAGTTATTGCCAAAACCTATCTCCTGAGTTCGGTCTCCTTACATATTTGTCACTTTACCTGTACACTAACCTTTTAAGATTTAGCAAAACAAATTGCCTCCAAAGCTTCTGATCCTGATGAAGTGAACTAGAAGAGAAGATGAGCTAACCCATATGACTGTAGGTGTGCCAAAGGGGATGGAATTTGTCAGTTTGTAAAACGTGTGTTAGAAAGCTTGTAGAAAAAAGTCGGCCTTGTTCCTTTTCTGCGAGATTTTCCAAAAGTCCATGTGAGGTTGCTGTTGAGAAGGCCCTTTAAAGAGCCTAGTAAATGAAAAGACCCAAGAGCTTGTTTTGGCAGGCCTGACCAATGTGCCATGATGGACAAAGTGAAAAAGCTCTGTCAGAAGTGGGATTTGAACCCACGCCTCCATTCGGAGACCAGAAGGGCCATGAGAAGGGAAAAGAAGCCTCTTGAGTCTGGCGCCTTAGACCACTCGGCCATCCTGACAAGCGGTGTACTATGAACCCATGCAGCTGGCAAAATGACTATACTTAACAGAGAAGAGACAACCACAAACTTAGCCTAGAAGACTTCATGAACACTGCAAGGCATGTTTTTTTCTCTGAAAACACTCATCAAACTGCCATTTTGGATCACTGCAATACCTTAGACAGCAATGTCATGTGCCTGCTCTAACAAATGAAATCCTTTGTGCTCCTTGAGTGTCTTTTCCTATGCGGTGGCTGTTTCCAGTGGAAAATGGTTTCTTCATAAAGAGGCATGAGACCGCGTGGCATAATGGATAAGGCGTCTGACTTTGGATCAGAAGATTGAGGGTTCGAGTCCTTTCGTGGTCGTTGAGCTCTGTTTTTGTCACTTCTGTAGAGTATTTGCTCCTCTTGTTGTAAATGTCCTCGGAGACTTTGCAAAAGCCTGTGCTTCCTCACTCATGCTTATCATTCAATCCCTGCCCTTGACTGTTTACAGCTACAAAGGTGGCTGCTTTTGCTGAGCTTTCACCACAATGTCAATGACGCTAACTCTTTTCTTACAACTTGTGCAAGTCCCAGCAAAGTTTTTACAACAACCTCAAATAAACACTGCTAGTCCACACTGGGATTCTAACCTTTGCCTTACTTTGAACCCAATACCCTGATGGACCTGGGAAGAGACTCTAAGTAAACTATATGACCCAGGGTTCAAACATTCATGGTGGCATCTCCCTTTCTGCTAAGCATTTTGTTTACTAACATGAGAAAATTAATTTCCTATATGATTTAGGAAATCCTTGTCTGCAATTCTGCTGTAAGCCAGACTTTTACAAAGGTGCAGACACAGCATGTCAAGTGGCACGATGCGATTCCTTCTTGTTGCAAGCTCAACAATTTCAAAAGGTTGCCTCGGTTCCCAATTTATATGAAGAGTTCTTGCCTGAAATTTGGAAAGTATGTCTGTCATTTCCTCTGAAAAGATATGATTCACACCGCAAATGGAACACTGCAATTGGTTTTCTTGCAACCTGAACTCTTTTCAAGGAAGGGTCCGTTGAAATTTCAACAAATGAGTCTTGTCAGAAGAGGGAATAACCCCACCTCTTTCACCAAAGGTCAGAACATACAGGGAAGACCTGTAAGTTATTGCCAAAACCTATCTCCTGAGTTCGGTCTCCTTACATATTTGTCACTTTACCTGTACACTAACCTTTTAAGATTTAGCAAAACAAATTGCCTCCAAAGCTTCTGATCCTGATGAAGTGAACTAGAAGAGAAGATGAGCTAACCCATATGACTGTAGGTGTGCCAAAGGGGATGGAATTTGTCAGTTTGTAAAACGTGTGTTAGAAAGCTTGTAGAAAAAAGTCGGCCTTGTTCCTTTTCTGCGAGATTTTCCAAAAGTCCATGTGAGGTTGCTGTTGAGAAGGCCCTTTGAAGAGCCTAGTAAATGAAAAGACCCAAGAGCTTGTTTTGGCAGGCCTGACCAATGTGCCATGATGGACAAAGTGAAAAAGCTCTGTCAGAAGTGGGATTTGAACCCACGCCTCCATTCGGAGACCAGAAGGCCCATGAGAAGGGAAGAGAAGCCTCTTGAGTCTGGCGCCTTAGACCACTCGGCCATCCTGACAAGCGGTGTACTATGTACCCATGCAGCTGGCAAAATGACTATACTTAACAGAGAAGAGACAACCACAAACTTAGCCTAGAAGACTTCATGAACACTGCAAGGCATGTTTTTTTCTCTGAAAACACTCATCAAACTGCCATTTTGGATCACTGCAATACCTTAGACAGCAATGTCATGTGCCTGCTCTAACAAATGAAATCCTTTGTGCTCCTTGAGCGTCTTTTCCTATGCGGTGGCTGTTTCCAGTGGAAAATGGTTTCTTCATAAAGAGGCATGAGACCGCGTGGCCTAATGGATAAGGCGTCTGACTTCGGATCAGAAGATTGAGGGTTCGAGTCCCTTCGTGGTCGTTGAGCTCTGTTCTTGTCACTTCTGTAGAGTATTTGCTCCTCTTGTTGTAAATGTCCTCGGAGACTTTGCAAAAGCCTGTGCTTCCTCACTCATGCTTATCATTCAATCCCTGCCCTTGACTGTTTACAGCTACAAAGGTGGCTGCTTTTGCTGAGCTTTCACCACAATGTCAATGACGCTAACTCTTTTCTTACAACTTGTGCAAGTCCCAGCAAAGTTTTTACATCAACCTCAAATAAACACTGCTAGTCCACACTGGGATTCTAACCTTTGCCTTACTTTGAACCCAATACCCTGATGGACCTGGGAAGAGACTCTAAGTAAACTATATGACCCAGGGTTCAAACATTCATGGTGGCATCTCCCTTTCTGCTAAGCATTTTGTTTACTAACATGAGAAAATTAATTTCCTATATGATTTAGGAAATCCTTGTCTGCAATTCTGCTGTAAGCCAGACTTTTACAAAGGTGCAGACACAGCATGTCAAGTGGCACGATGCGATTCCTTCTTGTTGCAAGCTCAACAATTTCAAAAGGTTGCCTCGGTTCCCAATTTATATGAAGAGTTCTTGCCTGAAATTTGGAAAGTATGTCTGTCATTTCCTCTGAAAAGATATGATTCACACCGCAAATGGAACACTGCAATTGGTTTTCTTGCAACCTGAACTCTTTTCAAGGAAGGGTCCGTTGAAATTTCAACAAATGAGTCTTGTCAGAAGAGGGAATAACCCCACCTCTTTCACCAAAGGTCAGAACATACAGGGAAGACCTGTAAGTTATTGCCAAAACCTATCTCCTGAGTTCGGTCTCCTTACATATTTGTCACTTTACCTGTACACTAACCTTTTAAGATTTAGCAAAACAAATTGCCTCCAAAGCTTCTGATCCTGATGAAGTGAACTAGAAGAGAAGATGAGCTAACCCATATGACTGTAGGTGTGCCAAAGGGGATGGAATTTGTCAGTTTGTAAAACGTGTGTTAGAAAGCTTGTAGAAAAAAGTCGGCCTTGTTCCTTTTCTGCGAGATTTTCCAAAAGTCCATGTGAGGTTGCTGTTGAGAAGGCCCTTTGAAGAGCCTAGTAAATGAAAAGACCCAAGAGCTTGTTTTGGCAGGCCTGACCAATGTGCCATGATGGACAAAGTGAAAAAGCTCTGTCAGAAGTGGGATTTGAACCCACGCCTCCATTCGGAGACCAGAAGGCCCATGAGAAGGGAAGAGAAGCCTCTTGAGTCTGGCGCCTTAGACCACTCGGCCATCCTGACAAGCGGTGTACTATGTACCCATGCAGCTGGCAAAATGACTATACTTAACAGAGAAGAGACAACCACAAACTTAGCCTAGAAGACTTCATGAACACTGCAAGGCATGTTTTTTTCTCTGAAAACACTCATCAAACTGCCATTTTGGATCACTGCAATACCCTAGACAGCAATGTCATGTGCCTGCTCTAACAAATGAAATCCTTTGTGCTCCTTGAGCGTCTTTTCCTATGCGGTGGTTGTTTCCAGTGGAAAATGGTTTCTTCATAAAGAGGCATGAGACCGCGTGGCCTAATGGATAAGGCGTCTGACTTTGGAGCAGAAGATTGAGGGTTCGAGTCCCTTCGTGGTCGTTGAGCTCTGTTCTTGTCACTTCTGTAGAGTATTTGCTCCTCTTGTTGTAAATGTCCTCGGAGACTTTGCAAAAGCCTGTGCTTCCTCACTCATGCTTATCATTCAATCCCTGCCCTTGACTGTTTACAGCTACAAAGGTGGCTGCTTTTGCTGAGCTTTCACCACAATGTCAATGACGCTAACTCTTTTCTTACAACTTGTGCAAGTCCCAGCAAAGTTTTTACATCAACCTCAAATAAACACTGCTAGTCCACACTGGGATTCTAACCTTTGCCTTACTTTGAACCCAATACCCTGATAGACCTGGGAAGAGACTCTAAGTAAACTATATGACCCAGGGTTCAAACATTCATGGTGGCATCTCCCTTTCTGCTAAGCATTTTGTTTACTAACATGAGAAAATTAATTTCCTATATGATTTAGGAAATCCTTGTCTGCAATTCTGCTGTAAGCCAGACTTTTACAAAGGTGCAGACACAGCATGTCAAGTGGCACGATGCGATTCCTTCTTGTTGCAAGCTCAACAATTTCAAAAGGTTGCCTCGGTTCCCAATTTATATGAAGAGTTCTTGCCTGAAATTTGGAAAGTATGTCTGTCATTTCCTCTGAAAAGATATGATTCACACCGCAAATGGAACACTGCAATTGGTTTTCTTGCAACCTGAACTCTTTTCAAGGAAGGGTCCGTTGAAATTTCAACAAATGAGTCTTGTCAGAAGAGGGAATAACCCCACCTCTTTCACCAAAGGTCAGAACATACAGGGAAGACCTGTAAGTTATTGCCAAAACCTATCTCCTGAGTTCGGTCTCCTTACATATTTGTCACTTTACCTGTACACTAACCTTTTAAGATTTAGCAAAACAAATTGCCTCCAAAGCTTCTGATCCTGATGAAGTGAACTAGAAGAGAAGATGAGCTAACCCATATGACTGTAGGTGTGCCAAAGGGGATGGAATTTGTCAGTTTGTAAAACGTGTGTTAGAAAGCTTGTAGAAAAAAGTCGGCCTTGTTCCTTTTCTGCGAGATTTTCCAAAAGTCCATGTGAGGTTGCTGTTGAGAAGGCCCTTTGAAGAGCCTAGTAAATGAAAAGACCCAAGAGCTTGTTTTGGCAGGCCTGACCAATGTGCCATGATGGACAAAGTGAAAAAGCTCTGTCAGAAGTGGGATTTGAACCCACGCCTCCATTCGGAGACCAGAAGGCCCATGAGAAGGGAAGAGAAGCCTCTTGAGTCTGGCGCCTTAGACCACTCGGCCATCCTGACAAGCGGTGTACTATGTACCCATGCAGCTGGCAAAATTACTATACTTAACAGAGAAGAGACAACCACAAACTTAGCCTAGAAGACTTCATGAACACTGCAAGGCATGTTTTTTTCTCTGAAAACACTCATCAAACTGCCATTTTGGATCACTGCAATACCTTAGACAGCAATGTCATGTGCCTGCTCTAACAAATGAAATCCTTTGTGCTCCTTGAGCGTCTTTTCCTATGCGGTGGCTGTTTCCAGTGGAAAATGGTTTCTTCATAAAGAGGCATGAGACCGCGTGGCCTAATGGATAAGGCGTCTGACTTCGGATCAGAAGATTGAGGGTTCGAGTCCCTTTGTGGTCGTTGAGCTCTGTTCTTGTCACTTCTGTAGAGTATTTGCTCCTCTTGTTGTAAATGTCCTCGGAGACTTTGCAAAAGCCTGTGCTTCCTCACTCATGCTTATCATTCAATCCCTGCCCTTGACTGTTTACAGCTACAAAGGTGGCTGCTTTTGCTGAGCTTTCACCACAATGTCAATGACGCTAACTCTTTTCTTACAACTTGTGCAAGTCCCAGCAAAGTTTTTACATCAACCTCAAATAAACACTGCTAGTCCACACTGGGATTCTAACCTTTGCCTTACTTTGAACCCAATACCCTGATGGACCTGGGAAGAGACTCTAAATAAACTATATGACCCAGGGTTCAAACATTCATGGTGGCATCTCCCTTTCTGCTAAGCATTTTGTTTACTAACATGAGAAAATTAATTTCCTATATGATTTAGGAAATCCTTGTCTGCAATTCTGCTGTAAGCCAGACTTTTACAAAGGTGCAGACACAGCATGTCAAGTGGCACGATGCGATTCCTTCTTGTTGCAAGCTCAACAATTTCAAAAGGTTGCCTCGGTTCCCAATTTATATGAAGAGTTCTTGCCTGAAATTTGGAAAGTATGTCTGTCATTTCCTCTGAAAAGATATGATTCACACCGCAAATGGAACACTGCAATTGGTTTTCTTGCAACCTGAACTCTTTTCAAGGAAGGGTCCGTTGAAATTTCAACAAATGAGTCTTGTCAGAAGAGGGAATAACCCCACCTCTTTCACCAAAGGTCAGAACATACAGGGAAGACCTGTAAGTTATTGCCAAAACCTATCTCCTGAGTTCGGTCTCCTTACATATTTGTCACTTTACCTGTACACTAACCTTTTAAGATTTAGCAAAACAAATTGCCTCCAAAGCTTCTGATCCTGATGAAGTGAACTAGAAGAGAAGATGAGCTAACCCATATGACTGTAGGTGTGCCAAAGGGGATGGAATTTGTCAGTTTGTAAAACGTGTGTTAGAAAGCTTGTAGAAAAAAGTCGGCCTTGTTCCTTTTCTGCGAGATTTTCCAAAAGTCCATGTGAGGTTGCTGTTGAGAAGGCCCTTTAAAGAGCCTAGTAAATGAAAAGACCCAAGAGCTTGTTTTGGCAGGCCTGACCAATGTGCCATGATGGACAAAGTGAAAAAGCTCTGTCAGAAGTGGGATTTGAACCCACGCCTCCATTCGGAGACCAGAAGGGCCATGAGAAGGGAAAAGAAGCCTCTTGAGTCTGGCGCCTTAGACCACTCGGCCATCCTGACAAGCGGTGTACTATGAACCCATGCAGCTGGCAAAATGACTATACTTAACAGAGAAGAGACAACCACAAACTTAGCCTAGAAGACTTCATGAACACTGCAAGGCATGTTTTTTTCTCTGAAAACACTCATCAAACTGCCATTTTGGATCACTGCAATACCTTAGACAGCAATGTCATGTGCCTGCTCTAACAAATGAAATCCTTTGTGCTCCTTGAGTGTCTTTTCCTATGCGGTGGCTGTTTCCAGTGGAAAATGGTTTCTTCATAAAGAGGCATGAGACCGCGTGGCATAATGGATAAGGCGTCTGACTTTGGATCAGAAGATTGAGGGTTCGAGTCCTTTCGTGGTCGTTGAGCTCTGTTTTTGTCACTTCTGTAGAGTATTTGCTCCTCTTGTTGTAAATGTCCTCGGAGACTTTGCAAAAGCCTGTGCTTCCTCACTCATGCTTATCATTCAATCCCTGCCCTTGACTGTTTACAGCTACAAAGGTGGCTGCTTTTGCTGAGCTTTCACCACAATGTCAATGACGCTAACTCTTTTCTTACAACTTGTGCAAGTCCCAGCAAAGTTTTTACAACAACCTCAAATAAACACTGCTAGTCCACACTGGGATTCTAACCTTTGCCTTACTTTGAACCCAATACCCTGATGGACCTGGGAAGAGACTCTAAGTAAACTATATGACCCAGGGTTCAAACATTCATGGTGGCATCTCCCTTTCTGCTAAGCATTTTGTTTACTAACATGAGAAAATTAATTTCCTATATGATTTAGGAAATCCTTGTCTGCAATTCTGCTGTAAGCCAGACTTTTACAAAGGTGCAGACACAGCATGTCAAGTGGCACGATGCGATTCCTTCTTGTTGCAAGCTCAACAATTTCAAAAGGTTGCCTCGGTTCCCAATTTATATGAAGAGTTCTTGCCTGAAATTTGGAAAGTATGTCTGTCATTTCCTCTGAAAAGATATGATTCACACCGCAAATGGAACACTGCAATTGGTTTTCTTGCAACCTGAACTCTTTTCAAGGAAGGGTCCGTTGAAATTTCAACAAATGAGTCTTGTCAGAAGAGGGAATAACCCCACCTCTTTCACCAAAGGTCAGAACATACAGGGAAGACCTGTAAGTTATTGCCAAAACCTATCTCCTGAGTTCGGTCTCCTTACATATTTGTCACTTTACCTGTACACTAACCTTTTAAGATTTAGCAAAACAAATTGCCTCCAAAGCTTCTGATCCTGATGAAGTGAACTAGAAGAGAAGATGAGCTAACCCATATGACTGTAGGTGTGCCAAAGGGGATGGAATTTGTCAGTTTGTAAAACGTGTGTTAGAAAGCTTGTAGAAAAAAGTCGGCCTTGTTCCTTTTCTGCGAGATTTTCCAAAAGTCCATGTGAGGTTGCTGTTGAGAAGGCCCTTTGAAGAGCCTAGTAAATGAAAAGACCCAAGAGCTTGTTTTGGCTGGCCTGACCAATGTGCCATGGTGGACAAAGTGAAAAAGCTCTGTCAGAAGTGGGATTTGAACCCACGCCTCCATTCGGAGACCAGAAGGCCCATGAGAAGGGAAGAGAAGCCTCTTGAGTCTGGCGCCTTAGACCACTCGGCCATCCTGACAAGCGGTGTACTATGTACCCATGCAGCTGGCAAAATGACTATACTTAACAGAGAAGAGACAACCACAAACTTAGCCTAGAAGACTTCATGAACACTGCAAGGCATGTTTTTTTCTCTGAAAACACTCATCAAACTGCCATTTTGGATCACTGCAATACCTTAGACAGCAATATCATGTGCCTGCTCTAACAAATGAAATCCTTTGTGCTCCTTGAGCGTCTTTTCCTATGCGGTGGCTGTTTCCAGTGGAAAATGGTTTCTTCATAAAGAGGCATGAGACCGCGTAGCCTAATGGATAAGGCGTCTGACTTCGGATCAGAAGATTGAGGGTTCGAGTCCCTTTGTGGTCGTTGAGCTCTGTTCTTGTCACTTCTGTAGAGTATTTGCTCCTCTTGTTGTAAATGTCCTCGGAGACTTTGCAAAAGCCTGTGCTTCCTCACTCATGCTTATCATTCAATCCCTGCCCTTGACTGTTTACAGGTACAAAGGTGGCTGCTTTTGCTGAGCTTTCACCACAATGTCAATGACGCTAACTCTTTTCTTACAACTTGTGCAAGTCCCAGCAAAGTTTTTACATCAACCTCAAATAAACACTGCTAGTCCACACTGGGATTCTAACCTTTGCCTTACTTTGAACCCAATACCCTGATGGACCTGGGAAGAGACTCTAAGTAAACTATATGACCCAGGGTTCAAACATTCATGGTGGCATCTCCCTTTCTGCTAAGCATTTTGTTTACTAACATGAGAAAATTAATTTCCTATATGATTTAGGAAATCCTTGTCTGCAATTCTGCTGTAAGCCAGACTTTTACAAAGGTGCAGACACAGCATGTCAAGTGGCACGATGCGATTCCTTCTTGTTGCAAGCTCAACAATTTCAAAAGGTTGCCTCGGTTCCCAATTTATATGAAGAGTTCTTGCCTGAAATTTGGAAAGTATGTCTGTCATTTCCTCTGAAAAGATATGATTCACACCGCAAATGGAACACTGCAATTGGTTTTCTTGCAACCTGAACTCTTTTCAAGGAAGGGTCCGTTGAAATTTCAACAAATGAGTCTTGTCAGAAGAGGGAATAACCCCACCTCTTTCACCAAAGGTCAGAACATACAGGGAAGACCTGTAAGTTATTGCCAAAACCTATCTCCTGAGTTCGGTCTCCTTACATATTTGTCACTTTACCTGTACACTAACCTTTTAAGATTTAGCAAAACAAATTGCCTCCAAAGCTTCTGATCCTGATGAAGTGAACTAGAAGAGAAGATGAGCTAACCCATATGACTGTAGGTGTGCCAAAGGGGATGGAATTTGTCAGTTTGTAAAACGTGTGTTAGAAAGCTTGTAGAAAAAAGTCGGCCTTGTTCCTTTTCTGCGAGATTTTCCAAAAGTCCATGTGAGGTTGCTGTTGAGAAGGCCCTTTGAAGAGCCTAGTAAATGAAAAGACCCAAGAGCTTGTTTTGGCAGGCCTGACCAATGTGCCATGATGGACAAAGTGAAAAAGCTCTGTCAGAAGTGGGATTTGAACCCACGCCTCCATTCGGAGACCAGAAGGCCCATGAGAAGGGAAGAGAAGCCTCTTGAGTCTGGCGCCTTAGACCACTCGGCCATCCTGACAAGCAGTGTACTATGTACCCATGCAGCTGGCAAAATGACTATACTTAACAGAGAAGAGACAACCACAAACTTAGCCTAGAAGACTTCATGAACACTGCAAGGCATGTTTTTTTCTCTGAAAACACTCATCAAACTGCCATTTTGGATCACTGCAATACCTTAGACAGCAATGTCATGTGCCTGCTCTAACAAATGAAATCCTTTGTGCTCCTTGAGCGTCTTTTCCTATGCGGTGGCTGTTTCCAGTGGAAAATGGTTTCTTCATAAAGAGGCATGAGACCGCGTGGCCTAATGGATAAGGTGTCTGACTTTGGAGCAGAAGATTGAGGGTTCGAGTCCCTTCGTGGTTGTTGAGCTCTGTTCTTGTCACTTCTGTAGAGTATTTGCTCCTCTTGTTGTAAATGTCCTCGGAGACTTTGCAAAAGCCTGTGCTTCCTCACTCATGCTTATCATTCAATCCCTGCCCTTGACTGTTTACAGCTACAAAGGTGGCTGCTTTTGCTGAGCTTTCACCACAATGTCAATGACGCTAACTCTTTTCTTACAACTTGTGCAAGTCCCAGCAAAGTTTTTACATCAACCTCAAATAAACACTGCTAGTCCACACTGGGATTCTAACCTTTGCCTTACTTTGAACCCAATACCCTGATGGACCTGGGAAGAGACTCTAAGTAAACTATATGACCCAGGGTTCAAACATTCATGGTGGCATCTCCCTTTCTGCTAAGCATTTTGTTTACTAACATGAGAAAATTAATTTCCTATATGATTTAGGAAATCCTTGTCTGCAATTCTGCTGTAAGCCAGACTTTTACAAAGGTGCAGACACAGCATGTCAAGTGGCACGATGCGATTCCTTCTTGTTGCAAGCTCAACAATTTCAAAAGGTTGCCTCGGTTCCCAATTTATATGAAGAGTTCTTGCCTGAAATTTGGAAAGTATGTCTGTCATTTCCTCTGAAAAGATATGATTCACACCGCAAATGGAACACTGCAATTGGTTTTCTTGCAACCTGAACTCTTTTCAAGGAAGGGTCCGTTGAAATTTCAACAAATGAGTCTTGTCAGAAGAGGGAATAACCCCACCTCTTTCACCAAAGGTCAGAACATACAGGGAAGACCTGTAAGTTATTGCCAAAACCTATCTCCTGAGTTCGGTCTCCTTACATATTTGTCACTTTACCTGTACACTAACCTTTTAAGATTTAGCAAAACAAATTGCCTCCAAAGCTTCTGATCCTGATGAAGTGAACTAGAAGAGAAGATGAGCTAACCCATATGACTGTAGGTGTGCCAAAGGGGATGGAATTTGTCAGTTTGTAAAACGTGTGTTAGAAAGCTTGTAGAAAAAAGTCGGCCTTGTTCCTTTTCTGCGAGATTTTCCAAAAGTCCATGTGAGGTTGCTGTTGAGAAGGCCCTTTGAAGAGCCTAGTAAATGAAAAGACTAGGCTTGTTTTGGCAGGCCTGACCAATGTGCCATGATGGACAAAGTGAAAAAGCTCTGTCAGAAGTGGGATTTGAACCCACGCCTCCATTCGGAGACCAGAAGGCCCATGAGAAGGGAAGAGAAGCCTCTTGAGTCTGGCGCCTTAGACCACTCGGCCATCCTGACAAGCGGTGTACTATGTACCCATGCAGCTGGCAAAATGACTATACTTAACAGAGAAGAGACAACCACAAACTTAGCCTAGAAGACTTCATGAACACTGCAAGGCATGTTTTTTTCTCTGAAAACACTCATCAAACTGCCATTTTGGATCACTGCAATACCTTAGACAGCAATGTCATGTGCCTGCTCTAACAAATGAAATCCTTTGTGCTCCTTGAGCGTCTTTTCCTATGCGGTGGCTGTTTCCAGTGGAAAATGGTTTCTTCATAAAGAGGCATGAGACCGCGTGGCCTAATGGATAAGGCGTCTGACTTCGGATCAGAAGATTGAGGGTTCGAGTCCCTTCGTGGTCGTTGAGCTCTGTTCTTGTCACTTCTGTAGAGTATTTGCTCCTCTTGTTGTAAATGTCCTCGGAGACTTTGCAAAAGCCTGTGCTTCCTCACTCATGCTTATCATTCAATCCCTGCCCTTGACTGTTTACAGCTACAAAGGTGGCTGCTTTTGCTGAGCTTTCACCACAATGTCAATGACGCTAACTCTTTTCTTACAACTTGTGCAAGTCCCAGCAAAGTTTTTACATCAACCTCAAATAAACACTGCTAGTCCACACTGGGATTCTAACCTTTGCCTTACTTTGAACCCAATACCCTGATGGACCTGGGAAGAGACTCTAAGTAAACTATATGACCCAGGGTTCAAACATTCATGGTGGCATCTCCCTTTCTGCTAAGCATTTTGTTTACTAACATGAGAAAATTAATTTCCTATATGATTTAGGAAATCCTTGTCTGCAATTCTGCTGTAAGCCAGACTTTTACAAAGGTGCAGACACAGCATGTCAAGTGGCACGATGCGATTCCTTCTTGTTGCAAGCTCAACAATTTCAAAAGGTTGCCTCGGTTCCCAATTTATATGAAGAGTTCTTGCCTGAAATTTGGAAAGTATGTCTGTCATTTCCTCTGAAAAGATATGATTCACACCGCAAATGGAACACTGCAATTGGTTTTCTTGCAACCTGAACTCTTTTCAAGGAAGGGTCCGTTGAAATTTCAACAAATGAGTCTTGTCAGAAGAGGGAATAACCCCACCTCTTTCACCAAAGGTCAGAACATACAGGGAAGACCTGTAAGTTATTGCCAAAACCTATCTCCTGAGTTCGGTCTCCTTACATATTTGTCACTTTACCTGTACACTAACCTTTTAAGATTTAGCAAAACAAATTGCCTCCAAAGCTTCTGATCCTGATGAAGTGAACTAGAAGAGAAGATGAGCTAACCCATATGACTGTAGGTGTGCCAAAGGGGATGGAATTTGTCAGTTTGTAAAACGTGTGTTAGAAAGCTTGTAGAAAAAAGTCGGCCTTGTTCCTTTTCTGCGAGATTTTCCAAAAGTCCATGTGAGGTTGCTGTTGAGAAGGCCCTTTGAAGAGCCTAGTAAATGAAAAGACCCAAGAGCTTGTTTTGGCAGGCCTGACCAATGTGCCATGATGGACAAAGTGAAAAAGCTCTGTCAGAAGTGGGATTTGAACCCACGCCTCCATTCGGAGACCAGAAGGCCCATGAGAAGGGAAGAGAAGCCTCTTGAGTCTGGCGCCTTAGACCACTCGGCCATCCTGACAAGCGGTGTACTATGTACCCATGCAGCTGGCAAAATGACTATACTTAACAGAGAAGAGACAACCACAAACTTAGCCTAGAAGACTTCATGAACACTGCAAGGCATGTTTTTTTCTCTGAAAACACTCATCAAACTGCCATTTTGGATCACTGCAATACCTTAGACAGCAATGTCATGTGCCTGCTCTAACAAATGAAATCCTTTGTGCTCCTTGAGCGTCTTTTCCTATGCGGTGGCTGTTTCCAGTGGAAAATGGTTTCTTCATAAAGAGGCATGAGATCGCGTGGCCTAATGGATAAGGCGTCTGACTTCGGATCAGAAGATTGAAGGTTCGAGTCCCTTTGTGGTCGTTGAGCTCTGTTCTTGTCACTTCTGTAGAGTATTTGCTCCTCTTGTTGTAAATGTCCTCGGAGACTTTGCAAAAGCCTGTGCTTCCTCACTCATGCTTATCATTCAATCCCTGCCCTTGACTGTTTACAGCTACAAAGGTGGCTGCTTTTGCTGAGCTTTCACCACAATGTCAATGACGCTAACTCTTTTCTTACAACTTGTGCAAGTCCCAGCAAAGTTTTTACATCAACCTCAAATAAACACTGCTAGTCCACACTGGGATTCTAACCTTTGCCTTACTTTGAACCCAATACCCTGATGGACCTGGGAAGAGACTCTAAGTAAACTATATGACCCAGGGTTCAAACATTCATGGTGGCAACTCCCTTTCTGCTAAGCATTTTGTTTACTAACATGAGAAAATTAATTTCCTATATGATTTAGGAAATCCTTGTCTGCAATTCTGCTGTAAGCCAGACTTTTACAAAGGTGCAGACACAGCATGTCAAGTGGCACGATGCGATTCCTTCTTGTTGCAAGCTCAACAATTTCAAAAGGTTGCCTCGGTTCCCAATTTATATGAAGAGTTCTTGCCTGAAATTTGGAAAGTATGTCTGTCATTTCCTCTGAAAAGATATGATTCACACCGCAAATGGAACACTGCAATTGGTTTTCTTGCAACCTGAACTCTTTTCAAGGAAGGGTCCGTTGAAATTTCAACAAATGAGTCTTGTCAGAAGAGGGAATAACCCCACCTCTTTCACCAAAGGTCAGAACATACAGGGAAGACCTGTAAGTTATTGCCAAAACCTATCTCCTGAGTTCGGTCTCCTTACATATTTGTCACTTTACCTGTACACTAACCTTTTAAGATTTAGCAAAACAAATTGCCTCCAAAGCTTCTGATCCTGATGAAGTGAACTAGAAGAGAAGATGAGCTAACCCATATGACTGTAGGTGTGCCAAAGGGGATGGAATTTGTCAGTTTGTAAAACGTGTGTTAGAAAGCTTGTAGAAAAAAGTCGGCCTTGTTCCTTTTCTGCGAGATTTTCCAAAAGTCCATGTGAGGTTGCTGTTGAGAAGGCCCTTTGAAGAGCCTAGTAAATGAAAAGACCCAAGAGCTTGTTTTGGCAGGCCTGACCAATGTGCCATGATGGACAAAGTGAAAAAGCTCTGTCAGAAGTGGGATTTGAACCCACGCCTCCATTCGGAGACCAGAAGGCCCATGAGAAGGGATGAGAAGCCTCTTGAGTCTGGCGCCTTAGACCACTCGGCCATCCTGACAAGCGGTGTACTATGTACCCATGCAGCTGGCAAAATGACTATACTTAACATAGAAGAGACAACCACAAACTTAGCCTAGAAGACTTCATGAACACTGCAAGGCATGTTTTTTTCTCTGAAAACACTCATCAAACTGCCATTTTGGATCACTGCAATACCTTAGACAGCAATGTCATGTGCCTGCTCTAACAAATGAAATCCTTTGTGCTCCTTGAGCGTCTTTTCCTATGCGGTGGCTGTTTCCAGTGGAAAATGGTTTCTTCATAAAGAGGCATGAGACCGCGTGGCCTAATGGATAAGGTGTCTGACTTTGGAGCAGAAGATTGAGGGTTCGAGTCCCTTCGTGGTTGTTGAGCTCTGTTCTTGTCACTTCTGTAGAGTATTTGCTCCTCTTGTTGTAAATGTCCTCGGAGACTTTGCAAAAGCCTGTGCTTCCTCACTCATGCTTATCATTCAATCCCTGCCCTTGACTGTTTACAGCTACAAAGGTGGCTGCTTTTGCTGAGCTTTCACCACAATGTCAATGACGCTAACTCTTTTCTTACAACTTGTGCAAGTCCCAGCAAAGTTTTTACATCAACCTCAAATAAACACTGCTAGTCCACACTGGGATTCTAACCTTTGCCTTACTTTGAACCCAATACCCTGATGGACCTGGGAAGAGACTCTAAGTAAACTATATGACCCAGGGTTCAAACATTCATGGTGGCATCTCCCTTTCTGCTAAGCATTTTGTTTACTAACATGAGAAAATTAATTTCCTATATGATTTAGGAAATCCTTGTCTGCAATTCTGCTGTAAGCCAGACTTTTACAAAGGTGCAGACACAGCATGTCAAGTGGCACGATGCGATTCCTTCTTGTTGCAAGCTCAACAATTTCAAAAGGTTGCCTCGGTTCCCAATTTATATGAAGAGTTCTTGCCTGAAATTTGGAAAGTATGTCTGTCATTTCCTCTGAAAAGATATGATTCACACCGCAAATGGAACACTGCAATTGGTTTTCTTGCAACCTGAACTCTTTTCAAGGAAGGGTCCGTTGAAATTTCAACAAATGAGTCTTGTCAGAAGAGGGAATAACCCCACCTCTTTCACCAAAGGTCAGAACATACAGGGAAGACCTGTAAGTTATTGCCAAAACCTATCTCCTGAGTTCGGTCTCCTTACATATTTGTCACTTTACCTGTACACTAACCTTTTAAGATTTAGCAAAACAAATTGCCTCCAAAGCTTCTGATCCTGATGAAGTGAACTAGAAGAGAAGATGAGCTAACCCATATGACTGTAGGTGTGCCAAAGGGGATGGAATTTGTCAGTTTGTAAAACGTGTGTTAGAAAGCTTGTAGAAAAAAGTCGGCCTTGTTCCTTTTCTGCGAGATTTTCCAAAAGTCCATGTGAGGTTGCTGTTGAGAAGGCCCTTTGAAGAGCCTAGTAAATGAAAAGACTAGGCTTGTTTTGGCAGGCCTGACCAATGTGCCATGATGGACAAAGTGAAAAAGCTCTGTCAGAAGTGGGATTTGAACCCACGCCTCCATTCGGAGACCAGAAGGCCCATGAGAAGGGAAGAGAAGCCTCTTGAGTCTGGCGCCTTAGACCACTCGGCCATCCTGACAAGCGGTGTACTATGTACCCATGCAGCTGGCAAAATGACTATACTTAACAGAGAAGAGACAACCACAAACTTAGCCTAGAAGACTTCATGAACACTGCAAGGCATGTTTTTTTCTCTGAAAACACTCATCAAACTGCCATTTTGGATCACTGCAATACCTTAGACAGCAATGTCATGTGCCTGCTCTAACAAATGAAATCCTTTGTGCTCCTTGAGCGTCTTTTCCTATGCGGTGGCTGTTTCCAGTGGAAAATGGTTTCTTCATAAAGAGGCATGAGACCGCGTGGCCTAATGGATAAGGCGTCTGACTTCGGATCAGAAGATTGAGGGTTCGAGTCCCTTCGTGGTCGTTGAGCTCTGTTCTTGTCACTTCTGTAGAGTATTTGCTCCTCTTGTTGTAAATGTCCTCGGAGACTTTGCAAAAGCCTGTGCTTCCTCACTCATGCTTATCATTCAATCCCTGCCCTTGACTGTTTACAGCTACAAAGGTGGCTGCTTTTGCTGAGCTTTCACCACAATGTCAATGACGCTAACTCTTTTCTTACAACTTGTGCAAGTCCCAGCAAAGTTTTTACATCAACCTCAAATAAACACTGCTAGTCCACACTGGGATTCTAACCTTTGCCTTACTTTGAACCCAATACCCTGATGGACCTGGGAAGAGACTCTAAGTAAACTATATGACCCAGGGTTCAAACATTCATGGTGGCATCTCCCTTTCTGCTAAGCATTTTGTTTACTAACATGAGAAAATTAATTTCCTATATGATTTAGGAAATCCTTGTCTGCAATTCTGCTGTAAGCCAGACTTTTACAAAGGTGCAGACACAGCATGTCAAGTGGCACGATGCGATTCCTTCTTGTTGCAAGCTCAACAATTTCAAAAGGTTGCCTCGGTTCCCAATTTATATGAAGAGTTCTTGCCTGAAATTTGGAAAGTATGTCTGTCATTTCCTCTGAAAAGATATGATTCACACCGCAAATGGAACACTGCAATTGGTTTTCTTGCAACCTGAACTCTTTTCAAGGAAGGGTCCGTTGAAATTTCAACAAATGAGTCTTGTCAGAAGAGGGAATAACCCCACCTCTTTCACCAAAGGTCAGAACATACAGGGAAGACCTGTAAGTTATTGCCAAAACCTATCTCCTGAGTTCGGTCTCCTTACATATTTGTCACTTTACCTGTACACTAACCTTTTAAGATTTAGCAAAACAAATTGAATCCAAAGCTTCTGATCCTGATGAAGTGAACTAGAAGAGAAGATGAGCTAACCCATATGACTGTAGGTGTGCCAAAGGGGATGGAATTTGTCAGTTTGTAAAACGTGTGTTAGAAAGCTTGTAGAAAAAAGTCGGCCTTGTTCCTTTTCTGCGAGATTTTCCAAAAGTCCATGTGAGGTTGCTGTTGAGAAGGCCCTTTGAAGAGCCTAGTAAATGAAAAGACCCAAGAGCTTGTTTTGGCAGGCCTGACCAATGTGCCATGATGGACAAAGTGAAAAAGCTCTGTCAGAAGTGGGATTTGAACCCACGCCTCCATTCGGAGACCAGAAGGCCCATGAGAAGGGAAGAGAAGCCTCTTGAGTCTGGCGCCTTAGACCACTCGGCCATCCTGACAAGCGGTGTACTATGTACCCATGCAGCTGGCAAAATGACTATACTTAACAGAGAAGAGACAACCACAAACTTAGCCTAGAAGACTTCATGAACACTGCAAGGCATGTTTTTTTCTCTGAAAACACTCATCAAACTGCCATTTTGGATCACTGCAATACCTTAGACAGCAATGTCATGTGCCTGCTCTAACAAATGAAATCCTTTGTGCTCCTTGAGCGTCTTTTCCTATGCGGTGGTTGTTTCCAGTGGAAAATGGTTTCTTCATAAAGAGGCATGAGACCGCGTGGCCTAATGGATAAGGCGTCTGACTTTGGAGCAGAAGATTGAGGGTTCGAGTCCCTTCGTGGTTGTTGAGCTCTGTTCTTGTCACTTCTGTAGAGTATTTGCTCCTCTTGTTGTAAATGTCCTCGGAGACTTTGCAAAAGCCTGTGCTTCCTCACTCATGCTTATCATTCAATCCCTGCCCTTGACTGTTTACAGCTACAAAGGTGGCTGCTTTTGCTGAGCTTTCACCACAATGTCAATGACGCTAACTCTTTTCTTACAACTTGTGCAAGTCCCAGCAAAGTTTTTACATCAACCTCAAATAAACACTGCTAGTCCACACTGGGATTCTAACCTTTGCCTTACTTTGAACCCAATACCCTGATGGACCTGGGAAGAGACTCTAAGTAAACTATATGACCCAGGGTTCAAACATTCATGGTGGCATCTCCCTTTCTGCTAAGCATTTTGTTTACTAACATGAGAAAATTAATTTCCTATATGATTTAGGAAATCCTTGTCTGCAATTCTGCTGTAAGCCAGACTTTTACAAAGGTGCAGACACAGCATGTCAAGTGGCACGATGCGATTCCTTCTTGTTGCAAGCTCAACAATTTCAAAAGGTTGCCTCGGTTCCCAATTTATATGAAGAGTTCTTGCCTGAAATTTGGAAAGTATGTCTGTCATTTCCTCTGAAAAGATATGATCCACACCGCAAATGGAACACTGCAATTGGTTTTCTTGCAACCTGAACTCTTTTCAAGGAAGGGTCCGTTGAAATTTCAACAAATGAGTCTTGTCAGAAGAGGGAATAACCCCACCTCTTTCACCAAAGGTCAGAACATACAGGGAAGACCTGTAAGTTATTGCCAAAACCTATCTCCTGAGTTCGGTCTCCTTACATATTTGTCACTTTACCTGTACACTAACCTTTTAAGATTTAGCAAAACAAATTGCCTCCAAAGCTTCTGATCCTGATGAAGTGAACTAGAAGAGAAGATGAGCTAACCCATATGACTGTAGGTGTGCCAAAGGGGATGGAATTTGTCAGTTTGTAAAACGTGTGTTAGAAAGCTTGTAGAAAAAAGTCGGCCTTGTTCCTTTTCTGCGAGATTTTCCAAAAGTCCATGTGAGGTTGCTGTTGAGAAGGCCCTTTGAAGAGCCTAGTAAATGAAAAGACCCAAGAGCTTGTTTTGGCAGGCCTGACCAATGTGCCATGATGGACAAAGTGAAAAGCTCTGTCAGAAGTGGGATTTGAACCCACACCTCCATTCAGAGACCAGAAGGCCCATGAGAAGGGAAGAGAAGCCTCTTGAGTCTGGCGCCTTAGACCACTCGGCCATCCTGACAAGCGGTGTACTATGTACCCATGCAGCTGGCAAAATGACTATACTTAACAGAGAAGAGACAACCACAAACTTAGCCTAGAAGACTTCATGAACACTGCAAGGCATGTTTTTTTCTCTGAAAACACTCATCAAACTGCCATTTTGGATCACTGCAATACCTTAGACAGCAATGTCATGTGCCTGCTCTAACAAATGAAATCCTTTGTGCTCCTTGAGCGTCATTTCCTACGCGGTGGCTGTTTCCAGTGGAAAATGGTTTCTTCATAAAGAGGCATGAGACCGCGTGGCCTAATGGATAAGGCGTCTGACTTCGGATCAGAAGATTGAGGGTTCGAGTCCCTTCGTGGTCGTTGAGCTCTGTTCTTGTCACTTCTGTAGAGTATTTGCTCCTCTTGTTGTAAATGTCCTCGGAGACTTTGCAAAAGCCTGTGCTTCCTCACTCATGCTTATCATTCAATCCCTGCTCTTGACTGTTTACAGCTACAAAGGTGGCTGCTTTTGCTGAGCTTTCACCACAATGTCAATGACGCTAACTCTTTTCTTACAACTTGTGCAAGTCCCAGCAAAGTTTTTACATCAACCTCAAATAAACACTGCTAGTCCACACTGGGATTCTAACCTTTGCCTTACTTTGAACCCAATACCCTGATGGACCTGGGAAGAGACTCTAAGTAAACTATATGACCCAGGGTTCAAACATTCATGGTGGCATCTCCCTTTCTGCTAAGCATTTTGTTTACTAACATGAGAAAATTAATTTCCTATATGATTTAGGAAATCCTTGTCTGCAATTCTGCTGTAAGCCAGACTTTTACAAAGGTGCAGACACAGCATGTCAAGTGGCACGATGCGATTCCTTCTTGTTGCAAGCTCAACAATTTCAAAAGGTTGCCTCGGTTCCCAATTTATATGAAGAGTTCTTGCCTGAAATTTGGAAAGTATGTCTGTCATTTCCTCTGAAAAGATATGATTCACACCGCAAATGGAACACTGCAATTGGTTTTCTTGCAACCTGAACTCTTTTCAAGGAAGGGTCCGTTGAAATTTCAACAAATGAGTCTTGTCAGAAGAGGGAATAACCCCACCTCTTTCACCAAAGGTCAGAACATACAGGGAAGACCTGTAAGTTATTGCCAAAACCTATCTCCTGAGTTCGGTCTCCTTACATATTTGTCACTTTACCTGTACACTAACCTTTTAAGATTTAGCAAAACAAATTGCCTCCAAAGCTTCTGATCCTGATGAAGTGAACTAGAAGAGAAGATGAGCTAACCCATATGACTGTAGGTGTGCCAAAGGGGATGGAATTTGTCAGTTTGTAAAACGTGTGTTAGAAAGCTTGTAGAAAAAAGTCGGCCTTGTTCCTTTTCTGCGAGATTTTCCAAAAGTCCATGTGAGGTTGCTGTTGAGAAGGCCCTTTGAAGAGCCTAGTAAATGAAAAGACCCAAGAGCTTGTTTTGGCAGGCCTGACAAATGTGCCATGATGGACAAAGTGAAAAAGCTCTGTCAGAAGTGGGATTTGAACCCACGCCTCCATTCGGAGACCAGAAGGCCCATGAGAAGGGAAGAGAAGCCTCTTGAGTCTGGCGCCTTAGACCACTCGGCCATCCTGACAAGCAGTGCACTATGTACCCATGCAGCTGGCACAATGACTATACTTAACAGAGAAGAGACAACCACAAACTTAGCCTAGAAGACTTCATGAACACTGCAAGTCATGTTTTTTTCTCTGAAAACACTCATCAAACTGCCATTTTGGATCACTGCAATACCTTAGACAGCAATGTCATGTGCCTGCTCTAACAAATGAAATTCTTTGTGCTCCTTGAGCGTCTTTTCCTATGCGGTGGCTGTTTCCAGTGGAAAATGGTTTCTTCATAAAGAGGCATGAGACCGCGTGGCCTAATGGATAAGGCGTCTGACTTCGGATCAGAAGATTGAGGGTTCGAGTCCCTTTGTGGTCGTTGAGCTCTGTTCTTGTCACTTCTGTTGAGTATTTGCTCCTCTTGTTGTAAATGTCCTCGGAGACTTTGCAAAAGCCTGTGCTTCCTCACTCATGCTTATCATTCAATCCCTGCCCTTGACTGTTTACAGCTACAAAGGTGGCTGCTTTTGCTGAGCTTTCACCACAATGTCAATGACGCTAACTCTTTTCTTACAACTTGTGCAAGTCCCAGCAAAGTTTTTACATCAACCTCAAATAAACACTGCTAGTCCACACTGGGATTCTAACCTTTGCCTTACTTTGAACCCAATACCCTGATGGACCTTGCAAGAGACTCTAAGTAAACTATATGACCCAGGGTTCAAACATTCATGGTGGCATCTCCCTTTCTGCTAAGCATTTTGTTTACTAACATGAGAAAATTAATTTCCTATATGATTTAGGAAATCCTTGTCTGCAATTCTGCTGTAAGCCAGACTTTTACAAAGGTGCAGACACAGCATGTCAAGTGGCACGATGCGATTCCTTCTTGTTGCAAGCTCAACAATTTCAAAAGGTTGCCTCGGTTCCCAATTTATATGAAGAGTTCTTGCCTGAAATTTGGAAAGTATGTCTGTCATTTCCTCTGAAAAGATATGATTCACACCGCAAATGGAACACTGCAATTGGTTTTCTTGCAACCTGAACTCTTTTCAAGGAAGGGTCCGTTGAAATTTCAACAAATGAGTCTTGTCAGAAGAGGGAATAACCCCACCTCTTTCACCAAAGGTCAGAACATACAGGGAAGACCTGTAAGTAATTGCCAAAACCTATCTCCTGAGTTCGGTCTCCTTACATATTTGTCACTTTACCTGTACACTAACCTTTTAAGATTTAGCAAAACAAATTGCCTCCAAAGCTTCTGATCCTGATGAAGTGAACTAGAAGAGAAGATGAGCTAACCCATATGACTGTAGGTGTGCCAAAGGGGATGGAATTTGTCAGTTTGTAAAACGTGTGTTAGAAAGCTTGTAGAAAAAAGTCAGCCTTGTTCCTTTTCTGCGAGATTTTCCAAAAGTCCATGTGAGGTTGCTGTTGAGAAGGCCCTTTGAAGAGCCTAGTAAATGAAAAGACCCAAGAGCTTGTTTTGGCAGGCCTGACCAATGTGCCATGATGGACAAAGTGAAAAAGCTCTGTCAGAAGTGGGATTTGAACCCACGCCTCCATTCGGAGACCAGAAGGCCCATGAGAAGGGAAGAGAAGCCTCTTGAGTCTGGCGCCTTAGACCACTCGGCCATCCTGACAAGCGGTGTACTATGTACCCATGCAGCTGGCAAAATGACTATACTTAACAGAGAAGAGACAACCACAAACTTAGCCTAGAAGACTTCATGAACACTGCAAGGCATGTTTTTTTCTCTGAAAACACTCATCAAACTGCCATTTTGGATCACTGCAATACCTTAGACAGCAATGTCATGTGCCTGCTCTAACAAATGAAATCCTTTGTGCTCCTTGAGCGTCTTTTCCTATGCGGTGGCTGTTTCCAGTGGAAAATGGTTTCTTCATAAAGAGGCATGAGACCGCGAGGCCTAATGGATAAGGCGTCTGACTTCGGATCAGAAGATTGAGGGTTCGAGTCCCTTCGTGGTCGTTGAGCTCTGTTCTTGTCACTTCTGTAGAGTATTTGCTCCTCTTGTTGTAAATGTCCTCGGAGACTTTGCAAAAGCCTGTGCTTCCTCACTCATGCTTATCATTCAATCCCTGCCCTTGACTGTTTACAGCTACAAAGGTGGCTGCTTTTGCTGAGCTTTCACCACAATGTCAATGACGCTAACTCTTTTCTTACAACTTGTGCAAGTCCCAGCAAAGTTTTTACATCAACCTCAAATAAACACTGCTAGTCCACACTGGGATTCTAACCTTTGCCTTACTTTGAACCCAATACCCTGATGGACCTTGCAAGAGACTCTAAGTAAACTATATGACCCAGGGTTCAAACATTCATGGTGGCATCTCCCTTTCTGCTAAGCATTTTGTTTACTAACATGAGAAAATTAATTTCCTATATGATTTAGGAAATCCTTGTCTGCAATTCTGCTGTAAGCCAGACTTTTACAAAGGTGCAGACACAGCATGTCAAGTGGCACAATGCGATTCCTTCTTGTTGCAAGCTCAACAATTTCAAAAGGTTGCCTCAGTTCCCAATTTATATGAAGAGTTCTTGCCTGAAATTTGGAAAGTATGTCTGTCATTTCCTCTGAAAAGATATGATTCACACCGCAAATGGAACACTGCAATTGGTTTTCTTGCAACCTGAACTCTTTTCAAGGAAGGGTCCGTTGAAATTTCAACAAATGAGTCTTGTCAGAAGAGGGAATAACCCCACCTCTTTCACCAAAGGTCAGAACATACAGGGAAGACCTGTAAGTTCTTGCCAAAACCTATCTCCTGAGTTCGGTCTCCTTACATATTTGTCACTTTACCTGTACACTAACCTTTTAAGATTTAGCAAAACAAATTGCCTCCAAAGCTTCTGATCCTGATGAAGTGAACTAGAAGAAAAGATGAGCTAACCCATATGACTGTAGGTGTGCCAAAGGGGATGGAATTTGTCAGTTTGTAAAACGTGTGTTAGAAAGCTTGTAGAAAAAAGTCGGCCTTGTTCCTTTTCTGCGAGATTTTCCAAAAGTCCATGTGAGGTTGCTGTTGAGAAGGCCCTTTGAAGAGCCTAGTAAATGAAAAGACCCAAGAGCTTGTTTTGGCAGGCCTGACCAATGTGCCATGATGGACAAAGTGAAAAAGCTCTGTCAGAAGTGGGATTTGAACCCACGCCTCCAATCGGAGACCAGAAGGCCCATGAGAAGGGAAGAGAAGCCTCTTGAGTCTGGCGCCTTAGACCACTCGGCCATCCTGACAAGCGGTGTACTATGTACCCATGCAGCTGGCACAATGACTATACTTAACAGAGAAGAGACAACCACAAACTTAGCCTAGAAGACTTCATGAACACTGCAAGGCATGTTTTTTTTTCTGAAAACACTTATCAAACTGCCATTTTGGATCACTGCAATACCTTAGACAGCAATGTCATGTGCCTGCTCTAACAAATGAAATCCTTTGTGCTCCTTGAGCGTCTTTTCCTATGCGGTGGCTGTTTCCAGTGGAAAATGGTTTCTTCATAAAGAGGCTTGAGACCGCGTGGCCTAATGGATAAGGCGTCTGACTTCGGATCAGAAGATTGAGGGTTCGAGTCCCTTCGTGGTCGTTGAGCTCTGTTCTTGTCACTTCTGTAGAGTATTTGCTCCTCTTGTTGTAAATGTCCTCGGAGACTTTGCAAAAGCCTGTGCTTCCTCACTCATGCTTATCATTCAATCCCTGCCCTTGACTGTTTACAGCTACAAAGGTGGCTGCTTTTGCTGAGCTTTCACCACAATGTCAATGACGCTAACTCTTTTCTTACAACTTGTGCAAGTCCCAGCAAAGTTTTTACATCAACCTCAAATAAACACTGCTAGTCCACACTGGGATTCTAACCTTTGCCTTACTTTGAACCCAATACCCTGATGGACCTTGGAAGAGACTCTAAGTAAACTATATGACCCAGGGTTCAAACATTCATGGTGGCAACTCCCTTTCTGCTAAGCATTTTGTTTACTAACATGAGAAAATTAATTTCCTATATGATTTAGGAAATCCTTGTCTGCAATTCTGCTGTAAGCCAGACTTTTACAAAGGTGCAGACACAGCATGTCAAGTGGCACGATGCGATTCCTTCTTGTTGCAAGCTCAACAATTTCAAAAGGTTGCCTCGGTTCCCAATTTATATGAAGAGTTCTTGCCTGAAATTTGGAAAGTATGTCTGTCATTTCCTCTGAAAAGATATGATCCACACCGCAAATGGAACACTGCAATTGGTTTTCTTGCAACCTGAACTCTTTTCAAGGAAGGGTCCGTTGAAATTTCAACAAATGAGTCTTGTCAGAAGAGGGAATAACCCCACCTCTTTCACCAAAGGTCAGAACATACAGGGAAGACCTGTAAGTTATTGCCAAAACCTATCTCCTGAGTTCGGTCTCCTTACATATTTGTCACTTTACCTGTACACTAACCTTTTAAGATTTAGCAAAACAAATTGCCTCCAAAGCTTCTGATCCTGATGAAGTGAACTAGAAGAGAAGATGAGCTAACCCATATGACTGTAGGTGTGCCAAAGGGGATGGAATTTGTCAGTTTGTAAAACGTGTGTTAGAAAGCTTGTAGAAAAAAGTCGGCCTTGTTCCTTTTCTGCGAGATTTTCCAAAAGTCCATGTGAGGTTGCTGTTGAGAAGGCCCTTTGAAGAGCCTAGTAAATGAAAAGACCCAAGAGCTTGTTTTGGCAGGCCTGACCAATGTGCCATGATGGACAAAGTGAAAAGCTCTGTCAGAAGTGGGATTTGAACCCACACCTCCATTCAGAGACCAGAAGGCCCATGAGAAGGGAAGAGAAGCCTCTTGAGTCTGGCGCCTTAGACCACTCGGCCATCCTGACAAGCGGTGTACTATGTACCCATGCAGCTGGCAAAATGACTATACTTAACAGAGAAGAGACAACCACAAACTTAGCCTAGAAGACTTCATGAACACTGCAAGGCATGTTTTTTTCTCTGAAAACACTCATCAAACTGCCATTTTGGATCACTGCAATACCTTAGACAGCAATGTCATGTGCCTGCTCTAACAAATGAAATCCTTTGTGCTCCTTGAGCGTCATTTCCTACGCGGTGGCTGTTTCCAGTGGAAAATGGTTTCTTCATAAAGAGGCATGAGACCGCGTGGCCTAATGGATAAGGCGTCTGACTTCGGATCAGAAGATTGAGGGTTCGAGTCCCTTCGTGGTCGTTGAGCTCTGTTCTTGTCACTTCTGTAGAGTATTTGCTCCTCTTGTTGTAAATGTCCTCGGAGACTTTGCAAAAGCCTGTGCTTCCTCACTCATGCTTATCATTCAATCCCTGCTCTTGACTGTTTACAGCTACAAAGGTGGCTGCTTTTGCTGAGCTTTCACCACAATGTCAATGACGCTAACTCTTTTCTTACAACTTGTGCAAGTCCCAGCAAAGTTTTTACATCAACCTCAAATAAACACTGCTAGTCCACACTGGGATTCTAACCTTTGCCTTACTTTGAACCCAATACCCTGATGGACCTGGGAAGAGACTCTAAGTAAACTATATGACCCAGGGTTCAAACATTCATGGTGGCATCTCCCTTTCTGCTAAGCATTTTGTTTACTAACATGAGAAAATTAATTTCCTATATGATTTAGGAAATCCTTGTCTGCAATTCTGCTGTAAGCCAGACTTTTACAAAGGTGCAGACACAGCATGTCAAGTGGCACGATGCGATTCCTTCTTGTTGCAAGCTCAACAATTTCAAAAGGTTGCCTCGGTTCCCAATTTATATGAAGAGTTCTTGCCTGAAATTTGGAAAGTATGTCTGTCATTTCCTCTGAAAAGATATGATTCACACCGCAAATGGAACACTGCAATTGGTTTTCTTGCAACCTGAACTCTTTTCAAGGAAGGGTCCGTTGAAATTTCAACAAATGAGTCTTGTCAGAAGAGGGAATAACCCCACCTCTTTCACCAAAGGTCAGAACATACAGGGAAGACCTGTAAGTTATTGCCAAAACCTATCTCCTGAGTTCGGTCTCCTTACATATTTGTCACTTTACCTGTACACTAACCTTTTAAGATTTAGCAAAACAAATTGCCTCCAAAGCTTCTGATCCTGATGAAGTGAACTAGAAGAGAAGATGAGCTAACCCATATGACTGTAGGTGTGCCAAAGGGGATGGAATTTGTCAGTTTGTAAAACGTGTGTTAGAAAGCTTGTAGAAAAAAGTCGGCCTTGTTCCTTTTCTGCGAGATTTTCCAAAAGTCCATGTGAGGTTGCTGTTGAGAAGGCCCTTTGAAGAGCCTAGTAAATGAAAAGACCCAAGAGCTTGTTTTGGCAGGCCTGACAAATGTGCCATGATGGACAAAGTGAAAAAGCTCTGTCAGAAGTGGGATTTGAACCCACGCCTCCATTCGGAGACCAGAAGGCCCATGAGAAGGGAAGAGAAGCCTCTTGAGTCTGGCGCCTTAGACCACTCGGCCATCCTGACAAGCAGTGCACTATGTACCCATGCAGCTGGCACAATGACTATACTTAACAGAGAAGAGACAACCACAAACTTAGCCTAGAAGACTTCATGAACACTGCAAGTCATGTTTTTTTCTCTGAAAACACTCATCAAACTGCCATTTTGGATCACTGCAATACCTTAGACAGCAATGTCATGTGCCTGCTCTAACAAATGAAATTCTTTGTGCTCCTTGAGCGTCTTTTCCTATGCGGTGGCTGTTTCCAGTGGAAAATGGTTTCTTCATAAAGAGGCATGAGACCGCGTGGCCTAATGGATAAGGCGTCTGACTTCGGATCAGAAGATTGAGGGTTCGAGTCCCTTTGTGGTCGTTGAGCTCTGTTCTTGTCACTTCTGTTGAGTATTTGCTCCTCTTGTTGTAAATGTCCTCGGAGACTTTGCAAAAGCCTGTGCTTCCTCACTCATGCTTATCATTCAATCCCTGCCCTTGACTGTTTACAGCTACAAAGGTGGCTGCTTTTGCTGAGCTTTCACCACAATGTCAATGACGCTAACTCTTTTCTTACAACTTGTGCAAGTCCCAGCAAAGTTTTTACATCAACCTCAAATAAACACTGCTAGTCCACACTGGGATTCTAACCTTTGCCTTACTTTGAACCCAATACCCTGATGGACCTTGCAAGAGACTCTAAGTAAACTATATGACCCAGGGTTCAAACATTCATGGTGGCATCTCCCTTTCTGCTAAGCATTTTGTTTACTAACATGAGAAAATTAATTTCCTATATGATTTAGGAAATCCTTGTCTGCAATTCTGCTGTAAGCCAGACTTTTACAAAGGTGCAGACACAGCATGTCAAGTGGCACGATGCGATTCCTTCTTGTTGCAAGCTCAACAATTTCAAAAGGTTGCCTCGGTTCCCAATTTATATGAAGAGTTCTTGCCTGAAATTTGGAAAGTATGTCTGTCATTTCCTCTGAAAAGATATGATTCACACCGCAAATGGAACACTGCAATTGGTTTTCTTGCAACCTGAACTCTTTTCAAGGAAGGGTCCGTTGAAATTTCAACAAATGAGTCTTGTCAGAAGAGGGAATAACCCCACCTCTTTCACCAAAGGTCAGAACATACAGGGAAGACCTGTAAGTAATTGCCAAAACCTATCTCCTGAGTTCGGTCTCCTTACATATTTGTCACTTTACCTGTACACTAACCTTTTAAGATTTAGCAAAACAAATTGCCTCCAAAGCTTCTGATCCTGATGAAGTGAACTAGAAGAGAAGATGAGCTAACCCATATGACTGTAGGTGTGCCAAAGGGGATGGAATTTGTCAGTTTGTAAAACGTGTGTTAGAAAGCTTGTAGAAAAAAGTCAGCCTTGTTCCTTTTCTGCGAGATTTTCCAAAAGTCCATGTGAGGTTGCTGTTGAGAAGGCCCTTTGAAGAGCCTAGTAAATGAAAAGACCCAAGAGCTTGTTTTGGCAGGCCTGACCAATGTGCCATGATGGACAAAGTGAAAAAGCTCTGTCAGAAGTGGGATTTGAACCCACGCCTCCATTCGGAGACCAGAAGGCCCATGAGAAGGGAAGAGAAGCCTCTTGAGTCTGGCGCCTTAGACCACTCGGCCATCCTGACAAGCGGTGTACTATGTACCCATGCAGCTGGCAAAATGACTATACTTAACAGAGAAGAGACAACCACAAACTTAGCCTAGAAGACTTCATGAACACTGCAAGGCATGTTTTTTTCTCTGAAAACACTCATCAAACTGCCATTTTGGATCACTGCAATACCTTAGACAGCAATGTCATGTGCCTGCTCTAACAAATGAAATCCTTTGTGCTCCTTGAGCGTCTTTTCCTATGCGGTGGCTGTTTCCAGTGGAAAATGGTTTCTTCATAAAGAGGCATGAGACCGCGAGGCCTAATGGATAAGGCGTCTGACTTCGGATCAGAAGATTGAGGGTTCGAGTCCCTTCGTGGTCGTTGAGCTCTGTTCTTGTCACTTCTGTAGAGTATTTGCTCCTCTTGTTGTAAATGTCCTCGGAGACTTTGCAAAAGCCTGTGCTTCCTCACTCATGCTTATCATTCAATCCCTGCCCTTGACTGTTTACAGCTACAAAGGTGGCTGCTTTTGCTGAGCTTTCACCACAATGTCAATGACGCTAACTCTTTTCTTACAACTTGTGCAAGTCCCAGCAAAGTTTTTACATCAACCTCAAATAAACACTGCTAGTCCACACTGGGATTCTAACCTTTGCCTTACTTTGAACCCAATACCCTGATGGACCTTGCAAGAGACTCTAAGTAAACTATATGACCCAGGGTTCAAACATTCATGGTGGCATCTCCCTTTCTGCTAAGCATTTTGTTTACTAACATGAGAAAATTAATTTCCTATATGATTTAGGAAATCCTTGTCTGCAATTCTGCTGTAAGCCAGACTTTTACAAAGGTGCAGACACAGCATGTCAAGTGGCACAATGCGATTCCTTCTTGTTGCAAGCTCAACAATTTCAAAAGGTTGCCTCAGTTCCCAATTTATATGAAGAGTTCTTGCCTGAAATTTGGAAAGTATGTCTGTCATTTCCTCTGAAAAGATATGATTCACACCGCAAATGGAACACTGCAATTGGTTTTCTTGCAACCTGAACTCTTTTCAAGGAAGGGTCCGTTGAAATTTCAACAAATGAGTCTTGTCAGAAGAGGGAATAACCCCACCTCTTTCACCAAAGGTCAGAACATACAGGGAAGACCTGTAAGTTCTTGCCAAAACCTATCTCCTGAGTTCGGTCTCCTTACATATTTGTCACTTTACCTGTACACTAACCTTTTAAGATTTAGCAAAACAAATTGCCTCCAAAGCTTCTGATCCTGATGAAGTGAACTAGAAGAAAAGATGAGCTAACCCATATGACTGTAGGTGTGCCAAAGGGGATGGAATTTGTCAGTTTGTAAAACGTGTGTTAGAAAGCTTGTAGAAAAAAGTCGGCCTTGTTCCTTTTCTGCGAGATTTTCCAAAAGTCCATGTGAGGTTGCTGTTGAGAAGGCCCTTTGAAGAGCCTAGTAAATGAAAAGACCCAAGAGCTTGTTTTGGCAGGCCTGACCAATGTGCCATGATGGACAAAGTGAAAAAGCTCTGTCAGAAGTGGGATTTGAACCCACGCCTCCAATCGGAGACCAGAAGGCCCATGAGAAGGGAAGAGAAGCCTCTTGAGTCTGGCGCCTTAGACCACTCGGCCATCCTGACAAGCGGTGTACTATGTACCCATGCAGCTGGCACAATGACTATACTTAACAGAGAAGAGACAACCACAAACTTAGCCTAGAAGACTTCATGAACACTGCAAGGCATGTTTTTTTTTCTGAAAACACTTATCAAACTGCCATTTTGGATCACTGCAATACCTTAGACAGCAATGTCATGTGCCTGCTCTAACAAATGAAATCCTTTGTGCTCCTTGAGCGTCTTTTCCTATGCGGTGGCTGTTTCCAGTGGAAAATGGTTTCTTCATAAAGAGGCTTGAGACCGCGTGGCCTAATGGATAAGGCGTCTGACTTCGGATCAGAAGATTGAGGGTTCGAGTCCCTTCGTGGTCGTTGAGCTCTGTTCTTGTCACTTCTGTAGAGTATTTGCTCCTCTTGTTGTAAATGTCCTCGGAGACTTTGCAAAAGCCTGTGCTTCCTCACTCATGCTTATCATTCAATCCCTGCCCTTGACTGTTTACAGCTACAAAGGTGGCTGCTTTTGCTGAGCTTTCACCACAATGTCAATGACGCTAACTCTTTTCTTACAACTTGTGCAAGTCCCAGCAAAGTTTTTACATCAACCTCAAATAAACACTGCTAGTCCACACTGGGATTCTAACCTTTGCCTTACTTTGAACCCAATACCCTGATGGACCTTGGAAGAGACTCTAAGTAAACTATATGACCCAGGGTTCAAACATTCATGGTGGCAACTCCCTTTCTGCTAAGCATTTTGTTTACTAACATGAGAAAATTAATTTCCTATATGATTTAGGAAATCCTTGTCTGCAATTCTGCTGTAAGCCAGACTTTTACAAAGGTGCAGACACAGCATGTCAAGTGGCACGATGCGATTCCTTCTTGTTGCAAGCTCAACAATTTCAAAAGGTTGCCTCGGTTCCCAATTTATATGAAGAGTTCTTGCCTGAAATTTGGAAAGTATGTCTGTCATTTCCTCTGAAAAGATATGATCCACACCGCAAATGGAACACTGCAATTGGTTTTCTTGCAACCTGAACTCTTTTCAAGGAAGGGTCCGTTGAAATTTCAACAAATGAGTCTTGTCAGAAGAGGGAATAACCCCACCTCTTTCACCAAAGGTCAGAACATACAGGGAAGACCTGTAAGTTATTGCCAAAACCTATCTCCTGAGTTCGGTCTCCTTACATATTTGTCACTTTACCTGTACACTAACCTTTTAAGATTTAGCAAAACAAATTGCCTCCAAAGCTTCTGATCCTGATGAAGTGAACTAGAAGAGAAGATGAGCTAACCCATATGACTGTAGGTGTGCCAAAGGGGATGGAATTTGTCAGTTTGTAAAACGTGTGTTAGAAAGCTTGTAGAAAAAAGTCGGCCTTGTTCCTTTTCTGCGAGATTTTCCAAAAGTCCATGTGAGGTTGCTGTTGAGAAGGCCCTTTGAAGAGCCTAGTAAATGAAAAGACCCAAGAGCTTGTTTTGGCAGGCCTGACCAATTTGCCATGATGGACAAAGTGAAAAGCTCTGGCAGAAGTGGGATTAGAACCCACGCCTCCATTCAGAGACCAGAAGGCCCATGAGAAAGGAAGAGAAGCCTTTTGAGTCTGGCGCCTTAGACCACTCGGCCATCCTGACAAGCGGTGTACTATGTACCCATGCAGCTGGCACAATGACTATACTTAACAGAGAAGAGACAACCACAAACTTAGCCTAGAAGACTTCATGAACACTGCAAGGCATGTTTTTTTCTCTGAAAACACTCATCAAACTGCCATTTTGGATCACTGCAATACCTTAGACAGCAATGTCATGTGCCTGCTCTAACAAATGAAATCCTTTGTGCTCCTTGAGCGTCTTTTCCTATGCGGTGGCTGTTTCCAGTGGAAAATGGTTTCTTCATAAAGAGGCATGAGACTGCGTGGCCTAATGGATAAGGCGTCTGACTTCGGATCAGAAGATTGAGGGTTCGAGTCCCTTCGTGGTCGTTGAGCTCTGTTCTTGTCACTTCTGTAGAGTATTTGCTCCTCTTGTTGTAAATGTCCTCGGAGACTTTGCAAAAGCCTGTGCTTCCTCACTCATGCTTATCATTCAATCCCTGCCCTTGACTGTTTACAGCTACAAAGGTGGCTGCTTTTGCTGAGCTTTCACCACAATGTCAATGACGCTAACTCTTTTCTTACAACTTGTGCAAGTCCCAGCAAAGTTTTTACATCAACCTCAAATAAACACTGCTAGTCCACACTGGGATTCTAACCTTTGCCTTACTTTGAACCCAATACCCTGATGGACCTGGGAAGAGACTCTAAGTAAACTATATGACCCAGGGTTCAAACATTCATGGTGGCATCTCCCTTTCTGCTAAGCATTTTGTTTACTAACATGAGAAAATTAATTTCCTATATGATTTAGGAAATCCTTGTCTGCAATTCTGCTGTAAGCCAGACTTTTACAAAGGTGCAGACACAGCATGTCAAGTGGCACGATGCGATTCCTTCTTGTTGCAAGCTCAACAATTTCAAAAGGTTGCCTCGGTTCCCAATTTATATGAAGAGTTCTTGCCTGAAATTTGGAAAGTATGTCTGTCATTTCCTCTGAAAAGATATGATTCACACCGCAAATGGAACACTGCAATTGGTTTTCTTGCAACCTGAACTCTTTTCAAGGAAGGGTCCGTTGAAATTTCAACAAATGAGTCTTGTCAGAAGAGGGAATAACCCCACCTCTTTCACCAAAGGTCAGAACATACAGGGAAGACCTGTAAGTTATTGCCAAAACCTATCTCCTGAGTTCGGTCTCCTTACATATTTGTCACTTTACCTGTACACTAACCTTTTAAGATTTAGCAAAACAAATTGCCTCCAAAGCTTCTGATCCTGATGAAGTGAACTAGAAGAGAAGATGAGCTAACCCATATGACTGTAGGTGTGCCAAAGGGGATGGAATTTGTCAGTTTGTAAAACGTGTGTTAGAAAGCTTGTAGAAAAAAGTCGGCCTTGTTCCTTTTCTGCGAGATTTTCCAAAAGTCCATGTGAGGTTGCTGTTGAGAAGGCCCTTTGAAGAGCCTAGTAAATGAAAAGACCCAAGAGCTTGTTTTGGCAGGCCTGACAAATGTGCCATGATGGACAAAGTGAAAAAGCTCTGTCAGAAGTGGGATTTGAACCCACGCCTCCATTCGGAGACCAGAAGGCCCATGAGAAGGGAAGAGAAGCCTCTTGAGTCTGGCGCCTTAGACCACTCGGCCATCCTGACAAGCAGTGCACTATGTACCCATGCAGCTGGCACAATGACTATACTTAACAGAGAAGAGACAACCACAAACTTAGCCTAGAAGACTTCATGAACACTGCAAGTCATGTTTTTTTCTCTGAAAACACTCATCAAACTGCCATTTTGGATCACTGCAATACCTTAGACAGCAATGTCATGTGCCTGCTCTAACAAATGAAATTCTTTGTGCTCCTTGAGCGTCTTTTCCTATGCGGTGGCTGTTTCCAGTGGAAAATGGTTTCTTCATAAAGAGGCATGAGACCGCGTGGCCTAATGGATAAGGCGTCTGACTTCGGATCAGAAGATTGAGGGTTCGAGTCCCTTTGTGGTCGTTAAGCTCTGTTCTTGTCACTTCTGTAGAGTATTTGCTCCTCTTGTTGTAAATGTCCTCGGAGACTTTGCAAAAGCCTGTGCTTCCTCACTCATGCTTATCATTCAATCCCTGCCCTTGACTGTTTACAGCTACAAAGGTGGCTGCTTTTGCTGAGCTTTCACCACAATGTCAATGACGCTAACTCTTTTCTTACAACTTGTGCAAGTCCCAGCAAAGTTTTTACATCAACCTCAAATAAACACTGCTAGTCCACACTGGGATTCTAACCTTTGCCTTACTTTGAACCCAATACCCTGATGGACCTTGCAAGAGACTCTAAGTAAACTATATGACCCAGGGTTCAAACATTCATGGTGGCATCTCCCTTTCTGCTAAGCATTTTGTTTACTAACATGAGAAAATTAATTTCCTATATGATTTAGGAAATCCTTGTCTGCAATTCTGCTGTAAGCCAGACTTTTACAAAGGTGCAGACACAGCATGTCAAGTGGCACGATGCGATTCCTTCTTGTTGCAAGCTCAACAATTTCAAAAGGTTGCCTCGGTTCCCAATTTATATGAAGAGTTCTTGCCTGAAATTTGGAAAGTATGTCTGTCATTTCCTCTGAAAAGATATGATTCACACCGCAAATGGAACACTGCAATTGGTTTTCTTGCAACCTGAACTCTTTTCAAGGAAGGGTCCGTTGAAATTTCAACAAATGAGTCTTGTCAGAAGAGGGAATAACCCCACCTCTTTCACCAAAGGTCAGAACATACAGGGAAGACCTGTAAGTTATTGCCAAAACCTATCTCCTGAGTTCGGTCTCCTTACATATTTGTCACTTTACCTGTACACTAACCTTTTAAGATTTAGCAAAACAAATTGCCTCCAAAGCTTCTGATCCTGATGAAGTGAACTAGAAGAGAAGATGAGCTAACCCATATGACTGTAGGTGTGCCAAAGGGGATGGAATTTGTCAGTTTGTAAAACGTGTGTTAGAAAGCTTGTAGAAAAAAGTCAGCCTTGTTCCTTTTCTGCGAGATTTTCCAAAAGTCCATGTGAGGTTGCTGTTGAGAAGGCCCTTTGAAGAGCCTAGTAAATGAAAAGACCCAAGAGCTTGTTTTGGCAGGCCTGACCAATGTGCCATGATGGACAAAGTGAAAAAGCTCTGTCAGAAGTGGGATTTGAACCCACGCCTCCATTCGGAGACCAGAAGGCCCATGAGAAGGGAAGAGAAGCCTCTTGAGTCTGGCGCCTTAGACCACTCGGCCATCCTGACAAGCGGTGTACTATGTACCCATGCAGCTGGCAAAATGACTATACTTAACAGAGAAGAGACAACCACAAACTTAGCCTAGAAGACTTCATGAACACTGCAAGGCATGTTTTTTTCTCTGAAAACACTCATCAAACTGCCATTTTGGATCACTGCAATACCTTAGACAGCAATGTCATGTGCCTGCTCTAACAAATGAAATCCTTTGTGCTCCTTGAGCGTCTTTTCCTATGCGGTGGCTGTTTCCAGTGGAAAATGGTTTCTTCATAAAGAGGCATGAGACCGCGTGGCCTAATGGATAAGGCGTCTGACTTCGGATCAGAAGATTGAGGGTTCGAGTCCTTTCGTGGTCGTTGAGCTCTGTTCTTGTCACTTCTGTAGAGTATTTGCTCCTCTTGTTGTAAATGTCCTCGGAGACTTTGCAAAAGCCTGTGCTTCCTCACTCATGCTTATCATTCAATCCCTGCCCTTGACTGTTTACAGCTACAAAGGTGGCTGCTTTTGCTGAGCTTTCACCACAATGTCAATGACGCTAACTCTTTTCTTACAACTTGTGCAAGTCCCAGCAAAGTTTTTACATCAACCTCAAATAAACACTGCTAGTCCACACTGGGATTCTAACCTTTGCCTTACTTTGAACCCAATACCCTGATGGACCTTGCAAGAGACTCTAAGTAAACTATATGACCCAGGGTTCAAACATTCATGGTGGCATCTCCCTTTCTGCTAAGCATTTTGTTTACTAACATGAGAAAATTAATTTCCTATATGATTTAGGAAATCCTTGTCTGCAATTCTGCTGTAAGCCAGACTTTTACAAAGGTGCAGACACAGCATGTCAAGTGGCACGATGCGATTCCTTCTTGTTGCAAGCTCAACAATTTCAAAAGGTTGCCTCGGTTCCCAATTTATATGAAGAGTTCTTGCCTGAAATTTGGAAAGTATGTCTGTCATTTCCTCTGAAAAGATATGATCCACACCGCAAATGGAACACTGCAATTGGTTTTCTTGCAACCTGAACTCTTTTCAAGGAAGGGTCCGTTGAAATTTCAACAAATGAGTCTTGTCAGAAGAGGGAATAACCCCACCTCTTTCACCAAAGGTCAGAACATACAGGGAAGACCTGTAAGTTCTTGCCAAAACCTATCTCCTGAGTTCGGTCTCCTTACATATTTGTCACTTTACCTGTACACTAACCTTTTAAGATTTAGCAAAACAAATTGCCTCCAAAGCTTCTGATCCTGATGAAGTGAACTAGAAGAGAAGATGAGCTAACCCATATGACTGTAGGTGTGCCAAAGGGGATGGAATTTGTCAGTTTGTAAAACGTGTGTTAGAAAGCTTGTAGAAAAAAGTCGGCCTTGTTCCTTTTCTGCGAGATTTTCCAAAAGTCCATGTGAGGTTGCTGTTGAGAAGGCCCTTTGAAGAGCCTAGTAAATGAAAAGACCCAAGAGCTTGTTTTGGCAGGCCTGACCAATGTGCCATGATGGACAAAGTGAAAAAGCTCTGTCAGAAGTGGGATTTGAACCCACGCCTCCAATCGGAGACCAGAAGGCCCATGAGAAGGGAAGAGAAGCCTCTTGAGTCTGGCGCCATAGACCACTCGGCCATCCTGACAAGCGGTGTACTATGTACCCATGCAGCTGGCACAATGACTATACTTCACAGAGAAGAGACAACCACAAACTTAGCCTAGAAGACTTCATGAACACTGCAAGGCATGTTTTTTTTTCTGAAAACACTTATCAAACTGCCATTTTGGATCACTGCAATACCTTAGACAGCAATGTCATGTGCCTGCTCTAACAAATGAAATCCTTTGTGCTCCTTGAGCGTCTTTTCCTATGCGGTGGCTGTTTCCAGTGGAAAATGGTTTCTTCATAAAGAGGCATGAGACTGCGTGGCCTAATGGATAAGGCGTCTGACTTCGGATCAGAAGATTGAGGGTTCGAGTCCCTTCGTGGTCGTTGAGCTCTGTTCTTGTCACTTCTGTAGAGTATTTGCTCCTCTTGTTGTAAATGTCCTCGGAGACTTTGCAAAAGCCTGTGCTTCCTCACTCATGCTTATCATTCAATCCCTGCCCTTGACTGTTTACAGCTACAAAGGTGGCTGCTTTTGCTGAGCTTTCACCACAATGTCAATGACGCTAACTCTTTTCTTACAACTTGTGCAAGTCCCAGCAAAGTTTTTACATCAACCTCAAATAAACACTGCTAGTCCACACTGGGATTCTAACCTTTGCCTTACTTTGAACCCAATACCCTGATGGACCTGGGAAGAGACTCTAAGTAAACTATATGACCCAGGGTTCAAACATTCATGGTGGCATCTCCCTTTCTGCTAAGCATTTTGTTTACTAACATGAGAAAATTAATTTCCTATATGATTTAGGAAATCCTTGTCTGCAATTCTGCTGTAAGCCAGACTTTTACAAAGGTGCAGACACAGCATGTCAAGTGGCACGATGCGATTCCTTCTTGTTGCAAGCTCAACAATTTCAAAAGGTTGCCTCGGTTCCCAATTTATATGAAGAGTTCTTGCCTGAAATTTGGAAAGTATGTCTGTCATTTCCTCTGAAAAGATATGATTCACACCGCAAATGGAACACTGCAATTGGTTTTCTTGCAACCTGAACTCTTTTCAAGGAAGGGTCCGTTGAAATTTCAACAAATGAGTCTTGTCAGAAGAGGGAATAACCCCACCTCTTTCACCAAAGGTCAGAACATACAGGGAAGACCTGTAAGTTATTGCCAAAACCTATCTCCTGAGTTCGGTCTCCTTACATATTTGTCACTTTACCTGTACACTAACCTTTTAAGATTTAGCAAAACAAATTGCCTCCAAAGCTTCTGATCCTGATGAAGTGAACTAGAAGAGAAGATGAGCTAACCCATATGACTGTAGGTGTGCCAAAGGGGATGGAATTTGTCAGTTTGTAAAACGTGTGTTAGAAAGCTTGTAGAAAAAAGTCGGCCTTGTTCCTTTTCTGCGAGATTTTCCAAAAGTCCATGTGAGGTTGCTGTTGAGAAGGCCCTTTGAAGAGCCTAGTAAATGAAAAGACCCAAGAGCTTGTTTTGGCAGGCCTGACAAATGTGCCATGATGGACAAAGTGAAAAAGCTCTGTCAGAAGTGGGATTTGAACCCACGCCTCCATTCGGAGACCAGAAGGCCCATGAGAAGGGAAGAGAAGCCTCTTGAGTCTGGCGCCTTAGACCACTCGGCCATCCTGACAAGCAGTGCACTATGTACCCATGCAGCTGGCACAATGACTATACTTAACAGAGAAGAGACAACCACAAACTTAGCCTAGAAGACTTCATGAACACTGCAAGTCATGTTTTTTTCTCTGAAAACACTCATCAAACTGCCATTTTGGATCACTGCAATACCTTAGACAGCAATGTCATGTGCCTGCTCTAACAAATGAAATTCTTTGTGCTCCTTGAGCGTCTTTTCCTATGCGGTGGCTGTTTCCAGTGGAAAATGGTTTCTTCATAAAGAGGCATGAGACCGCGTGGCCTAATGGATAAGGCGTCTGACTTCGGATCAGAAGATTGAGGGTTCGAGTCCCTTTGTGGTCGTTAAGCTCTGTTCTTGTCACTTCTGTAGAGTATTTGCTCCTCTTGTTGTAAATGTCCTCGGAGACTTTGCAAAAGCCTGTGCTTCCTCACTCATGCTTATCATTCAATCCCTGCCCTTGACTGTTTACAGCTACAAAGGTGGCTGCTTTTGCTGAGCTTTCACCACAATGTCAATGACGCTAACTCTTTTCTTACAACTTGTGCAAGTCCCAGCAAAGTTTTTACATCAACCTCAAATAAACACTGCTAGTCCACACTGGGATTCTAACCTTTGCCTTACTTTGAACCCAATACCCTGATGGACCTTGCAAGAGACTCTAAGTAAACTATATGACCCAGGGTTCAAACATTCATGGTGGCATCTCCCTTTCTGCTAAGCATTTTGTTTACTAACATGAGAAAATTAATTTCCTATATGATTTAGGAAATCCTTGTCTGCAATTCTGCTGTAAGCCAGACTTTTACAAAGGTGCAGACACAGCATGTCAAGTGGCACGATGCGATTCCTTCTTGTTGCAAGCTCAACAATTTCAAAAGGTTGCCTCGGTTCCCAATTTATATGAAGAGTTCTTGCCTGAAATTTGGAAAGTATGTCTGTCATTTCCTCTGAAAAGATATGATTCACACCGCAAATGGAACACTGCAATTGGTTTTCTTGCAACCTGAACTCTTTTCAAGGAAGGGTCCGTTGAAATTTCAACAAATGAGTCTTGTCAGAAGAGGGAATAACCCCACCTCTTTCACCAAAGGTCAGAACATACAGGGAAGACCTGTAAGTTATTGCCAAAACCTATCTCCTGAGTTCGGTCTCCTTACATATTTGTCACTTTACCTGTACACTAACCTTTTAAGATTTAGCAAAACAAATTGCCTCCAAAGCTTCTGATCCTGATGAAGTGAACTAGAAGAGAAGATGAGCTAACCCATATGACTGTAGGTGTGCCAAAGGGGATGGAATTTGTCAGTTTGTAAAACGTGTGTTAGAAAGCTTGTAGAAAAAAGTCAGCCTTGTTCCTTTTCTGCGAGATTTTCCAAAAGTCCATGTGAGGTTGCTGTTGAGAAGGCCCTTTGAAGAGCCTAGTAAATGAAAAGACCCAAGAGCTTGTTTTGGCAGGCCTGACCAATGTGCCATGATGGACAAAGTGAAAAAGCTCTGTCAGAAGTGGGATTTGAACCCACGCCTCCATTCGGAGACCAGAAGGCCCATGAGAAGGGAAGAGAAGCCTCTTGAGTCTGGCGCCTTAGACCACTCGGCCATCCTGACAAGCGGTGTACTATGTACCCATGCAGCTGGCAAAATGACTATACTTAACAGAGAAGAGACAACCACAAACTTAGCCTAGAAGACTTCATGAACACTGCAAGGCATGTTTTTTTCTCTGAAAACACTCATCAAACTGCCATTTTGGATCACTGCAATACCTTAGACAGCAATGTCATGTGCCTGCTCTAACAAATGAAATCCTTTGTGCTCCTTGAGCGTCTTTTCCTATGCGGTGGCTGTTTCCAGTGGAAAATGGTTTCTTCATAAAGAGGCATGAGACCGCGTGGCCTAATGGATAAGGCGTCTGACTTCGGATCAGAAGATTGAGGGTTCGAGTCCTTTCGTGGTCGTTGAGCTCTGTTCTTGTCACTTCTGTAGAGTATTTGCTCCTCTTGTTGTAAATGTCCTCGGAGACTTTGCAAAAGCCTGTGCTTCCTCACTCATGCTTATCATTCAATCCCTGCCCTTGACTGTTTACAGCTACAAAGGTGGCTGCTTTTGCTGAGCTTTCACCACAATGTCAATGACGCTAACTCTTTTCTTACAACTTGTGCAAGTCCCAGCAAAGTTTTTACATCAACCTCAAATAAACACTGCTAGTCCACACTGGGATTCTAACCTTTGCCTTACTTTGAACCCAATACCCTGATGGACCTGGGAAGAGACTCTAAGTAAACTATATGACCCAGGGTTCAAACATTCATGGTGGCATCTCCCTTTCTGCTAAGCATTTTGTTTACTAACATGAGAAAATTAATTTCCTATATGATTTAGGAAATCCTTGTCTGCAATTCTGCTGTAAGCCAGACTTTTACAAAGGTGCAGACACAGCATGTCAAGTGGCACGATGCGATTCCTTCTTGTTGCAAGCTCAACAATTTCAAAAGGTTGCCTCGGTTCCCAATTTATATGAAGAGTTCTTGCCTGAAATTTGGAAAGTATGTCTGTCATTTCCTCTGAAAAGATATGATTCACACCGCAAATGGAACACTGCAATTGGTTTTCTTGCAACCTGAACTCTTTTCAAGGAAGGGTCCGTTGAAATTTCAACAAATGAGTCTTGTCAGAAGAGGGAATAACCCCACCTCTTTCACCAAAGGTCAGAACATACAGGGAAGACCTGTAAGTTATTGCCAAAACCTATCTCCTGAGTTCGGTCTCCTTACATATTTGTCACTTTACCTGTACACTAACCTTTTAAGATTTAGCAAAACAAATTGCCTCCAAAGCTTCTGATCCTGATGAAGTGAACTAGAAGAGAAGATGAGCTAACCCATATGACTGTAGGTGTGCCAAAGGGGATGGAATTTGTCAGTTTGTAAAACGTGTGTTAGAAAGCTTGTAGAAAAAAGTCGGCCTTGTTCCTTTTCTGCGAGATTTTCCAAAAGTCCATGTGAGGTTGCTGTTGAGAAGGCCCTTTGAAGAGCCTAGTAAATGAAAAGACCCAAGAGCTTGTTTTGGCAGGCCTGACAAATGTGCCATGATGGACAAAGTGAAAAAGCTCTGTCAGAAGTGGGATTTGAACCCACGCCTCCATTCGGAGACCAGAAGGCCCATGAGAAGGGAAGAGAAGCCTCTTGAGTCTGGCGCCTTAGACCACTCGGCCATCCTGACAAGCGGTGCACTATGTACCCATGCAGCTGGCACAATGACTATACTTAACAGAGAAGAGACAACCACAAACTTAGCCTAGAAGACTTCATGAACACTGCAAGTCATGTTTTTTTCTCTGAAAACACTCATCAAACTGCCATTTTGGATCACTGCAATACCTTAGACAGCAATGTCATGTGCCTGCTCTAACAAATGAAATCCTTTGTGCTCCTTGAGCGTCTTTTCCTATGCGGTGGCTGTTTCCAGTGGAAAATGGTTTCTTCATAAAGAGGCATGAGACTGCGTGGCCTAATGGATAAGGTGTCTGACTTCGGATCAGAAGATTGAGGGTTCGAGTCCCTTCGTGGTCGTTGAGCTCTGTTCTTGTCACTTCTGTAGAGTATTTGCTCCTCTTGTTGTAAATGTCCTCGGAGACTTTGCAAAAGCCTGTGCTTCCTCACTCATGCTTATCATTCAATCCCTGCCCTTGACTGTTTACAGCTACAAAGGTGGCTGCTTTTGCTGAGCTTTCACCACAATGTCAATGACGCTAACTCTTTTCTTACAACTTGTGCAAGTCCCAGCAAAGTTTTTACATCAACCTCAAATAAACACTGCTAGTCCACACTGGGATTCTAACCTTTGCCTTACTTTGAACCCAATACCCTGATGGACCTTGCAAGAGACTCTAAGTAAACTATATGACCCAGGGTTCAAACATTCATGGTGGCATCTCCCTTTCTGCTAAGCATTTTGTTTACTAACATGAGAAAATTAATTTCCTATATGATTTAGGAAATCCTTGTCTGCAATTCTGCTGTAAGCCAGACTTTTACAAAGGTGCAGACACAGCATGTCAAGTGGCACGATGCGATTCCTTCTTGTTGCAAGCTCAACAATTTCAAAAGGTTGCCTCGGTTCCCAATTTATATGAAGAGTTCTTGCCTGAAATTTGGAAAGTATGTCTGTCATTTCCTCTGAAAAGATATGATCCACACCGCAAATGGAACACTGCAATTGGTTTTCTTGCAACCTGAACTCTTTTCAAGGAAGGGTCCGTTGAAATTTCAACAAATGAGTCTTGTCAGAAGAGGGAATAACCCCACCTCTTTCACCAAAGGTCAGAACATACAGGGAAGACCTGTAAGTTCTTGCCAAAACCTATCTCCTGAGTTCGGTCTCCTTACATATTTGTCACTTTACCTGTACACTAACCTTTTAAGATTTAGCAAAACAAATTGCCTCCAAAGCTTCTGATCCTGATGAAGTGAACTAGAAGAGAAGATGAGCTAACCCATATGACTGTAGGTGTGCCAAAGGGGATGGAATTTGTCAGTTTGTAAAACGTGTGTTAGAAAGCTTGTAGAAAAAAGTCGGCCTTGTTCCTTTTCTGCGAGATTTTCCAAAAGTCCATGTGAGGTTGCTGTTGAGAAGGCCCTTTGAAGAGCCTAGTAAATGAAAAGACCCAAGAGCTTGTTTTGGCAGGCCTGACCAATGTGCCATGATGGACAAAGTGAAAAAGCTCTGTCAGAAGTGGGATTTGAACCCACGCCTCCAATCGGAGACCAGAAGGCCCATGAGAAGGGAAGAGAAGCCTCTTGAGTCTGGCGCCATAGACCACTCGGCCATCCTGACAAGCGGTGTACTATGTACCCATGCAGCTGGCACAATGACTATACTTCACAGAGAAGAGACAACCACAAACTTAGCCTAGAAGACTTCATGAACACTGCAAGGCATGTTTTTTTTTCTGAAAACACTTATCAAACTGCCATTTTGGATCACTGCAATACCTTAGACAGCAATGTCATGTGCCTGCTCTAACAAATGAAATCCTTTGTGCTCCTTGAGCGTCTTTTCCTATGCGGTGGCTGTTTCCAGTGGAAAATGGTTTCTTCATAAAGAGGCTTGAGACCGCGTGGCCTAATGGATAAGGCGTCTGACTTCGGATCAGAAGATTGAGGGTTCGAGTCCCTTCGTGGTCGTTGAGCTCTGTTCTTGTCACTTCTGTAGAGTATTTGCTCCTCTTGTTGTAAATGTCCTCGGAGACTTTGCAAAAGCCTGTGCTTCCTCACTCATGCTTATCATTCAATCCCTGCCCTTGACTGTTTACAGCTACAAAGGTGGCTGCTTTTGCTGAGCTTTCACCACAATGTCAATGACGCTAACTCTTTTCTTACAACTTGTGCAAGTCCCAGCAAAGTTTTTACATCAACCTCAAATAAACACTGCTAGTCCACACTGGGATTCTAACCTTTGCCTTACTTTGAACCCAATACCCTGATGGACCTGGGAATAGACTCTAAGTAAACTATATGACCCAGGGTTCAAACATTCATGGTGGCATCTCCCTTTCTGCTAAGCATTTTGTTTACTAACAGGAGAAAATTAATTTCCTATATGATTTAGGAAATCCTTGTCTGCAATTCTGCTGTAAGCCAGACTTTTACAAAGGTGCAGACACAGCATGTCAAGTGGCACGATGCGATTCCTTCTTGTTGCAAGCTCAACAATTTCAAAAGGTTGCCTCGGTTCCCAATTTATATGAAGAGTTCTTGCCTGAAATTTGGAAAGTATGTCTGTCATTTCCTCTGAAAAGATATGATCCACACCGCAAATGGAACACTGCAATTGGTTTTCTTGCAACCTGAACTCTTTTCAAGGAAGGGTCCGTTGAAATTTCAACAAATGAGTCTTGTCAGAAGAGGGAATAACCCCACCTCTTTCACCAAAGGTCAGAACATACAGGGAAGACCTGTAAGTTATTGCCAAAACCTATCTCCTGAGTTCGGTCTCCTTACATATTTGTCACTTTACCTGTACACTAACCTTTTAAGATTTAGCAAAACAAATTGCCTCCAAAGCTTCTGATCCTGATGAAGTGAACTAGAAGAGAAGATGAGCTAACCCATATGACTGTAGGTGTGCCAAAGGGGATGGAATTTGTCAGTTTGTAAAACGTGTGTTAGAAAGCTTGTAGAAAAAAGTCGGCCTTGTTCCTTTTCTGCGAGATTTTCCAAAAGTCCATGTGAGGTTGCTGTTGAGAAGGCCCTTTGAAGAGCCTAGTAAATGAAAAGACCCAAGAGCTTGTTTTGGCAGGCCTGACCAATGTGCCATGATGGACAAAGTGAAAAAGCTCTGTCAGAAGTGGGATTTGAACCCACGCCTCCATTCGGAGACCAGAAGGCCCATGAGAAGGGAAGAGAAGCCTCTTGAGTCTGGCGCCTTAGACCACTCGGCCATCCTGACAAGCGGTGTACTATGTACCCATGCAGCTGGCACAATGACTATACTTAACAGAGAAGAGACAACCACAAACTTAGCCTAGAAAACTTCATGAACACTGCAAGGCATGTTTTTTTTTCTGAAAACACTCATCAAACTGCCATTTTGGATCACTGCAATACCTTAGACAGCAATGTCATGTGCCTGCTCTAACAAATGAAATCCTTTGTGCTCCTTGAGCGTCTTTTCCTATGCGGTGGCTGTTTCCAGTGGAAAATGGTTTCTTCATAGAGAGGCATGAGATCGCGTGGCCTAATGGATAAGGCGTCTGACTTCGGATCAGAAGATTGAGGGTTAGAGTCCCTTCGTGGTCGTTGAGTTCTGTTCTTGTCACTTCTGTAGAGTATTTGCTCCTCTTGTTGTAAATGTCCTCGGAGACTTTGCAAAAGCCTGTGCTTCCTCACTCATGCTTATCATTCAATCCCTGCCCTTGACTGTTTACAGCTACAAAGGTGGCTGCTTTTGCTGAGCTTTCACCACAATGTCAATGACGCTAACTCTTTTCTTACAACTTGTGCAAGTCCCAGCAAAGTTTTTACATCAACCTCAAATAAACACTGCTAGTCCACACTGGGATTCTAACCTTTGCCTTACTTTGAACCCAATACCCTGATGGACCTGGGAAGAGACTCTAAGTAAACTATATGACCCAGGGTTCAAACATTCATGGTGGCATCTCCCTTTCTGCTAAGCATTTTGTTTACTAACATGAGAAAATTAATTTCCTATATGATTTAGGAAATCCTTGTCTGCAATTCTGCTGTAAGCCAGACTTTTACAAAGGTGCAGACACAGCATGTCAAGTGGCACGATGTGATTCCTTCTTGTTGCAAGCTCAACAATTTCAAAAGGTTGCCTCGGTTCCCAATTTATATGAAGAGTTCTTGCCTGAAATTTGGAAAGTATGTCTGTCATTTCCTCTGAAAAGATATGATTCACACCGCAAATGGAACACTGCAATTGGTTTTCTTGCAACCTGAACTCTTTTCAAGGAAGGGTCCGTTGAAATTTCAACAAATGAGTCTTGTCAGAAGAGGGAATAACCCCACCTCTTTCACCAAAGGTCAGAACATACAGGGAAGACCTGTAAGTTATTGCCAAAACCTATCTCCTGAGTTCGGTCTCCTTACATATTTGGCACTTTACCTGTACACTAACCTTTTAAGATTTAGCAAAACAAATTGCCTCCAAAGCTTCTGATCCTGATGAAGTGAACTAGAAGAGAAGATGAGCTAACCCATATGACTGTAGGTGTGCCAAAGGGGATGGAATTTGTCAGTTTGTAAAACGTGTGTTAGAAAGCTTGTAGAAAAAAGTCGGCCTTGTTCCTTTTCTGCGAGATTTTCCAAAAGTCCATGTGAGGTTGCTGTTGAGAAGGCCCTTTGAAGAGCCTAGTAAATGAAAAGACCCAAGAGCTTGTTTTGGCAGGCCTGACCAATGTGCCATGATGGACAAAGTGAAAAAGCTCTGTCAGAAGTGGGATTTGAACCCACGCCTCCATTCGGAGACCAGAAGGCCCATGAGAAGGGAAGAGAAGCCTCTTGAGTCTGGCGCCTTAGACCACTCGGCCATCCTGACAAGCGGTGTACTAAGTACCCATGCAGCTGGCAAAATGACTATACTTAACAGAGACGAGACAACCACAAACTTAGCCTAGAAGACTTCATGAACACTGCAAGGCATGTTTTTTTCTCTGAAAACACTCATCAAACTGCCATTTTGGATCACTGCAATACCTTAGACAGCAATGTCATGTGCCTGCTCTAACAAATGAAATCCTTTGTGCTCCTTGAGCGTCTTTTCCTATTCGGTGGCTGTTTCCAGTGGAAAATGGTTTCTTCATAAAGAGGCATGAGACCGCGTGGCCTAATGGATAAGGCGTCTGACTTCGGATCAGAAGATTGAGGGTTCGAGTCCCTTCGTGGTCGTTGAGCTCTGTTCTTGTCACTTCTGTAGAGTATTTGCTCCTCTTGTTGTAAATGTCCTCGGAGACTTTGCAAAAGCCTGTGCTTCCTCACTCATGCTTATCATTCAATCCCTGCCCTTGACTGTTTACAGCTACAAAGGTGGCTGCTTTTGCTGAGCTTTCACCACAATGTCAATGACGCTAACTCTTTTCTTACAACTTGTGCAAGTCCCAGCAAAGTTTTTACATCAACCTCAAATAAACACTGCTAGTCCACACTGGGATTCTAACCTTTGCCTTACTTTGAACCCAATACCCTGATGGACCTGGGAAGAGACTCTAAGTAAACTATATGACCCAGGGTTCAAACATTCATGGTGGCATCTCCCTTTCTGCTAAGCATTTTGTTTACTAACATGAGAAAATTAATTTCCTATATGATTTAGAAAATCCTTGTCTGCAATTCTGCTGTAAGCCAGACTTTTACAAAGGTGCAGACACAGCATGTCAAGTGGCACGATGCGATTCCTTCTTGTTGCAAGCTCAACAATTTCAAAAGGTTGCCTCGGTTCCCAATTTATATGAAGAGTTCTTGCCTGAAATTTGGAAAGTATGTCTGTCATTTCCTCTGAAAAGATATGATTCACACCGCAAATGGAACACTGCAATTGGTTTTCTTGCAACCTGAACTCTTTTCAAGGAAGGGTCCGTTGAAATTTCAACAAATGAGTCTTGTCAGAAGAGGGAATAACCCCACCTCTTTCACCAAAGGTCAGAACATACAGGGAAGACCTGTAAGTTATTGCCAAAACCTATCTCCTGAGTTCGGTCTCCTTACATATTTGTCACTTTACCTGTACACTAACCTTTTAAGATTTAGCAAAACAAATTGCCTCCAAAGCTTCTGATCCTGATGAAGTGAACTAGAAGAGAAGATGAGCTAACCCATATGACTGTAGGTGTGCCAAAGGGGATGGAATTTGTCAGTTTGTAAAACGTGTGTTAGAAAGCTTGTAGAAAAAAGTCGGCCTTGTTCCTTTTCTGCGAGATTTTCCAAAAGTCCATGTGAGGTTGCTGTTGAGAAGGCCCTTTGAAGAGCCTAGTAAATGAAAAGACCCAAGAGCTTGTTTTGGCAGGCCTGACCAATGTGCCATGATGGACAAAGTGAAAAAGCTCTGTCAGAAGTGGGATTTGAACCCACGCCTCCATTCGGAGACCAGAAGGGCCATGAGAAGGGAAGAGAAGCCTCTTGAGTCTGGCGCCTTAGACCACTCGGCCATCCTGACAAGCGGTGTACTATGAACCCATGCAGCTGGCAAAATGACTATACTTAACAGAGAAGAGACAACCACAAACTTAGCCTAGAAGACTTCATGAACACTGCAAGGCATGTTTTTTTCTCTGAAAACACTCATCAAACTGCCATTTTGGATCACTGCAATACCTTAGACAGCAATGTCATGTGCCTGCTCTAACAAATGAAATCCTTTGTGCTCCTTGAGTGTCTTTTCCTATGCGGTGGCTGTTTCCAGTGGAAAATGGTTTCTTCATAAAGAGGCATGAGACCGCGTGGCCTAATGGATAAGGCGTCTGACTTTGGATCAGAAGATTGAGGGTTCGAGTCCCTTCGTGGTCGTTGAGCTCTGTTCTTGTCACTTCTGTAGAGTATTTGCTCCTCTTGTTGTAAATGTCCTCGGAGACTTTGCAAAAGCCTGTGCTTCCTCACTCATGCTTATCATTCAATCCCTGCCCTTGACTGTTTACAGCTACAAAGGTGGCTGCTTTTGCTGAGCTTTCACCACAATGTCAATGACGCTAACTCTTTTCTTACAACTTGTGCAAGTCCCAGCAAAGTTTTTACATCAACCTCAAATAAACACTGCTAGTCCACACTGGGATTCTAACCTTTGCCTTACTTTGAACCCAATACCCTGATGGACCTGGGAAGAGACTCTAAGTAAACTATATGACCCAGGGTTCAAACATTCATGGTGGCATCTCCCTTTCTGCTAAGCATTTTGTTTACTAACATGAGAAAATTAATTTCCTATATGATTTAGGAAATCCTTGTCTGCAATTCTGCTGTAAGCCAGACTTTTACAAAGGTGCAGACACAGCATGTCAAGTGGCACGATGCGATTCCTTCTTGTTGCAAGCTCAACAATTTCAAAAGGTTGCCTCGGTTCCCAATTTATATGAAGAGTTCTTGCCTGAAATTTGGAAAGTATGTCTGTCATTTCCTCTGAAAAGATATGATTCACACCGCAAATGGAACACTGCAATTGGTTTTCTTGCAACCTGAACTCTTTTCAAGGAAGGGTCCGTTGAAATTTCAACAAATGAGTCTTGTCAGAAGAGGGAATAACCCCACCTCTTTCACCAAAGGTCAGAACATACAGGGAAGACCTGTAAGTTATTGCCAAAACCTATCTCCTGAGTTCGGTCTCCTTACATTGTCACTTTACCTGTACACTAACCTTTTAAGATTTAGCAAAACAAATTGCCTCCAAAGCTTCTGATCCTGATGAAGTGAACTAGAAGAGAAGATGAGCTAACCCATATGACTGTAGGTGTGCCAAAGGGGATGGAATTTGTCAGTTTGTAAAACGTGTGTTAGAAAGCTTGTAGAAAAAAGTCGGCCTTGTTCCTTTTCTGCGAGATTTTCCAAAAGTCCATGTGAGGTTGCTGTTGAGAAGGCCCTTTGAAGAGCCTAGTAAATGAAAAGACCCAAGAGCTTGTTTTGGCAGGCCTGACCAATGTGCCATGATGGACAAAGTGAAAAAGCTCTGTCAGAAGTGGGATTTGAACCCACGCCTCCATTCGGAGACCAGAAGGCCCATGAGAAGGGAAGAGAAGCCTCTTGAGTCTGGCGCCTTAGACCACTCGGCCATCCTGACAAGCAGTGTACTATGTACCCATGCAGCTGGCAAAATGACTATACTTAACAAAGAAGAGACAACCACAAACTTAGCCTAGAAGACTTCATGAACACTGCAAGGCATGTTTTTTTCTCTGAAAACACTCATCAAACTGCCATTTTGGATCACTGCAATACCTTAGACAGCAATGTCATGTGCCTGCTCTAACAAATGAAATCCTTTGTGCTCCTTGAGCGTCTTTTCCTATGCGGTGGCTGTTTCCAGTGGAAAATGGTTTCTTCATAAAGAGGCATGAGACCGCGTGGCCTAATGGATAAGGCGTCTGACTTTGGATCAGAAGATTGAGGGTTCGAGTCCCTTCGTGGTTGTTGAGCTCTGTTCTTGTCACTTCTGTAGAGTATTTGCTCCTCTTGTTGTAAATGTCCTCGGAGACTTTGCAAAAGCCTGTGCTTCCTCACTCATGCTTATCATTCAATCCCTGCCCTTGACTGTTTACAGCTACAAAGGTGGCTGCTTTTGCTTAGCTTTCACCACAATGTCAATGACGCTAACTCTTTTCTTACAACTTGTGCAAGTCCCAGCAAAGTTTTTACATCAACCTCAAATAAACACTGCTAGTCCACACTGGGATTCTAACTTTTGCCTTACTTTGAACCCAATACCCTGATGGACCTGGGAAGAGACTCTAAGTAAACTATATGGCCCAGGGTTCAAACATTCATGGTGGCATCTCCCTTTCTGCTAAGCATTTTGTTTACTAACATGAGAAAATTAATTTCCTATATGATTTAGGAAATCCTTGTCTGCAATTCTGCTGTAAGCCAGACTTTTACAAAGGTGCAGACACAGCATGTCAAGTGGCACGATGCGATTCCTTCTTGTTGCAAGCTCAACAATTTCAAAAGGTTGCCTCGGTTCCCAATTTATATGAAGAGTTCTTGCCTGAAATTTGGAAAGTATGTCTGTCATTTCCTCTGAAAAGATATGATTCACACCGCAAATGGAACACTGCAATTGGTTTTCTTGCAACCTGAACTCTTTTCAAGGAAGGGTCCGTTGAAATTTCAACAAATGAGTCTTGTCAGAAGAGGGAATAACCCCACCTCTTTCACCAAAGGTCAGAACATACAGGGAAGACCTGTAAGTTATTGCCAAAACCTATCTCCTGAGTTCGGTCTCCTTACATATTTGTCACTTTACCTGTACACTAACCTTTTAAGATTTAGCAAAACAAATTGCCTCCAAAGCTTCTGATCCTGATGAAGTGAACTAGAAGAGAAGATGAGCTAACCCATATGACTGTAGGTGTGCCAAAGGGGATGGAATTTGTCAGTTTGTAAAACGTGTGTTAGAAAGCTTGTAGAAAAAAGTCGGCCTTGTTCCTTTTCTGCGAGATTTTCCAAAAGTCCATGTGAGGTTGCTGTTGAGAAGGCCCTTTGAAGAGCCTAGTAAATGAAAAGACCCAAGAGCTTGTTTTGGCAGGCCTGACCAATGTGCCATGATGGACAAAGTGAAAAAGCTCTGTCAGAAGTGGGATTTGAACCCACGCCTCCGTTCGGAGACCAGAAGGCCCATGAGAAGGGAAGAGAAGCCTCTTGAGTCTGGCGCCTTAGACCACTCGGCCATCCTGACAAGCGGTGCACTATGTACCCATGCAGCTGGCACAATGACTATACTTAACAGAGAAGAGACAACCACAAACTTAGCCTAGAAGACTTCATGAACACTGCAAGTCATGTTTTTTTCTCTGAAAACACTCATCAAACTGCCATTTTGGATCACTGCAATACCTTAGACAGCAATGTCATGTGCCTGCTCTAACAAATGAAATCCTTTGTGCTCCTTGAGCGTCTTTTCCTATGCGGTGGCTGTTTCCAGTGGAAAATGGTTTCTTCATAAAGAGGCATGAGACCGCGTGGCCTAATGGATAAGGCGTCTGACTTCGGATCAGAAGATTGAGGGTTCGAGTCCCTTTGTGGTCGTTGAGCTCTGTTCTTGTCACTTCTGTAGAGTATTTGCTCCTCTTGTTGTAAATGTCCTCGGAGACTTTGCAAAAGCCTGTGCTTCCTCACTCATGCTTATCATTCAATCCCTGCCCTTGACTGTTTACAGCTACAAAGGTGGCTGCTTTTGCTGAGCTTTCACCACAATGTCAATGACGCTAACTCTTTTCTTACAACTTGTGCAAGTCCCAGCAAAGTTTTTACATCAACCTCAAATAAACACTGCTAGTCCACACTGGGATTCTAACCTTTGCCTTACTTTGAACCCAATACCCTGATGGACCTTGCAAGAGACTCTAAGTAAACTATATGACCCAGGGTTCAAACATTCATGGTGGCATCTCCCTTTCTGCTAAGCATTTTGTTTACTAACATGAGAAAATTAATTTCCTATATGATTTAGGAAATCCTTGTCTGCAATTCTGCTGTAAGCCAGACTTTTACAAAGGTGCAGACACAGCATGTCAAGTGGCACGATGCGATTCCTTCTTGTTGCAAGCTCAACAATTTCAAAAGGTTGCCTCGGTTCCCAATTTATATGAAGAGTTCTTGCCTGAAATTTGGAAAGTATGTCTGTCATTTCCTCTGAAAAGATATGATCCACACCGCAAATGGAACACTGCAATTGGTTTTCTTGCAACCTGAACTCTTTTCAAGGAAGGGTCCGTTGAAATTTCAACAAATGAGTCTTGTCAGAAGAGGGAATAACCCCACCTCTTTCACCAAAGGTCAGAACATACAGGGAAGACCTGTAAGTTATTGCCAAAACCTATCTCCTGAGTTCGGTCTCCTTACATATTTGGCACTTTACCTGTACACTAACCTTTTAAGATTTAGCAAAACAAATTGCCTCCAAAGCTTCTGATCCTGATGAAGTGAACTAGAAGAGAAGATGAGCTAACCCATATGACTGTAGGTGTGCCAAAGGGGATGGAATTTGTCAGTTTGTAAAACGTGTGTTAGAAAGCTTGTAGAAAAAAGTCGGCCTTGTTCCTTTTCTGCGAGATTTTCCAAAAGTCCATGTGAGGTTGCTGTTGAGAAGGCCCTTTGAAGAGCCTAGTAAATGAAAAGACCCAAGAGCTTGTTTTGGCAGGCCTGACCAATGTGCCATGATGGACAAAGTGAAAAAGCTCTGTCAGAAGTGGGATTTGAACCCACGCCTCCATTCGGAGACCAGAAGGCCCATGAGAAGGGAAGAGAAGCCTCTTGAGTCTGGCGCCTTAGACCACTCGGCCATCCTGACAAGCGGTGCACTAAGTACCCATGCAGCTGGCACAATGACTATACTTAACAGAGAAGAGACAACCACAAACTTAGCCTAGAAGACTTCATGAACACTGCAAGGCATGTTTTTTTCTCTGAAAACACTCATCAAACTGCCATTTTGGATCACTGCAATACCTTAGACAGCAATGTCATGTGCCTGCTCTAACAAATGAAATCCTTTGTGCTCCTTGAGCGTCTTTTCCTATGCGGTGGCTGTTTCCAGTGGAAAATGGTTTCTTCATAAAGAGGCATGAGACCGCGTGGCCTAATGGATAAGGCGTCTGACTTCGGATCAGAAGATTGAGGGTTCGAGTCCCTTCCTGGTCGTTGAGTTCTGTTCTTGTCACTTCTGTAGAGTATTTGCTCCTCTTGTTGTAAATGTCCTCGGAGACTTTGCAAAAGCCTGTGCTTCCTCACTCATGCTTATCATTCAATCCCTGCCCTTGACTGTTTACAGCTACAAAGGTGGCTGCTTTTGCTGAGCTTTCACCACAATGTCAATGACGCTAACTCTTTTCTTACAACTTGTGCAAGTCCCAGCAAAGTTTTTACATCAACCTCAAATAAACACTGCTAGTCCACACTGGGATTCTAACCTTTGCCTTACTTTGAACCCAATACCCTGATAGACCTCGGAAGAGACTCTAAGTAAACTATATGACCCAGGGTTCAAACATTCATGGTGGCATCTCCCTTTCTGCTAAGCATTTTGTTTACTAACATGAGAAAATTAATTTCCTATATGATTTAGGAAATCCTTGTCTGCAATTCTGCTGTAAGCCAGACTTTTACAAAGGTGCAGACACAGCATGTCAAGTGGCACGATGCGATTCCTTCTTGTTGCAAGCTCAACAATTTCAAAAGGTTGCCTCGGTTCCCAATTTATATGAAGAGTTCTTGCCTGAAATTTGGAAAGTATGTCTGTCATTTCCTCTGAAAAGATATGATCCACACCGCAAATGGAACACTGCAATTGGTTTTCTTGCAACCTGAACTCTTTTCAAGGAAGGGTCCGTTGAAATTTCAACAAATGAGTCTTGTCAGAAGAGGGAATAACCCCACCTCTTTCACCAAAGGTCAGAACATACAGGGAAGACCTGTAAGTTATTGCCAAAACCTATCTCCTGAGTTCGGTCTCCTTACATTGTCACTTTACCTGTACACTAACCTTTTAAGATTTAGCAAAACAAATTGCCTCCAAAGCTTCTGATCCTGATGAAGTGAACTAGAAGAGAAGATGAGCTAACCCATATGACTGTAGGTGTGCCAAAGGGGATGGAATTTGTCAGTTTGTAAAACGTGTGTTAGAAAGCTTGTAGAAAAAAGTCGGCCTTGTTCCTTTTCTGCGAGATTTTCCAAAAGTCCATGTGAGGTTGCTGTTGAGAAGGCCCTTTGAAGAGCCTAGTAAATGAAAAGACCCAAGAGCTTGTTTTGGCAGGCCTGACCAATGTGCCATGATGGACAAAGTGAAAAAGCTCTGTCAGAAGTGGGATTTGAACCCACGCCTCCATTCGGAGACCAGAAGGCCCATGAGAAGGGAAGAGAAGCCTCTTGAGTCTGGCGCCTTAGACCACTCGGCCATCCTGACAAGCAGTGTACTATGTACCCATGCAGCTGGCAAAATGACTATACTTAACAAAGAAGAGACAACCACAAACTTAGCCTAGAAGACTTCATGAACACTGCAAGGCATGTTTTTTTCTCTGAAAACACTCATCAAACTGCCATTTTGGATCACTGCAATACCTTAGACAGCAATGTCATGTGCCTGCTCTAACAAATGAAATCCTTTGTGCTCCTTGAGCGTCTTTTCCTATGCGGTGGCTGTTTCCAGTGGAAAATGGTTTCTTCATAAAGAGGCATGAGACCGCGTGGCCTAATGGATAAGGCGTCTGACTTCGGATCAGAAGATTGAGGGTTCGAGTCCCTTCGTGGTTGTTGAGCTCTGTTCTTGTCACTTCTGTAGAGTATTTGCTCCTCTTGTTGTAAATGTCCTCGGAGACTTTGCAAAAGCCTGTGCTTCCTCACTCATGCTTATCATTCAATCCCTGCCCTTGACTGTTTACAGCTACAAAGGTGGCTGCTTTTGCTGAGCTTTCACCACAATGTCAATGACGCTAACTCTTTTCTTACAACTTGTGCAAGTCCCAGCAAAGTTTTTACATCAACCTCAAATAAACACTGCTAGTCCACACTGGGATTCTAACCTTTGCCTTACTTTGAACCCAATACCCTGATGGACCTGGGAAGAGACTCTAAGTAAACTATATGGCCCAGGGTTCAAACATTCATGGTGGCATCTCCCTTTCTGCTAAGCATTTTGTTTACTAACATGAGAAAATTAATTTCCTATATGATTTAGGAAATCCTTGTCTGCAATTCTGCTGTAAGCCAGACTTTTACAAAGGTGCAGACACAGCATGTCAAGTGGCACGATGCGATTCCTTCTTGTTGCAAGCTCAACAATTTCAAAAGGTTGCCTCGGTTCCCAATTTATATGAAGAGTTCTTGCCTGAAATTTGGAAAGTATGTCTGTCATTTCCTCTGAAAAGATATGATTCACACCGCAAATGGAACACTGCAATTGGTTTTCTTGCAACCTGAACTCTTTTCAAGGAAGGGTCCGTTGAAATTTCAACAAATGAGTCTTGTCAGAAGAGGGAATAACCCCACCTCTTTCACCAAAGGTCAGAACATACAGGGAAGACCTGTAAGTTATTGCCAAAACCTATCTCCTGAGTTCGGTCTCCTTACATTGTCACTTTACCTGTACACTAACCTTTTAAGATTTAGCAAAACAAATTGCCTCCAAAGCTTCTGATCCTGATGAAGTGAACTAGAAGAGAAGATGAGCTAACCCATATGACTGTAGGTGTGCCAAAGGGGATGGAATTTGTCAGTTTGTAAAACGTGTGTTAGAAAGCTTGTAGAAAAAAGTCGGCCTTGTTCCTTTTCTGCGAGATTTTCCAAAAGTCCATGTGAGGTTGCTGTTGAGAAGGCCCTTTGAAGAGCCTAGTAAATGAAAAGACCCAAGAGCTTGTTTTGGCAGGCCTGACCAATGTGCCATGATGGACAAAGTGAAAAAGCTCTGTCAGAAGTGGGATTTGAACCCACGCCTCCATTCGGAGACCAGAAGGCCCATGAGAAGGGAAGAGAAGCCTCTTGAGTCTGGCGCCTTAGACCACTCGGCCATCCTGACAAGCAGTGTACTATGTACCCATGCAGCTGGCAAAATGACTATACTTAACAAAGAAGAGACAACCACAAACTTAGCCTAGAAGACTTCATGAACACTGCAAGGCATGTTTTTTTCTCTGAAAACACTCATCAAACTGCCATTTTGGATCACTGCAATACCTTAGACAGCAATGTCATGTGCCTGCTCTAACAAATGAAATCCTTTGTGCTCCTTGAGCGTCTTTTCCTATGCGGTGGCTGTTTCCAGTGGAAAATGGTTTCTTCATAAAGAGGCATGAGACCGCGTGGCCTAATGGATAAGGCGTCTGACTTCGGATCAGAAGATTGAGGGTTCGAGTCCCTTTGTGGTCGTTGAGCTCTGTTCTTGTCACTTCTGTAGAGTATTTGCTCCTCTTGTTGTAAATGTCCTCGGAGACTTTGCAAAAGCCTGTGCTTCCTCACTCATGCTTATCATTCAATCCCTGCCCTTGACTGTTTACAGCTACAAAGGTGGCTGCTTTTGCTGAGCTTTCACCACAATGTCAATGACGCTAACTCTTTTCTTACAACTTGTGCAAGTCCCAGCAAAGTTTTTACATCAACCTCAAATAAACACTGCTAGTCCACACTGGGATTCTAACCTTTGCCTTACTTTGAACCCAATACCCTGATGGACCTTGCAAGAGACTCTAAGTAAACTATATGACCCAGGGTTCAAACATTCATGGTGGCATCTCCCTTTCTGCTAAGCATTTTGTTTACTAACATGAGAAAATTAATTTCCTATATGATTTAGGAAATCCTTGTCTGCAATTCTGCTGTAAGCCAGACTTTTACAAAGGTGCAGACACAGCATGTCAAGTGGCACGATGCGATTCCTTCTTGTTGCAAGCTCAACAATTTCAAAAGGTTGCCTCGGTTCCCAATTTATATGAAGAGTTCTTGCCTGAAATTTGGAAAGTATGTCTGTCATTTCCTCTGAAAAGATATGATCCACACCGCAAATGGAACACTGCAATTGGTTTTCTTGCAACCTGAACTCTTTTCAAGGAAGGGTCCGTTGAAATTTCAACAAATGAGTCTTGTCAGAAGAGGGAATAACCCCACCTCTTTCACCAAAGGTCAGAACATACAGGGAAGACCTGTAAGTTATTGCCAAAACCTATCTCCTGAGTTCGGTCTCCTTACATATTTGGCACTTTACCTGTACACTAACCTTTTAAGATTTAGCAAAACAAATTGCCTCCAAAGCTTCTGATCCTGATGAAGTGAACTAGAAGAGAAGATGAGCTAACCCATATGACTGTAGGTGTGCCAAAGGGGATGGAATTTGTCAGTTTGTAAAACGTGTGTTAGAAAGCTTGTAGAAAAAAGTCGGCCTTGTTCCTTTTCTGCGAGATTTTCCAAAAGTCCATGTGAGGTTGCTGTTGAGAAGGCCCTTTGAAGAGCCTAGTAAATGAAAAGACCCAAGAGCTTGTTTTGGCAGGCCTGACCAATGTGCCATGATGGACAAAGTGAAAAAGCTCTGTCAGAAGTGGGATTTGAACCCACGCCTCCATTCGGAGACCAGAAGGCCCATGAGAAGGGAAGAGAAGCCTCTTGAGTCTGGCGCCTTAGACCACTCGGCCATCCTGACAAGCGGTGCACTATGTACCCATGCAGCTGGCACAATGACTATACTTAACAGAGAAGAGACAACCACAAACTTAGCCTAGAAGACTTCATGAACACTGCAAGGCATGTTTTTTTCTCTGAAAACACTCATCAAACTGCCATTTTGGATCACTGCAATACCTTAGACAGCAATGTCATGTGCCTGCTCTAACAAATGAAATCCTTTGTGCTCCTTGAGCGTCTTTTCCTATGCGGTGGCTGTTTCCAGTGGAAAATGGTTTCTTCATAAAGAGGCATGAGACCGCGTGGCCTAATGGATAAGGCGTCTGACTTCGGATCAGAAGATTGAGGGTTCGAGTCCCTTCCTGGTCGTTGAGTTCTGTTCTTGTCACTTCTGTAGAGTATTTGCTCCTCTTGTTGTAAATGTCCTCGGAGACTTTGCAAAAGCCTGTGCTTCCTCACTCATGCTTATCATTCAATCCCTGCCCTTGACTGTTTACAGCTACAAAGGTGGCTGCTTTTGCTGAGCTTTCACCACAATGTCAATGACGCTAACTCTTTTCTTACAACTTGTGCAAGTCCCAGCAAAGTTTTTACATCAACCTCAAATAAACACTGCTAGTCCACACTGGGATTCTAACCTTTGCCTTACTTTGAACCCAATACCCTGATAGACCTCGGAAGAGACTCTAAGTAAACTATATGACCCAGGGTTCAAACATTCATGGTGGCATCTCCCTTTCTGCTAAGCATTTTGTTTACTAACATGAGAAAATTAATTTCCTATATGATTTAGGAAATCCTTGTCTGCAATTCTGCTGTAAGCCAGACTTTTACAAAGGTGCAGACACAGCATGTCAAGTGGCACGATGCGATTCCTTCTTGTTGCAAGCTCAACAATTTCAAAAGGTTGCCTCGGTTCCCAATTTATATGAAGAGTTCTTGCCTGAAATTTGGAAAGTATGTCTGTCATTTCCTCTGAAAAGATATGATCCACACCGCAAATGGAACACTGCAATTGGTTTTCTTGCAACCTGAACTCTTTTCAAGGAAGGGTCCGTTGAAATTTCAACAAATGAGTCTTGTCAGAAGAGGGAATAACCCCACCTCTTTCACCAAAGGTCAGAACATACAGGGAAGACCTGTAAGTTATTGCCAAAACCTATCTCCTGAGTTCGGTCTCCTTACATATTTGTCACTTTACCTGTACACTAACCTTTTAAGATTTAGCAAAACAAATTGCCTCCAAAGCTTCTGATCCTGATGAAGTGAACTAGAAGAGAAGATGAGCTAACCCATATGACTGTAGGTGTGCCAAAGGGGATGGAATTTGTCAGTTTGTAAAACGTGTGTTAGAAAGCTTGTAGAAAAAAGTCGGCCTTGTTCCTTTTCTGCGAGATTTTCCAAAAGTCCATGTGAGGTTGCTGTTGAGAAGGCCCTTTGAAGAGCCTAGTAAATGAAAAGACCCAAGAGCTTGTTTTGGCAGGCCTGACCAATGTGCCATGATGGACAAAGTGAAAAAGCTCTGTCAGAAGTGGGATTTGAACCCACGCCTCCATTCGGAGACCAGAAGGCCCATGAGAAGGGAAGAGAAGCCTCTTGAGTCTGGCGCCTTAGACCACTCGGCCATCCTGACAAGCGGTGCACTATGTACCCATGCAGCTGGCACAATGACTATACTTAACAGAGAAGAGACAACCACAAACTTAGCCTAGAAGACTTCATGAACACTGCAAGGCATGTTTTTTTCTCTGAAAACACTCATCAAACTGCCATTTTGGATCACTGCAATACCTTAGACAGCAATGTCATGTGCCTGCTCTAACAAATGAAATCCTTTGTGCTCCTTGAGCGTCTTTTCCTATGCGGTGGCTGTTTACAGTGGAAAATGGTTTCTTCATAAAGAGGCATGAGACCGCGTGGCCTAATGGATAAGGCGTCTGACTTCGGATCAGAAGATTGAGGGTTCGAGTCCCTTCGTGGTTGTTGAGTTCTGTTCTTGTCACTTCTGTAGAGTATTTGCTCCTCTTGTTGTAAATGTCCTCGGAGACTTTGCAAAAGCCTGTGCTTCCTCACTCATGCTTATCATTCAATCCCTGCCCTTGACTGTTTACAGCTACAAAGGTGGCTGCTTTTGCTGAGCTTTCACCACAATGTCAATGACGCTAACTCTTTTCTTACAACTTGTGCAAGTCCCAGCAAAGTTTTTACATCAACCTCAAATAAACACTGCTAGTCCACACTGGGATTCTAACCTTTGCCTTACTTTGAACCCAATACCCTGATGGACCTTGGAAGAGACTCTAAGTAAACTATATGACCCAGGGTTCAAACATTCATGGTGGCATCTCCCTTTCTGCTAAGCATTTTGTTTACTAACATGAGAAAATTAATTTCCTATATGATTTAGGAAATCCTTGTCTGCAATTCTGCTGTAAGCCAGACTTTTACAAAGGTGCAGACACAGCATGTCAAGTGGCACGATGCGATTCCTTCTTGTTGCAAGCTCAACAATTTCAAAAGGTTGCCTCGGTTCCCAATTTATATGAAGAGTTCTTGCCTGAAATTTGGAAAGTATGTCTGTCATTTCCTCTGAAAAGATATGATCCACACCGCAAATGGAACACTGCAATTGGTTTTCTTGCAACCTGAACTCTTTTCAAGGAAGGGTCCGTTGAAATTTCAACAAATGAGTCTTGTCAGAAGAGGGAATAACCCCACCTCTTTCACCAAAGGTCAGAACATACAGGGAAGACCTGTAAGTTATTGACAAAACCTATCTCCTGAGTTCGGTCTCCTTACATATTTGTCACTTTACCTGTACACTAACCTTTTAAGATTTAGCAAAACAAATTGCCTCCAAAGCTTCTGATCCTGATGAAGTGAACTAGAAGAGAAGATGAGCTAACCCATATGACTGTAGGTGTGCCAAAGGGGATGGAATTTGTCAGTTTGTAAAACGTGTGTTAGAAAGCTTGTAGAAAAAAGTCGGCCTTGTTCCTTTTCTGCGAGATTTTCAAAAAGTCCATGTGAGGTTGCTGTTGAGAAGGCCCTTTGAAGAGCCTAGTAAATGAAAAGACCCAAGAGCTTGTTTTGGCAGGCCTGACCAATGTGCCATGATGGACAAAGTGAAAAAGCTCTGTCAGAAGTGGGATTTGAACCCACGCCTCCATTCGGAGACCAGAAGGCCCATGAGAAGGGAAGAGAAGCCTCTTGAGTCTGGCGCCTTAGACCACTCGGCCATCCTGACAAGCGGTGTACTATGTACCCATGCAGCTGGCACAATGACTATACTTAACAGAAAAGAGACAACCACAAACTTAGCCTAGAAGACTTCATGAACACTGCAAGGCATGTTTTTTTCTCTGAAAACACTCATCAAACTGCCATTTTGGATCACTGCAATACCTTAGACAGCAATGTCATGTGCCTGCTCTAACAAATGAAATCCTTTGTGCTCCTTGAGCGTCTTTTCCTATGCGGTGGCTGTTTCCAGTGGAAAATGGTTTCTTCATAAACAGGCATGAGACCGCGTGGCCTAATGGATAAGGCGTCTGACTTCGGATCAGAAGATTGAGGGTTTGAGTCCCTTCGTGGTCGTTGAGCTCTGTTCTTGTCACTTCTGTAGAGTATTTGCTCCTCTTGTTGTAAATGTCCTCGGAGACTTTGCAAAAGCCTGTGCTTCCTCACTCATGCTTATCATTCAATCCCTGCCCTTGACTGTTTACAGCTACAAAGGTGGCTGCTTTTGCTGAGCTTTCACCACAATGTCAATGACGCTAACTCTTTTCTTACAACTTGTGCAAGTCCCAGCAAAGTTTTTACATCAACCTCAAATAAACACTGCTAGTCCACACTGGGATTCTAACCTTTGCCTTACTTTGAACCCAATACCCTGATAGACCTGGGAAGAGACTCTAAGTAAACTATATGACCCAGGGTTCAAACATTCATGGTGGCATCTCCCTTTCTGCTAAGCATTTTGTTTACTAACATGAGAAAATTAATTTCCTATATGATTTAGGAAATCCTTGTCTGCAATTCTGCTGTAAGCCAGACTTTTACAAAGGTGCAGACACAGCATGTCAAGTGGCACGATGCGATTCCTTCTTGTTGCAAGCTCAACAATTTCAAAAGGTTGCCTCGGTTCCCAATTTATATGAAGAGTTCTTGCCTGAAATTTGGAAAGTATGTCTGTCATTTCCTCTGAAAAGATATGATCCACACCGCAAATGGAACACTGCAATTGGTTTTCTTGCAACCTGAACTCTTTTCAAGGAAGGGTCCGTTGAAATTTCAACAAATGAGTCTTGTCAGAAGAGGGAATAACCCCACCTCTTTCACCAAAGGTCAGAACATACAGGGAAGACCTGTAAGTTATTGCCAAAACCTATCTCCTGAGTTCGGTCTCCTTACATATTTGTCACTTTACCTGTACACTAACCTTTTAAGATTTAGCAAAACAAATTGCCTCCAAAGCTTCTGATCCTGATGAAGTGAACTAGAAGAGAAGATGAGCTAACCCATATGACTGTAGCTGTGCCAAAGGGGATGGAATTTGTCAGTTTGTAAAACGTGTGTTAGAAAGCTTGTAGAAAAAAGTCGGCCTTGTTCCTTTTCTGCGAGATTTTCCAAAAGTCCATGTGAGGTTGCTGTTGAGAAGGCCCTTTGAAGAGCCTAGTAAATGAAAAGACCCAAGAGCTTGTTTTGGCAGGCCTGACCAATGTGCCATGATGGACAAAGTAAAAAAGCTCTGTCAGAAGTGGGATTTGAACCCACGCCTCCATTCGGATACCAGAAGGCCCATGGGAAGGGAAGAGAAGCCTCTTGAGTCTGGCGCCTTAGACCACTCGGCCATCCTGACAAGCGGTGTACTATGTACCCATGCAGCTGGCACAATGACTATACTTAACAGAGAAGAGACAACCACAAACTTAGCCTAGAAGACTTCATGAACACTGCAAGGCATGTTTTTTTCTCTGAAAACACTCATCAAACTGCCATTTTGGATCACTGCAATACCTTAGACAGCAATGTCATGTGCCTGCTCTAAAAAATGAAATCCTTTGTGCTCCTTGAGCGTCTTTTCCTATGCGGTGGCTGTTTCCAGTGGAAAATGGTTTCTTCATAAAGAGGCATAAGACCGCGTGACCTAATGGATAAGGCGTCTGACTTCGGATCAGAAGATTGAGGGTTCGAGTCCCTTCGTGGTCGTTGAGTTCTGTTCTTGTCACTTCTGTAGAGTATTTGCTCCTCTTGTTGTAAATGTCCTCGGAGACTTTGCAAAAGCCTGTGCTTCCTCACTCATGCTTATCATTCAATCCCTGCCCTTGACTGTTTACAGCTACAAAGGTGGCTGCTTTTGCTGAGCTTTCACCACAATGTCAATGACGCTAACTCTTTTCTTACAACTTGTGCAAGTCCCAGCAAAGTTTTTACATCAACCTCAAATAAACACTGCTAGTCCACACTGGGATTCTAACCTTTGCCTTACTTTGAACCCAATACCCTGATAGACCTGGGAAGAGACTCTAAGTAAACTATATGACCCAGGGTTCAAACATTCATGGTGGCATCTCCCTTTCTGCTAAGCATTTTGTTTACTAACATGAGAAAATTAATTTCCTATATGATTTAGGAAATCCTTGTCTGCAATTCTGCTGTAAGCCAGACTTTTACAAAGGTGCAGACACAGCATGTCAAGTGGCACGATGCGATTCCTTCTTGTTGCAAGCTCAACAATTTCAAAAGGTTGCCTCGGTTCCCAATTTATATGAAGAGTTCTTGCCTGAAATTTGGAAAGTATGTCTGTCATTTCCTCTGAAAAGATATGATCCACACCGCAAATGGAACACTGCAATTGGTTTTCTTGCAACCTGAACTCTTTTCAAGGAAGGGTCTGTTGAAATTTCAACAAATGAGTCTTGTCAGAAGAGGGAATAACCCCACCTCTTTCACCAAAGGTCAGAACATACAGGGAAGACCTGTAAGTTATTGCCAAAACCTATCTCCTGAGTTCGGTCTCCTTACATATTTGTCACTTTACCTGTACACTAACCTTTTAAGATTTAGCAAAACAAATTGCCTCCAAAGCTTCTGATCTTGATGAAGTGAACTAGAAGAGAAGATGAGCTAACCCATATGACTGTAGGTGTGCAAAAGGAGATGGAATTTGTCAGTTTGTAAAACGTGTGTTAGAAAGCTTGTAGAAAAAAGTCGGCCTTGTTCCTTTTCTGCGAGATTTTCCAAAAGTCCATGTGAGGTTGCTGTTGAGAAGGCCCTTTGAAGAGCCTAGTAAATGAAAAGACCCAAGAGCTTGTTTTGGCAGGCCTGACCAATGTGCCATGATGGACAAAGTGAAAAAGCTCTGTCAGAAGTGGGATTTGAACCCACGCCTCCATTCGGAGACCAGAAGGCCCATGAGAAGGGAAGAGAAGCCTCTTGAGTTTGGCGCCTTAGACCACTCGGCCATCCTGACAAGCGGCGCACTATGTACCCATGCAGCTGGCACAATGACTATACTTAACAGAGAAGAGACAACCACAAACTTAGCCTAGAAGACTTCATGAACACTGCAAGGCATGTTTTTTTCTCTGAAAACACTCATCAAACTGCCATTTTGGATCACTGCAATACCTTAGACAGCAATGTCATGTGCCTGCTCTAACAAATGAAATCCTTTGTGCTCCTTGAGCGTCTTTTCCTATGCGGTGGCTGTTTCCAGTGGAAAATGGTTTCTTCATAAAGAGGCATGAGACCGCGTGGCCTAATGGATAAGGCGTCTGACTTCGGATCAGAAGATTGAGGGTTCGAGTCCCTTCCTGGTCGTTGAGTTCTGTTCTTGTCACTTCTGTAGAGTATTTGCTCCTCTTGTTGTAAATGTCCTCGGAGACTTTGCAAAAGCCTGTGCTTCCTCACTCATGCTTATCATTCAATCCCTGCCCTTGACTGTTTACAGCTACAAAGGTGGCTGCTTTTGCTGAGCTTTCACCACAATGTCAATGACGCTAACTCTTTTCTTACAACTTGTGCAAGTCCCAGCAAAGTTTTTACATCAACCTCAAATAAACACTGCTAGTCCACACTGGGATTCTAACCTTTGCCTTACTTTGAACCCAATACCCTGATAGACCTCGGAAGAGACTCTAAGTAAACTATATGACCCAGGGTTCAAACATTCATGGTGGCATCTCCCTTTCTGCTAAGCATTTTGTTTACTAACATGAGAAAATTAATTTCCTATATGATTTAGGAAATCCTTGTCTGCAATTCTGCTGTAAGCCAGACTTTTACAAAGGTGCAGACACAGCATGTCAAGTGGCACGATGCGATTCCTTCTTGTTGCAAGCTCAACAATTTCAAAAGGTTGCCTCGGTTCCCAATTTATATGAAGAGTTCTTGCCTGAAATTTGGAAAGTATGTCTGTCATTTCCTCTGAAAAGATATGATCCACACCGCAAATGGAACACTGCAATTGGTTTTCTTGCAACCTGAACTCTTTTCAAGGAAGGGTCCGTTGAAATTTCAACAAATGAGTCTTGTCAGAAGAGGGAATAACCCCACCTCTTTCACCAAAGGTCAGAACATACAGGGAAGACCTGTAAGTTATTGCCAAAACCTATCTCCTGAGTTCGGTCTCCTTACATATTTGTCACTTTACCTGTACACTAACCTTTTAAGATTTAGCAAAACAAATTGCCTCCAAAGCTTCTGATCCTGATGAAGTGAACTAGAAGAGAAGATGAGCTAACCCATATGACTGTAGGTGTGCCAAAGGGGATGGAATTTGTCAGTTTGTAAAACGTGTGTTAGAAAGCTTGTAGAAAAAAGTCGGCCTTGTTCCTTTTCTGCGAGATTTTCCAAAAGTCCATGTGAGGTTGCTGTTGAGAAGGCCCTTTGAAGAGCCTAGTAAATGAAAAGACCCAAGAGCTTGTTTTGGCAGGCCTGACCAATGTGCCATGATGGACAAAGTGAAAAAGCTCTGTCAGAAGTGGGATTTGAACCCACGCCTCCATTCGGAGACCAGAAGGCCCATGAGAAGGGAAGAGAAGCCTCTTGAGTCTGGCGCCTTAGACCACTCGGCCATCCTGACAAGCGGTGCACTATGTACCCATGCAGCTGGCACAATGACTATACTTAACAGAGAAGAGACAACCACAAACTTAGCCTAGAAGACTTCATGAACACTGCAAGGCATGTTTTTTTCTCTGAAAACACTCATCAAACTGCCATTTTGGATCACTGCAATACCTTAGACAGCAATGTCATGTGCCTGCTCTAACAAATGAAATCCTTTGTGCTCCTTGAGCGTCTTTTCCTATGCGGTGGCTGTTTCCAGTGGAAAATGGTTTCTTCATAAAGAGGCATGAGACCGCGTGGCCTAATGGATAAGGCGTCTGACTTCGGATCAGAAGATTGAGGGTTCGAGTCCCTTCGTGGTTGTTGAGTTCTGTTCTTGTCACTTCTGTAGAGTATTTGCTCCTCTTGTTGTAAATGTCCTCGGAGACTTTGCAAAAGCCTGTGCTTCCTCACTCATGCTTATCATTCAATCCCTGCCCTTGACTGTTTACAGCTACAAAGGTGGCTGCTTTTGCTGAGCTTTCACCACAATGTCAATGACGCTAACTCTTTTCTTACAACTTGTGCAAGTCCCAGCAAAGTTTTTACATCAACCTCAAATAAACACTGCTAGTCCACACTGGGATTCTAACCTTTGCCTTACTTTGAACCCAATACCCTGATGGACCTTGGAAGAGACTCTAAGTAAACTATATGACCCAGGGTTCAAACATTCATGGTGGCATCTCCCTTTCTGCTAAGCATTTTGTTTACTAACATGAGAAAATTAATTTCCTATATGATTTAGGAAATCCTTGTCTGCAATTCTGCTGTAAGCCAGACTTTTACAAAGGTGCAGACACAGCATGTCAAGTGGCACGATGCGATTCCTTCTTGTTGCAAGCTCAACAATTTCAAAAGGTTGCCTCGGTTCCCAATTTATATGAAGAGTTCTTGCCTGAAATTTGGAAAGTATGTCTGTCATTTCCTCTGAAAAGATATGATCCACACCGCAAATGGAACACTGCAATTGGTTTTCTTGCAACCTGAACTCTTTTCAAGGAAGGGTCCGTTGAAATTTCAACAAATGAGTCTTGTCAGAAGAGGGAATAACCCCACCTCTTTCACCAAAGGTCAGAACATACAGGGAAGACCTGTAAGTTATTGACAAAACCTATCTCCTGAGTTCGGTCTCCTTACATATTTGTCACTTTACCTGTACACTAACCTTTTAAGATTTAGCAAAACAAATTGCCTCCAAAGCTTCTGATCCTGATGAAGTGAACTAGAAGAGAAGATGAGCTAACCCATATGACTGTAGGTGTGCCAAAGGGGATGGAATTTGTCAGTTTGTAAAACGTGTGTTAGAAAGCTTGTAGAAAAAAGTCGGCCTTGTTCCTTTTCTGCGAGATTTTCAAAAAGTCCATGTGAGGTTGCTGTTGAGAAGGCCCTTTGAAGAGCCTAGTAAATGAAAAGACCCAAGAGCTTGTTTTGGCAGGCCTGACCAATGTGCCATGATGGACAAAGTGAAAAAGCTCTGTCAGAAGTGGGATTTGAACCCACACCTCCATTCGGAGACCAGAAGGCCCATGAGAAGGGAAGAGAAGCCTCTTGAGTCTGGCGCCTTAGACCACTCGGCCATCCTGACAAGCGGTGTACTATGTACCCATGCAGCTGGCACAATGACTATACTTAACAGAAAAGAGACAACCACAAACTTAGCCTAGAAGACTTCATGAACACTGCAAGGCATGTTTTTTTCTCTGAAAACACTCATCAAACTGCCATTTTGGATCACTGCAATACCTTAGACAGCAATGTCATGTGCCTGCTCTAACAAATGAAATCCTTTGTGCTCCTTGAGCGTCTTTTCCTATGCGGTGGCTGTTTCCAGTGGAAAATGGTTTCTTCATAAACAGGCATGAGACCGCGTGGCCTAATGGATAAGGCGTCTGACTTCGGATCAGAAGATTGAGGGTTTGAGTCCCTTCGTGGTCGTTGAGCTCTGTTCTTGTCACTTCTGTAGAGTATTTGCTCCTCTTGTTGTAAATGTCCTCGGAGACTTTGCAAAAGCCTGTGCTTCCTCACTCATGCTTATCATTCAATCCCTGCCCTTGACTGTTTACAGCTACAAAGGTGGCTGCTTTTGCTGAGCTTTCACCACAATGTCAATGACGCTAACTCTTTTCTTACAACTTGTGCAAGTCCCAGCAAAGTTTTTACATCAACCTCAAATAAACACTGCTAGTCCACACTGGGATTCTAACCTTTGCCTTACTTTGAACCCAATACCCTGATAGACCTGGGAAGAGACTCTAAGTAAACTATATGACCCAGGGTTCAAACATTCATGGTGGCATCTCCCTTTCTGCTAAGCATTTTGTTTACTAACATGAGAAAATTAATTTCCTATATGATTTAGGAAATCCTTGTCTGCAATTCTGCTGTAAGCCAGACTTTTACAAAGGTGCAGACACAGCATGTCAAGTGGCACGATGCGATTCCTTCTTGTTGCAAGCTCAACAATTTCAAAAGGTTGCCTCGGTTCCCAATTTATATGAAGAGTTCTTGCCTGAAATTTGGAAAGTATGTCTGTCATTTCCTCTGAAAAGATATGATCCACACCGCAAATGGAACACTGCAATTGGTTTTCTTGCAACCTGAACTCTTTTCAAGGAAGGGTCCGTTGAAATTTCAACAAATGAGTCTTGTCAGAAGAGGGAATAACCCCACCTCTTTCACCAAAGGTCAGAACATACAGGGAAGACCTGTAAGTTATTGCCAAAACCTATCTCCTGAGTTCGGTCTCCTTACATATTTGTCACTTTACCTGTACACTAACCTTTTAAGATTTAGCAAAACAAATTGCCTCCAAAGCTTCTGATCCTGATGAAGTGAACTAGAAGAGAAGATGAGCTAACCCATATGACTGTAGCTGTGCCAAAGGGGATGGAATTTGTCAGTTTGTAAAACGTGTGTTAGAAAGCTTGTAGAAAAAAGTCGGCCTTGTTCCTTTTCTGCGAGATTTTCCAAAAGTCCATGTGAGGTTGCTGTTGAGAAGGCCCTTTGAAGAGCCTAGTAAATGAAAAGACCCAAGAGCTTGTTTTGGCAGGCCTGACCAATGTGCCATGATGGACAAAGTAAAAAAGCTCTGTCAGAAGTGGGATTTGAACCCACGCCTCCATTCGGATACCAGAAGGCCCATGAGAAGGGAAGAGAAGCCTCTTGAGTCTGGCGCCTTAGACCACTCGGCCATCCTGACAAGCGGTGTACTATGTACCCATGCAGCTGGCACAATGACTATACTTAACAGAGAAGAGACAACCACAAACTTAGCCTAGAAGACTTCATGAACACTGCAAGGCATGTTTTTTTCTCTGAAAACACTCATCAAACTGCCATTTTGGATCACTGCAATACCTTAGACAGCAATGTCATGTGCCTGCTCTAACAAATGAAATCCTTTGTGCTCCTTGAGCGTCTTTTCCTATGCGGTGGCTGTTTCCAGTGGAAAATGGTTTCTTCATAAAGAGGCATGAGACCGCGTGACCTAATGGATAAGGCGTCTGACTTCGGATCAGAAGATTGAGGGTTCGAGTCCCTTCGTGGTCGTTGAGTTCTGTTCTTGTCACTTCTGTAGAGTATTTGCTCCTCTTGTTGTAAATGTCCTCGGAGACTTTGCAAAAGCCTGTGCTTCCTCACTCATGCTTATCATTCAATCCCTGCCCTTGACTGTTTACAGCTACAAAGGTGGCTGCTTTTGCTGAGCTTTCACCACAATGTCAATGACGCTAACTCTTTTCTTACAACTTGTGCAAGTCCCAGCAAAGTTTTTACATCAACCTCAAATAAACACTGCTAGTCCACACTGGGATTCTAACCTTTGCCTTACTTTGAACCCAATACCCTGATAGACCTGGGAAGAGACTCTAAGTAAACTATATGACCCAGGGTTCAAACATTCATGGTGGCATCTCCCTTTCTGCTAAGCATTTTGTTTACTAACATGAGAAAATTAATTTCCTATATGATTTAGGAAATCCTTGTCTGCAATTCTGCTGTAAGCCAGACTTTTACAAAGGTGCAGACACAGCATGTCAAGTGGCACGATGCGATTCCTTCTTGTTGCAAGCTCAACAATTTCAAAAGGTTGCCTCGGTTCCCAATTTATATGAAGAGTTCTTGCCTGAAATTTGGAAAGTATGTCTGTCATTTCCTCTGAAAAGATATGATTCACACCGCAAATGGAACACTGCAATTGGTTTTCTTGCAACCTGAACTCTTTTCAAGGAAGGGTCCGTTGAAATTTCAACAAATGAGTCTTGTCAGAAGAGGGAATAACCCCACCTCTTTCACCAAAGGTCAGAACATACAGGGAAGACCTGTAAGTTATTGCCAAAACCTATCTCCTGAGTTCGGTCTCCTTACATATTTGTCACTTTACCTGTACACTAACCTTTTAAGATTTAGCAAAACAAATTGCCTCCAAAGCTTCTGATCCTGATGAAGTGAACTAGAAGAGAAGATGAGCTAACCCATATGACTGTAGGTGTGCCAAAGGGGATGGAATTTGTCAGTTTGTAAAACGTGTGTTAGAAAGCTTGTAGAAAAAAGTCGGCCTTGTTCCTTTTCTGCGAGATTTTCAAAAAGTCCATGTGAGGTTGCTGTTGAGAAGGCCCTTTGAAGAGCCTAGTAAATGAAAAGACCCAAGAGCTTGTTTTGGCAGGCCTGACCAATGTGCCATGATGGACAAAGTGAAAAAGCTCTGTCAGAAGTGGGATTTGAACCCACACCTCCATTCGGAGACCAGAAGGCCCATGAGAAGGGAAGAGAAGCCTCTTGAGTCTGGCGCCTTAGACCACTCGGCCATCCTGACAAGCGGTGCACTATGTACCCATGCAGCTGGCACAATGACTATACTTAACAGAGAAGAGACAACCACAAACTTAGCCTAGAAGACTTCATGAACACTGCAAGTCATGTTTTTTTCTCTGAAAACACTCATCAAACTGCCATTTTGGATCACTGCAATACCTTAGACAGCAATGTCATGTGCCTGCTCTAACAAATGAAATCCTTTGTGCTCCTTGAGCGTCTTTTCCTATGCGGTGGCTGTTTCAAGTGGAAAATGGTTTCTTCATAAAGAGGCATGAGACCGCGTGGCCTAATGGATAAGGCGTCTGACTTCGGATCAGAAGATTGAGGGTTCGAGTCCCTTTGTGGTCGTTGAGCTCTGTTCTTGTCACTTCTGTAGAGTATTTGCTCCTCTTGTTGTAAATGTCCTCGGAGACTTTGCAAAAGCCTGTGCTTCCTCACTCATGCTTATCATTCAATCCCTGCCCTTGACTGTTTACAGCTACAAAGGTGGCTGCTTTTGCTGAGCTTTCACCACAATGTCAATGACGCTAACTCTTCTTACAACTTGTGCAAGTCCCAGCAAAGTTTTTACATCAACCTCAAATAAACACTGCTAGTCCACACTGGGATTCTAACCTTTGCCTTACTTTGAACCCAATACCCTGATGGACCTGGGAAGAGACTCTAAGTAAACTATATGACCCAGGGTTCAAACATTCATGGTGGCATCTCCCTTTCTGCTAAGCATTTTGTTTACTAACATGAGAAAATTAATTTCCTATATGATTTAGGAAATCCTTGTCTGCAATTCTGCTGTAAGCCAGACTTTTACAAAGGTGCAGACACAGCATGTCAAGTGGCACGATGCGATTCCTTCTTGTTGCAAGCTCAACAATTTCAAAAGGTTGCCTCGGTTCCCAATTTATATGAAGAGTTCTTGCCTGAAATTTGGAAAGTATGTCTGTCATTTCCTCTGAAAAGATATGATCCACACCGCAAATGGAACACTGCAATTGGTTTTCTTGCAACCTGAACTCTTTTCAAGGAAGGGTCCGTTGAAATTTCAACAAATGAGTCTTGTCAGAAGAGGGAATAACCCCACCTCTTTCACCAAAGGTCAGAACATACAGGGAAGACCTGTAAGTTATTGCCAAAACCTATCTCCTGAGTTCGGTCTCCTTACATATTTGTCACTTTACCTGTACACTAACCTTTTAAGATTTAGCAAAACAAATTGCCTCCAAAGCTTCTGATCCTGATGAAGTGAACTAGAAGAGAAGATGAGCTAACCCATATGACTGTAGGTGTGCCAAAGGGGATGGAATTTGTCAGTTTGTAAAACGTGTGTTAGAAAGCTTGTAGAAAAAAGTCGGCCTTGTTCCTTTTCTGCGAAATTTTCCAAAAGTCCATGTGAGGTTGCTGTTGAGAAGGCCCTTTGAAGAGCCTAGTAAATGAAAAGACCCAAGAGCTTGTTTTGGCAGGCCTGACCAATGTGCCATGATGGACAAAGTGAAAAAGCTCTGTCAGAAGTGGGATTTGAACCCACACCTCCATTCAGAGACCAGAAGGCCCATGAGAAGGGAAGAGAAGCCTCTTGAGTCTGGCGCCTTAGACCACTCGGCCATCCTGACAAGCGGTGTACTATGCACCCATGCAGCTGGCACAATGACTATACTTAACAGAGAAGAGACAACCACAAACTTAGCCTAGAAGACTTCATGAACACTGCAAGTCATTTTTTTTTCTCTGAAAACACTCATCAAACTGCCATTTTGGATCACTGCAATACCTTAGACAGCAATGTCATGTGCCTGCTCTAACAAATGAAATCCTTTGTGCTCCTTGAGCGTCTTTTCCTATGCGGTGGCTGTTTCCAGTGGAAAATGGTTTCTTCATAAAGAGGCATGAGACCGCGTGGCCTAATGGATAAGGCGTCTGACTTCGGATCAGAAGATTGAGGGTTTGAGTCCCTTCGTGGTCGTTGAGCTCTGTTCTTGTCACTTCTGTAGAGTATTTGCTCCTCTTGTTGTAAATGTCCTCGGAGACTTTGCAAAAGCCTGTGCTTCCTCACTCATGCTTATCATTCAATCCCTGCCCTTGACTGTTTACAGCTACAAAGGTGGCTGTTTTTGCTGAGCTTTCACCACAATGTCAATGACGCTAACTCTTTTCTTACAACTTGTGCAAGTCCCAGCAAAGTTTTTACATCAACCTCAAATAAACACTGCTAGTCCACACTGGGATTCTAACCTTTGCCTTACTTTGAACCCAATACCCTGATGGACCTGGGAAGAGACTCTAAGTAAACTATATGACCCAGGGTTCAAACATTCATGGTGGCATCTCCCTTTCTGCTAAGCATTTTGTTTACTAACATGAGAAAATTAATTTCCTATATGATTTAGGAAATCCTTGTCTGCAATTCTGCTGTAAGCCAGACTTTTACAAAGGGGCCGACACAGCATGTCAAGTGGCACGATGCGATTCCTTCTTGTTGCAAGCTCAACAATTTCAAAAGGTTGCCTCGGTTCCCAATTTATATGAAGAGTTCTTGCCTGAAATTTGGAAAGTATGTCTGTCATTTCCTCTGAAAAGATATGATCCACACCGCAAATGGAACACTGCAATTGGTTTTCTTGCAACCTGAACTCTTTTCAAGTAAGGGTCTGTTGAAATTTCAACAAATGAGTCTTGTCAGAAGAGGGAATAACCCCACCTCTTTCACCAAAGGTCAGAACATACAGGGAAGACCTGTAAGTTATTGCCAAAACCTATCTCCTGAGTTCGGTCTCCTTACATATTTGTCACTTTACCTGTACACTAACCTTTTAAGATTTAGCAAAACAAATTGCCTCCAAAGCTTCTGATCTTGATGAAGTGAACTAGAAGAGAAGATCAGCTAACCCATATGACTGTAGGTGTGCAAAAGGAGATGGAATTTGTCAGTTTGTAAAACGTGTGTTAGAAAGCTTGTAGAAAAAAGTCGGCCTTGTTCCTTTTCTGCGAGATTTTCCAAAAGTCCATGTGAGGTTGCTGTTGAGAAGGCCCTTTGAAGAGCCTAGTAAATGAAAAGACCCAAGAGCTTGTTTTGGCAGGCCTGACCAATGTGCCATGATGGACAAAGTGAAAAAGCTCTGTCAGAAGTGGGATTTGAACCCACGCCTCCGTTCGGAGACCAGAAGGCCCATGAGAAGGGAAGAGAAGCCTCTTGAGTTTGGCGCCTTAGACCACTCGGCCATCCTGACAAGCGGTGCACTATGTACCCATGCAGCTGGCACAATGACTATACTTAACAGAGAAGAGACAACCACAAACTTAGCCTAGAAGACTTCATGAACACTGCAAGGCATGTTTTTTTCTCTGAAAACACTCATCAAACTGCCATTTTGGATCACTGCAATACCTTAGACAGCAATGTCATGTGCCTGCTCTAACAAATGAAATCCTTTGTGCTCCTTGAGCGTCTTTTCCTATGCGGTGGCTGTTTCCAGTGGAAAATGGTTTCTTCATAAAGAGGCATGAGACCGCGTGGCCTAATGGATAAGGTGTCTGACTTCGGATCAGAAGATTGAGGGTTCGAGTCCCTTTGTGGTCGTTGAGCTCTGTTCTTGTCACTTTTGTAGAGTATTTGCTCCTCTTGTTGTAAATGTCCTCGGAGACTTTGCAAAAGCCTGTGCTTCCTCACTCATGCTTATCATTCAATCCCTGCCCTTGACTGTTTACAGCTACAAAGGTGGCTGTTTTTGCTGAGCTTTCACCACAATGTCAATGACGCTAACTCTTTTCTTACAACTTGTGCAAGTCCCAGCAAAGTTTTTACATCAACCTCAAATAAACACTGCTAGTCCACACTGGGATTCTAACCTTTGCCTTACTTTGAACCCAATACCCTGATGGACCTGGGAAGAGACTCTAAGTAAACTATATGACCCAGGGTTCAAACATTCATGGTGGCATCTCCCTTTCTGCTAAGCATTTTGTTTACTAACATGAGAAAATTAATTTCCTATATGATTTAGGAAATCCTTGTCTGCAATTCTGCTGTAAGCCAGACTTTTACAAAGGGGCAGACACAGCATGTCAAGTGGCACGATGCGATTCCTTCTTGTTGCAAGCTCAACAATTTCAAAAGGTTGCCTCGGTTCCCAATTTATATGAAGAGTTCTTGCCTGAAATTTGGAAAGTATGTCTGTCATTTCCTCTGAAAAGATATGATCCACACCGCAAATGGAACACTGCAATTGGTTTTCTTGCAACCTGAACTCTTTTCAAGTAAGGGTCTGTTGAAATTTCAACAAATGAGTCTTGTCAGAAGAGGGAATAACCCCACCTCTTTCACCAAAGGTCAGAACATACAGGGAAGACCTGTAAGTTATTGCCAAAACCTATCTCCTGAGTTCGGTCTCCTTACATATTTGTCACTTTACCTGTACACTAACCTTTTAAGATTTAGCAAAACAAATTGCCTCCAAAGCTTCTGATCTTGATGAAGTGAACTAGAAGAGAAGATCAGCTAACCCATATGACTGTAGGTGTGCAAAAGGAGATGGAATTTGTCAGTTTGTAAAACGTGTGTTAGAAAGCTTGTAGAAAAAAGTCGGCCTTGTTCCTTTTCTGCGAGATTTTCCAAAAGTCCATGTGAGGTTGCTGTTGAGAAGGCCCTTTGAAGAGCCTAGTAAATGAAAAGACCCAAGAGCTTGTTTTGGCAGGCCTGACCAATGTGCCATGATGGACAAAGTGAAAAATCTCTGTCAGAAGTGGGATTTGAACCCACGCCTCCGTTCGGAGACCAGAAGGCCCATGAGAAGGGAAGAGAAGCCTCTTGAGTCTGGCGCCTTAGACCACTCGGCCATCCTGACAAGCGGTGCACTATGTACCCATGCAGCTGGCAAAATGACTATACTTAACAGAGAAGAGACAACCACAAACTTAGCCTAGAAGACTTCATGAACACTGCAAGGCATGTTTTTTTCTCTGAAAACACTCATCAAACTGCCATTTTGGATCACTGCAATACCTTAGACAGCAATGTCATGTGCCTGCTCTAACAAATGAAATCCTTTGTGCTCCTTGAGCGTCTTTTCCTATGCGGTGGCTGTTTCCAGTGGAAAATGGTTTCTTCATAAAGAGGCATGAGACCGCGTGGCCTAATGGATAAGGCGTCTGACTTTGGAGCAGAAGATTGAGGGTTCGAGTCCCTTCGTGGTCGTTGAGCTCTGTTCTTGTCACTTCTGTAGAGTATTTGCTCCTCTTGTTGTAAATGTCCTCGGAGACTTTGCAAAAGCCTGTGCTTCCTCACTCATGCTTATCATTCAATCCCTGCCCTTGACTGTTTACAGCTACAAAGGTGGCTGCTTTTGCTGAGCTTTCACCACAATGTCAATGACGCTAACTCTTTTCTTACAACTTGTGCAAGTCCCAGCAAAGTTTTTACATCAACCTCAAATAAACACTGCTAGTCCACACTGGGATTCTAACCTTTGCCTTACTTTGAACCCAATACCCTGATGGACCTGGGAAGAGACTCTAAGTAAACTATATGACCCAGGGTTCAAACATTCATGGTGGCATCTCCCTTTCTGCTAAGCATTTTGTTTACTAACATGAGAAAATTAATTTCCTATATGATTTAGGAAATCCTTGTCTGCAATTCTGCTGTAAGCCAGACTTTTACAAAGGTGCAGACACAGCATGTCAAGTGGCACGATGCGATTCCTTCTTGTTGCAAGCTCAACAATTTCAAAAGGTTGCCTCGGTTCCCAATTTATATGAAGAGTTCTTGCCTGAAATTTGGAAAGTATGTCTGTCATTTCCTCTGAAAAGATATGATTCACACCGCAAATGGAACACTGCAATTGGTTTTCTTGCAACCTGAACTCTTTTCAAGGAAGGGTCCGTTGAAATTTCAACAAATGAGTCTTGTCAGAAGAGGGAATAACCCCACCTCTTTCACCAAAGGTCAGAACATACAGGGAAGACCTGTAAGTTATTGCCAAAACCTATCTCCTGAGTTCGGTCTCCTTACATATTTGTCACTTTACCTGTACACTAACCTTTTAAGATTTAGCAAAACAAATTGCCTCCAAAGCTTCTGATCCTGATGAAGTGAACTAGAAGAGAAGATGAGCTAACCCATATGACTGTAGGTGTGACAAAGGGGATGGAATTTGTCAGTTTGTAAAACGTGTGTTAGAAAGCTTGTAGAAAAAAGTCGGCCTTGTTCCTTTTCTGCGAGATTTTCCAAAAGTCCATGTGAGGTTGCTGTTGAGAAGGCCCTTTGAAGAGCCTAGTAAATGAAAAGACCCAAGAGCTTGTTTTGGCAGGCCTGACAAATGTGCCATGATGGACAAAGTGAAAAAGCTCTGTCAGAAGTGGGATTTGAACCCACGCCTCCATTCGGAGACCAGAAGGCCCATGAGAAGGGAAGAGAAGCCTCTTGAGTCTGGCGCCTTAGACCACTCGGCCATCCTGACAAGCAGTGCACTATGTACCCATGCAGCTGGCACAATGACTATACTTAACAGAGAAGAGACAACCACAAACTTAGCCTAGAAGACTTCATGAACACTGCAAGTCATGTTTTTTTCTCTGAAAACACTCATCAAACTGCCATTTTGGATCACTGCAATACCTTAGACAGCAATGTCATGTGCCTGCTCTAACAAATGAAATTCTTTGTGCTCCTTGAGCGTCTTTTCCTATGCGGTGGCTGTTTCCAGTGGAAAATGGTTTCTTCATAAAGAGGCATGAGACCGCGTGGCCTAATGGATAAGGCGTCTGACTTCGGATCAGAAGATTGAGGGTTCGAGTCCCTTTGTGGTCGTTGAGCTCTGTTCTTGTCACTTCTGTAGAGTATTTGCTCCTCTTGTTGTAAATGTCCTCGGAGACTTTGCAAAAGCCTGTGCTTCCTCACTCATGCTTATCATTCAATCCCTGCCCTTGACTGTTTACAGCTACAAAGGTGGCTGCTTTTGCTGAGCTTTCACCACAATGTCAATGACGCTAACTCTTTTCTTACAACTTGTGCAAGTCCCAGCAAAGTTTTTACATCAACCTCAAATAAACACTGCTAGTCCACACTGGGATTCTAACCTTTGCCTTACTTTGAACCCAATACCCTGATGGACCTTGCAAGAGACTCTAAGTAAACTATATGACCCAGGGTTCAAACATTCATGGTGGCATCTCCCTTTCTGCTAAGCATTTTGTTTACTAACATGAGAAAATTAATTTCCTATATGATTTAGGAAATCCTTGTCTGCAATTCTGCTGTAAGCCAGACTTTTACAAAGGTGCAGACACAGCATGTCAAGTGGCACGATGCGATTCCTTCTTGTTGCAAGCTCAACAATTTCAAAAGGTTGCCTCGGTTCCCAATTTATATGAAGAGTTCTTGCCTGAAATTTGGAAAGTATGTCTGTCATTTCCTCTGAAAAGATATGATTCACACCGCAAATGGAACACTGCAATTGGTTTTCTTGCAACCTGAACTCTTTTCAAGGAAGGGTCCGTTGAAATTTCAACAAATGAGTCTTGTCAGAAGAGGGAATAACCCCACCTCTTTCACCAAAGGTCAGAACATACAGGGAAGACCTGTAAGTTATTGCCAAAACCTATCTCCTGAGTTCGGTCTCCTTACATATTTGTCACTTTACCTGTACACTAACCTTTTAAGATTTAGCAAAACAAATTGCCTCCAAAGCTTCTGATCCTGATGAAGTGAACTAGAAGAGAAGATGAGCTAACCCATATGACTGTAGGTGTGCCAAAGGGGATGGAATTTGTCAGTTTGTAAAACGTGTGTTAGAAAGCTTGTAGAAAAAAGTCAGCCTTGTTCCTTTTCTGCGAGATTTTCCAAAAGTCCATGTGAGGTTGCTGTTGAGAAGGCCCTTTGAAGAGCCTAGTAAATGAAAAGACCCAAGAGCTTGTTTTGGCAGGCCTGACCAATGTGCCATGATGGACAAAGTGAAAAAGCTCTGTCAGAAGTGGGATTTGAACCCACGCCTCCATTCGGAGACCAGAAGGCCCATGAGAAGGGAAGAGAAGCCTCTTGAGTCTGGCGCCTTAGACCACTCGGCCATCCTGACAAGCGGTGTACTATGTACCCATGCAGCTGGCAAAATGACTATACTTAACAGAGAAGAGACAACCACAAACTTAGCCTAGAAGACTTCATGAACACTGCAAGGCATGTTTTTTTCTCTGAAAACACTCATCAAACTGCCATTTTGGATCACTGCAATACCTTAGACAGCAATGTCATGTGCCTGCTCTAACAAATGAAATCCTTTGTGCTCCTTGAGCGTCTTTTCCTATGCGGTGGCTGTTTCCAGTGGAAAATGGGTTCTTCATAAAGAGGCATGAGACCGCGTGGCCTAATGGATAAGGCGTCTGACTTCGGATCAGAAGATTGAGGGTTCGAGTCCTTTCGTGGTTGTTGAGCTCTGTTCTTGTCACTTCTGTAGAGTATTTGCTCCTCTTCTTGTAAATGTCCTCGGAGACTTTGCAAAAGCCTGTGCTTCCTCACTCATGCTTATCATTCAATCCCTGCCCTTGACTGTTTACAGCTACAAAGGTGGCTGCTTTTGCTGAGCTTTCACCACAATGTCAATGACGCTAACTCTTTTCTTACAACTTGTGCAAGTCCCAGCAAAGTTTTTACATCAACCTCAAATAAACACTGCTAGTCCACACTGGGATTCTAACCTTTGCCTTACTTTGAACCCAATACCCTGATGGACCTGGGAAGAGACTCTAAGTAAACTATATGACCCAGGGTTCAAACATTCATGGTGGCATCTCCCTTTCTGCTAAGCATTTTGTTTACTAACATGAGAAAATTAATTTCCTATATGATTTAGGAAATCCTTGTCTGCAATTCTGCTGTAAGCCAGACTTTTACAAAGGTGCAGACACAGCATGTCAAGTGGCACGATGCGATTCCTTCTTGTTGCAAGCTCAACAATTTCAAAAGGTTGCCTCGGTTCCCAATTTATATGAAGAGTTCTTGCCTGAAATTTGGAAAGTATGTCTGTCATTTCCTCTGAAAAGATATGATTCACACCGCAAATGGAACACTGCAATTGGTTTTCTTGCAACCTGAACTCTTTTCAAGGAAGGGTCCGTTGAAATTTCAACAAATGAGTCTTGTCAGAAGAGGGAATAACCCCACCTCTTTCACCAAAGGTCAGAACATACAGGGAAGACCTGTAAGTTATTGCCAAAACCTATCTCCTGAGTTCGGTCTCCTTACATATTTGTCACTTTACCTGTACACTAACCTTTTAAGATTTAGCAAAACAAATTGCCTCCAAAGCTTCTGATCCTGATGAAGTGAACTAGAAGAGAAGATGAGCTAACCCATATGACTGTAGGTGTGCCAAAGGGGATGGAATTTGTCAGTTTGTAAAACGTGTGTTAGAAAGCTTGTAGAAAAAAGTCGGCCTTGTTCCTTTTCTGCGAGATTTTCCAAAAGTCCATGTGAGGTTGCTGTTGAGAAGGCCCTTTGAAGAGCCTAGTAAATGAAAAGACCCAAGAGCTTGTTTTGGCAGGCCTGACAAATGTGCCATGATGGACAAAGTGAAAAAGCTCTGTCAGAAGTGGGATTTGAACCCACGCCTCCATTCGGAGACCAGAAGGCCCATGAGAAGGGAAGAGAAGCCTCTTGAGTCTGGCGCCTTAGACCACTCGGCCATCCTGACAAGCAGTGCACTATGTACCCATGCAGCTGGCACAATGACTATACTTAACAGAGAAGAGACAACCACAAACTTAGCCTAGAAGACTTCATGAACACTGCAAGTCATGTTTTTTTCTCTGAAAACACTCATCAAACTGCCATTTTGGATCACTGCAATACCTTAGACAGCAATGTCATGTGCCTGCTCTAACAAATGAAATCCTTTGTGCTCCTTGAGCGTCTTTTCCTATGCGGTGGCTGTTTCCAGTGGAAAATGGTTTCTTCATAAAGAGGCATGAGACCGCGTGGCCTAATGGATAAGGTGTCTGACTTCGCATCAGAAGATTGAGGGTTCGAGTCCCTTCGTGGTCGTTGAGCTCTGTTCTTGTCACTTCTGTAGAGTATTTGCTCCTCTTGTTGTAAATGTCCTCGGAGACTTTGCAAAAGCCTGTGCTTCCTCACTCATGCTTATCATTCAATCCCTGCCCTTGACTGTTTACAGCTACAAAGGTGGCTGCTTTTGCTGAGCTTTCACCACAATGTCAATGACGCTAACTCTTTTCTTACAACTTGTGCAAGTCCCAGCAAAGTTTTTACATCAACCTCAAATAAACACTGCTAGTCCACACTGGGATTCTAACCTTTGCCTTACTTTGAACCCAATACCCTGATGGACCTTGCAAGAGACTCTAAGTAAACTATATGACCCAGGGTTCAAACATTCATGGTGGCATCTCCCTTTCTGCTAAGCATTTTGTTTACTAACATGAGAAAATTAATTTCCTATATGATTTAGGAAATCCTTGTCTGCAATTCTGCTGTAAGCCAGACTTTTACAAAGGTGCAGACACAGCATGTCAAGTGGCACGATGCGATTCCTTCTTGTTGCAAGCTCAACAATTTCAAAAGGTTGCCTCGGTTCCCAATTTATATGAAGAGTTCTTGCCTGAAATTTGGAAAGTATGTCTGTCATTTCCTCTGAAAAGATATGATCCACACCGCAAATGGAACACTGCAATTGGTTTTCTTGCAACCTGAACTCTTTTCAAGGAAGGGTCTGTTGAAATTTCAACAAATGAGTCTTGTCAGAAGAGGGAATAACCCCACCTCTTTCACCAAAGGTCAGAACATACAGGGAAGACCTGTAAGTTCTTGCCAAAACCTATCTCCTGAGTTCGGTCTCCTTACATATTTGTCACTTTACCTGTACACTAACCTTTTAAGATTTAGCAAAACAAATTGCCTCCAAAGCTTCTGATCCTGATGAAGTGAACTAGAAGAGAAGATGAGCTAACCCATATGACTGTAGGTGTGCCAAAGGGGATGGAATTTGTCAGTTTGTAAAACGTGTGTTAGAAAGCTTGTAGAAAAAAGTCGGCCTTGTTCCTTTTCTGCGAGATTTTCCAAAAGTCCATGTGAGGTTGCTGTTGAGAAGGCCCTTTGAAGAGCCTAGTAAATGAAAAGACCCAAGAGCTTGTTTTGGCAGGCCTGACCAATGTGCCATGATGGACAAAGTGAAAAAGCTCTGTCAGAAGTGGGATTTGAACCCACGCCTCCAATCGGAGACCAGAAGGCCCATGAGAAGGGAAGAGAAGCCTCTTGAGTCTGGCGCCTTAGACCACTCGGCCATCCTGACAAGCGGTGTACTATGTACCCATGCAGCTGGCACAATGACTATACTTAACAGAGAAGAGACAACCACAAACTTAGCCTAGAAGACTTCATGAACACTGCAAGGCATGTTTTTTTTTCTGAAAACACTTATCAAACTGCCATTTTGGATCACTGCAATACCTTAGACAGCAATGTCATGTGCCTGCTCTAACAAATGAAATCCTTTGTGCTCCTTGAGCGTCTTTTCCTATGCGGTGGCTGTTTCCAGTGGAAAATGGTTTCTTCATAAAGAGGCTTGAGACCGCGTGGCCTAATGGATAAGGCGTCTGACTTCGGATCAGAAGATTGAGGGTTCGAGTCCCTTCGTGGTCGTTGAGCTCTGTTCTTGTCACTTCTGTAGAGTATTTGCTCCTCTTGTTGTAAATGTCCTCGGAGACTTTGCAAAAGCCTGTGCTTCCTCACTCATGCTTATCATTCAATCCCTGCCCTTGACTGTTTACAGCTACAAAGGTGGCTGCTTTTGCTGAGCTTTCACCACAATGTCAATGACGCTAACTCTTTTCTTACAACTTGTGCAAGTCCCAGCAAAGTTTTTACATCAACCTCAAATAAACACTGCTAGTCCACACTGGGATTCTAACCTTTTCCTTACTTTGAACCCAATACCCTGATGGACCTTGGAAGAGACTCTAAGTAAACTATATGACCCAGGGTTCAAACATTCATGGTGGCAACTCCCTTTCTGCTAAGCATTTTGTTTACTAACATGAGAAAATTAATTTCCTATATGATTTAGGAAATCCTTGTCTGCAATTCTGCTGTAAGCCAGACTTTTACAAAGGTGCAGACACAGCATGTCAAGTGGCACGATGCGATTCCTTCTTGTTGCAAGCTCAACAATTTCAAAAGGTTGCCTCGGTTCCCAATTTATATGAAGAGTTCTTGCCTGAAATTTGGAAAGTATGTCTGTCATTTCCTCTGAAAAGATATGATCCACACCGCAAATGAAACACTGCAATTGGTTTTCTTGCAACCTGAACTCTTTTCAAGGAAGGGTCCGTTGAAATTTCAACAAATGAGTCTTGTCAGAAGAGGGAATAACCCCACCTCTTTCACCAAAGGTCAGAACATACAGGGAAGACCTGTAAGTTATTGCCAAAACCTATCTCCTGAGTTCGGTCTCCTTACATATTTGTCACTTTACCTGTACACTAACCTTTTAAGATTTAGCAAAACAAATTGCCTCCAAAGCTTCTGATCCTGATGAAGTGAACTAGAAGAGAAGATGAGCTAACCCATATGACTGTAGGTGTGCCAAAGGGGATGGAATTTGTCAGTTTGTAAAACGTGTGTTAGAAAGCTTGTAGAAAAAAGTCGGCCTTGTTCCTTTTCTGCGAGATTTTCCAAAAGTCCATGTGAGGTTGCTGTTGAGAAGGCCCTTTGAAGAGCCTAGTAAATGAAAAGACCCAAGAGCTTGTTTTGGCAGGCCTGACCAATTTGCCATGATGGACAAAGTGAAAAGCTCTGTCAGAAGTGGGATTTGAACCCACGCCTCCATTCAGAGACCAGAAGGCCCATGAGAAGGGAAGAGAAGCCTTTTGAGTCTGGCGCCTTAGACCACTCGGCCATCCTGACAAGCGGTGTACTATGTACCCATGCAGCTGGCACAATGACTATACTTAACAGAGAAGAGACAACCACAAACTTAGCCTAGAAGACTTCATGAACACTGCAAGGCATGTTTTTTTCTCTGAAAACACTCATCAAACTGCCATTTTGGATCACTGCAATACCTTAGACAGCAATGTCATGTGCCTGCTCTAACAAATGAAATCCTTTGTGCTCCTTGAGCGTCTTTTCCTATGCGGTGGCTGTTTCCAGTGGAAAATGGTTTCTTCATAAAGAGGCATGAGACTGCGTGGCCTAATGGATAAGGCGTCTGACTTCGGATCAGAAGATTGAGGGTTCGAGTCCCTTCGTGGTCGTTGAGCTCTGTTCTTGTCACTTCTGTAGAGTATTTGCTCCTCTTGTTGTAAATGTCCTCGGAGACTTTGCAAAAGCCTGTGCTTCCTCACTCATGCTTATCATTCAATCCCTGCCCTTGACTGTTTACAGCTACAAAGGTGGCTGCTTTTGCTGAGCTTTCACCACAATGTCAATGACGCTAACTCTTTTCTTACAACTTGTGCAAGTCCCAGCAAAGTTTTTACATCAACCTCAAATAAACACTGCTAGTCCACACTGGGATTCTAACCTTTGCCTTACTTTGAACCCAATACCCTGATGGACCTGGGAATAGACTCTAAGTAAACTATATGACCCAGGGTTCAAACATTCATGGTGGCATCTCCCTTTCTGCTAAGCATTTTGTTTACTAACAGGAGAAAATTAATTTCCTATATGATTTAGGAAATCCTTGTCTGCAATTCTGCTGTAAGCCAGACTTTTACAAAGGTGCAGACACAGCATGTCAAGTGGCACGATGCGATTCCTTCTTGTTGCAAGCTCAACAATTTCAAAAGGTTGCCTCGGTTCCCAATTTATATGAAGAGTTCTTGCCTGATATTTGGAAAGTATGTCTGTCATTTCCTCTGAAAAGATATGATCCACACCGCAAATGGAACACTGCAATTGGTTTTCTTGCAACCTGAACTCTTTTCAAGGAAGGGTCCGTTGAAATTTCAACAAATGAGTCTTGTCAGAAGAGGGAATAACCCCACCTCTTTCACCAAAGGTCAGAACATACAGGGAAGACCTGTAAGTTATTGCCAAAACCTATCTCCTGAGTTCGGTCTCCTTACATATTTGTCACTTTACCTGTACACTAACCTTTTAAGATTTAGCAAAACAAATTGCCTCCAAAGCTTCTGATCCTGATGAAGTGAACTAGAAGAGAAGATGAGCTAACCCATATGACTGTAGGTGTGCCAAAGGGGATGGAATTTGTCAGTTTGTAAAACGTGTGTTAGAAAGCTTGTAGAAAAAAGTCGGCCTTGTTCCTTTTCTGCGAGATTTTCAAAAAGTCCATGTGAGGTTGCTGTTGAGAAGGCCCTTTGAAGAGCCTAGTAAATGAAAAGACCCAAGAGCTTGTTTTGGCAGGCCTGACCAATGTGCCATGATGGACAAAGTGAAAAGCTCTGTCAGAAGTGGGATTTGAACCCACGCCTCCATTCGGAGACCAGAAGGCCCATGAGAAGGGAAGAGAAGCCTCTTGAGTCTGGCGCCTTAGACCACTCGGCCATCCTGACAAGGGGTGTACTAGGTACCCATGCAGCTGGCACAATGACTATACTTAACAGAGAAGAGACAACCACAAACTTAGCCTAGAGGACTTCATGAACACTGCAAGGCATGTTTTTTTCTCTGAAAACACTCATCAAACTGCCATTTTGGATCACTGCAATACCTTAGACAGCAATGTCATGTGCCTGCTATAACAAATGAAATCCTTTGTGCTCCTTGAGCGTCTTTTCCTATGCGGTGGCTGTTTCCAGTGGAAAATGGTTTCTTCATAAAGAGGCATGAGACCGCGTGGCCTAATGGATAAGGTGTCTGACTTCGGATCAGAAGATTGAGGGTTCGAGTCCTTTCGTGGTCGTTGAGCTCTGTTCTTGTCACTTCTGTAGAGTATTTGCTCCTCTTGTTGTAAATGTCCTCGGAGACTTTGCAAAAGCCTGTGCTTCCTCACTCATGCTTATCATTCAATCCCTGCCCTTGACTGTTTACAGCTACAAAGGTGGCTGCTTTTGCTGAGCTTTCACCACAATGTCAATGACGCTAACTCTTTTCTTACAACTTGTGCAAGTCCCAGCAAAGTTTTTACATCAACCTCAAATAAACACTGCTAGTCCACACTGGGATTCTAACCTTTGCCTTACTTTGAACCCAATACCCTGATGGACCTTGGAAGAGACTCTAAGTAAACTATATGACCCAGGGTTCAAACATTCATGGTGGCAACTCCCTTTCTGCTAAGCATTTTGTTTACTAACATGAGAAAATTAATTTCCTATATGATTTAGGAAATCCTTGTCTGCAATTCTGCTGTAAGCCAGACTTTTACAAAGGTGCAGACACAGCATGTCAAGTGGCACGATGCGATTACTTCTTGTTGCAAGCTCAACAATTTCAAAAGGTTGCCTCGGTTCCCAATTTATATGAAGAGTTCTTGCCTGAAATTTGGAAAGTATGTCTGTCATTTCCTCTGAAAAGATATGATCCACACCGCAAATGGAACACTGCAATTGGTTTTCTTGCAACCTGAACTCTTTTCAAGGAAGGGTCCGTTGAAATTTCAACAAATGAGTCTTGTCAGAAGAGGGAATAACCCCGCCTCTTTCACCAAAGGTCAGAACATACAGGGAAGACCTGTAAGTTATTGCCAAAACCTATCTCCTGAGTTCGGTCTCCTTACATATTTGTCACTTTACCTGTACACTAACCTTTTAAGATTTAGCAAAACAAATTGCCTCCAAAGCTTCTGATCCTGATGAAGTGAACTAGAAGAGAAGATGAGCTAACCCATATGACTGTAGGTGTGCCAAAGGGGATGGAATTTGTCAGTTTGTAAAACGTGTGTTAGAAAGCTTGTAGAAAAAAGTCGGCCTTGTTCCTTTTCTGCGAGATTTTCAAAAAGTCCATGTGAGGTTGCTGTTGAGAAGGCCCTTTGAAGAGCCTAGTAAATGAAAAGACCCAAGAGCTTGTTTTGGCAGGCCTGACCAATGTGCCATGATGGACAAAGTGAAAAGCTCTGTCAGAAGTGGGATTTGAACCCACGCCTCCATTCGGAGACCAGAAGGCCCATGAGAAGGGAAGAGAAGCCTCTTGAGTCTGGCGCCTTAGACCACTCGGCCATCCTGACAAGCTGTGTACTATGTACCCATGCAGCTGGCACAATGACTATACTTAATAGAGAAGAGACAACCACAAACTTAGCCTAGAAGACTTCATGAACACTGCAAGGCATGTTTTTTTCTCTGAAAACACTCATCAAACTGCCATTTTGGATCACTGCAATACCTTAGACAGCAATGTCATGTGCCTGCTCTAACAAATGAAATCCTTTGTGCTCCTTGAGCGTCTTTTCCTATGCGGTGGCTGTTTCCAGTGGAAAATGGTTTCTTCATAAAGAGGCATGAGACCGCGTGGCCTAATGGATAAGGCGTCTGACTTCGGATCAGAAGATTGAGGGTTCGAGTCCCTTTGTGGTCGTTGAGCTCTGTTCTTGTCACTTCTGTAGAGTATTTGCTCCTCTTGTTGTAAATGTCCTCGGAGACTTTGCAAAAGCCTGTGCTTCCTCACTCATGCTTATCATTCAATCCCTGCCCTTGACTGTTTACAGCTACAAAGGTGGCTGCTTTTGCTGAGCTTTCACCACAATGTCAATGACGCTAACTCTTTTCTTACAACTTGTGCAAGTCCCAGCAAAGTTTTTACATCAACCTCAAATAAACACTGCTAGTCCACACTGGGATTCTAACCTTTGCCTTACTTTGAACCCAATACCCTGATAGACCTGGGAAGAGACTCTAAGTAAACTATATGACCCAGGGTTCAAACATTCATGGTGGCATCTCCCTTTCTGCTAAGCATTTTGTTTACTAACATGAGAAAATTAATTTCCTATATGATTTAGGAAATCCTTGTCTGCAATTCTGCTGTAAGCCAGACTTTTACAAAGGTGCAGACACAGCATGTCAAGTGGCACGATGCGATTCCTTCTTGTTGCAAGCTCAACAATTTCAAAAGGTTGCCTCGGTTCCCAATTTATATGAAGAGTTCTTGCCTGAAATTTGGAAAGTATGTCTGTCATTTCCTCTGAAAAGATATGATTCACACCGCAAATGGAACACTGCAATTGGTTTTCTTGCAACCTGAACTCTTTTCAAGGAAGGGTCCGTTGAAATTTCAACAAATGAGTCTTGTCAGAAGAGGGAATAACCCCACCTCTTTCACCAAAGGTCAGAACATACAGGGAAGACCTGTAAGTTATTGCCAAAACCTATCTCCTGAGTTCGGTCTCCTTACATATTTGTCACTTTACCTGTACACTAACCTTTTAAGATTTAGCAAAACAAATTGCCTCCAAAGCTTCTGATCCTGATGAAGTGAACTAGAAGAGAAGATGAGCTAACCCATATGACTGTAGGTGTGCCAAAGGGGATGGAATTTGTCAGTTTGTAAAACGTGTGTTAGAAAGCTTGTAGAAAAAAGTCGGCCTTGTTCCTTTTCTGCGAGATTTTCCAAAAGTCCATGTGAGGTTGCTGTTGAGAAGGCCCTTTGAAGAGCCTAGTAAATGAAAAGACCCAAGAGCTTGTTTTGGCAGGCCTGACCAATGTGCCATGATGGACAAAGTGAAAAAGCTCTGTCAGAAGTGGGATTTGAACCCACGCCTCCATTCGGAGACCAGAAGGCCCATGAGAAGGGAAGAGAAGTCTCTTGAGTCTGGCGCCTTAGACCACTCGGCCATCCTGACAAGCGGTGCACTATGTACCCATGCAGCTGGCAAAATGACTATACTTAACAGAGAAGAGACAACCACAAACTTAGCCTAGAAGACTTCATGAACACTGCAAGGCATGTTTTTTTCTCTGAAAACACTCATCAAACTGCCATTTTGGATCACTGCAATACCTTAGACAGCAATGTCATGTGCCTGCTCTAACAAATGAAATCCTTTGTGCTCCTTGAGCGTCTTTTCCTATGCGGTTGCTGTTTCCAGTGGAAAATGGTTTCTTCATAAAGAGGCATGAGACCGCGTGGCCTAATGGATAAGGCGTCTGACTTCGGATCAGAAGATTGAGGGTTCGAGTCCCTTCGTGGTCGTTGAGCTCCGTTCTTGTCACTTCTGTAGAGTATTTGCTCCTCTTGTTGTAAATGTCCTCGGAGACTTTGCAAAAGCCTGTGCTTCCTCACTCATGCTTATCATTCAATCCCTGCCCTTGACTGTTTACAGCTACAAAGGTGGCTGCTTTTGCTGAGCTTTCACCACAATGTCAATGACGCTAACTCTTTTCTTACAACTTGTGCAAGTCCCAGCAAAGTTTTTACATCAACCTCAAATAAACACTGCTAGTCCACACTGGGATTCTAACCTTTGCCTTACTTTGAACCCAATACCCTGATGGACCTGGGAAGAGACTCTAAGTAAACTATATGACCCAGGGTTCAAACATTCATGGTGGCATCTCCCTTTCTGCTAAGCATTTTGTTTACTAACATGAGAAAATTAATTTCCTATATGATTTAGGAAATCCTTGTCTGCAATTCTGCTGTAAGCCAGACTTTTACAAAGGTGCAGACACAGCATGTCAAGTGGCACGATGTGATTCCTTCTTGTTGCAAGCTCAACAATTTCAAAAGGTTGCCTCGGTTCCCAATTTATATGAAGAGTTCTTGCCTGAAATTTGGAAAGTATGTCTGTCATTTCCTCTGAAAAGATATGATTCACACCGCAAATGGAACACTGCAATTGGTTTTCTTGCAACCTGAACTCTTTTCAAGGAAGGGTCCGTTGAAATTTCAACAAATGAGTCTTGTCAGAAGAGGGAATAACCCCACCTCTTTCACCAAAGGTCAGAACATACAGGGAAGACCTGTAAGTTATTGCCAAAACCTATCTCCTGAGTTCGGTCTCCTTACATATTTGTCACTTTACCTGTACACTAACCTTTTAAGATTTAGCAAAACAAATTGCCTCCAAAGCTTCTGATCCTGATGAAGTGAACTAGAAGAGAAGATGAGCTAACCCATATGACTGTAGGTGTGCCAAAGGGGATGGAATTTGTCAGTTTGTAAAACGTGTGTTAGAAAGCTTGTAGAAAAAAGTCGGCCTTGTTCCTTTTCTGCGAGATTTTCCAAAAGTCCATGTGAGGTTGCTGTTGAGAAGGCCCTTTGAAGAGCCTAGTAAATGAAAAGACCCAAGAGCTTGTTTTGGCAGGCCTGACCAATGTGCCATGATGGACAAAGTGAAAAAGCTCTGTCAGAAGTGGGATTTGAACCCACACCTCCATTCGGAGACCAGAAGGGCCATGAGAAGGGAAGAGAAGCCTCTTGAGTCTGGCGCCTTAGACCACTCGGCCATCCTGACAAGCGGTGTACTATGTACCCATGCAGCTGGCAAAATGACTATACTTAACAGAGAAGAGACAACCACAAACTTAGCCTAGAAGACTTCATGAACACTGCAAGGCATGATTTTTTCTCTGAAAACACTCATCAAACTGCCATTTTGGATCACTGCAATACCTTAGACAGCAATGTCATGTGCCTGCTCTAACAAATGAAATCCTTTGTGCTCCTTGAGTGTCTTTTCCTATGCGGTGGCTGTTTCCAGTGGAAAATGGTTTCTTCATAAAGAGGCATGAGACCGCATGGCCTAATGGATAAGGCGTCTGACTTTGGATCAGAAGATTGAGGGTTCGAGTCCCTTCGTGGTCGTTGAGCTCTGTTCTTGTCACTTCTGTAGAGTATTTGCTCCTCTTGTTGTAAATGTCCTCGGAGACTTTGCAAAAGCCTGTGCTTCCTCACTCATGCTTATCATTCAATCCCTGCCCTTGACTGTTTACAGCTACAAAGGTGGCTGCTTTTGCTGAGCTTTCACCACAATGTCAATGACGCTAACTCTTTTCTTACAACTTGTGCAAGTCCCAGCAAAGTTTTTACAACAACCTCAAATAAACACTGCTAGTCCACACTGGGATTCTAACCTTTGCCTTACTTTGAACCCAATACCCTGATGGACCTGGGAAGAGACTCTAAGTAAACTATATGACCCAGGGTTCAAACATTCATGGTGGCATCTCCCTTTCTGCTAAGCATTTTGTTTACTAACATGAGAAAATTAATTTCCTATATGATTTAGGAAATCCTTGTCTGCAATTCTGCTGTAAGCCAGACTTTTACAAAGGTGCAGACACAGCATGTCAAGTGGCACGATGTGATTCCTTCTTGTTGCAAGCTCAACAATTTCAAAAGGTTGCCTCGGTTCCCAATTTATATGAAGAGTTCTTGCCTGAAATTTGGAAAGTATGTCTGTCATTTCCTCTGAAAAGATATGATTCACACCGCAAATGGAACACTGCAATTGGTTTTCTTGCAACCTGAACTCTTTTCAAGGAAGGGTCCGTTGAAATTTCAACAAATGAGTCTTGTCAGAAGAGGAAATAACCCCACCTCTTTCACCAAAGGTCAGAACATACAGGGAAGACCTGTAAGTTATTGCCAAAACCTATCTCCTGAGTTCGGTCTCCTTACATATTTGTCACTTTACCTGTACACTAACCTTTTAAGATTTAGCAAAACAAATTGCCTCCAAAGCTTCTGATCCTGATGAAGTGAACTAGAAGAGAAGATGAGCTAACCCATATGACTGTAGGTGTGCCAAAGGGGATGGAATTTGTCAGTTTGTAAAACGTGTGTTAGAAAGCTTGTAGAAAAAAGTCGGCCTTGTTCCTTTTCTGCGAGATTTTCCAAAAGTCCATGTGAGGTTGCTGTTGAGAAGGCCCTTTGAAGAGCCTAGTAAATGAAAAGACCCAAGAGCTTGTTTTGGCAGGCCTGACCAATGTGCCATGATGGACAAAGTGAAAAAGCTCTGTCAGAAGTGGGATTTGAACCCACGCCTCCATTCGGAGACCAGAAGGCCCATGAGAAGGGAAGAGAAGCCTCTTGAGTCTGGCACCTTAGACCACTCGGCCATCCTGACAAGCGGTGTACTATGTACCCATGCAGCTGGCAAAATGACTATACTTAACAGAGAAGAGACAACCACAAACTTAGCCTAGAAGACTTCATGAACACTGCAAGGCATGTTTTTTTCTCTGAAAACACTCATCAAACTGCCATTTTGGATCACTGCAATACCTTAGACAGCAATGTCATGTGCCTGCTCTAACAAATGAAATCCTTTGTGCTCCTTGAGCGTCTTTTCCTATGCGGTGGCTGTTTCCAGTGGAAAATGGTTTCTTCATAAAGAGGCATGAGACCGCGTGGCCTAATGGATAAGGCGTCTGACTTTGGATCAGAAGATTGAGGGTTCGAGTCCCTTCGTGGTCGTTGAGCTCTGTTCTTGTCACTTCTGTAGAGTATTTGCTCCTCTTGTTGTAAATGTCCTCGGAGACTTTGCAAAAGCCTGTGCTTCCTCACTCATGCTTATCATTCAATCCCTGCCCTTGACTGTTTACAGCTACAAAGGTGGCTGCTTTTGCTGAGCTTTCACCACAATGTCAATGACGCTAACTCTTTTCTTACAACTTGTGCAAGTCCCAGCAAAGTTTTTACATCAACCTCAAATAAACACTGCTAGTCCACACTGGGATTCTAACCTTTGCCTTACTTTGAACCCAATACCCTGATGGACCTGGGAAGAGACTCTAAGTAAACTATATGACCCAGGGTTCAAACATTCATGGTGGCATCTCCCTTTCTGCTAAGCATTTTGTTTACTAACATGAGAAAATTAATTTCCTATATGATTTAGGAAATCCTTGTCTGCAATTCTGCTGTAAGCCAGACTTTTACAAAGGTGCAGACACAGCATGTCAAGTGGCACGATGCGATTCCTTCTTGTTGCAAGCTCAACAATTTCAAAAGGTTGCCTCGGTTCCCAATTTATATGAAGAGTTCTTGCCTGAAATTTGGAAAGTATGTCTGTCATTTCCTCTGAAAAGATATGATTCACACCGCAAATGGAACACTGCAATTGGTTTTCTTGCAACCTGAACTCTTTTCAAGGAAGGGTCCGTTGAAATTTCAACAAATGAGTCTTGTCAGAAGAGGGAATAACCCCACCTCTTTCACCAAAGGTCAGAACATACAGGGAAGACCTGTAAGTTATTGCCAAAACCTATCTCCTGAGTTCGGTCTCCTTACATTGTCACTTTACCTGTACACTAACCTTTTAAGATTTAGCAAAACAAATTGCCTCCAAAGCTTCTGATCCTGATGAAGTGAACTAGAAGAGAAGATGAGCTAACCCATATGACTGTAGGTGTGCCAAAGGGGATGGAATTTGTCAGTTTGTAAAACGTGTGTTAGAAAGCTTGTAGAAAAAAGTCGGCCTTGTTCCTTTTCTGCGAGATTTTCCAAAAGTCCATGTGAGGTTGCTGTTGAGAAGGCCCTTTGAAGAGCCTAGTAAATGAAAAGACCCAAGAGCTTGTTTTGGCAGGCCTGACCAATGTGCCATGATGGACAAAGTGAAAAAGCTCTGTCAGAAGTGGGATTTGAACCCACGCCTCCATTCGGAGACCAGAAGGCCCATGAGAAGGGAAGAGAAGCCTCTTGAGTCTGGCGCCTTAGACCACTCGGCCATCCTGACAAGCGGTGTACTATGTACCCATGCAGCTGGCAAAATGACTATACTTAACAGAGAAGAGACAACCACAAACTTAGCCTAGAAGACTTCATGAACACTGCAAGGCATGTTTTTTTCTCTGAAAACACTCATCAAACTGCCATTTTGGATCACTGCAATACCTTAGACAGCAATGTCATGTGCCTGCTCTAACAAATGAAATCCTTTGTGCTCCTTGAGCGTCTTTTCCTATGCGGTGGCTGTTTCCAGTGGAAAATGGTTTCTTCATAAAGAGGCATGAGACCGCGTGGCCTAATGGATAAGGCGTCTGACTTTGGATCAGAAGATTGAGGGTTCGAGTCCCTTCGTGGTTGTTGAGCTCTGTTCTTGTCACTTCTGTAGAGTATTTGCTCCTCTTGTTGTAAATGTCCTCGGAGACTTTGCAAAAGCCTGTGCTTCCTCACTCATGCTTATCATTCAATCCCTGCCCTTGACTGTTTACAGCTACAAAGGTTGCTGCTTTTGCTGAGCTTTCACCACAATGTCAATGACGCTAACTCTTTTCTTACAACTTGTGCAAGTCCCAGCAAAGTTTTTACATCAACCTCAAATAAACACTGCTAGTCCACACTGGGATTCTAACCTTTGCCTTACTTTGAACCCAATACCCTGATGGACCTGGGAAGAGACTCTAAGTAAACTATATGGCCCAGGGTTCAAACATTCATGGTGGCATCTCCCTTTCTGCTAAGCATTTTGTTTACTAACATGAGAAAATTAATTTCCTATATGATTTAGGAAATCCTTGTCTGCAATTCTGCTGTAAGCCAGACTTTTACAAAGGTGCAGACACAGCATGTCAAGTGGCACGATGCGATTCCTTCTTGTTGCAAGCTCAACAATTTCAAAAGGTTGCCTCGGTTCCCAATTTATATGAAGAGTTCTTGCCTGAAATTTGGAAAGTATGTCTGTCATTTCCTCTGAAAAGATATGATTCACACCGCAAATGGAACACTGCAATTGGTTTTCTTGCAACCTGAACTCTTTTCAAGGAAGGGTCCGTTGAAATTTCAACAAATGAGTCTTGTCAGAAGAGGGAATAACCCCACCTCTTTCACCAAAGGTCAGAACATACAGGGAAGACCTGTAAGTTATTGCCAAAACCTATCTCCTGAGTTCGGTCTCCTTACATATTTGTCACTTTACCTGTACACTAACCTTTTAAGATTTAGCAAAACAAATTGCCTCCAAAGCTTCTGATCCTGATGAAGTGAACTAGAAGAGAAGATGAGCTAACCCATATGACTGTAGGTGTGCCAAAGGGGATGGAATTTGTCAGTTTGTAAAACGTGTGTTAGAAAGCTTGTAGAAAAAAGTCGGCCTTGTTCCTTTTCTGCGAGATTTTCCAAAAGTCCATGTGAGGTTGCTGTTGAGAAGGCCCTTTGAAGAGCCTAGTAAATGAAAAGACCCAAGAGCTTGTTTTGGCAGGCCTGACCAATGTGCCATGATGGACAAAGTGAAAAAGCTCTGTCAGAAGTGGGATTTGAACCCACACCTCCATTCGGAGACCAGAAGGCCCATGAGAAGGGAAGAGAAGCCTCTTGAGTCTGGCGCCTTAGACCACTCAGCCATCCTGACAAGCGGTGCACTATGTACCCATGCAGCTGGCACAATGACTATACTTAACAGAGAAGAGACAACCACAAACTTAGCCTAGAAGACTTCATGAACACTGCAAGTCATGTTTTTTTCTCTGAAAACACTCATCAAACTGCCATTTTGGATCACTGCAATACCTTAGACAGCAATGTCATGTGCCTGCTCTAACAAATGAAATCCTTTGTGCTCCTTGAGCGTCTTTTCCTATGCGGTGGCTGTTTCCAGTGGAAAATGGTTTCTTCATAAAGAGGCATGAGACCGCGTGGCCTAATGGATAAGGCGTCTGACTTCGGATGAGAAGATTGAGGGTTCGAGTCCCTTTGTGGTCGTTGAGCTCTGTTCTTGTCACTTCTGTAGAGTATTTGCTCCTCTTGTTGTAAATGTCCTCGGAGACTTTGCAAAAGCCTGTGCTTCCTCACTCATGCTTATCATTCAATCCCTGCCCTTGACTGTTTACAGCTACAAAGGTGGCTGCTTTTGCTGAGCTTTCACCACAATGTCAATGACGCTAACTCTTTTCTTACAACTTGTGCAAGTCCCAGCAAAGTTTTTACATCAACCTCAAATAAACACTGCTAGTCCACACTGGGATTCTAACCTTTGCCTTACTTTGAACCCAATACCCTGATGGACCTTGCAAGAGACTCTAAGTAAACTATATGACCCAGGGTTCAAACATTCATGGTGGCATCTCCCTTTCTGCTAAGCATTTTGTTTACTAACATGAGAAAATTAATTTCCTATATGATTTAGGAAATCCTTGTCTGCAATTCTGCTGTAAGCCAGACTTTTACAAAGGTGCAGACACAGCATGTCAAGTGGCACGATGCGATTCCTTCTTGTTGCAAGCTCAACAATTTCAAAAGGTTGCCTCGGTTCCCAATTTATATGAAGAGTTCTTGCCTGAAATTTGGAAAGTATGTCTGTCATTTCCTCTGAAAAGATATGATTCACACCGCAAATGGAACACTGCAATTGGTTTTCTTGCAACCTGAACTCTTTTCAAGGAAGGGTCCGTTGAAATTTCAACAAATGAGTCTTGTCAGAAGAGGGAATAACCCCACCTCTTTCACCAAAGGTCAGAACATACAGGGAAGACCTGTAAGTTATTGCCAAAACCTATCTCCTGAGTTCGGTCTCCTTACATATTTGTCACTTTACCTGTACACTAACCTTTTAAGATTTAGCAAAACAAATTGCCTCCAAAGCTTCTGATCCTGATGAAGTGAACTAGAAGAGAAGATGAGCTAACCCATATGACTGTAGGTGTGCCAAAGGGGATGGAATTTGTCAGTTTGTAAAACGTGTGTTAGAAAGCTTGTAGAAAAAAGTCGGCCTTGTTCCTTTTCTGCGAGATTTTCCAAAAGTCCATGTGAGGTTGCTGTTGAGAAGGCCCTTTGAAGAGCCTAGTAAATGAAAAGACCCAAGAGCTTGTTTTGGCAGGCCTGACCAATGTGCCATGATGGACAAAGTGAAAAAGCTCTGTCAGAAGTGGGATTTGAACCCACGCCTCCATTCGGAGACCAGAAGGCCCATGAGAAGGGAAGAGAAGCCTCTTGAGTCTGGCACCTTAGACCACTCGGCCATCCTGACAAGCGGTGTACTATGTACCCATGCAGCTGGCAAAATGACTATACTTAACAGAGAAGAGACAACCACAAACTTAGCCTAGAAGACTTCATGAACACTGCAAGGCATGTTTTTTTCTCTGAAAACACTCATCAAACTGCCATTTTGGATCACTGCAATACCTTAGACAGCAATGTCATGTGCCTGCTCTAACAAATGAAATCCTTTGTGCTCCTTGAGCGTCTTTTCCTATGCGGTGGCTGTTTCCAGTGGAAAATGGTTTCTTCATAAAGAGGCATGAGACCGCGTGGCCTAATGGATAAGGCGTCTGACTTTGGATCAGAAGATTGAGGGTTCGAGTCCCTTCGTGGTCGTTGAGCTCTGTTCTTGTCACTTCTGTAGAGTATTTGCTCCTCTTGTTGTAAATGTCCTCGGAGACTTTGCAAAAGCCTGTGCTTCCTCACTCATGCTTATCATTCAATCCCTGCCCTTGACTGTTTACAGCTACAAAGGTGGCTGCTTTTGCTGAGCTTTCACCACAATGTCAATGACGCTAACTCTTTTCTTACAACTTGTGCAAGTCCCAGCAAAGTTTTTACATCAACCTCAAATAAACACTGCTAGTCCACACTGGGATTCTAACCTTTGCCTTACTTTGAACCCAATACCCTGATGGACCTGGGAAGAGACTCTAAGTAAACTATATGACCCAGGGTTCAAACATTCATGGTGGCATCTCCCTTTCTGCTAAGCATTTTGTTTACTAACATGAGAAAATTAATTTCCTATATGATTTAGGAAATCCTTGTCTGCAATTCTGCTGTAAGCCAGACTTTTACAAAGGTGCAGACACAGCATGTCAAGTGGCACGATGCGATTCCTTCTTGTTGCAAGCTCAACAATTTCAAAAGGTTGCCTCGGTTCCCAATTTATATGAAGAGTTCTTGCCTGAAATTTGGAAAGTATGTCTGTCATTTCCTCTGAAAAGATATGATTCACACCGCAAATGGAACACTGCAATTGGTTTTCTTGCAACCTGAACTCTTTTCAAGGAAGGGTCCGTTGAAATTTCAACAAATGAGTCTTGTCAGAAGAGGGAATAACCCCACCTCTTTCACCAAAGGTCAGAACATACAGGGAAGACCTGTAAGTTATTGCCAAAACCTATCTCCTGAGTTCGGTCTCCTTACATTGTCACTTTACCTGTACACTAACCTTTTAAGATTTAGCAAAACAAATTGCCTCCAAAGCTTCTGATCCTGATGAAGTGAACTAGAAGAGAAGATGAGCTAACCCATATGACTGTAGGTGTGCCAAAGGGGATGGAATTTGTCAGTTTGTAAAACGTGTGTTAGAAAGCTTGTAGAAAAAAGTCGGCCTTGTTCCTTTTCTGCGAGATTTTCCAAAAGTCCATGTGAGGTTGCTGTTGAGAAGGCCCTTTGAAGAGCCTAGTAAATGAAAAGACCCAAGAGCTTGTTTTGGCAGGCCTGACCAATGTGCCATGATGGACAAAGTGAAAAAGCTCTGTCAGAAGTGGGATTTGAACCCACGCCTCCATTCGGAGACCAGAAGGCCCATGAGAAGGGAAGAGAAGCCTCTTGAGTCTGGCGCCTTAGACCACTCGGCCATCCTGACAAGCGGTGTACTATGTACCCATGCAGCTGGCAAAATGACTATACTTAACAGAGAAGAGACAACCACAAACTTAGCCTAGAAGACTTCATGAACACTGCAAGGCATGTTTTTTTCTCTGAAAACACTCATCAAACTGCCATTTTGGATCACTGCAATACCTTAGACAGCAATGTCATGTGCCTGCTCTAACAAATGAAATCCTTTGTGCTCCTTGAGCGTCTTTTCCTATGCGGTGGCTGTTTCCAGTGGAAAATGGTTTCTTCATAAAGAGGCATGAGACCGCGTGGCCTAATGGATAAGGCGTCTGACTTTGGATCAGAAGATTGAGGGTTCGAGTCCCTTCGTGGTTGTTGAGCTCTGTTCTTGTCACTTCTGTAGAGTATTTGCTCCTCTTGTTGTAAATGTCCTCGGAGACTTTGCAAAAGCCTGTGCTTCCTCACTCATGCTTATCATTCAATCCCTGCCCTTGACTGTTTACAGCTACAAAGGTTGCTGCTTTTGCTGAGCTTTCACCACAATGTCAATGACGCTAACTCTTTTCTTACAACTTGTGCAAGTCCCAGCAAAGTTTTTACATCAACCTCAAATAAACACTGCTAGTCCACACTGGGATTCTAACCTTTGCCTTACTTTGAACCCAATACCCTGATGGACCTGGGAAGAGACTCTAAGTAAACTATATGGCCCAGGGTTCAAACATTCATGGTGGCATCTCCCTTTCTGCTAAGCATTTTGTTTACTAACATGAGAAAATTAATTTCCTATATGATTTAGGAAATCCTTGTCTGCAATTCTGCTGTAAGCCAGACTTTTACAAAGGTGCAGACACAGCATGTCAAGTGGCACGATGCGATTCCTTCTTGTTGCAAGCTCAACAATTTCAAAAGGTTGCCTCGGTTCCCAATTTATATGAAGAGTTCTTGCCTGAAATTTGGAAAGTATGTCTGTCATTTCCTCTGAAAAGATATGATTCACACCGCAAATGGAACACTGCAATTGGTTTTCTTGCAACCTGAACTCTTTTCAAGGAAGGGTCCGTTGAAATTTCAACAAATGAGTCTTGTCAGAAGAGGGAATAACCCCACCTCTTTCACCAAAGGTCAGAACATACAGGGAAGACCTGTAAGTTATTGCCAAAACCTATCTCCTGAGTTCGGTCTCCTTACATATTTGTCACTTTACCTGTACACTAACCTTTTAAGATTTAGCAAAACAAATTGCCTCCAAAGCTTCTGATCCTGATGAAGTGAACTAGAAGAGAAGATGAGCTAACCCATATGACTGTAGGTGTGCCAAAGGGGATGGAATTTGTCAGTTTGTAAAACGTGTGTTAGAAAGCTTGTAGAAAAAAGTCGGCCTTGTTCCTTTTCTGCGAGATTTTCCAAAAGTCCATGTGAGGTTGCTGTTGAGAAGGCCCTTTGAAGAGCCTAGTAAATGAAAAGACCCAAGAGCTTGTTTTGGCAGGCCTGACCAATGTGCCATGATGGACAAAGTGAAAAAGCTCTGTCAGAAGTGGGATTTGAACCCACACCTCCATTCGGAGACCAGAAGGCCCATGAGAAGGGAAGAGAAGCCTCTTGAGTCTGGCGCCTTAGACCACTCAGCCATCCTGACAAGCGGTGCACTATGTACCCATGCAGCTGGCACAATGACTATACTTAACAGAGAAGAGACAACCACAAACTTAGCCTAGAAGACTTCATGAACACTGCAAGTCATGTTTTTTTCTCTGAAAACACTCATCAAACTGCCATTTTGGATCACTGCAATACCTTAGACAGCAATGTCATGTGCCTGCTCTAACAAATGAAATCCTTTGTGCTCCTTGAGCGTCTTTTCCTATGCGGTGGCTGTTTCCAGTGGAAAATGGTTTCTTCATAAAGAGGCATGAGACCGCGTGGCCTAATGGATAAGGCGTCTGACTTCGGATGAGAAGATTGAGGGTTCGAGTCCCTTTGTGGTCGTTGAGCTCTGTTCTTGTCACTTCTGTAGAGTATTTGCTCCTCTTGTTGTAAATGTCCTCGGAGACTTTGCAAAAGCCTGTGCTTCCTCACTCATGCTTATCATTCAATCCCTGCCCTTGACTGTTTACAGCTACAAAGGTGGCTGCTTTTGCTGAGCTTTCACCACAATGTCAATGACGCTAACTCTTTTCTTACAACTTGTGCAAGTCCCAGCAAAGTTTTTACATCAACCTCAAATAAACACTGCTAGTCCACACTGGGATTCTAACCTTTGCCTTACTTTGAACCCAATACCCTGATGGACCTTGCAAGAGACTCTAAGTAAACTATATGACCCAGGGTTCAAACATTCATGGTGGCATCTCCCTTTCTGCTAAGCATTTTGTTTACTAACATGAGAAAATTAATTTCCTATATGATTTAGGAAATCCTTGTCTGCAATTCTGCTGTAAGCCAGACTTTTACAAAGGTGCAGACACAGCATGTCAAGTGGCACGATGCGATTCCTTCTTGTTGCAAGCTCAACAATTTCAAAAGGTTGCCTCGGTTCCCAATTTATATGAAGAGTTCTTGCCTGAAATTTGGAAAGTATGTCTGTCATTTCCTCTGAAAAGATATGATTCACACCGCAAATGGAACACTGCAATTGGTTTTCTTGCAACCTGAACTCTTTTCAAGGAAGGGTCCGTTGAAATTTCAACAAATGAGTCTTGTCAGAAGAGGGAATAACCCCACCTCTTTCACCAAAGGTCAGAACATACAGGGAAGACCTGTAAGTTATTGCCAAAACCTATCTCCTGAGTTCGGTCTCCTTACATTGTCACTTTACCTGTACACTAACCTTTTAAGATTTAGCAAAACAAATTGCCTCCAAAGCTTCTGATCCTGATGAAGTGAACTAGAAGAGAAGATGAGCTAACCCATATGACTGTAGGTGTGCCAAAGGGGATGGAATTTGTCAGTTTGTAAAACGTGTGTTAGAAAGCTTGTAGAAAAAAGTCGGCCTTGTTCCTTTCCTGCGAGATTTTCCAAAAGTCCATGTGAGGTTGCTGTTGAGAAGGCCCTTTGAAGAGCCTAGTAAATGAAAAGACCCAAGAGCTTGTTTTGGCAGGCCTGACCAATGTGCCATGATGGACAAAGTGAAAAAGCTCTGTCAGAAGTGGGATTTGAACCCACGCCTCCATTCGGAGACCAGAAGGCCCATGAGAAGGGAAGAGAAGCCTCTTAAGTCTGGCGCCTTAGACCACTCGGCCATCCTGACAAGCGGTGTACTATGTACCCATGCAGCTGGCAAAATGACTATACTTAACAGAGAAGAGACAACCACAAACTTAGCCTAGAAGACTTCATGAACACTGCAAGGCATGTTTTTTTCTCTGAAAACACTCATCAAACTGCCATTTTGGATCACTGCAATACCTTAGACAGCAATGTCATGTGCCTGCTCTAACAAATGAAATCCTTTGTGCTCCTTGAGCGTCTTTTCCTATGCGGTGGCTGTTTCCAGTGGAAAATGGTTTCTTCATAAAGAGGTATGAGACCGCGTGGCCTAATGGATAAGGCGTCTGACTTTGGATCAGAAGATTGAGGGTTCGAGTCCCTTCGTGGTTGTTGAGCTCTGTTCTTGTCACTTCTGTAGAGTATTTGCTCCTCTTGTTGTAAATGTCCTCGGAGACTTTGCAAAAGCCTGTGCTTCCTCACTCATGCTTATCATTCAATCCCTGCCCTTGACTGTTTACAGCTACAAAGGTGGCTGCTTTTGCTGAGCTTTCACCACAATGTCAATGACGCTAACTCTTTTCTTACAACTTGTGCAAGTCCCAGCAAAGTTTTTACATCAACCTCAAATAAACACTGCTAGTCCACACTGGGATTCTAACCTTTGCCTTACTTTGAACCCAATACCCTGATGGACCTTGCAAGAGACTCTAAGTAAACTATATGACCCAGGGTTCAAACATTCATGGTGGCATCTCCCTTTCTGCTAAGCATTTTGTTTACTAACATGAGAAAATTAATTTCCTATATGATTTAGGAAATCCTTGTCTGCAATTCTGCTGTAAGCCAGACTTTTACAAAGGTGCAGACACAGCATGTCAAGTGGCACGATGCGATTCCTTCTTGTTGCAAGCTCAACAATTTCAAAAGGTTGCCTCGGTTCCCAATTTATATGAAGAGTTCTTGCCTGAAATTTGGAAAGTATGTCTGTCATTTCCTCTGAAAAGATATGATTCACACCGCAAATGGAACACTGCAATTGGTTTTCTTGCAACCTGAACTCTTTTCAAGGAAGGGTCCGTTGAAATTTCAACAAATGAGTCTTGTCAGAAGAGGGAATAACCCCACCTCTTTCACCAAAGGTCAGAACATACAGGGAAGACCTGTAAGTTATTGCCAAAACCTATCTCCTGAGTTCGGTCTCCTTACATTGTCACTTTACCTGTACACTAACCTTTTAAGATTTAGCAAAACAAATTGCCTCCAAAGCTTCTGATCCTGATGAAGTGAACTAGAAGAGAAGATGAGCTAACCCATATGACTGTAGGTGTGCCAAAGGGGATGGAATTTGTCAGTTTGTAAAACGTGTGTTAGAAAGCTTGTAGAAAAAAGTCGGCCTTGTTCCTTTTCTGCGAGATTTTCCAAAAGTCCATGTGAGGTTGCTGTTGAGAAGGCCCTTTGAAGAGCCTAGTAAATTAAAAGACCCAAGAGCTTGTTTTGGCAGGCCTGACCAATGTGCCATGATGGACAAAGTGAAAAAGCTCTGTCAGAAGTGGGATTTGAACCCACACCTCCATTCGGAGACCAGAAGGCCCATGAGAAGGGAAGAGAAGCCTCTTGAGTCTGGCGCCTTAGACCACTCGGCCATCCTGACAAGCGGTGTACTATGTACCCATGCAGCTGGCAAAATGACTATACTTAACAGAGAAGAGACAACCACAAACTTAGCCTAGAAGACTTCATGAACACTGCAAGGCATGTTTTTTTCTCTGAAAACACTCATCAAACTGCCATTTTGGATCACTGCAATACCTTAGACAGCAATGTCATGTGCCTGCTCTAACAAATGAAATCCTTTGTGCTCCTTGAGCGTCTTTTCCTATGCGGTGGCTGTTTCCAGTGGAAAATGGTTTCTTCATAAAGAGGCATGAGACCGCGTGGCCTAATGGATAAGGCGTCTGACTTTGGATCAGAAGATTGAGGGTTCGAGTCCCTTCGTGGTCGTTGAGCTCTGTTCTTGTCACTTCTGTAGAGTATTTGCTCCTCTTGTTGTAAATGTCCTCGGAGACTTTGCAAAAGCCTGTGCTTCCTCACTCATGCTTATCATTCAATCCCTGCCCTTGACTGTTTACAGCTACAAAGGTGGCTGCTTTTGCTGAGCTTTCACCACAATGTCAATGACGCTAACTCTTTTCTTACAACTTGTGCAAGTCCCAGCAAAGTTTTTACATCAACCTCAAATAAACACTGCTAGTCCACACTGGGATTCTAACCTTTGCCTTACTTTGAACCCAATACCCTGATGGACCTGGGAAGAGACTCTAAGTAAACTATATGACCCAGGGTTCAAACATTCATGGTGGCATCTCCCTTTCTGCTAAGCATTTTGTTTACTAACATGAGAAAATTAATTTCCTATATGATTTAGGAAATCCTTGTCTGCAATTCTGCTGTAAGCCAGACTTTTACAAAGGTGCAGACACAGCATGTCAAGTGGCACGATGCGATTCCTTCTTGTTGCAAGCTCAACAATTTCAAAAGGTTGCCTCGGTTCCCAATTTATATGAAGAGTTCTTGCCTGAAATTTGGAAAGTATGTCTGTCATTTCCTCTGAAAAGATATGATTCACACCGCAAATGGAACACTGCAATTGGTTTTCTTGCAACCTGAACTCTTTTCAAGGAAGGGTCCGTTGAAATTTCAACAAATGAGTCTTGTCAGAAGAGGGAATAACCCCACCTCTTTCACCAAAGGTCAGAACATACAGGGAAGACCTGTAAGTTATTGCCAAAACCTATCTCCTGAGTTCGGTCTCCTTACATTGTCACTTTACCTGTACACTAACCTTTTAAGATTTAGCAAAACAAATTGCCTCCAAAGCTTCTGATCCTGATGAAGTGAACTAGAAGAGAAGATGAGCTAACCCATATGACTGTAGGTGTGCCAAAGGGGATGGAATTTGTCAGTTTGTAAAACGTGTGTTAGAAAGCTTGTAGAAAAAAGTCGGCCTTGTTCCTTTTCTGCGAGATTTTCCAAAAGTCCATGTGAGGTTGCTGTTGAGAAGGCCCTTTGAAGAGCCTAGTAAATGAAAAGACCCAAGAGCTTGTTTTGGCAGGCCTGACCAATGTGCCATGATGGACAAAGTGAAAAAGCTCTGTCAGAAGTGGGATTTGAACCCACGCCTCCATTCGGAGACCAGAAGGCCCATGAGAAGGGAAGAGAAGCCTCTTGAGTCTGGCGCCTTAGACCACTCGGCCATCCTGACAAGCGGTGTACTATGTACCCATGCAGCTGGCAAAATGACTATACTTAACAGAGAAGAGACAACCACAAACTTAGCCTAGAAGACTTCATGAACACTGCAAGGCATGTTTTTTCCTCTGAAAACACTCATCAAACTGCCATTTTGGATCACTGCAATACCTTAGACAGGAATGTCATGTGCCTGCTCTAACAAATGAAATCCTTTGTGCTCCTTGAGCGTCTTTTCCTATGCGGTGGCTGTTTCCAGTGGAAAATGGTTTCTTCATAAAGAGGCATGAGACCGCGTGGCCTAATGGATAAGGCGTCTGACTTTGGATCAGAAGATTGAGGGTTCGAGTCCCTTCGTGGTTGTTGAGCTCTGTTCTTGTCACTTCTGTAGAGTATTTGCTCCTCTTGTTGTAAATGTCCTCGGAGACTTTGCAAAAGCCTGTGCTTCCTCACTCATGCTTATCATTCAATCCCTGCCCTTGACTGTTTACAGCTACAAAGGTGGCTGCTTTTGCTGAGCTTTCACCACAATGTCAATGACGCTAACTCTTTTCTTACAACTTGTGCAAGTCCCAGCAAAGTTTTTACATCAACCTCAAATAAACACTGCTAGTCCACACTGGGATTCTAACCTTTGCCTTACTTTGAACCCAATACCCTGATGGACCTGGGAAGAGACTCTAAGTAAACTATATGGCCCAGGGTTCAAACATTCATGGTGGCATCTCCCTTTCTGCTAAGCATTTTGTTTACTAACATGAGAAAATTAATTTCCTATATGATTTAGGAAATCCTTGTCTGCAATTCTGCTGTAAGCCAGACTTTTACAAAGGTGCAGACACAGCATGTCAAGTGGCACGATGCGATTCCTTCTTGTTGCAAGCTCAACAATTTCAAAAGGTTGCCTCGGTTCCCAATTTATATGAAGAGTTCTTGCCTGAAATTTGGAAAGTATGTCTGTCATTTCCTCTGAAAAGATATGATTCACACCGCAAATGGAACACTGCAATTGGTTTTCTTGCAACCTGAACTCTTTTCAAGGAAGGGTCCGTTGAAATTTCAACAAATGAGTCTTGTCAGAAGAGGGAATAACCCCACCTCTTTCACCAAAGGTCAGAACATACAGGGAAGACCTGTAAGTTATTGCCAAAACCTATCTCCTGAGTTCGGTCTCCTTACATATTTGTCACTTTACCTGTACACTAACCTTTTAAGATTTAGCAAAACAAATTGCCTCCAAAGCTTCTGATCCTGATGAAGTGAACTAGAAGAGAAGATGAGCTAACCCATATGACTGTAGGTGTGCCAAAGGGGATGGAATTTGTCAGTTTGTAAAACGTGTGTTAGAAAGCTTGTAGAAAAAAGTCGGCCTTGTTCCTTTTCTGCGAGATTTTCCAAAAGTCCATGTGAGGTTGCTGTTGAGAAGGCCCTTTGAAGAGCCTAGTAAATGAAAAGACCCAAGAGCTTGTTTTGGCAGGCCTGACCAATGTGCCATGATGGACAAAGTGAAAAAGCTCTGTCAGAAGTGGGATTTGAACCCACACCTCCATTCGGAGACCAGAAGGCCCATGAGAAGGGAAGAGAAGCCTCTTGAGTCTGGCGCCTTAGACCACTCAGCCATCCTGACAAGCGGTGCACTATGTACCCATGCAGCTGGCACAATGACTATACTTAACAGAGAAGAGACAACCACAAACTTAGCCTAGAAGACTTCATGAACACTGCAAGTCATGTTTTTTTCTCTGAAAACACTCATCAAACTGCCATTTTGGATCACTGCAATACCTTAGACAGCAATGTCATGTGCCTGCTCTAACAAATGAAATCCTTTGTGCTCCTTGAGCGTCTTTTCCTATGCGGTGGCTGTTTCCAGTGGAAAATGGTTTCTTCATAAAGAGGCATGAGACCGCGTGGCCTAATGGATAAGGCGTCTGACTTCGGATCAGAAGATTGAGGGTTCGAGTCCCTTTGTGGTCGTTGAGCTCTGTTCTTGTCACTTCTGTAGAGTATTTGCTCCTCTTGTTGTAAATGTCCTCGGAGACTTTGCAAAAGCCTGTGCTTCCTCACTCATGCTTATCATTCAATCCCTGCCCTTGACTGTTTACAGCTACAAAGGTGGCTGCTTTTGCTGAGCTTTCACCACAATGTCAATGACGCTAACTCTTTTCTTACAACTTGTGCAAGTCCCAGCAAAGTTTTTACATCAACCTCAAATAAACACTGCTAGTCCACACTGGGATTCTAACCTTTGCCTTACTTTGAACCCAATACCCTGATGGACCTTGCAAGAGACTCTAAGTAAACTATATGACCCAGGGTTCAAACATTCATGGTGGCATCTCCCTTTCTGCTAAGCATTTTGTTTACTAACATGAGAAAATTAATTTCCTATATGATTTAGGAAATCCTTGTCTGCAATTCTGCTGTAAGCCAGACTTTTACAAAGGTGCAGACACAGCATGTCAAGTGGCACGATGCGATTCCTTCTTGTTGCAAGCTCAACAATTTCAAAAGGTTGCCTCAGTTCCCAATTTATATGAAGAGTTCTTGCCTGAAATTTGGAAAGTATGTCTGTCATTTCCTCTGAAAAGATATGATCCACACCGCAAATGGAACACTGCAATTGGTTTTCTTGCAACCTGAACTCTTTTCAAGGAAGGGTCCGTTGAAATTTCAACAAATGAGTCTTGTCAGAAGAGGGAATAACACCACCTCTTTCACCAAAGGTCAGAACATACAGGGAAGACCTGTAAGTTATTGCCAAAACCTATCTCCTGAGTTCGGTCTCCTTACATATTTGTCACTTTACCTGTACACTAACCTTTTAAGATTTAGCAAAACAAATTGCCTCCAAAGCTTCTGATCCTGATGAAGTGAACTAGAAGAGAAGATGAGCTAACCCATATGACTGTAGGTGTGCCAAAGGGGATGGAATTTGTCAGTTTGTAAAACGTGTGTTAGAAAGCTTGTAGAAAAAAGTCGGCCTTGTTCCTTTTCTGCGAGATTTTCCAAAAGTCCATGTGAGGTTGCTGTTGAGAAGGCCCTTTGAAGAGCCTAGTAAATGAAAAGACCCAAGAGCTTGTTTTGGCAGGCCTGACCAATGTGCCATGATGGACAAAGTGAAAAAGCTCTGTCAGAAGTGGGATTTGAACCCACGCCTCCATTCGGAGACCAGAAGGCCCATGAGAAGGGAAGAGAAGCCTCTTGAGTCTGGCGCCTTAGACCACTCGGCCATCCTGACAAGCGGTGCACTATGTACCCATGCAGCTGGCACAATGACTATACTTAACAGAGAAGAGACAACCACAAACTTAGCCTAGAAGACTTCATGAACACTGCAAGGCATGTTTTTTTCTCTGAAAACACTCATCAAACTGCCATTTTGGATCACTGCAATACCTTAGACAGCAATGTCATGTGCCTGCTCTAACAAATGAAATCCTTTGTGCTCCTTGAGCGTCTTTTCCTATGCGGTGGCTGTTTCCAGTGGAAAATGGTTTCTTCATAAAGAGGCATGAGACCGCGTGGCCTAATGGATAAGGCGTCTGACTTCGGATCAGAAGATTGAGGGTTCGAGTCCCTTCGTGGTCGTTGAGTTCTGTTCTTGTCACTTCTGTAGAGTATTTGCTCCTCTTGTTGTAAATGTCCTCGGAGACTTTGCAAAAGCCTGTGCTTCCTCACTCATGCTTATCATTCAATCCCTGCCCTTGACTGTTTACAGCTACAAAGGTGGCTGCTTTTGCTGAGCTTTCACCACAATGTCAATGACGCTAACTCTTTTCTTACAACTTGTGCAAGTCCCAGCAAAGTTTTTACATCAACCTCAAATAAACACTGCTAGTCCACACTGGGATTCTAACCTTTGCCTTACTTTGAACCCAATACCCTGATAGACCTGGGAAGAGACTCTAAGTAAACTATATGACCCAGGGTTCAAACATTCATGGTGGCATCTCCCTTTCTGCTAAGCATTTTGTTTACTAACATGAGAAAATTAATTTCCTATATGATTTAGGAAATCCTTGTCTGCAATTCTGCTGTAAGCCAGACTTTTACAAAGGTGCAGACACAGCATGTCAAGTGGCACGATGCGATTCCTTCTTGTTGCAAGCTCAACAATTTCAAAAGGTTGCCTCGGTTCCCAATTTATATGAAGAGTTCTTGCCTGAAATTTGGAAAGTATGTCTGTCATTTCCTCTGAAAAGATATGATCCACACCGCAAATGGAACACTGCAATTGGTTTTCTTGCAACCTGAACTCTTTTCAAGGAAGGGTCCGTTGAAATTTCAACAAATGAGTCTTGTCAGAAGAGGGAATAACACCACCTCTTTCACCAAAGGTCAGAACATACAGGGAAGACCTGTAAGTTATTGCCAAAACCTATCTCCTGAGTTCGGTCTCCTTACATATTTGTCACTTTACCTGTACACTAACCTTTTAAGATTTAGCAAAACAAATTGCCTCCAAAGCTTCTGATCCTGATGAAGTGAACTAGAAGAGAAGATGAGCTAACCCATATGACTGTAGGTGTGCCAAAGGGGATGGAATTTGTCAGTTTGTAAAACGTGTGTTAGAAAGCTTGTAGAAAAAAGTCGGCCTTGTTCCTTTTCTGCGAGATTTTCCAAAAGTCCATGTGAGGTTGCTGTTGAGAAGGCCCTTTGAAGAGCCTAGTAAATGAAAAGACCCAAGAGCTTGTTTTGGCAGGCCTGACCAATGTGCCATGATGGACAAAGTGAAAAAGCTCTGTCAGAAGTGGGATTTGAACCCACGCCTCCATTTGGAGCCCAGAAGGCCCATGAGAAGGGAAGAGAAGCCTCTTGAGTCTGGCGCCTTAGACCACTCGGCCATCCTGACAAGCGGTGCACTATGTACCCATGCAGCTGGCACAATGACTATACTTAACAGAGAAGAGACAACCACAAACTTAGCCTAGAAGACTTCATGAACACTGCAAGGCATGTTTTTTTCTCTGAAAACACTCATCAAACTGCCATTTTGGATCACTGCAATACCTTAGACAGCAATGTCATGTGCCTGCTCTAACAAATGAAATCCTTTGTGCTCCTTGAGCGTCTTTTCCTATGCGGTGGCTGTTTCCAGTGGAAAATGGTTTCTTCATAAAGAGGCATGAGACCGCGTGGCCTAATGGATAAGGCGTCTGACTTCGGATCAGAAGATTGAGGGTTCGAGTCCCTTCGTGGTCGTTGAGTTCTGTTCTTGTCACTTCTGTAGAGTATTTGCTCCTCTTGTTGTAAATGTCCTCGGAGACTTTGCAAAAGCCTGTGCTTCCTCACTCATGCTTATCATTCAATCCCTGCCCTTGACTGTTTACAGCTACAAAGGTGGCTGCTTTTGCTGAGCTTTCACCACAATGTCAATGACGCTAACTCTTTTCTTACAACTTGTGCAAGTCCCAGCAAAGTTTTTACATCAACCTCAAATAAACACTGCTAGTCCACACTGGGATTCTAACCTTTGCCTTACTTTGAACCCAATACCCTGATGGACCTTGGAAGAGACTCTAAGTAAACTATATGACCCAGGGTTCAAACATTCATGGTGGCATCTCCCTTTCTGCTAAGCATTTTGTTTACTAACATGAGAAAATTAATTTCCTATATGATTTAGGAAATCCTTGTCTGCAATTCTGCTGTAAGCCAGACTTTTACAAAGGTGCAGACACAGCATGTCAAGTGGCACGATGCGATTCCTTCTTGTTGCAAGCTCAACAATTTCAAAAGGTTGCCTCGGTTCCCAATTTATATGAAGAGTTCTTGCCTGAAATTTGGAAAGTATGTCTGTCATTTCCTCTGAAAAGATATGATCCACACCGCAAATGGAACACTGCAATTGGTTTTCTTGCAACCTGAACTCTTTTCAAGGAAGGGTCCGTTGAAATTTCAACAAATGAGTCTTGTCAGAAGAGGGAATAACCCCACCTCTTTCACCAAAGGTCAGAACATACAGGGAAGACCTGTAAGTTATTGACAAAACCTATCTCCTGAGTTCGGTCTCCTTACATATTTGTCACTTTACCTGTACACTAACCTTTTAAGATTTAGCAAAACAAATTGCCTCCAAAGCTTCTGATCCTGATGAAGTGAACTAGAAGAGAAGATGAGCTAACCCATATGACTGTAGCTGTGCCAAAGGGGATGGAATTTGTCAGTTTGTAAAACGTGTGTTAGAAAGCTTGTAGAAAAAAGTCGGCCTTGTTCCTTTTCTGCGAGATTTTCCAAAAGTCCATGTGAGGTTGCTGTTGAGAAGGCCCTTTGAAGAGCCTAGTAAATGAAAAGACCCAAGAGCTTGTTTTGGCAGGCCTGACCAATGTGCCATGATGGACAAAGTGAAAAAGCTCTGTCAGAAGTGGGATTTGAACCCACGCCTCCATTCGGAGACCAGAAGGCCCATGAGAAGGGAAGAGAAGCCTCTTGAGTCTGGCGCCTTAGACCACTCGGCCATCCTGACAAGCAGTGTACTATGTACCCATGCAGCTGGCACAATGACTATACTTAACAGAGAAGAGACAACCACAAACTTAGCCTAGAAGACTTCATGAACACTGCAAGGCATGTTTTTTTCTCTGAAAACACTCATCAAACTGCCATTTTGGATCACTGCAATACCTTAGACAGCAATGTCATGTGCCTGCTCTAACAAATGAAATCCTTTGTGCTCCTTGAGCGTCTTTTCCTATGCGGTGGCTGTTTCCAGTGGAAAATGGTTTCTTCATAAAGAGGCATGAGACCGCGTGACCTAATGGATAAGGCGTCTGACTTCGGATCAGAAGATTGAGGGTTCGAGTCCCTTCGTGGTCGTTGAGTTCTGTTCTTGTCACTTCTGTAGAGTATTTGCTCCTCTTGTTGTAAATGTCCTCGGAGACTTTGCAAAAGCCTGTGCTTCCTCACTCATGCTTATCATTCAATCCCTGCCCTTGACTGTTTACAGCTACAAAGGTGGCTGCTTTTGCTGAGCTTTCACCACAATGTCAATGACGCTAACTCTTTTCTTACAACTTGTGCAAGTCCCAGCAAAGTTTTTACATCAACCTCAAATAAACACTGCTAGTCCACACTGGGATTCTAACCTTTGCCTTACTTTGAACCCAATACCCTGATGGACCTTGGAAGAGACTCTAAGTAAACTATATGACCCAGGGTTCAAACATTCATGGTGGCATCTCCCTTTCTGCTAAGCATTTTGTTTACTAACATGAGAAAATTAATTTCCTATATGATTTAGGAAATCCTTGTCTGCAATTCTGCTGTAAGCCAGACTTTTACAAAGGTGCAGACACAGCATGTCAAGTGGCACGATGCGATTCCTTCTTGTTGCAAGCTCAACAATTTCAAAAGGTTTCCTCGGTTCCCAATTTATATGAAGAGTTCTTGCCTGAAATTTGGAAAGTATGTCTGTCATTTCCTCTGAAAAGATATGATCCACACCGCAAATGGAACACTGCAATTGGTTTTCTTGCAACCTGAACTCTTTTCAAGGAAGGGTCCGTTGAAATTTCAACAAATGAGTCTTGTCAGAAGAGGGAATAACCCCACCTCTTTCACCAAAGGTCAGAACATACAGGGAAGACCTGTAAGTTATTGCCAAAACCTATCTCCTGAGTTCGGTCTCCTTACATATTTGTCACTTTACCTGTACACTAACCTTTTAAGATTTAGCAAAACAAATTGCCTCCAAAGCTTCTGATCCTGATGAAGTGAACTAGAAGAGAAGATGAGCTAACCCATATGACTGTAGGTGTGCCAAAGGGGATGGAATTTGTCAGTTTGTAAAACGTGTGTTAGAAAGCTTGTAGAAAAAAGTCGGCCTTGTTCATTTTCTGCGAGATTTTCAAAAAGTCCATGTGAGGTTGCTGTTGAGAAGGCCCTTTGAAGAGCCTAGTAAATGAAAAGACCCAAGAGCTTGTTTTGGCAGGCCTGACCAATGTGCCATGATGGACAAAGTGAAAAAGCTCTGTCAGAAGTGGGATTTGAACCCACGCCTCCATTCGGAGACCAGAAGGCCCATGAGAAGGGAAGAGAAGCCTCTTGAGTCTGGCGCCTTAGACCACTCGGCCATCCTGACAAGCGGTGTACTACGTACCCATGCAGCTGGCACAATGACTATACTTAACAGAGAAGAGACAACCACAAACTTAGCCTAGAAGACTTCATGAACACTGCAAGGCATGTTTTTTTCTCTGAAAACACTCATCAAACTGCCATTTTGGATCACTGCAATACCTTAGACAGCAATGTCATGTGCCTGCTCTAACAAATGAAATCCTTTGTACTCCTTGAGTGTCTTTTCCTATGCGGTGGCTGTTTCCAGTGGAAAATGGTTTCTTCATGAAGAGGCATGAGACCGCGTGGCCTAATGGATAAGGCGTCTGACTTCGGATCAGAAGATTGAGGGTTCGAGTCCCTTTGTCGTCGTTGAGCTCTGTTCTTGTCACTTCTGTAGAGTATTTGCTCCTCTTGTTGTAAATGTCCTCGGAGACTTTGCAAAAGCCTGTGCTTCCTCACTCATGCTTATCATTCAATCCCTGCCCTTGACTGTTTACAGCTACAAAGGTGGCTGCTTTTGCTGAGCTTTCACCACAATGTCAATGACGCTAACTCTTTTCTTACAACTTGTGCAAGTCCCAGCAAAGTTTTTACATCAACCTCAAATAAACACTGCTAGTCCACACTGGGATTCTAACCTTTGCCTTACTTTGAACCCAATACCCTGATAGACCTGGGAAGAGACTCTAAGTAAACTATATGACCCAGGGTTCAAACATTCATGGTGGCATCTCCCTTTCTGCTAAGCATTTTGTTTACTAACATGAGAAAATTAATTTCCTATATGATTTAGGAAATCCTTGTCTGCAATTCTGCTGTAAGCCAGACTTTTACAAAGGTGCAGACACAGCATGTCAAGTGGCACGATGCGATTCCTTCTTGTTGCAAGCTCAACAATTTCAAAAGGTTGCCTCGGTTCCCAATTTATATGAAGAGTTCTTGCCTGAAATTTGGAAAGTATGTCTGTCATTTCCTCTGAAAAGATATGATCCACACCGCAAATGGAACACTGCAATTGGTTTTCTTGCAACCTGAACTCTTTTCAAGGAAGGGTCTGTTGAAATTTCAACAAATGAGTCTTGTCAGAAGAGGGAATAACCCCACCTCTTTCACCAAAGGTCAGAACATACAGGGAAGACCTGTAAGTTATTGCCAAAACCTATCTCCTGAGTTCGGTCTCCTTACATATTTGTCACTTTACCTGTACACTAACCTTTTAAGATTTAGCAAAACAAATTGCCTCCAAAGCTTCTGATCTTGATGAAGTGAACTAGAAGAGAAGATGAGCTAACCCATATGACTGTAGGTGTGCAAAAGGAGATGGAATTTGTCAGTTTGTAAAACGTGTGTTAGAAAGCTTGTAGAAAAAAGTCGGCCTTGTTCCTTTTCTGCGAGATTTTCCAAAAGTCCATGTGAGGTTGCTGTTGAGAAGGCCCTTTGAAGAGCCTAGTAAATGAAAAGACCCAAGAGCTTGTTTTGGCAGGCCTGACCAATGTGCCATGATGGACAAAGTGAAAAAGCTCTGTCAGAAGTGGGATTTGAACCCACGCCTCCATTCGGAGACCAGAAGGCCCATGAGAAGGGAAGAGAAGCCTCTTGAGTTTGGCGCCTTAGACCACTCGGCCATCCTGACAAGCGGCGCACTATGTACCCATGCAGCTGGCACAATGACTATACTTAACAGAGAAGAGACAACCACAAACTTAGCCTAGAAGACTTCATGAACACTGCAAGGCATGTTTTTTTCTCTGAAAACACTCATCAAACTGCCATTTTGGATCACTGCAATACCTTAGACAGCAATGTCATGTGCCTGCTCTAACAAATGAAATCCTTTGTGCTCCTTGAGCGTCTTTTCCTATGCGGTGGCTGTTTCCAGTGGAAAATGGTTTCTTCATAAAGAGGCATGAGACCGCGTGGCCTAATGGATAAGGTGTCTGACTTCGGATCAGAAGATTGAGGGTTCGAGTCCCTTTGTGGTCGTTGAGCTCTGTTCTTGTCACTTTTGTAGAGTATTTGCTCCTCCTGTTGTAAATGTCCTCGGAGACTTTGCAAAAGCCTGTGCTTCCTCACTCATGCTTATCATTCAATCCCTGCCCTTGACTGTTTACAGCTACAAAGGTGGCTGCTTTTGCTGAGCTTTCACCACAATGTCAATGACGCTAACTCTTTTCTTACAACTTGTGCAAGTCCCAGCAAAGTTTTTACATCAACCTCAAATAAACACTGCTAGTCCACACTGGGATTCTAACCTTTGCCTTACTTTGAACCCAATACCCTGATGGACCTGGGAAGAGACTCTAAGTAAACTATATGACCCAGGGTTCAAACATTCATGGTGGCATCTCCCTTTCTGCTAAGCATTTTGTTTACTAACATGAGAAAATTAATTTCCTATATGATTTAGGAAATCCTTGTCTGCAATTCTGCTGTAAGCCAGACTTTTACAAAGGTGCAGACACAGCATGTCAAGTGGCACGATGCGATTCCTTCTTGTTGCAAGCTCAACAATTTCAAAAGGTTGCCTCGGTTCCCAATTTATATGAAGAGTTCTTGCCTGAAATTTGGAAAGTATGTCTGTCATTTCCTCTGAAAAGATATGATCCACACCGCAAATGGAACACTGCAATTGGTTTTCTTGCAACCTGAACTCTTTTCAAGGAAGGGTCTGTTGAAATTTCAACAAATGAGTCTTGTCAGAAGAGGGAATAACCCCACCTCTTTCACCAAAGGTCAGAACATACAGGGAAGACCTGTAAGTTATTGCCAAAACCTATCTCCTGAGTTCGGTCTCCTTACATATTTGTCACTTTACCTGTACACTAACCTTTTAAGATTTAGCAAAACAAATTGCCTCCAAAGCTTCTGATCTTGATGAAGTGAACTAGAAGAGAAGATGAGCTAACCCATATGACTGTAGGTGTGCAAAAGGAGATGGAATTTGTCAGTTTGTAAAACGTGTGTTAGAAAGTATGTAGAAAAAAGTCGGCCTTGTTCCTTTTCTGCGAGATTTTCCAAAAGTCCATGTGAGGTTGCTGTTGAGAAGGCCCTTTGAAGAGCCTAGTAAATGAAAAGACCCAAGAGCTTGTTTTGGCAGGCCTGACCAATGTGCCATGATGGACAAAGTGAAAAAGCTCTGTCAGAAGTGGGATTTGAACCCACGCCTCCATTCGGAGACCAGAAGGCCCATGAGAAGGGAAGAGAAGCCTCTTGAGTTTGGCGCCTTAGACCACTCGGCCATCCTGACAAGCGGCGCACTATGTACCCATGCAGCTGGCACAATGACTATACTTAACAGAGAAGAGACAACCACAAACTTAGCCTAGAAGACTTCATGAACACTGCAAGGCATGTTTTTTTCTCTGAAAACACTCATCAAACTGCCATTTTGGATCACTGCAATACCTTAGACAGCAATGTCATGTGCCTGCTCTAACAAATGAAATCCTTTGTGCTCCTTGAGCGTCTTTTCCTATGCGGTGGCTGTTTCCAGTGGAAAATGGTTTCTTCATAAAGAGGCATGAGACCGCGTGGCCTAATGGATAAGGTGTCTGACTTCGGATCAGAAGATTGAGGGTTCGAGTCCCTTTGTGGTCGTTGAGCTCTGTTCTTGTCACTTTTGTAGAGTATTTGCTCCTCCTGTTGTAAATGTCCTCGGAGACTTTGCAAAAGCCTGTGCTTCCTCACTCATGCTTATCATTCAATCCCTGCCCTTGACTGTTTACAGCTACAAAGGTGGCTGCTTTTGCTGAGCTTTCACCACAATGTCAATGACGCTAACTCTTTTCTTACAACTTGTGCAAGTCCCAGCAAAGTTTTTACATCAACCTCAAATAAACACTGCTAGTCCACACTGGGATTCTAACCTTTGCCTTACTTGGAACCCAATACCCTGATGGACCTGGGAAGAGACTCTAAGTAAACTATATGGCCCAGGGTTCAAACATTCATGGTGGCATCTCCCTTTCTGCTAAGCATTTTGTTTACTAACATGAGAAAATTAATTTCCTATATGATTTAGGAAATCCTTGTCTGCAATTCTGCTGTAAGCCAGACTTTTACAAAGGTGCAGACACAGCATGTCAAGTGGCACGATGCGATTCCTTCTTGTTGCAAGCTCAACAATTTCAAAAGGTTGCCTCGGTTCCCAATTTATATGAAGAGTTCTTGCCTGAAATTTGGAAAGTATGTCTGTCATTTCCTCTGAAAAGATATGATTCACACCGCAAATGGAACACTGCAATTGGTTTTCTTGCAACCTGAACTCTTTTCAAGGAAGGGTCCGTTGAAATTTCAACAAATGAGTCTTGTCAGAAGAGGGAATAACCCCACCTCTTTCACCAAAGGTCAGAACATACAGGGAAGACCTGTAAGTTATTGCCAAAACCTATCTCCTGAGTTCGGTCTCCTTACATATTTGTCACTTTACCTGTACACTAACCTTTTAAGATTTAGCAAAACAAATTGCCTCCAAAGCTTCTGATCCTGATGAAGTGAACTAGAAGAGAAGATGAGCTAACCCATATGACTGTAGGTGTGCCAAAGGGGATGGAATTTGTCAGTTTGTAAAACGTGTGTTAGAAAGCTTGTAGAAAAAAGTCGGCCTTGTTCCTTTTCTGCGAGATTTTCCAAAAGTCCATGTGAGGTTGCTGTTGAGAAGGCCCTTTGAAGAGCCTAGTAAATGAAAAGACCCAAGAGCTTGTTTTGGCAGGCCTGACCAATGTGCCATGATGGACAAAGTGAAAAAGCTCTGTCAGAAGTGGGATTTGAACCCACGCCTCCATTCGGAGACCAGAAGGCCCATGAGAAGGGAAGAGAAGCCTCTTGAGTCTGGCGCCTTAGACCACTCGGCCATCCTGACAAGCGGTGCACTATGTACCCATGCAGCTGGCACAATGACTATACTTAACAGAGAAGAGACAACCACAAACTTAGCCTAGAAGACTTCATGAACACTGCAAGTCATGTTTTTTTCTCTGAAAACACTCATCAAACTGCCATTTTGGATCACTGCAATACCTTAGACAGCAATGTCATGTGCCTGCTCTAACAAATGAAATCCTTTGTGCTCCTTGAGCGTCTTTTCCTATGCGGTGGCTGTTTCCAGTGGAAAATGGTTTCTTCATAAAGAGGCATGAGACCGCGTGGCCTAATGGATAAGGCGTCTGACTTCGGATCAGAAGATTGAGGGTTCGAGTCCCTTTGTGGTCGTTGAGCTCTGTTCTTGTCACTTCTGTAGAGTATTTGCTCCTCTTGTTGTAAATGTCCTCGGAGACTTTGCAAAAGCCTGTGCTTCCTCACTCATGCTTATCATTCAATCCCTGCCCTTGACTGTTTACAGCTACAAAGGTGGCTGCTTTTGCTGAGCTTTCACCACAATGTCAATGACGCTAACTCTTTTCTTACAACTTGTGCAAGTCCCAGCAAAGTTTTTACATCAACCTCAAATAAACACTGCTAGTCCACACTGGGATTCTAACCTTTGCCTTACTTTGAACCCAATACCCTGATGGACCTGGGAAGAGACTCTAAGTAAACTATATGACCCAGGGTTCAAACATTCATGGTGGCATCTCCCTTTCTGCTAAGCATTTTGTTTACTAACATGAGAAAATTAATTTCCTATATGATTTAGGAAATCCTTGTCTGCAATTCTGCTGTAAGCCAGACTTTTACAAAGGTGCAGACACAGCATGTCAAGTGGCACGATGCGATTCCTTCTTGTTGCAAGCTCAACAATTTCAAAAGGTTGCCTCGGTTCCCAATTTATATGAAGAGTTCTTGCCTGAAATTTGGAAAGTATGTCTGTCATTTCCTCTGAAAAGATATGATCCACACCGCAAATGGAACACTGCAATTGGTTTTCTTGCAACCTGAACTCTTTTCAAGGAAGGGTCCGTTGAAATTTCAACAAATGAGTCTTGTCAGAAGAGGGAATAACCCCACCTCTTTCACCAAAGGTCAGAACATACAGGGAAGACCTGTAAGTTATTGCCAAAACCTATCTCCTGAGTTCGGTCTCCTTACATATTTGGCACTTTACCTGTACACTAACCTTTTAAGATTTAGCAAAACAAATTGCCTCCAAAGCTTCTGATCCTGATGAAGTGAACTAGAAGAGAAGATGAGCTAACCCATATGACTGTAGGTGTGCCAAAGGGGATGGAATTTGTCAGTTTGTAAAACGTGTGTTAGAAAGCTTGTAGAAAAAAGTCGGCCTTGTTCCTTTTCTGCGAGATTTTCCAAAAGTCCATGTGAGGTTGCTGTTGAGAAGGCCCTTTGAAGAGCCTAGTAAATGAAAAGACCCAAGAGCTTGTTTTGGCAGGCCTGACCAATGTGCCATGATGGACAAAGTAAAAAAGCTCTGTCAGAAGTGGGATTTGAACCCACGCCTCCATTCAGAGACCAGAAGGCCCATGAGAAGGGAAGAGAAGCCTCTTGAGTCTGGCGCCTTAGACCACTCGGCCATCCTGACAAGCGGTGTACTATGCACCCATGCAGCTGGCACAATGACTATACTTAACAGAGAAGAGACAACCACAAACTTAGCCTAGAAGACTTCATGAACACTGCAAGGCATGTTTTTTTCTCTGAAAACACTCATCAAACTGCCATTTTGGATCACTGCAATACCTTAGACAGCAATGTCATGTGCCTGCTCTAACAAATGAAATCCTTTGTGCTCCTTGAGCGTCTTTTCCTATGCGGTGGCTGTTTCCAGTGGAAAATGGTTTCTTCATAAAGAGGCATGAGACCGCGTGGCCTAATGGATAAGGTGTCTGACTTCGGATCAGAAGATTGAGGGTTCGAGTCCCTTTGTGGTCGTTGAGCTCTGTTCTTGTCACTTTTGTAGAGTATTTGCTCCTCTTGTTGTAAATGTCCTCGGAGACTTTGCAAAAGCCTGTGCTTCCTCACTCATGCTTATCATTCAATCCCTGCCCTTGACTGTTTACAGCTACAAAGGTGGCTGCTTTTGCTGAGCTTTCACCACAATGTCAATGACGCTAACTCTTTTCTTACAACTTGTGCAAGTCCCAGCAAAGTTTTTACATCAACCTCAAATAAACACTGCTAGTCCACACTGGGATTCTAACCTTTGCCTTACTTTGAACCCAATACCCTGATGGACCTTGCAAGAGACTCTAAGTAAACTATATGACCCAGGGTTCAAACATTCATGGTGGCATCTCCCTTTCTGCTAAGCATTCTGTTTACTAACATGAGAAAATTAATTTCCTATATGATTTAGGAAATCCTTGTCTGCAATTCTGCTGTAAGCCAGACTTTTACAAAGGTGCAGACACAGCATGTCAAGTGGCACGATGCGATTCCTTCTTGTTGCAAGCTCAACAATTTCAAAAGGTTGCCTCGGTTCCCAATTTATATGAAGAGTTCTTGCCTGAAATTTGGAAAGTATGTCTGTCATTTCCTCTGAAAAGATATGATTCACACCGCAAATGGAACACTGCAATTGGTTTTCTTGCAACCTGAACTCTTTTCAAGGAAGGGTCCGTTGAAATTTCAACAAATGAGTCTTGTCAGAAGAGGGAATAACCCCACCTCTTTCACCAAAGGTCAGAACATACAGGGAAGACCTGTAAGTTATTGCCAAAACCTATCTCCTGAGTTCGGTCTCCTTACATATTTGTCACTTTACCTGTACACTAACCTTTTAAGATTTAGCAAAACAAATTGCCTCCAAAGCTTCTGATCCTGATGAAGTGAACTAGAAGAGAAGATGAGCTAACCCATATGACTGTAGGTGTGCCAAAGGGGATGGAATTTGTCAGTTTGTAAAACGTGTGTTAGAAAGCTTGTAGAAAAAAGTCGGCCTTGTTCCTTTTCTGCGAGATTTTCCAAAAGTCCATGTGAGGTTGCTGTTGAGAAGGCCCTTTGAAGAGCCTAGTAAATGAAAAGACCCAAGAGCTTGTTTTGGCAGGCCTGACAAATGTGCCATGATGGACAAAGTGAAAAAGCTCTGTCAGAAGTGGGATTTGAACCCACGCCTCCATTCGGAGACCAGAAGGCCCATGAGAAGGGAAGAGAAGCCTCTTGAGTCTGGCGCCTTAGACCACTCGGCCATCCTGACAAGCGGTGCACTATGTACCCATGCAGCTGGCACAATGACTATACATAACAGAGAAGAGACAACCACAAACTTAGCCTAGAAGACTTCATGAACACTGCAAGTCATGTTTTTTTCTCTGAAAACACTCATCAAACTGCCATTTTGGATCACTGCAATACCTTAGACAGCAATGTCATGTGCCTGCTCTAACAAATGAAATCCTTTGTGCTCCTTGAGCGTCTTTTCCTATGCGGTGGCTGTTTCCAGTGGAAAATGGTTTCTTCATAAAGAGGCATGAGACCGCGTGGCCTAATGGATAAGGCGTCTGACTTCGGATCAGAAGATTGAGGGTTCAAGTCCCTTCGTGGTCGTTGAGCTCTGTTCTTGTCACTTCTGTAGAGTATTTGCTCCTCTTGTTGTAAATGTCCTCGGAGACTTTGCAAAAGCCTGTGCTTCCTCACTCATGCTTATCATTCAATCCCTGCCCTTGACTGTTTACAGCTACAAAGGTGGCTGCTTTTGCTGAGCTTTCACCACAATGTCAATGACGCTAACTCTTTTCTTACAACTTGTGCAAGTCCCAGCAAAGTTTTTACATCAACCTCAAATAAACACTGCTAGTCCACACTGGGATTCTAACCTTTGCCTTACTTTGAACCCAATACCCTGATGGACCTGGGAAGAGACTCTAAGTAAACTATATGGCCCAGGGTTCAAACATTCATGGTGGCATCTCCCTTTCTGCTAAGCATTTTGTTTACTAACATGAGAAAATTAATTTCCTATATGATTTAGGAAATCCTTGTCTGCAATTCTGCTGTAAGCCAGACTTTTACAAAGGTGCAGACACAGCATGTCAAGTGGCACGATGCGATTCCTTCTTGTTGCAAGCTCAACAATTTCAAAAGGTTGCCTCGGTTCCCAATTTATATGAAGAGTTCTTGCCTGAAATTTGGAAAGTATGTCTGTCATTTCCTCTGAAAAGATATGATTCACACCGCAAATGGAACACTGCAATTGGTTTTCTTGCAACCTGAACTCTTTTCAAGGAAGGGTCCGTTGAAATTTCAACAAATGAGTCTTGTCAGAAGAGGGAATAACCCCACCTCTTTCACCAAAGGTCAGAACATACAGGGAAGACCTGTAAGTTATTGCCAAAACCTATCTCCTGAGTTCGGTCTCCTTACATATTTGTCACTTTACCTGTACACTAACCTTTTAAGATTTAGCAAAACAAATTGCCTCCAAAGCTTCTGATCCTGATGAAGTGAACTAGAAGAGAAGATGAGCTAACCCATATGACTGTAGGTGTGCCAAAGGGGATGGAATTTGTCAGTTTGTAAAACGTGTGTTAGAAAGCTTGTAGAAAAAAGTCGGCCTTGTTCCTTTTCTGCGAGATTTTCCAAAAGTCCATGTGAGGTTGCTGTTGAGAAGGCTCTTTGAAGAGCCTAGTAAATGAAAAGACCCAAGAGCTTGTTTTGGCAGGCCTGACCAATGTGCCATGATGGACAAAGTGAAAAGCTCTGTCAGAAGTGGGATTTGAACCCATGCCTCCATTTGGAGACCAGAAGGCCCATGAGAAGGGAAGAGAAGCCTCTTGAGTCTGGCGCCTTAGACCACTCGGCCATCCTGACAAGCGGTGTACTATGTACCCATGCAGCTGGCACAATGACTATACTTAACAGAGAAGAGACAACCACAAACTTAGCCTAGAAGACTTCATGAACACTGCAAGGCATGTTTTTTTCTCTGAAAACACTCATCAAACTGCCATTTTGGATCACTGCAATACCTTAGACAGCAATGTCATGTGCCTGCTCTAACAAATGAAATCCTTTGTGCTCCTTGAGCGTCTTTTCCTATGCGGTGGCTGTTTCCAGTGGAAAATGGTTTCTTCATAAAGAGGCATGAGACCGCGTGGCCTAATGGATAAGGCATCTGACTTCGGATCAGAAGATTGAGGGTTCGAGTCCCTTTGTGGTCGTTGAGCTCTGTTCTTGTCACTTCTGTAGAGTATTTGCTCCTCTTGTTGTAAATGTCCTCGGAGACTTTGCAAAAGCCTGTGCTTCCTCACTCATGCTTATCATTCAATCCCTGCCCTTGACTGTTTACAGCTACAAAGGTGGCTGCTTTTGCTGAGCTTTCACCACAATGTCAATGACGCTAACTCTTTTCTTACAACTTGTGCAAGTCCCAGCAAAGTTTTTACATCAACCTCAAATAAACACTGCTAGTCCACACTGGGATTCTAACCTTTGCCTTACTTTGAACCCAATACCCTGATGGACCTTGCAAGAGACTCTAAGTAAACTATATGACCCAGGGTTCAAACATTCATGGTGGCATCTCCCTTTCTGCTAAGCATTTTGTTTACTAACATGAGAAAATTAATTTCCTATATGATTTAGGAAATCCTTGTCTGCAATTCTGCTGTAAGCCAGACTTTTACAAAGGTGCAGACACAGCATGTCAAGTGGCACGATGCGATTTCTTCTTGTTGCAAGCTCAACAATTTCAAAAGGTTGCCTCGGTTCCCAATTTATATGAAGAGTTCTTGCCTGAAATTTGGAAAGTATGTCTGTCATTTCCTCTGAAAAGATATGATCCACACCGCAAATGGAACACTGCAATTGGTTTTCTTGCAACCTGAACTCTTTTCAAGGAAGGGTCCGTTGAAATTTCAACAAATGAGTCTTGTCAGAAGAGGGAATAACCCCACCTCTTTCACCAAAGGTCAGAACATACAGGGAAGACCTGTAAGTTATTGCCAAAACCTATCTCCTGAGTTCGGTCTCCTTACATATTTGTCACTTTACCTGTACACTAACCTTTTAAGATTTAGCAAAACAAATTGCCTCCAAAGCTTCTGATCCTGATGAAGTGAACTAGAAGAGAAGATGTGCTAACCCATATGACTGTAGGTGTGCCAAAGGGGATGGAATTTGTCAGTTTGTAAAACGTGTGTTAGAAAGCTTGTAGAAAAAAGTCGGCCTTGTTCCTTTTCTGCGAGATTTTCCAAAAGTCCATGTGAGGTTGCTGTTGAGAAGGCCCTTTGAAGAGCCTAGTAAATGAAAAGACCCAAGAGCTTGTTTTGGCAGGCCTGACCAATGTGCCATGATGGACAAAGTGAAAAAGCTCTGTCAGAAGTGGGATTTGAACCCACGCCTCCATTCGGAGACCAGAAGGCCCATGAGAAGGGAAGAGAAGCCTCTTGAGTCTGGCGCCTTAGACCACTCGGCCATCCTGACAAGCGGTGCACTATGTACCCATGCAGCTGGCACAATGACTATACTTAACAGAGAAGAGACAACCACAAACTTAGCCTAGAAGACTTCATGAACACTGCAAGGCATGTTTTTTTCTCTGAAAACACTCATCAAACTGCCATTTTGGATCACTGCAATACCTTAGACAGCAATGTCATGTGCCTGCTCTAACAAATGAAATCCTTTGTGCTCCTTGAGCGTCTTTTCCTATGCGGTGGCTGTTTCCAGTGGAAAATGGTTTCTTCATAAAGAGGCATGAGACCGCGTGGCCTAATGGATAAGGCGTCTGACTTCGGATCAGAAGATTGAGGGTTCGAGTCCCTTCGTGGTCGTTGAGCTCTGTTCTTGTCACTTTTGTAGAGTATTTGCTCCTCTTGTTGTAAATGTCCTCGGAGACTTTGCAAAAGCCTGTGCTTCCTCACTCATGCTTATCATTCAATCCCTGCCCTTGACTGTTTACAGCTACAAAGGTGGCTGCTTTTGCTGAGCTTTCACCACAATGTCAATGACGCTAACTCTTTTCTTACAACTTGTGCAAGTCCCAGCAAAGTTTTTACATCAACCTCAAATAAACACTGCTAGTCCACACTGGGATTCTAACCTTTGCCTTACTTTGAACCCAATACCCTGATGGACCTGGGAAGAGACTCTAAGTAAACTATATGGCCCAGGGTTCAAACATTCATGGTGGCATCTCCCTTTCTGCTAAGCATTTTGTTTACTAACATGAGAAAATTAATTTCCTATATGATTTAGGAAATCCTTGTCTGCAATTCTGCTGTAAGCCAGACTTTTACAAAGGTGCAGACACAGCATGTCAAGTGGCACGATGCGATTCCTTCTTGTTGCAAGCTCAACAATTTCAAAAGGTTGCCTCGGTTCCCAATTTATATGAAGAGTTCTTGCCTGAAATTTGGAAAGTATGTCTGTCATTTCCTCTGAAAAGATATGATTCACACCGCAAATGGAACACTGCAATTGGTTTTCTTGCAACCTGAACTCTTTTCAAGGAAGGGTCCGTTGAAATTTCAACAAATGAGTCTTGTCAGAAGAGGGAATAACCCCACCTCTTTCACCAAAGGTCAGAACATACAGGGAAGACCTGTAAGTTATTGCCAAAACCTATCTCCTGAGTTCGGTCTCCTTACATATTTGTCACTTTACCTGTACACTAACCTTTTAAGATTTAGCAAAACAAATTGCCTCCAAAGCTTCTGATCCTGATGAAGTGAACTAGAAGAGAAGATGAGCTAACCCATATGACTGTAGGTGTGCCAAAGGGGATGGAATTTATCAGTTTGTAAAACGTGTGTTAGAAAGCTTGTAGAAAAAAGTCGGCCGTGTTCCTTTTCTGCGAGATTTTCCAAAAGTCCATGTGAGGTTGCTGTTGAGAAGGCCCTTTGAAGAGCCTAGTAAATGAAAAGACCCAAGAGCTTGTTTAGGCAGGCCTGACCAATGTGCCATGATGGACAAAGTGAAAAGCTCTGTCAGAAGTGGGATTTGAACCCACGCCTCCATTTGGAGACCAGAAGGCCCATGAGAAGAGAAGAGAAGCCTCTTAAGTCTGGCGCCTTAGACCACTCGGCCATCCTGACAAGCAGTGTACTATGTACCCATGCAGCTGGCACAATGACTATACTTAACAGAGAAGAGACAACCACAAACTTAGCCTAGAAGACTTCATGAACACTGCAAGGCATGTTTTTTTTTCTGAAAACACTCATCAAACTGCCATTTTGGATCACTGCAATACCTTAGACAGCAATGTCATGTGCCTGCTCTAACAAATGAAATCCTTTGTGCTCCTTGAGCGTCTTTTCCTATGCGGTGGCTGTTTCCAGTGGAAAATGGTTTCTTCATGAAGAGGCATGAGACCGCGTGGCCTAATGGATAAGGCGTCTGACTTCGGATCAGAAGATTGAGGGTTCGAGTCCTTTCGTGGTCGTTGAGCTCTGTTCTTGTCACTTCTGTAGAGTATTTGCTCCTCTTGTTGTAAATGTCCTCGGAGACTTTGCAAAAGCCTGTGCTTCCTCACTCATGCTTATCATTCAATCCCTGCCCTTGACTGTTTACAGCTACAAAGGTGGCTGTTTTTGCTGAGCTTTCACCACAATGTCAATGACGCTAACTCTTTTCTTACAACTTGTGCAAGTCCCAGCAAAGTTTTTACATCAACCTCAAATAAACACTGCTAGTCCACACTGGGATTCTAACCTTTGCCTTACTTTGAACCCAATACCCTGATGGACCTGGGAAGAGACTCTAAGTAAACTATATGACCCAGGGTTCAAACATTCATGGTGGCATCTCCCTTTCTGCTAAGCATTTTGTTTACTAACATGAGAAAATTAATTTCCTATATGATTTAGGAAATCCTTGTCTGCAATTCTGCTGTAAGCCAGACTTTTACAAAGGTGCAGACACAGCATGTCAAGTGGCACGATGCGATTCCTTCTTGTTGCAAGCTCAACAATTTCAAAAGGTTGCCTCGGTTCCCAATTTATATGAAGAGTTCTTGCCTGAAATTTGGAAAGTATGTCTGTCATTTCCTCTAAAAAGATATGATCCACACCGCAAATGGAACACTGCAATTGGTTTTCTTGCAACCTGAACTCTTTTCAAGGAAGGGTCCGTTGAAATTTCAACAAATGAGTCTTGTCAGAAGAGGGAATAACCCCACCTCTTTCACCAAAGGTCAGAACATACAGGGAAGACCTGTAAGTTATTGCCAAAACCTATCTCCTGAGTTCGGTCTCCTTACATATTTGTCACTTTACCTGTACACTAACCTTTTAAGATTTAGCAAAACAAATTGCCTCCAAAGCTTCTGATCCTGATGAAGTGAACTAGAAGAGAAGATGAGCTAACCCATATGACTGTAGGTGTGCCAAAGGGGATGGAATTTGTCAGTTTGTAAAACGTGTGTTAGAAAGCTTGTAGAAAAAAGTCGGCCTTGTTCCTTTTCTGCGAGATTTTCCAAAAGTCCATGTGAGGTTGCTGTTGAGAAGGCCCTTTGAAGAGCCTAGTAAATGAAAAGACCCAAGAGCTTGTTTTGGCAGGCCTGACCAATGTGCCATGATGGACAAAGTGAAAAAGCTCTGTCAGAAGTGGAATTTGAACCCACACCTCCATTCGGAAACCAGAAGGCCCATGAGAAGGGAAGAGAAGCCTCTTGAGTCTGGCACCTTAGACCACTCAGCCATCCTGACAAGCGGTGTACTATGTACCCATGCAGCTGGCACAATGACTATACTTAACAGAGAAGAGACAACCACAAACTTAGCCTAGAAAACTTCATGAACACTGCAAGGCATGTTTTTTTTTCTGAAAACACTCATCAAACTGCCATTTTGGATCACTGCAATACCTTAGACAGCAATGTCATGTGCCTGCTCTAACAAATGAAATCCTTTGTGCTCCTTGAGCGTCTTTTCCTATGCGGTGGCTGTTTCCAGTGGAAAATGGTTTCTTCATAAAGAGGCATGAGACCGTGTGGCCTAATGGATAAGGCGTCTGACTTCGGATCAGAAGATTGAGGGTTCGAGTCCCTTCGTGGTCGTTGAGCTCTGTTCTTGTCACTTTTGTAGAGTATTTGCTCCTCTTGTTGTAAATGTCCTCGGAGACTTTGCAAAAGCCTGTGCTTCCTCACTCATGCTTATCATTCAATCCCTGCCCTTGACTGTTTACAGCTACAAAGGTGGCTGCTTTTGCTGAGCTTTCACCACAATGTCAATGACGCTAACTCTTTTCTTACAACTTGTGCAAGTCCCAGCAAAGTTTTTACATCAACCTCAAATAAACACTGCTAGTCCACACTGGGATTCTAACCTTTGCCTTACTTTGAACCCAATACCCTGATGGACCTGGGAAGAGACTCTAAGTAAACTATATGGCCCAGGGTTCAAACATTCATGGTGGCATCTCCCTTTCTGCTAAGCATTTTGTTTACTAACATGAGAAAATTAATTTCCTATATGATTTAGGAAATCCTTGTCTGCAATTCTGCTGTAAGCCAGACTTTTACAAAGGTGCAGACACAGCATGTCAAGTGGCACGATGCGATTCCTTCTTGTTGCAAGCTCAACAATTTCAAAAGGTTGCCTCGGTTCCCAATTTATATGAAGAGTTCTTGCCTGAAATTTGGAAAGTATGTCTGTCATTTCCTCTGAAAAGATATGATTCACACCGCAAATGGAACACTGCAATTGGTTTTCTTGCAACCTGAACTCTTTTCAAGGAAGGGTCCGTTGAAATTTCAACAAATGAGTCTTGTCAGAAGAGGGAATAACCCCACCTCTTTCACCAAAGGTCAGAACATACAGGGAAGACCTGTAAGTTATTGCCAAAACCTATCTCCTGAGTTCGGTCTCCTTACATATTTGTCACTTTACCTGTACACTAACCTTTTAAGATTTAGCAAAACAAATTGCCTCCAAAGCTTCTGATCCTGATGAAGTGAACTAGAAGAGAAGATGAGCTAACCCATATGACTGTAGGTGTGCCAAAGGGGATGGAATTTGTCAGTTTGTAAAACGTGTGTTAGAAAGCTTGTAGAAAAAAGTCGGCCTTGTTCCTTTTCTGCGAGATTTTCCAAAAGTCCATGTGAGGTTGCTGTTGAGAAGGCCCTTTGAAGAGCCTAGTAAATGAAAAGACCCAAGAGCTTGTTTTGGCAGGCCTGACCAATGTGCCATGATGGACAAAGTGAAAAAGCTCTGTCAGAAGTGGAATTTGAACCCACACCTCCATTCGGAAACCAGAAGGCCCATGAGAAGGGAAGAGAAGCCTCTTGAGTCTGGCACCTTAGACCACTCAGCCATCCTGACAAGCGGTGTACTATGTACCCATGCAGCTGGCACAATGACTATACTTAACAGAGAAGAGACAACCACAAACTTAGCCTAGAAAACTTCATGAACACTGCAAGGCATGTTTTTTTTTCTGAAAACACTCATCAAACTGCCATTTTGGATCACTGCAATACCTTAGACAGCAATGTCATGTGCCTGCTCTAACAAATGAAATCCTTTGTGCTCCTTGAGCGTCTTTTCCTATGCGGTGGCTGTTTCCAGTGGAAAATGGTTTCTTCATAAAGAGGCATGAGACCGCGTGGCCTAATGGATAAGGCGTCTGACTTCGGATCAGAAGATTGAGGGTTCGAGTCCCTTCGTGGTCGTTGAGCTCTGTTCTTGTCACTTTTGTAGAGTATTTGCTCCTCTTGTTGTAAATGTCCTCGGAGACTTTGCAAAAGCCTGTGCTTCCTCACTCATGCTTATCATTCAATCCCTGCCCTTGACTGTTTACAGCTACAAAGGTGGCTGCTTTTGCTGAGCTTTCACCACAATGTCAATGACGCTAACTCTTTTCTTACAACTTGTGCAAGTCCCAGCAAAGTTTTTACATCAACCTCAAATAAACACTGCTAGTCCACACTGGGATTCTAACCTTTGCCTTACTTTGAACCCAATACCCTGATGGACCTGGGAAGAGACTCTAAGTAAACTATATGGCCCAGGGTTCAAACATTCATGGTGGCATCTCCCTTTCTGCTAAGCATTTTGTTTACTAACATGAGAAAATTAATTTCCTATATGATTTAGGAAATCCTTGTCTGCAATTCTGCTGTAAGCCAGACTTTTACAAAGGTGCAGACACAGCATGTCAAGTGGCACGATGCGATTCCTTCTTGTTGCAAGCTCAACAATTTCAAAAGGTTGCCTCGGTTCCCAATTTATATGAAGAGTTCTTGCCTGAAATTTGGAAAGTATGTCTGTCATTTCCTCTGAAAAGATATGATTCACACCGCAAATGGAACACTGCAATTGGTTTTCTTGCAACCTGAACTCTTTTCAAGGAAGGGTCCGTTGAAATTTCAACAAATGAGTCTTGTCAGAAGAGGGAATAACCCCACCTCTTTCACCAAAGGTCAGAACATACAGGGAAGACCTGTAAGTTATTGCCAAAACCTATCTCCTGAGTTCGGTCTCCTTACATATTTGTCACTTTACCTGTACACTAACCTTTTAAGATTTAGCAAAACAAATTGCCTCCAAAGCTTCTGATCCTGATGAAGTGAACTAGAAGAGAAGATGAGCTAACCCATATGACTGTAGGTGTGCCAAAGGGGATGGAATTTATCAGTTTGTAAAACGTGTGTTAGAAAGCTTGTAGAAAAAAGTCGGCCTTGTTCCTTTTCTGCGAGATTTTCCAAAAGTCCATGTGAGGTTGCTGTTGAGAAGGCCCTTTGAAGAGCCTAGTAAATGAAAAGACCCAAGAGCTTGTTTAGGCAGGCCTGACCAATGTGCCATGATGGACAAAGTGAAAAGCTCTGTCAGAAGTGGGATTTGAACCCACGCCTCCATTTGGAGACCAGAAGGCCCATGAGAAGGGAAGAGAAGCCTCTTAAGTCTGGCGCCTTAGACCACTCGGCCATCCTGACAAGCAGTGTACTATGTACCCATGCAGCTGGCACAATGACTATACTTAACAGAGAAGAGACAACCACAAACTTAGCCTAGAAGACTTCATGAACACTGCAAGGCATGTTTTTTTTTCTGAAAACACTCATCAAACTGCCATTTTGGATCACTGCAATACCTTAGACAGCAATGTCATGTGCCTGCTCTAACAAATGAAATCCTTTGTGCTCCTTGAGCGTCTTTTCCTATGCGGTGGCTGTTTCCAGTGGAAAATGGTTTCTTCATAAAGAGGCATGAGACCGCGTGGCCTAATGGATAAGGCGTCTGACTTCGGATCAGAAGATTGAGGGTTCGAGTCCTTTCGTGGTCGTTGAGCTCTGTTCTTGTCACTTCTGTAGAGTATTTGCTCCTCTTGTTGTAAATGTCCTCGGAGACTTTGCAAAAGCCTGTGCTTCCTCACTCATGCTTATCATTCAATCCCTGCCCTTGACTGTTTACAGCTACAAAGGTGGCTGTTTTTGCTGAGCTTTCACCACAATGTCAATGACGCTAACTCTTTTCTTACAACTTGTGCAAGTCCCAGCAAAGTTTTTACATCAACCTCAAATAAACACTGCTAGTCCACACTGGGATTCTAACCTTTGCCTTACTTTGAACCCAATACCCTGATGGACCTGGGAAGAGACTCTAAGTAAACTATATGACCCAGGGTTCAAACATTCATGGTGGCATCTCCCTTTCTGCTAAGCATTTTGTTTACTAACATGAGAAAATTAATTTCCTATATGATTTAGGAAATCCTTGTCTGCAATTCTGCTGTAAGCCAGACTTTTACAAAGGTGCAGACACAGCATGTCAAGTGGCACGATGCGATTCCTTCTTGTTGCAAGCTCAACAATTTCAAAAGGTTGCCTCGGTTCCCAATTTATATGAAGAGTTCTTGCCTGAAATTTGGAAAGTATGTCTGTCATTTCCTCTAAAAAGATATGATCCACACCGCAAATGGAACACTGCAATTGGTTTTCTTGCAACCTGAACTCTTTTCAAGGAAGGGTCCGTTGAAATTTCAACAAATGAGTCTTGTCAGAAGAGGGAATAACCCCACCTCTTTCACCAAAGGTCAGAACATACAGGGAAGACCTGTAAGTTATTGCCAAAACCTATCTCCTGAGTTCGGTCTCCTTACATATTTGTCACTTTACCTGTACACTAACCTTTTAAGATTTAGCAAAACAAATTGCCTCCAAAGCTTCTGATCCTGATGAAGTGAACTAGAAGAGAAGATGAGCTAACCCATATGACTGTAGGTGTGCCAAAGGGGATGGAATTTGTCAGTTTGTAAAACGTGTGTTAGAAAGCTTGTAGAAAAAAGTCGGCCTTGTTCCTTTTCTGCGAGATTTTCCAAAAGTCCATGTGAGGTTGCTGTTGAGAAGGCCCTTTGAAGAGCCTAGTAAATGAAAAGACCCAAGAGCTTGTTTTGGCAGGCCTGACCAATGTGCCATGATGGACAAAGTGAAAAAGCTCTGTCAGAAGTGGAATTTGAACCCACACCCCCATTCGGAAACCAGAAGGCCCATGAGAAGGGAAGAGAAGCCTCTTGAGTCTGGCACCTTAGACCACTCAGCCATCCTGACAAGCGGTGTACTATGTACCCATGCAGCTGGCACAATGACTATACTTAACAGAGAAGAGACAACCACAAACTTAGCCTAGAAAACTTCATGAACACTGCAAGGCATGTTTTTTTTTCTGAAAACACTCATCAAACTGCCATTTTGGATCACTGCAATACCTTAGACAGCAATGTCATGTGCCTGCTCTAACAAATGAAATCCTTTGTGCTCCTTGAGCGTCTTTTCCTATGCGGTGGCTGTTTCCAGTGGAAAATGGTTTCTTCATTAAGAGGCATGAGACCGCGTGGCCTAATGGATAAGGCGTCTGACTTCGGATCAGAAGATTGAGGGTTTGAGTCCCTTCGTGGTCGTTGAGCTCTGTTCTTGTCACTTCTGTAGAGTATTTGCTCCTCTTGTTGTAAATGTCCTCGGAGACTTTGCAAAAGCCTGTGCTTCCTCACTCATGCTTATCATTCAATCCCTGCCCTTGACTGTTTACAGCTACAAAGGTGGCTGTTTTTGCTGAGCTTTCACCACAATGTCAATGACGCTAACTCTTTTCTTACAACTTGTGCAAGTCCCAGCAAAGTTTTTACATCAACCTCAAATAAACACTGCTAGTCCACACTGGGATTCTAACCTTTGCCTTACTTTGAACCCAATACCCTGATGGACCTGGGAAGAGACTCTAAGTAAACTATATGACCCAGGGTTCAAACATTCATGGTGGCATCTCCCTTTCTGCTAAGCATTTTGTTTACTAACATGAGAAAATTAATTTCCTATATGATTTAGGAAATCCTTGTCTGCAATTCTGCTGTAAGCCAGACTTTTACAAAGGTGCAGACACAGCATGTCAAGTGGCACGATGCGATTCCTTCTTGTTGCAAGCTCAACAATTTCAAAAGGTTGCCTCGGTTCCCAATTTATATGAAGAGTTCTTGCCTGAAATTTGGAAAGTATGTCTGTCATTTCCTCTGAAAAGATATGATCCACACCGCAAATGGAACACTGCAATTGGTTTTCTTGCAACCTGAACTCTTTTCAAGGAAGGGTCCGTTGAAATTTCAACAAATGAGTCTTGTCAGAAGAGGGAATAACCCCACCTCTTTCACCAAAGGTCAGAACATACAGGGAAGACCTGTAAGTTGTTGCCAAAACCTATCTCCTGAGTTCGGTCTCCTTACATATTTGTCACTTTACCTGTACACTAACCTTTTAAGATTTAGCAAAACAAATTGCCTCCAAAGCTTCTGATCCTGATGAAGTGAACTAGAAGAGAAGATGAGCTAACCCATATGACTGTAGGTGTGCCAAAGGGGATGGAATTTGTCAGTTTGTAAAACGTGTGTTAGAAAGCTTGTAGAAAAAAGTCGGCCTTGTTCCTTTTCTGCGAGATTTTCCAAAAGTCCATGTGAGGTTGCTGTTGAGAAGGCCCTTTGAAGAGCCTAGTAAATGAAAAGACCCAAGAGCTTGTTGTGGCAGGCCTGACCAATGTGCCATGATGGACAAAGTGAAAAAGCTCTGTCAGAAGTGGGATTTGAACCCACGCCTCCATTCAGAGACCAGAAGGCCCATGAGAAGGGAAGAGAAGCCTCTTGAGTCTGGCGCCTTAGACCACTCGGCCATCCTGACAAGCGGTGTACTATGCACCCATGCAGCTGGCACAATGACTATACTTAACAGAGAAGAGACAACCACAAACTTAGCCTAGAAGACTTCATGAACACTGCAAGGCATGTTTTTTTCTCTGAAAACACTCATCAAACTGCCATTTTGGATCACTGCAATACCTTAGACAGCAATGTCATGTGCCTGCTCTAACAAATGAAATCCTTTGTGCTCCTTGAGCGTCTTTTCCTATGCGGTGGCTGTTTCCAGTGGAAAATGGTTTCTTCATTAAGAGGCATGAGACCGCGTGGCCTAATGGATAAGGCGTCTGACTTCGGATCAGAAGATTGAGGGTTTGAGTCACTTCGTGGTCGTTGAGCTCTGTTCTTGTCACTTCTGTAGAGTATTTGCTCCTCTTGTTGTAAATGTCCTCGGAGACTTTGCAAAAGCCTGTGCTTCCTCACTCATGCTTATCATTCAATCCCTGCCCTTGACTGTTTACAGCTACAAAGGTGGCTGTTTTTGCTGAGCTTTCACCACAATGTCAATGACGCTAACTCTTTTCTTACAACTTGTGCAAGTCCCAGCAAAGTTTTAAATCAACCTCAAATAAACACTGCTAGTCCACACTGGGATTCTAACCTTTGCCTTACTTTGAACCCAATACCCTGATGGACCTGGGAAGAGACTCTAAGTAAACTATATGACCCAGGGTTCAAACATTCATGGTGGCATCTCCCTTTCTGCTAAGCATTTTGTTTACTAACATGAGAAAATTAATTTCCTATATGATTTAGGAAATCCTTGTCTGCAATTCTGCTGTAAGCCAGACTTTTACAAAGGTGCAGACACAGCATGTCAAGTGGCACGATGCGATTCCTTCTTGTTGCAAGCTCAACAATTTCAAAAGGTTGCCTCGGTTCCCAATTTATATGAAGAGTTCTTGCCTGAAATTTGGAAAGTATGTCTGTCATTTCCTCTGAAAAGATATGATCCACACCGCAAATGGAACACTGCAATTGGTTTTCTTGCAACCTGAACTCTTTTCAAGGAAGGGTCCGTTGAAATTTCAACAAATGAGTCTTGTCAGAAGAGGGAATAACCCCACCTCTTTCACCAAAGGTCAGAACATACAGGGAAGACCTGTAAGTTATTGCCAAAACCTATCTCCTGAGTTCGGTCTCCTTACATATTTGTCACTTTACCTGTACACTAACCTTTTAAGATTTAGCAAAACAAATTGCCTCCAAAGCTTCTGATCCTGATGAAGTGAACTAGAAGAGAAGATG